>NC_134484.1:242660413-243260413 GCF_040206685.1 Ascaphus truei | reverse complement strand
ATGATACGGGACGCAAACAAAATCAAAAGAGTGGTCCAGGCCCAGTCATGGATCGACAGTGGGGAGACTTTCCAGGATTGCATCTTCACTGATGAGTCTACTGTGTCGCTGGAGAGATTTGCAAGCTTTGCATTCCACAAAAAGGCTGCATATCTTTGAAGCCGCGGCCAAAACACCCCTTGAAGCTGCATGTGTGGGGTGCCATCTCTAGGCTTGGACCAGGATGCATTGTCATCTTTGAAGGTAAAATATATCAAATATAATGTAGCCTTATGCACTGTACTTTACTAGTGTAACCTTACTGTATGCACTGTACTGTACTATTGTGCAGTTTTTCGAGCACTTTTCTTTTCTTGCTATAGGAATAATGAATAAAGCTTTCTTCCAAGACAACATTGTCCCTGGGATAGTGCAATATAACACACGCGAGATCCCCAATGGTCACCCCTTCTACCAGGACAACGAACCGAAGCACACCGCGTCAACAGCGCATATCCTTGAGCGCGGTATCAACTGGGTGAAGACGCCAGCGGAGTAAGTGCAGTAGAACGTGTCTCATTTTTTTCCCCACTGCTTTTACTGTGTACTGTATCTCTTAAACTAATTGTCCTTTTTTTCCAATGACAGATCGCCAGACTTCAATCCGATCGAAATGGTCTGGCATCAGCTGAAGGACCATATCCGGAAAGTGGCGAAACCCTCCAAAAAGGACGAGTTGTTGAAAGGCATAATGAGTTTTTGGAACGATGTACTCACCGTGGAACGCTGCAATAAATATATAGACCATATTGCCACTGTGTTGCCCATTGTCATCGCGCGTAATGGGCAAGCATCAGGAAAGTAGTACTGTGCTGTAGTATTGTAAGTACAGTATGATACAGGTAAGTATGGCACAGATTTTTTCTTTCCCAATAGTCAGAGTATACAGTAGTTATAGTTTTTTCTTTACAGAGAGAGCAGCACCAGCCATCATGTTACAGTACACAGTATTTAACAGTAGTCAGAGTATACAGTAGTTCCAGTATAGACTAGTTTGACAGTACTACAGTAACTGCCTAACTGCTCAATTTTTTTCTTTCCAGAGAAAGCAGCACCAGCCATCTACAGTAGTACTACACATCACACAATGCCATAATACAGTACGCACATACAGTAACTGCACTAATTTTTTGTTTTCTTGTCGTTTCAGGAAAAAAGGGTGGCCTGGGGGGGGTGGGGTTTTGTGTCCAATCTAATCTGTTTTGTACAGTAAAATGTACAGTATATAAACAGCAGTATTGATGTACACAAAACCTCTCCTCTCTCAATGAACTACTGTACTGTAGTAGGAATGAGGAACAAGATAAAGGCGGAAAAAATAATATTACTATGTATACTGTATATATATATATACAGTATGTATATTATAAATTACAGTACATATATTATTAAATAATATTCTTATAAATGTGCATAATTCATGTTTCTCCATGTTTTACAAATGTTTTGTAAATGTTTATCCAATTTCAATCTGCCAGAAGAACTTAATAAAGACTGCATTATGTATTATTCATGATTATTTTTATATTTGTATTTTTTTGTTCCTGATGAAATAAAATAAATATTTATTCACATTCCTGGTAATCATAATCATTGACAACAACCACACCCCGTCCCCCCCCACCCTACAGTATAAGAATGAATGACAAAACAACATGAATCAGTTAATGGTTTTTTTTACTCTCAATTCTCACAATGCTGTGCACATCAAATTTACATTTCAAATTCGAGAAGGGATTTTCCAAAGCGTTACCATAAACAAAGCCTCAAAGGGTTTGGGGGGTTGGGTGAGTCATGTGCAGTAATCAGCTAGCTCCCATCTCGAAGAGGCTTAGAGTACACGCAGGCGCAGTGAGGCGATTGATGCTTGGCTAGGGACGGATTAAAAACACAATGACTAACTTCAGAAAATGAATGACTCTGTGGAGGTGTCTGTCGAATGACTCTGTGGAGAGGGGGGGTTGGGTGACTCATGCGCAGTAAGCAGCTGGCTCCCATCTCAAAGAGGCTTAGAGTACACGCAGGCGCAGTGAGGCGATTGACGCTCGGCTAGGAACGGATTAAAAACACAATGACTAACTTGAGAAAATGAATGACTCTGTGGAGGTGTCTGTCGAAAATAGTTTGTGTGTGCGTGGGGGAGGGATGAAGGATTAGTTGTGCTGCAGTTCAAAGAAATTACATACTGTAGAGTAGAGTACAGTAATTTCAAAAATGATTCGGGACGCATCATAATAATTTGATCAATAAACCCCCAAATAACAACCCCCAAATACAGTACATAAAAAGCAAGTCACTTTATCTCCCTGTGCCTCAGGCACCAAAAACATACAGTAGATTGTGAGCTCCACCGGACAGGGAGGGACCTGTGCCTGCAAAATGTCTCTGCAAAGCGCTTCGTATGCTGTAGCTAACAGCGCTATACAAAAACATGCTATTAATATTATTATAATATCAAGGTGATGCTCTGTGCAAATCAAATTCGAGAAGGGATTTTCCAAAACATTGCCGTAAACAAAGCCTCAAAGCTCCCGTCTCAAAGAGAATTACACGCAGGCGCAGTGAAGCTTTGTACTGTAGCTCGGCTATGGACGGATTAAGAACACAATGGCAAGATTTAGAAAATTAACGACTCTGTGGAGAGGGGGGGTTGGGTGACTCATGCGCAGTAAGCAGCTAAGCAGCTAAATAGCTCCCATCTGAAAAAGGATCACACGCAGGCGCAGTGAGGCTTTGAAGCTCGGCTATGGACGGATTAAGAACACAATGGCAAGATTCAGAAAATTAACGACTCTGTGGAGAGGGGGGGTTGGGTGACTCATGCGCAGTAAGCAGATAGCTCCCATCTTGAAGAGGCATAGAGTACACGCAGGCGCAGTGAGGCGATTGACGCTTGGCAAGGAACGGATTAAAAACACAATGACTAACTTCAGAAAATGGTAGTGTAAAGATGGTCAGCGTAAACCTCGTGGACCTCAGGATGTTTGAAGGAACTGGATGCAATTGAATAAAAGAGGAATAAAAGAGGAATAAAAACACAATATTAGTGCATCATATCCACATGTGTGGGGGATGTGGGGAAGGGGTGTGGGGGATGTGGGGAAGGGGTGGGGGGGAGGGGGGATGGGTGTGAAAGGAGGATACGCTGGAACGGTTAATGATGTTTTTCCACTGTCTAATCAAAGAATACATAAATATATGGATTCAGTGACTCACACGGGCTTGTGTGGTGATTCTCCCTCAATGCAGACTGAAGTGGGTTAATGCAGACTCATATGCTGGAGTCTTAATACACATAAAACTCACACGGCCTAATGTGAGTTCTTGCCCACAGAGGGTGGTGTCCTGTATGGATTGTGTCTGGTCGTCTCAGCCAAATGTCCCCCAATAGGTGTGGTGTGTGAGTGTCTCCTCTCCCCGTTTCCCAGAAGACCAAAAAGAATGTGTGCAAACCAGGGTTAACAATTAAACAGGTCTTTATTAGGTAAACAGTTCAGACATGAGCATAAACCATGTATACATGTTGTGGAACATAAACATAAACATAAAGGATATAAAACAGTACGTGACACAATGAACTAACAAATTGGAATAAACAAAACAAAAAGTACACTCACACTCTAATGAAACTTCTGATGCCCAGCATCAGCCGCTCGGTACAATCCTACACGGTCTCCTCCTCCGTTGTTGTTCACACTGGCACGTCCGGCAGTGGAAACGGAAGAGGGGATCTGTACCGGATGTCCTGCGGTCGGCTGGGTCCCTCTCTCAATGAGCTCCGGCAGGGAACAACGCGTTTCGCAATAAGCTTCGTCAGTTCAAACATTGTCTAACTTCAGAAAATGAATGACTCTGTGGAGGTGTCTGTCGAATTACTCTGTGGAGAGGGGGGGGGTTGGGTGACTAATGCGCAGTGAACAGCTAGCTCCCATCTCAAAGAGGCTTAGAGTACACGCAGGCGCAGTGAGGCTTTCAAGCTAGGCAATGGATGGATTCAAAACACAATGGCAAGATTCCAAAAATTAAAGACAGGCGCATGAAGTTCAAAGCTAAAGACATAATTTAATTTCAAAAGGCAGTTCATCATAATAATACACCCCCAAATACAGTACGTAAAAAGCACACAAATCAACCATGTGCAGTCAAACGCACAGGGTCGCAGTCAAAAGCTACTGTACAGCACAGATTGAATATCGTAATACAGTAAGATGGTTTTTGCAGGCTTGTGGAGAAAATAAAAAATAAAAAATTACAATAAAAAAAAAATTAAATTTTTTTTTTTTGGTCACTCACTCAGGCAAGCAAGCAGTGGTGTGCGAAGTTACAGGTGCATGCGCAGTAAATTCCTTCTGTCAAGCAGGAATGTGATTCAAACCAGACACACATTCAAAGGAATGGTGTGGGAGAGATGTACTGCATTGCACAGAAGATAAGAAGTTGAAATACCCTGCAGTGCAGTTAATTATCCTGAGCGAGGGGAGAGCGCTGTATATGCCGAAATGTGACACTGTTACAGTACTGTACACGCCTATGCGTTTCAACAATTTTCAAATGAGACATATCATACAGCAGCACAGCACTGCAAATGCATGTATACTTTAAATATGCAAATTTACAATTACTGTGCGCGCACACAAAGACTGTGTACTGACGTAGGTTGAACCGCAAAGGTATTAGACTTCCAAGACAACAGCTCAGCCCCCCTGAGTTTTTACACGGCATTGCAGTATTGCAGACAGCGAGAATAAAATGCTAATATCACGAGCGCGAAAATAACGCAGTTCACTCAGGGCGAAAACGACACAAAACCGCACATAACCGGGATAATCTGAAAATCGCGGATCTAGCCAATTTAGACTAAAGGCGGTCGCCACTGTAGGTACTTACCAGATTCGAGGTAGTAGAAGTGCCGTAGTGGGTTCCGTAGCCAAGGATCAAGTATAGGCGAGGTCCGGGTGGTCGTGGTACACAAGCCGAGTCCGAGGGTCTTAGAGGTTAGCGTAGAGAGGTGGAAGCTGGGGTCGAGAGCCAGAGAGAGTAATCAGCCAAGCATGGGTCAAAACCTGAAGGGAGTACAAGACGAAAGAACGGCACAGAAACCACAACTGCTCGAGAGGAGACTATGCAGATCAATGAGCCAAAGGAAGGACTGGGGTAATAAAAGTAGTTGGTCCAATAGAATTAGGGGGCAGAGCAAGGGTGTGCCGAGGAGCGGCATTGTATTTGGTTTTTGGGAACAGCTGTGCCGGAGGGCGTGAGTGTGGATGCCGGGGGCGTGGCTACAGGCAGAGTGCAGTGAATAAATTATCGGTGGAGACATGCGCTCTGTAAGAGAGAGTTGCGCGCGTCCCGGCAAGATGGCGACTACCTGCGTGTGAGTCAGAGGCGAGCGATTGGCACCACGGTGAGGGTACCGCTGAAGGGGAGATGCTGTTTCAAAATGGTTTATTATAAAAACACTACAGTACAATGTATATTTTGGTGACATAAGTGATGTCAAAATGTGAGGTATGTATCGCGCTAGGGTGTGAGTGGGTGTGAGGAGGCGTGTGGGTGTTCAGTACGGGTGGCGGGTAGGTAGTGAGTGCTGGCTGTGGGTCCCGCTAGGGTGTGAGGTGGCGGGTGTCTGTTGAATGCGGCTGGCGGCTGTGCGGTTCGCAGGGGTGTGAAGCAGCGGGTGGGTGAAAGGCATAGGCGACGGGAGTGCGAGCGGTAGCTGGGTGAAAGGTAGAGATGGGAGAGCAGGGGCGGGGGGACGGAAAGGCAGGGGGTGGGAAGGCAGGGACGGGGGGCAGGAAGGCAAGGGTGCAGGAAGACAGTGGCGGGAAGGCGGGGGTGGCGGGAAGGCAGGGGCAGTGGGGCGGGAAGGCGGGGGGCAGGAAGGCAGGGGCGGTGGGGTGGGGGGTGGGAAGGCAAGGGGGGCAGGAAGGGTGGGAAGGCAGGGGCGGGCCAGGCAGGGCGGGAAGGCTTTGTGCCGGTGGGGGGGGGGCTGAGCAATGTTGGGCAGCGGGCAGGAGAGACGCGGGAGGCTGCGGGGTTTGGGGGGGGCTGAGTGATGTCAGGTGGTGGGTGGGGGAGACATTGGAGGCTGCGGTGTTTGTGTGGGGGGGGCTGAGCGATGTCGGGTGGGAGAGACACGGAAGGCTGCAGGGTTTGTGCCAGGGGGGGCTGAGCCATGTCGGGCGCCGGATGGGAGAGACACGGGAGGCTGCGGGGTTTGTGCCAGGGTGGGGGGCTGAGCAATGTCAGGCGGCAGGTGGAAGAGTCAAGGGAGGCTGCGGGGTTTGTGCCGGGGGGGGGGGGCTGAGCGATGTCGGGCGGCGGGTGGGAGAGACACGGAGGCTGCAGGGTTTGTGCCAGGGGGGGGAGAGAGAGACAGAGAGTGGAGAGAGAGAGACAGAGAGGGGAGAGAGACAGAGAGGGGAGAGAGACAGAGAGAGGGGAGAGAGACAGAGAGGGGAGAGTGACAGAGAGTGGAGAGACACAGAGAGGGGAGAGAGACAGGGGGGTAACTGACTGACTGGGGGGTAACTGACTGACTGGGTGGGGGTAACTGACTGGGGGGGGGGTAACTGACTGGCTGGGGGGTAACTGGGTGGGGAGGAGGTGACTGACTGGGAGGGTAACTGGGTGGGGAGGAGGTGACTGACTGGGTTACTGGTTGGGGAGGGGGTGACTGACTTGGTGACTTTGACTGATTAGGTGGGGGGTACCTCTGGTGTCCTACACACACACACACACACACACACACACACACACACACACACACACACACACACACACACACACACTCCCCCATACACACACACACTCTCTCTCTCATACAAACACACACACTCTCTCTCTCTCTCTCCCATATACACAAACACTCTCTCTCTCCCCCATATACACAAACACTCTCTCTCTCCCATATACACAAACACTCTCTCTCTCCCATATACAGACACACTCTCTCTCTCTCCCATATACACACACTCTCTCCCATATACACACACACTCTCTCTCTCCCATATACACACACTCTCTCTCTCTCCCATTTACACACACACTCTCTCTCCCATATACACACACACTCTCTCTCCCATATACACACTCTTTCTCTCCCATATACATACACACACTCTTTCCCATACACACACACACACACACACACACACATTCTCTCCCATATACACACACACTCTCTCCCATATATACACACACACACACTCTCTCTCCCATATACACACACACTCTCTCCCCCATACACACACACTCTCTCTCTCCCATACACACACACACTCTCTCTCTCTCTCATATACAAACACACACACTCTCTCTCCCATACACACACACACACACACACACACACACTCTCTCCCATATACACACACACACTCTCTCTCCCATATACACACACACACTCTCTCTCTCCCATATACACACGCACTCTCTCTCTCCAATATACACACACAAACACACTCTCTCTTTCCCATATACACACACACACACACTCTCTCTCTCTCTCTACACACACGGGGGGGTCGGAAGAGAGGAAAGGCCGCGACCAGCACCACCACTACCACTGCCCCGCTCCCCCCGCGCCAATCTCCCACCCCGCGCGGGCAGCGGGAGCAGCGGGAGCAGCGGGAGCGGGGAGGAACACCCCCACTACCACCTCCCGTCTCGCGGGCAACGGGAGTACCGGGGATGGGGAGGAACACCCCCGCTACCACCTCCCACCTCGTGGGGACAGCAGGAGCGACGGGGAGGTGCACCCTCATTACCACCTCGCGCAGGCAGCTGGAGCACTGGGGTCCGCATGGGGGCAGTGGGAGTGCAGATGTCTGCATGGTGAAAGTGGGAGTGCAGGTGTCCCCATGGGGGCAGCGGGAGCGCAGGGGTCCGCGGGATGCAATTAGGCAATGGAGTAGTACCCAGGTGAAGCTGGAAGGAAAGAAAGGCTGATTCGCCTGCGTGGCCAGATAGCGAGCCTGGCTGAAAAAAAAATTGGCAGCCCGCCAAGTCCCGTCAAGCCAATCAGTTTGCTGGATTAAAAAAATTATTAATTTTTTTTACAATTCACAGAACCGCGTGCGCTACGCGTCCGTTATCGCCATGGAGGCAAATCCAATTGCCCCTGGTGACCGGGAGACCGGATTTGTCGAGCGCTATATATATATATATATATATATATATACACTGTATATATAGTGTAGGTAGCTGCATTATGAGTATACCTTGACGTGGCATGCAGGCTTACAAATGCTTTGGCCAAGGGGTTTAACAAAATACCCTTTTCCTTGAGATTATTATTTTATCTTAGCCTAATTGGTAGGAGCACAGGAATCGTTCTTTTTGTTTGGCTAGAATGAGGCAGAACCATATCAGTGATCCCACCGCTGAAGATACAACACTAGTTGCCTACTCGTCTTTGCAAGGGAAAAAGGCACATGACTACAGGTTTACCAGCTACAAAGAAGAAAGGCCACGGGTAATGGTAAGGTGTGCGAACTACAACCAAACTGATGTACTGGAATCTAAGTATCCTGAACCAAAAACCCTCTCTACTGATAAGGAGGTTGTGCTTGTTGCAGATAACCCTGTGATGAATGAGGAAGCTGAAGACCGGGGTCCCCTTGTACTGAAGTAGCTACAAAACGGTGCTATTATAGCAGAGATACCCCGCCAGACATCACTTGGGATTTCCCCACACATTAAAGAATCAGTCAGTATAAAATAAGTAATATGCCAAAACGATAAATCAACCGACTACAAAACAACGATGCCATGGGGGCCAATCAGAGTGGATAAAAACTTCGCCCTAGTTGGACCATCAACAGGTGGTCACCCTAGTTTCAAGGAATAAAAGAAAGCCCAACACATGGCCAAGTGGTTAAAAGAAGACGGTAAAACGGAAAGAGGAGCTTGAGCGAAAAGTTCTTGATAAGTGCTTTAGTGACTAAAGAGCACTGATTTCAAGCACCTTCTTGAAGAGACTCTGTATACCTGGAGATAGGGCTCCAATTCAAGCGTGACAGAGTTCTCTCCCTCTATCCATTCTCATTCAAGCCGCAGGTACATCTCGAGTGACAGTGGAGAGATGAGCTGCAGCCATGGCTAGCCTGTGCTACCCACAAACAGGGGAGTTATGTAACAGGGTCTTAACCCATGTCTAAAAGGGCTTCAATAGAAAACCTGTATTGGTCTGAGGAATCCAGTGGGTAGCTGGTTAATTGTAGCAAGAGACAATTAACCTGGCTTATCAGACAGGTAGAAAAACCTCCTGCTAGAACTGCAGCGAGATCTCATGAGCACAAGAAACTGCATTGAAAGGAAGAGACATTGTCTTGAGCACAGGACTGTGCTGCTAGAAAGACACCAGGACCCAGACCTCTATTCCAGGACACAGCGGACCCTGGAACCCGCCAGAGGCTGGCCCCCCAATGGATACAAACCCAGACCCTGAGACTAACAAAGGGTCGCCTGCTTACAGGTACCTCTTTGGACTTTGGGGTCATAGGTTTATCCTCCCAGCCCTGCAGAGAGGGACTGAGAAAGTGAGTTTGCCCTTACAAAGGGATAGGATGTTTATTTATTTGTATATTTCCTTCAACTGTATTGCTTAAAGCAGTGATTCCAACATTTTTTTGTTAAGGAACCCTAAGTGAAATTCTGAGGAACCCCCAACCATCTCTAATAGCAACTCTGTGATCAGATGCATTGTAAACTCTTCGGTATTTTATACAATTTTCAAATGATCAGAAAATTGCAAGGAGCCCTAGTTTAAAGTGATGGACTGAATAAAAGCCATGATTTAATTTCCCCAAATCTATCTTCCTGGTTGTACCTCTGCACATGTCTCTTACAGTATGTATCAGTGCATCTATGCATAGATGAGTGTATGTACAAGTGCATGTACAGTATGCATGAAACAGTGGTTATGTATGAGCGCATTTGTGTATTCATGCATTTGACTAAACTAAAATCATTGACTGAAAAGGCAGTGATTTAACCAGTAAACTGCTCCTTCTAACCTCAGATATCTAATTCCAAATAACTTTTCCTGTCGTTCAATGCTCCATGCAACTTGGAATGCACAGTTTATCTGGTTACATTGAGCGTAGTTCTGACTATGGGGAAATAAATCAATATAGATGTAAATTCAAGAGTGTATTTTCTTGCTATTGCATTTAGCTTAAAGTATATTTTCTAGAAGGTGTATTTTTTTTAAAGGACCTAAAAGTAACATATGTATATTCTTTAAGTTGTCAAAAAGATAATTTTTTGAGAGGGCAGATTGTATTACATTTGTAATCAAGCAGTACCAGAACTTAAAATGCATTGCCCTGCCTAGAGGAAAGAGGAAAACACCTTTCAAATGGTATACAAGGTAGTAACATGGGATTCTGGTGGCTTGCTTTGTGCTTGTAAATTGCATTTTTTTTTACTTCAGTGCTTGTGATTTGGGCCTTATTAGATTTCCACCTACTATTAAACTAAGAGCCCTCAGGGCTTCCCCAAGTCTTTCTTACTCAGCAGCAGCGCAATAGTTCTGATGTGATACAATCTGCCTGAAGGAGAAGCAGAGTACAATTTCAGTATCTCCACCTAAATTAAAATGAGAACTCGTTTTGGTGCAGTTTACAAAAAGCCTCGACTTTGACACATGCAATTACTATGAACATAGGGGTGAACATGATTGCTAAGCGCTGCTAGAAATAGAGTTTAATCAGGAAACATGGAGTTGTTCCAACAGATTTCTAATTTCATCACTTGCTATGCCTTTATGTTTTTGGGTGTTCAGTTAATTGGATACACTGGTTCTTGCATCCCAAGAGGTCAGAAAGAGCAGGAGTGCTGTTTGTGTTACATTAAAAAGATGACATTATAATGTGCCTAATCTATAGCTTTGGGTTTAAATGACAAATTCATAATACAATAGGTTTTTGTGCTTACAAAATGTTACAAATAATATATGTTGTAGTATATTGTGTTGGCAGTGAAAGTAGACATGTGTGAATTAATGATTTTACCAGTTGTAATGTTATTGCTACATGACATTTTGAAGCAACTTTGATATGTTTCCTTCACCCCTGACTTTTATAGGTATGGTGCTGTAGAAAGGTTGTGTTCTACCAGGTAATTTTAACATTGCTTCATTGTGAACAGGGACCAAATAGGGTTATATATTTGCAAGCAAATTTATGTGTGCTGTTTTGATATAAAGTGAGTGACTACAGTACTGTAGGTTCCTGAAAATATTTTTTAAAAAGTGACAGCCGACAAGTACTACGGTATTTTACTCATTTATTATGAAACCTTACACCTTCTTTGATCTATTCCTGATTTCCTTATGCACAAACCAAAACAATACATGTGTCCCACAAGTCTTCATTTGTTTTAGCCACTGGAGGTTGGCTGAGAATCATAATTACCAATACGTGGCTAATTCTGTATCCGCTGAAGTGGCCAATGGGGTCGTTATCGGATTACATTTCCCATTGATTTCAATGGGGTATTTCGGCCGCAAAACAGCCCAATCGGCCACTTGGGCAGATATAAGGCAGAATATGTACATGGACATAAATGGGTAATGAGATTGACATTCCTTCTACAACACCTGACTTCAAAAAGGAATTATATAGATATAAGATATAATTATTCTCTATCACGGTTGCAAGTCTCTCTTCTCCATGTTGCTCCAACAAATTTTCTGATTTCATCCTCCCTTACTTTCGGTAGTTGTCTTATTCTTTTAATCTCTTGGAATTCAGTCGAGTACCATCTTTGTCCAACAATGTTAATTTCTTCTTGTGATATGTCCAGCCCGCTGCCATTTTAATTCCTTCACCCTTGTAATGTCACAGACTTTGTTTGGTTTTTAACCCATTCATTCTTTTTCCTGTCTCTTTGGGTAATACCCAGCATACATCTCTCCATACTTTGTGTTGTCTAAAGCTTCTGAATTACCTTTCCACTTAGGATCCAAGGTTCACATACATAATTGAGCATGAACAACTAGACAAAAACTTTTATCTTGAGGCAGTGAAAGGTTCCCTTGAATTATTGTCTTATTTTTCCAAATGCGCTCCATCTCATCTTCATTCTCCTATTGATTTAATTCAAAAGGTTCCCATACATTGCTATTTGTCATCCAGGGTAGACAGTGTTCAATGTCTTCTAGTTCTATTCCATTAATTTCGATCTTGACAGAGTTAACACATTTTTAACATCACGTTGGTATTGGGGAAATTTATATGGAGGCCCACATTCTTACTTGATTCAGCAAGTTCTCCAATTTGTTGCTGGAGGTCTTCTGGATTTTTGGCAAAAATTACACTATAATCTGCAAATTGTAGGTGACTCAAATAATTCCTATTGATTTTGATTTTATTTTCTTGCCAAGTTAATACCTTAACAATTCTTCAAGTGGTGCAGTGAAAAGCATTGCTGATATGGTGTCTCCCTGTCACACCCCCTTGCTGATCATTATCTTGCTTGTATATTTATGTAATCTAATGGGTGAGGTGCACTCTCGTAAATATTCTTTATAATATCAATGTACGCTTCTTCAACATTTTGCCTTCTTAATGCATCTTGGACCGGTGAGGAGTAGCCAGAATCAAATGTTTTTTTTGTAATCTATGAATGGTGTATCCACTGCAAAATCATACTTGTTCTCAAGACTGGGCAAAGTCCAGGGTCTGTTGTAGCCATTTAGTGACTATCTTCGTAAAGACTTGTAAGTGATTGGAAATAGACTGATTGGTCTGTAATTCTTGAGGTCCTTATAAAAAGAATTTGCAAGGATTATTTTCTACTTCTTCCCCAGCTTCTTTCAAGATTTCATTTGTAATTCCATCTACCATGGACCCTTCCCATTTTATGCTAAAAAAATGCATCGTTTGTCACTGTGCTTATTTATACCCAGTAAAAGAGCATAGATAAACACATTGGAAGTCAATGGGCAGCCTAAAAAAAAAAAAAAACACACACCACAATGAAATAAAATACTGTAAAATCAGTGTGTTTCTTACCTTTGCCAAGATTCACACCCCAAATCCTCTTGGCCTTAAGACTCTCAAGTGGGTAGTAGGAGGGGTTAACCCTTTAATTACAATAAACGGTTACTACCATTAAGCTAATGAAAGAGTTAACCTTCCCGGTAGGCCCAACCACCCACCCTGGGGCAAACACTCCCTTCACCCATCCCCTCTACCTCCAATAAACCAGGTACTCTAGCTTAACACTATAATTGCCTTAGCAGCGTGTCATTAAGGTAATGAAGCCGCTTTTAATTTTATTTTGATAACACAGTATTGAAGCAGGGGGTCTCCATAGCTGAATCACATTAATTTCAGGTATGTGAACCCCCTGCTTCCCGAGTTTAATGCCCCGGTCACGTGGGCCATGATGCGGGAGAATTTAAACATGGTGGGGATGCAACTCAGGAAGCAGAGGGTCCCCGGACCTGAAATGAATTTGATGCAGCTCCACAGACCCCCTGCTTCAATACTGTGGTTTTAAAATAAAATAAAAGCTGTGTGATTGCCTGTTAGAGGCGCGTAGGGAGAGTGAGTGATTCAGTCTCAGTCTTAGTGCGCAGCTCTTACAGCCAGGTAAAGCTCGGTAGGATTCACACAGTGCGAGTCCCATTCAGATGCAGGGACCCCCACTTTGTTAATCCCGATGCGATGTGCCATTAAGTCTCCCTACACAGATGGAAAAAAAAACACGCCCGCAGATGATTTCGTGAGGAGAGTGCAACCGAACATAGGGCTACATCGGTAGAAGTCCTCAATTCTCTTTATAATAAGTGCATAGTCTTTTATTGTTGATCAATCATCTTGTTTGAGTGCAATAACTTGCTTCCTCCCAAACATAAGTTGCTTTTGTTATTTTTTTTTTTTTTTCAAATGTTTTTATTAGGCATTGATACATCAATAAACGTACAACAAGTCACATTGCTTAATTCAGAGTCATTTTAAAAAAAATTGGGGAAAAAGAGTGACAACTGAAGCCGTCAAGTAGGAGGGAAGGCAGTGGGGAGGGTGGGGAGGGAGGAGGGAGGGGGGGGGGTGAAGAGGGACTCCACCCTGGCTGTCGGGACCTCACCTCAAATGGTGGTTAGAGTGCTAGCTCCTTCTGTCCCCTGTTCCTTCCAGGAGTAGGTGGGATTCTATCTAACTGGGCCAGGTTGCCTTTCTCTCGTAAGGAGTATCCATGGCTCCCATACCTTATAAAATGCAAATAGGTTATGTCTCACTGTAGCAGTTAGTCGCTCCATGAGCATCACCTCGTTGATTGCTTTTGTTATTTTTAATAGTCTTCACCATATCAGTGTTACATTTTATACATCTTCAGTTATACGTTTGTGGATTTTCTTTGTCACAGTAACTTGTGAAGGGTTATAATAATACACAAAATCTCTGGGTTGAATTGAACATGACTTAGATATAATAAATATAGTTTATTCCTTAAAGAAGGTGAACACACAAGATTGCACAATAACATACAAGAATATAACACTTACTTAGGGTTTGGGCAATGAAGCAATCAGGATCTGGATTGGCAATTCATTCAGGTATCAGGTAACAAGTAGATGTAGTAACGAAGACACTGGGTATAGGGCTTACACTGGTTTATATGGAATTTCAGCCCTATACCTTAGCATTGAGTGCCAGGTATTGGTTAACAATTACCTGCACCCAATCCCTCTGTGCCAGCAAACGTGGGAAGCATTGTTGGACCATGCCCCCAGCTAGTTGGCACATGCACACATTTTCCACCTGGGATCTCATTTCACTAGCCCACACTAAAGGAAAGGCACCTTACACTCTACCAGACATGTATCTGGTCAGGAAATCCTTTGTCTGTAAGTGTGAATTACAACACTTACAGACCACTCAAGCTCTGCGTTTCTCCGCCCTAGTGTACACAATCTGAGTGGTGAAGCCTTTGATCAGGGGGTCTGTTGTAGACAACTGGTCGCCCCCTTGAGCATTAACATTTAGCAGAGCCAGTATCTTTCGCAGGCTTTTATATCAGACCCAAAATACAGTACATTTCTTAATATCTAAACATATTCAAATAATCCGTTCGGCTGGGCCGAGCGGGCTGAAACTTGCCAGACCCTAATGCCGGAGGAGACTCTCCAATGTGACCAAGTTTCAACTCGCTGCGACCCACCAGACCGGAGTTACACAAATACAGTTTTAAAAGCACATTTACAAAAGTGGCTTTTTTCTGCCATACCAAGTCAATGGCAGAAACCCAAACTTTACAATTACCCTGACTCCGTTCTGTAGCTCCGAGAGGGTCAGTATTTGCCAGGCAGTCACGCCGGAACTATGACTGCATGGTGACCAAATCTCAGCCCTCTAGATTGAACAGAACCGGAGTTATGGGTTCCATGTTTCTGCTCATTCTGACTTAGCCGTTTTTACCTTGCGGCTTTTACCTCCGCCATTAGAGTCAATGGTGCGACCTTCATAGCGAGCGCGACCCTTTACCGGGGTCATTGGTTGTCGGACCCGGTTGGGGTCAAGTGAGGGGGTTCCTAGGATCTAGGGGCAAAAATTATTTTATTCCGGGGTGCCCTAGAACCTAAGTTTCCCACGCCAATTGAACCTGAACTTGACCGGGGATTGATCAAAGCTCTTTTCAAGATAAAGTTTCCGCTTTTACGGTCTGCGGTTTGGATGGCTGCCAACCCGTTCCTGGAGGTCTGAGTCGAGGAATCCCCATTGAAACACATTGCTCCATTGACTTTCAATGGGGAACCGCCGCTCCTCCTCTCGGGCGCCACCTGCAGGTCTTCTACGATATCGGGCCCAAATCGTCGGATTACATAGAGCTGCAATGGCGACCTATGGAGAGACTGCAAAAAGGAGCACGCGCGGACCCGGGTTGCCATTTTCTGGTGCCGCGCGCCTGACTCCGCCCCCGGTGACGCGGCGCAAACTCCACGCACTTCCCTGTCTCTTGCCCATCAGGCCCGCCCCCCAGGCCCTTCTCTCCCATCAGGCTCTTCCCCGGGCCACTCCTCCGCTCCTCCCCTTGCCGTGACAAGCCCCAGCTACCCAGACACCTTTTTCCTATCAGCTCCTTCCCCGGGCCGCTCCTCCATTCCTCCCCTTGCTCCGATAGGAGGGAAGTGTTAGGGAAGCTGGGGCCTATCAGGTCTTTCCCCAGACCACTCCTCCGTTCCTCCCCTTCCTCTGATAGGTCCCAACCCCCTATATAGTCTCCCCTCACCATTACCTCCTTGCTCTGCATAGCTTCTGTACCTTGGTGCTGTCTGCTGTTGCCTGGCCCTTTTTATCTTTCAGTCCCTGTTCCTGCCCCTTGATATTCTGCTGACCTCCCTGGATATTGACTTTTGGCTTTGGACTTCGTTTATGCTGCTTCCTTGTACCCTTGGACTTGGCGTTGGACTCTTTACCATGCAGACTTCTATATCCCTTGGACACGGCTTACGGACAATCTACTTCACAGCTCTCTCCACTCCACGACCCAGGCTTACGGACTATACCTACCACCGCTGGAGTTGGCAAATACGGTACTCTTTATATTGTTGTTACCCGGACCATCTACGCTACTTCCACACTCCGGCCGTGCCCCCGTTTACTGTTAGGTGTGTGGTATTATCCCTTTCCACCTCAGTCTCGGGGTCTCGTCTGGTCTGCGGGCAGGCCGAGCGTTACAGTGTTGGTGCAGACACTGGAATGGGGAAAATACATATTCACAGGGGGGATACACATTTGGTGCTGAAGCAGGGGCGTAAACACAGTACTCGACCTCAGTCCAGTCAACCCCTAGCCACCCAGGTGAGGACAGGGGGTGGCCAAATGGGGTGTAACCCCATTAATACCGGGCCAAACCCCCTCTCCCACGACACCTCCCCTTCTTAATGGGTGCCCTGTGGCCCGCTGCCTATCATGGGAAGTGGGTCACAGTTGGCACCATTGAAGAACTCAGGTTCAGGTGGATATTCTTGATGAGAGAGTCCATCTGCGTTGCTGTGTTCACTACCCTTCTTGTGTTGGATAGTGAACTCAAACTCTTGAAGGGCCAAGCTCCACCGTAATAGCTTGGCATTCTCCCCTGATGCCCTCTGCAGCCAACTCAGGGGTTTGTGGTCAGTAATGACCGTGAAAGCGCGCCCATACACGTAGGGTTGAAACTTTCTCAGTGCCCACACAATGGCCAAGCACTCCTTCTCAATTGTGGCATATGCCACCTCTCTGGGGAGCAGCTTACGGCTGAGGTACACCACGGGGTGCTCTCGCCCGTCCTCCCCCACCTGGCTAAGTACAGCCCCAATGCCAAAGTCCAAAGCATCAGTCTGTATGAGGAATTGTTTGGTGTAGTCCGGGGCAGCCAGTATGGGGGCCCCAGCAAGGGCAGTCTTTAGTGCCTGAAACGCAGTTTCACAGGCAGGAGACCAGGTAATAAGCACAGGCTGCTGCTTTCTGGTCAGATCAGTCAGGGGTTTGGCCACGGCGCAGTACTGTGAGGCAAACTTCCTATAGTACCCTGCGGTGCCCAAAAATGCCATAACCTGTTTCTTGGTTTTGGGAACAGGCCACTGGACTATGGCTTCTACCTTGGCTGGCTCTGGTTTGAGGTGCCCTCCACCCACCCTGTGCCCTAAGTACAGGACCTCTGCCACCCCTACCATACACTTTGTGGGGTTCAAGGTAAGCCCAGCCTCCCTGATCCTATCCAGCACTGCAGCTACATGTCCTAAATGGGATTCCCAGGAGTTACTAAAGACAGCAATGTCATCTAGATAAGCCCTTGCATAACTTTGCATCCCTTCCAGTAGGCGGTTGACCAGGTGTTGGAAGGTAGCCGGGGCATTTTTCATTCCAAATGGCATCACTAAGAACTCATAGAGGCCATATGGGTTGATAAATGCTGACTTCTCCCTAGCCTCCAGGGTCAGTGGGATTTGCCAATAGCCTTTGCTCAAATCCATGGTGGTCAGATACCTTGTCCCCGCAAGTTCATCTAATAACTCATCCATGCGGGGCATGGGATAGGCATCTGAGACCGTCCCAGCATTGAGCAAGTGGTAGTCCACACAAAACCGAGTGGTCTTGTCCTTCTTAGGAAATAGGACTACCGGACTAGCCCAAGGGCTCTGGGACGGTGTAATTACCCCTAGGGTCAGCATCTCCTCTATCTCCCTCTCTATACTAGTCTTGACCTCTGCTGACACTCTGTAAGCGTGCTTATGCAGACGTCGCAGGTCCCCTGTGTTCACTGGGTGGTCTGTGAGGTGTATTTTCCCTGGCAGGTCAGTGAAGAGAGCCCTATACTTTCTTAGCATGTCCCTGGCTTCTCCCCTCTGCCTAACACTTAACTGACCTCCTATCTCCACCTGTTCTACAGTGTTTCCCTGCCTAGCCTCCCCTAGAAGATCAGGCAGAACATTGCTCGCAGGATCTTCCAGCAGTGGGCTACAAATCGCCATCACTGATCCCATACTCGGAGCTCTGTATTCCTTTAACATATTAATGTGATATGTCTTATTCCTATCTGGTTCTACCTGTACAACGTAGTTGCACTCATTCATCTTTCGGATGACCGGTTACGGTCCAGACCAGGCAGCCATCAGCTTGTTCTCCCGAGTGGGTTTGAGAACAAGCACCTGCTGTCCTGGGATAAATTCTCTGCTACGGGCATTCCGGTCATACCATTGCTTCTGCTTGGTCTGAGCGGCCCTGAGATGGTCCTGGGCCACCCCCATGAGCATTTCTAACCGGTCTTGGAGATCTACTACATACTGGATCACTGAAGCATCAGTATCAGTAGCCTCCCCCTCCCATCCCTCCCGGAATAGGTCCAGAGGTCCACGTACCCTGCGGCCATATAGCAACTCGAAGGGGGAAAAGCCAGTAGACTCTTGCGTTACCTCTTGGTATGCAAACAGCAAGAGCACTTGAATCTCCCAGTCTTTCCCCTCCGCCTCTATAAAGGTCCAAAGCATCTGCTTCAGGGTCCTGTTAAACCTCTCACATAATCCGTTTGTCTGGGGATGGTAAGGGGTAGTGCGCCGGTGCTGTATACCGCATGCATCCCAGAGACACTGTAACAGTTCACTCATGAACTGCGACCCTTGATCGGTTAGAATCTCACTAGGGAAACCTACCCTAGCAAAGATGTTCAGTAGCGCTGCCGCTACTGTCCTGGCAACTATTGTGCCAAGCACTACTGCCTCAGGGTACCGGGTGGCAAAATCCACCACCATGAGGATGTAGCGCTTCCCTGACCTACTAGGAATCATAAGGGGCCCTACAATATCCATGGCTACCTTCTGGAAGGGTTCCCCTATTACCGGGAGTGGGTTCAGGGGTGCCTTCACAAGGTCGGCCGCCTTACCTACTCGCTGGCAGCCATCACAGAAGCGGCAAAAAGTGCCCACATCCCGGGACACCCCCGGCCTGTAGTAACGCTGCAATAGCTGGGCTCTCGTTCTGTTGACCCCCTGATGTCCCGCTAGCAGAATAGAGTGAGCTACCTGTAACAATTGCTGTCGGTACTCCTGGGGTACTACTAGCTGTCACTAACCGGTCAGTCCCTCCTCTATCCCCGGGTTCCCTGCTTCTCTGTATAGGAGTCCCCGGTGCCATAGGCAGTGATCAGTGCCCTCCCCTGCCTGAGACTCGGACGCCTGAAGTCTCATACCGGCCAGGCTGGGGTCTGTCTTCACTGCCTCCCTAAACTGGGCTCCTAATTCTGGCCACCCCCTGGTCATGTCTATGTCGGGGGAACGGGGTACGGTGAGGGGAAACAGTAAGTCGGTCTGTGGTTGCAACTGAGCCTGGCTTACCTCCCCGGTATCCTCAGAGACCGCCGCTAACATTGGTCCCAAATGCAGGGGGACTGGAGCCGCCGCCATCGCCGCTGTCTGGCTCCGGGTGACTGCCGCTACGGCAGCGGGTCTTGGTACCCGATCGTAGGTGCAGGTCATCGGACCCAGATCGTTGCCGAGGACCACCTCCGCATCCAAACCGGGCAAAACCCCCACCTCCCGCACACCCTGCCCCCCCCCCCCCCCAATCCAAAAAGATCCTGGTAATCTGCAGGAATCGCGGCTCTCCGTCCGCCACTGTGATCTGCATCCCGGGTCTCGGGAGCAATTCCTCTGGTCGGACCATATCAGGTCAGACCAGGGTTACCGCAGCACCCGAATCCAGCAAGCCGATTGCTTGCCGATCACCGACTGTGACCGTGGTGAGGTGTCTGCTCTGGACATCCGTCTGCTGCATCGCGGCACTGGGATGTCCTCCGCTCCTGGCTGTAGGCACCAAAGACACCGGGACAGGTGCTGCATGGGACGTCTCGCTGGGAGTTTTTCCATGATCGGCCCGGGATCCTTGGTGGAAGCCACCCACACGCGGGCTACTGGATTCACAGCTGGGGTGTGTTGCCCCTGATGGGGTCTGCCGAAACGCAGGGGTTCTGGGCAATCTGGCCTGATGTGACCAGTGCGGTTGCAATTGTAGCACCGGTGCTTGTGATGAGCTCTCCCGGTGGACTGCTTCCCGCAGGCGGCTTCGTAGTCCAGTGGGGAGTGGTGCCAGCCTTCTGGGCTGGGGCCGCCGCCACTGCTTTGGCCGCTACCTTGGCGGGCATCAGTGCTCGGCTCGTGATGTAATCATCCGCGAGCCTCGCTGCCTCCTGGTGAGTCTTGGGCTATTTATTGAACACCCAAGCCCTCACTGCCGGAGGACACTGCTGCAGGAGCTGCTCTTGGAACATCGGATCCAGCAGGACCTGTTAAGTCTTTGCTCCGCATCCCTCCACCCACCGAAGCCCGTTCAATGCCATGCGGGTACCGAAAGTCACAAACGACTCCAGGGGCTGTTTCTCTTCCAGCTGGAACTTGCCCCGGTACGCTTCTGGGGTGAAGGCATATTGGATTAGCAACAGCTCTTTTAAATGATCGTAGTCATCGGCAAACTCCTCCGGGAGTGCCAGCATGGTCTGCTTAGCCAGACCGAACAGCAAGGGGTCATGTCCCAGTGCTGTGGAAGCACCTTGTACCACCGGCACTGCATCTCAAAGTTCTTTAAGAAGCTGTCGATCTGGTAGGTACCTTCCACAAACTTGGCAAGGCTGTGATGATCAAGGTGGGGAGTATCTCGGTCCGGGTGGGTAGGAGGACAGTAAGCGGGTCGGTTCACTGCCATTGTCAGGAACTGCAGCTGCTCCTCCGGTGTCCCTCTGTCACCCCATGCAGTAATCAGTGCCAGCATTTCAGGGATGAATTGACTGGTAGCCGCAGCGACCAATACCCCTCCAGCTGCACTGTTCCCGTGACGGGCTCCCGCTCCCTCCCCAAGTCTCTGCCGTCCTGGAGCTGGGTCCATTCCCTGATCTCTGGGCGGCTGCAATGCGACAAGCGGAGCTGGGTTTCGGAGCTCTGCGAGCCAGGTTTCGTGGTCTCTGACTGCCGCCTCCATCTGCTCCATTTCTCTGCCCTCCGTGGGCAGCCCGAACTCAATGCACTTGTCCCGCAGCTGAGCCCAGGTCCGGACTGATGATGAACCGGCACCCTCACTCATGGTTAAAGGCTTCTTGTGAGTAGGTATGAACAGTGAGGTGGTGTTATATCCCCTGTTATATGTAGTACAACAGTGTGTCCAATATCGTTAGCCTTAGGAACTCGCAATTCACCCAAGTTCCTACTGTATTACAGAGTCCCTCAGTAAACTGTAATACAGATTCAATTCAATCCCGCTGCTGCCACCAGTTTATTATAAGCTGTCACGGTAACTTGCGAAGGGTTATAATAATACACAAAATCTCTGGGTTGAATTGAACACGACTTAGATATAATAAATATAGTTTATTCCTTAAAAAAGGTGAACACACAAGATTGCACAAATAACATACAAGAATATAACACTTACTTAGGGTTTGGGCAATGAAGCAATCAGGATCTGGATTGACAATTCATTCAGGCATCAGGTAACAAGTAGATGTAGTAACAAAGACACTGGTTATAGGGCTTTGTCACGGGAGACTCCTGTGGCGTGTAAGATCTCAGTGGCCGGAACAGCAGGAAGCGAAGTAGGGGTCACAAGCAGGGGTCCGAGGCAGGCGGCAGGTAGCGAAGTCAGGTAACAAGCAGGGGTCCGAGGCAGGCGGTAAGTAGCAAAGTCAGGTAACAAGCAGAGGTCGGCAACGAGGAGACTGGAACAGGACAGGCAGGACAGGTCCGGAAGCAGGGACTGAGAACAGGGAGCAGGGACTGAGACCAGGGAGCAGGGACTGAGACCAGGGAGCAGGGACTGAGACCGGGGAGCAGGGACTGAGACCGGGGAGCAAGGAACAAACAGGGACAAGCCAGATTACTAGCAAGGGCCTTTACTGTGAACAGACTACAAATACAGGTACAGGTACAGGAACAGATCAGGAATAAAAGACAGAGGCATGTGCATAGGAGTCTGACTAGAAGCAAAGGGCAAAGGAAACAGACAGGAAGCAGAGCTATAAGACAGAGAGGAGAACAACAAGAAGAAAGACAGACAGACAGACAGGAACCCAGAGGAAACAGAAGGCAGCAGCACACCCGGTGGACAAAGAACAACTATGGCTAGGCAGGAGGTCTAGGAGACCCTGACATTACTCCCCCCTGTCGAGAGCGTTCTCCGGATGATCCTCCAGGCTCTTCCCGGAGGCCTTGATGAAAAGTGGACTCAAGGTGACCCACCTCTGGTGGTTTGTCAGTGGGCAGAGGGTACTCCACAGGTACATTGGGTGCTGCAAGGAACCTCCGAATGGGTGCGTTCAACCCAAAAGCAGGGGCAGAAACATCAGGAACGTGGGCATCAAGGACGGGTGCAGCCTTTCCAGATGAGTCAGTGGGGACACAGAGTTCGCTCTCCATGGTCTCCTCTTGCGACTGCCGTTTCGTGGCATCAACCAATGAAAGATGAGCTATTTGAGTTTTCAGCTCTTGAAGCTGTCCTTCTGCACTTCTTTTCACACTCAAAGCAGTTGTCAGTTCAGCTTCTTTGGAGTTGAGTCGCGACTCCATCTCTCCCAGCTGACTTGGAACAAGGCTTAAATGTGTTTCTTTTTCTTTATTTCTGACCTGTAGCTGCCGGTACTCCTCCCAGACTTTGTCCAGCTGCAGCCGGGCCTTCTCATGTGCTGTGTGATTCAACACTTTGCAGGCATCAGTCATCTTGACCCCAAAATGCAGTGTCAGGCCAGCCACTTGACAGACGGACACTTCCTCCCTCTCATTTTTGTCAAGCTGTGTCTTGAGCTCAGCGATCTGCGCCTGCAGCGCTGTGAGATACTGTGATGTGTGTTCAGCTGCTAGCTTTAGCTCTTCCATCTTTAGACGTTGCTGCAATTTCCACTCCTCAGCGAGAGACCCCTGGTTGAGTGCATTTTGCAATTTTCCTCTCAGGGCTTTCAGCTCTTCACAATGATCATTTTGAGCTTGCTTCCATGCATCCCTCATTACGTCTTGGAGCTCTGACAAATACTTTGCCAAGGTCTCAGCTGCCTGCCTTTTCCAGGTCTCTTTCTCCTGGGTGTACTGAATGTTAGAGATGGAGCAGTGTCTCTGCTCCTCCAACTCTTGTTTCAGTTTCTGGACCGCCTTGGTTCCCTCTCATACAGGGTAACCTGGGCTCTAAGCTCCTCCTCCAGCGAGGCTCTGGTTATGCTCAGTGTGGCCTTCAGCTCCTCATGCTGTTCTTTGGGGACACACTAGGTACTCAAATACTCTTGCAGCATCTTTATCTTGAAGGTGTCAGGAATCGGCGTTCTCCACGCTCCTCACACAGAGCACTCCCTCCCCGCAGGGAGCCCCTGGACACACAAAACAATCCTGCCTTACCGGCCGCCACAGCTCCCCGCCCCTGCCGCCATCGCGGGATCACTCCCCTCGGCGATTCCTCTGTACAGCGCCGCGCGCACCCACGCCCTCCTGCACGCACACCTGCACCACCCACTGGCTCGGTTCACATGCGTACACGAGTTACGGAGCACGCTCAGTCTGCACACTCTTCTTCCCATCCCCCGGACCTCAGGCTCCGCCCCCGCACACTGCACAAGCATACTCAGGTTACCAACAAGACTCACCTGGCCTGTTATGCCTGCACCAATCTGCAGTGTCTCCCTGTAGCTCTTCCTGTCCCGCCTCCGTTCCTAATTGGACCTTCCTGCTTTATCTAGCTCCTCTCTGCTCTCAGTCTTTGCTCGACATAGTCTCTGTATGGAAGTACTTCTGGATTCTCTCAGTGTTTTCACAGGTTCTGACGCGGCTTGTACGACTACCCCCTCTGGCTCTCGATCTCGGCACTCCTTGGACAACGCTCACTCTGGTAACCCCTTGAACACAGCTTGGACTACGACCTATCTCCACTCTCCACTCCCTGACCTCGGCAAGGCATTCATCACTCTATCTCTACAACCGGTACCGGCAAGTATTGTCTACCTTACTACACCTGGCCTGGCAACGCTTCATATCACACTCCGGACTCGCTCCCTTTGCTGCGAGTGCATGTATTACCACTTCCCCCTTCAGCTCAGGGGACGGGTCTGGTCTGCGGGCAGCACCGGCGTAACATTATGTCGAGCCCACAAGACGCAGACCAGACCGAACTTCAACAGTTTCTCTCTAATCTGCTTCAGCAAAACCAGGCCATGGCGGACCAAATTGTGGCACTTACACGCCAGGTCGCAGAACTCTCAGACAGGGTACCGACCGTGACCCCGCCAGATGTAAGCCCCCACTCCGCAAGCGCAGTTAGCAGCTCAGATGTAAGGATTCCTCCCCCCAAGCCTTATGCAGGTGGACCGCAAGATTGTAGGGGTTTCCTAAACCAGTGTGAGGTGCAGTTTGAAATGGCCCCCCATCTCTACAATACTGATCGCAAGAAGGTAGCCTACATTTATAACCTCCTCACTGGCAGCGCCCTGGCTTGGGCTTCCCCGGTTTGGGAGCGACGTTCTGACCTTACCCAAGATTACCCGGCATTTAAAGCCGAGTTTCAACGGGTATTCGATTCCCCCGCTCGTCGGGAGATGGCATCTGTTTCTCTCCTCCAGATCACTCAGGGTCGGCGGATAGTGACACAGTATGCTGTGGAATTCCGGACTCTAGCAGCCGAGACTAACTGGGGACCAGAGGCTCTCATCTCCGTATTCTGGCAAGGCCTGGCAGATCCCATCAAGGACGAACTCTCTCGCCAATCCAGGCCAGATCAACTGGAGGTCGTGATTGATTTGGCCGTCTGAGTGGATCAACGCATCCAGGTACGCCTCTCAGAGCGTCAGCGCACTCGCTTCCATAACTTTCAAGTTCCGTTCTCCAGTACTCTCAGCAGCACTCCTGCTCCCCCAAGTGCTACCACACCTCTTCGTCCTGCACTGGAGTTGTCAGAGCCAATGCAATTGGGGGTACAATGCATCCGCACACCGCTACGGCAGTTCCGCCACGCCGGGGGATTGTGTTTCTACTGCGGATCCATGGAACATCTGGTTCGGGAATGTCCACTGTGTCCGGGAAACGGGAACACCCAGTGAGTACAGAGGGGCTCTCTCTGGGTGTAATCTCTCCACGTCCCTTCATAAAGATGAACTCCCTAAGAAACTTACATTTCCAGTCTTCCTTTCAGGCGATAAGTTCAATACTTCTACCGCCGCTTTCATTGACTCAGAAGCTGGAGGCAACTTCGTGGATCTTGAATTCGCCAGGATAAACCGCATACCACTAGTGAGAAAGAAGGTTCCCATCGCACTCGTCGGTATCGATGGATGTCCTCTTACCCCGGCCCACATCTCCTTAGAGACGGCTCCCTTGCTTCTGTCTTCACATCTGCACAAGGAGACCTTAGTTCTCGATGCCATTCACGCTCCTGGGATACTCATCACCCTTGGTCTTCCTTGGTACAGCTTAACATACCTCTCATTGACTGGACTTCCTCCGCTCCCATTTCCTGGAGGCCGAGGTCAGGCGAGACTCATAACTGCTGGCCAATACCTCTGTTCCCAAAGTTATTCTACCTTCCGTTTACCATCAATTCCGAGACGTTTTCAATAAGGTACTGTCAGACCTCTTGCCGCCACACAGGACTTACGATTGTCCAATCGATCTAGTTCCTGGTTACTCCCTAACCAAGTCCAAGACCTACCCCTTGTCGTTACCAGAATCTCACGCTATGGATGAATATATCCAGGAGAATCTCAAGAAAGGCTTTATTCGTCACTCCAATTCCCCAGCAGGGGCTGGGTTTTTCTTCATCAAGAAAAAGGACGGGTCGTTGAGGCCTTGCATCGACTACAGGGGTTTAAATCAGATCACTATTAAAAATCGTTACCTCCCTCCCCTTATTACCGAACTGTTCGATAAATTACATTGGGCCAAGATTTTTTCCAAGTTGGATCTGCGTGGTGCCTATAACCTGGTGCGCATCAGGAAGGGGGATGAATGGAAGACGGCCTTCAACACGCGTAGTGGACACTACGAATATCTGGTAATGCCTTTCGGCTTATGTAATGCTCCCGCTGTCTTCCAGGATTTCATCAACGACGTCTTTCGTAAGGTACTCAATATTTTTGTTATTGTATACTTGGATGATATCCTGATTTTTTCCAAAGATCTCCAGGACCACATACGCCACACCTCCTACGTCCTTTCCCGTCTCCGGGAACACCATTTGTACGCCAAACTGGAGAAGTGCACCTTTCATCAGACCTCTACTCCGTTCCTGGGGTACATCATTTCCGATGAAGGCTTTATGATGGACTCCGGTAAACTTCAAGCAGTCACTGAATGGCCAAAACCCAACTCTCTCAAGGCCATACAACGTTTTTTAGGGTTCGCTAATTATTATCGTAAGTTTATACAGAGTTTTTCCACCATTGTGGCACCCCTTACTCACCAAAAAAGGAGCTGATCCTTCTGCTTGGTCATCCGAGGCCATCTCCGCCTTCGAGACACTCAAGGAAGCCTTTATATCCGCACCTATTCTCCGTCATCCCGACATTGAACTTCCCTTCGTCCTGGAGGTCGACGCTTCTGATTGCGGCGCTGGTGCCGTTCTTTCTCAGAGACCCACGCCCCAAGATAAGTTACATCCCTGTGCATATTTTTCAAATTCTCGTCTGCCGAGAGGAACTATGACGTGGGTAACAGGGAACTTCTGGCCGTGAAGATGGTTCTTCAAGAGTGAAGACACCTGCTGGAGGGGTCGAAAGAGCCGTTTACTATCCTCACGGACCACAAGAACCTTCTTTACATAGAGAACGCTCGACGCCTTGGTCCACGACAGGCTCGTTGGGCCCTTTTTTTTCCCCGATTCGATTTTCACCTTTCCTATATCCCCGAGACCAAGAACATTAAGGCAGACGCACTCTCCCGAATACATTCTTCTGAAGAGAGGCCAGAGGAATCTTTGGAGACTATCCTTCCACATGAGAGGATTCTCGCCACGTCCTCTTTTAAGAATCTTGACAAGATTTTGCACTCCCAGAGATGCATTCCCAAGGACTTGGTCGTTCCCGACAACAAACTCTTTGTACCTTCCAAATTTGTTCCAGAGGTCCTGTCTTGGGGTCACTCCTCTACATCTGCAGGTCATCCAGGTTTTAAGAAGACTACTGATATCATTCGTCTGAATTTCTGGTGGCCAAGGATGTCTCAAGATATTCTGGAGTTTACCCGCACCTGTCCCACGTGCGCTCAAAGCAAGACTCTCCGTCAAATGCCTCAGGGTTTTCTGTTACCCCTTCCAGTTCCTGACCGCCCCTGGTCCCACATTTCCATGGACTTCCTCGTGGAGTTGCCCAGGTCCAGAGGAATGAACACTATCTTGGTGGTCGTGGACAGGTTCTCGAAGATGTCCCATTTCATTCCACTTAAAGGATTACCCACCTCCCCCGCCCTTGCTGATATCTTTACGGAGCAGATTTTCCGGATTCATGGGATCCCTTCGTCCATTGTTTCTGACAGAGGTTCTCAGTTTGTATCCAAATTTTGGAGAGCTTTCACGAAGAGATTGGGCATCTCTTCTTCTTTCTCTTCCGCCTATCATCCTCAGTCCAATGGACAAACAGAGAGAATCAATCAATCCCTGGAGAAGTACCTGAGATGTTTCATATCCGATTTCCAGGATGATTGGGCTCAACTCCTCTCTTGGGCAGAGTATGCCGTCAATTTTGCCAAAAACGAGTCCACCCGGGAGTCGCCCTTCTTTATAAATTATGGGTTCCACCCTCCCTGTCTTCCCATCCCCAACATTCCTTCTGGTGTACCTGCCGTAGATGAACGCATTTCTTCCCTCCAAACCGCATGGTCCAGGATTCAGTCTACCCTTCTCAACTCCGCCCGCAGGTCGAAACTACAGGCCGATCGTCGTCGTCGTTCGGCACCCAGTTACAAACCAGGGGATTTGGTATGGCTCTCCTCTAAGAATATCCACCTCAAGGTACCATCTCCTAAACTGGCACCCAAGTTCCTGGGTCCTTTCCCTATTTGTGAACAAATCAATCCCGTGGCATTCCGGCTCCAACTACCACCCAGTATGAAGATTCCCAATGTCTTTCATGTGTCTCTCTTAAAACCATTTATCTCCAGTCACTTCTTTCCAGATCAGACTCGTAAACCGAATCCCATTACTGTACAAAATAACGAGGAATACGAGGTTCATTCTCTTTTGGATTCTCGCCTATCCAGGTGTCAGCTCCAGTTCTTGGTGCAGTGGAAGGGCTTTGGCCCTGAAGAGAGATCCTGGGTTCCTTCAAAGGACATTCATGCCCCGGCTCTTCTTAAGTACTTCAGGAAAAAGTTTCCAGAGAAACCGTTCTTGGACCGTCCTGAGGCCGTTCCTGAAGAGGGGGGTACTGTCAGGAATCGGCGTTCTCCACGCTCCTCACACAGAGCACTCCCTCCCCGCAGGGAGCCCCTGGACACACAAAACAATCCTGCCTTACCGGCCTCCACGGCTCCCCGCCCCTGCCACCGCCGCGGGATCACTCCCCTCGGTGATTCCTCTGTACAGCGCCGCGCGCACCCACGCCCTCCTTCACGCACACCTGCACCATCCACTGGCTCGGTTCACGTGCGTACACAAGTTATGGAGCACGCTCAGTCTGCACACTCTTCTTCCCGTCCCCCGGACTTCAGGCTCCGCCCCCGCACACTGCACGAGCATACTCAGGTTACCAACAAGACTCACCTGCCCTGTTATGCCTGCACCAATCTGCAGTGTCTCCCTGTAACTCTTCCTGTCCCGCCTCCGTTCCTAATTGGACCTTCCTGCTTTATCTAGCTCCTCTCTGCTCTCAGTCTTTTCTCGACATAGTCTCTGTATGGAAGTACTTCTGGATCCTCTCAGTGTTTTCACAGGTTCTGACGCGGCTTGTACGACTACCCCCTCTGACTCTTGATCTCGACACTCCTTGGACAACACTCACTCTGGTAACCCCTTGAACACGGCTTGGACTACGACCTATCTCCACTCTCCACTCCCTGACCTCGGCAAGGTATTCATCACTCTATCTCTACAACCGGTACCGGCAAGTATTGTCTACCTTACAACACCTGGCCTGGCAACGCTTCAAACCACACTCCGGACACGCTCCCTTTGCTGCGGGTGCATGTATTACCACTTCCCCATTCATCTCAGGGGATGGGTCTGGTCTGCGGGCAGCACAGGCGTAACAGTAGGCAGTCTGGAAACTTTCTTCCTGCAGAACTCGCTGCTTTTCTTCAGCATTCACCCATTTCTCCTTCGTGTCCTGCAGATGTGTACGCAGTTCTTGCAGCTGACTCTGCAGCATATTTTCTACTTGTGTGTGCTGCTCCAGGGAGACACGTTCTCCTTGCAGCATCCTCTCTGCATTCTGCAGTGCTGTCTGCATGTCTATTTTTCCCTGGGCCAACTGTTTCTTCTCCTCTCCTAATTCATGGAGTTTTTTATCTCCTTCACTGACTTGCACTCCTGGGTTACCATTTCAAAACTGCTATTTAACCCTTCGAAGATCTCTCTCAAAGAACGTAGTTCTGTGTTGAAGTGGCAATTCTTCTCCTCGGAGGCTTCCAGTTTTGCACCAACTTGAGCCATGAAACTCTGGTACTGGGCATTATCAGCATAGGCCTTCTCCAGCTTACTTGACAGGATCACCCTGTCCCTCTCCAACTGCTCTTTTTCTTTCTCCTGGAGTACACACTTAGCAATTGCTGAAGATAGACAGCTTTGTAGTGCAGCTTTGGCTTCTTGCTCCTTATCTAAACGTCCATAAAGACAATCAATCGTTTTCTGTGCAGCTTGAAGCGTCTGAGTTAAGGCATCTTTCTTTTCTTCCACTATTCTTGGGATACGTCTGTGAGTTGCCTTAAGCTGCAGCATATCTCTTTCATCAAATGCAGACTCTGAGGTTAAATTTTCATTCTTAATTTCTTCTGCAACTTCCACAGTAATGCCTCCCTTCTTTTTCTTCTTCTTTTTTGCTTTGAGAAGTTCTGAAGAATCAGTGGTACTGTGTTCACATTTACTGCTCAAGACTGTTTTCAGAGTGGGAGCCATAACTTCAGACATACTGTAGGGAAACCAAACTTCCCAAGAAACCAGTAAAGCAGAAAATGTGTCTTTAAAGCAGAAGCATTAGAATGAACAACAGGAATATTAGACACAGGGAGACACAAGATAGGAGAGCTGACCTTTTGAGACCTTAGCATCAGTCACAGAGATTTATAAATGCAAGGAAAAAACATAGACAGAGAAACCTGTAGTTATATCTGAAACTTTAGAAATCAGGCGTAGGGATATCATAGACAGCAGGAAACTACTACAGAGAAAATGTGCAGTTAGATCTGAAACTTTTGACATCAGACATAGGAATATCAGACAGAACCTTGCAGTTAAATCTGAAACTTTAGATATCAGGCATAGGGATATCATACAGAGAAATCTGCAGTTAAATCTGAAACTTTAGATATCAGGCATAGAAATATTATAGACAGCAGGAAACTAATACAGAGAAAACTTGCAGTTAGATCCAAAACTTTTGACATCAGACAGAGAAACCCTGCAATTAAATCTGAAACTTTTGATATCAGGCGTAGGGATTTCATATGTTACAGAGAAACACATTTTAGGGGAACTTGCAGGATGCAGTAACAAAATAATGGAAGCACTCTTGTCTTTTGAAATGGGAACCCTGTGAACAGCAGTGGTCCAACCAGGGATGCAGAGACAAGCCTTGTTCAGGGAATGAAAAGTCAGAGTCTAAAAAGGTGGCAACAGGTACTGCAAGGGTTAACCCAGGCACTGCACAAAAGAAAAATCTCAAAGAAAGGTGCACTAGTCTCTGCAGCAACAGTTCTAGTCTCAGCAAAAATGTTTTTTCGTTATGAACGCAATAATTCTTGCAGAACACTTAGCAGCAAAAAAAAAAAAACCTTCCCAACTGGGATTTCCAAAAAAGAAACGAAAGTACTTATCTTCAACCATGTGGATGTGGTCTGCTGCAGCAGGCAGGAAAGGGTGCAGGCAAAAGAAGAATCTGTTCCAGCGAGATCCAGAAGTGGCCTTTGCTTTCTGTCACGGGAGACTCCTGTGGCGTGTAGGATCTCGGTGGCCGGAACAGCAGGAAGCGAAGTAGGGGTCACAAGCAGGGGTCCGAGGCAGGAGGCAGGTAGCGAAGTCAGGTAACAAGCAGGGGTCCGAGGCAGGCGGCAAGTAGCGAAGTCAGGTAACAAGAAGAGGTCGGCAACGAGGAGACTGGAACAGGACAGGCGGGGCAGGACAGGTCCGGGAGCAGGGACTGAGAACAGGAAGCAGGGACTGAGACCAGGGAGCAGGGACTGAGACCGGGAAGCAGGGACTGAGACCGGGGAGCAGGGACTGAGACCGGGGAGCAAGGAACAAACAGGGACAAGCCAGATTACTAGCAAGGGCCTTTACTGTGAACAGACTACAAATACAGGTACAGGTACAGGAACAGATCAGGAATAAAAGACAGAGGCATGTGCATAGGAGTCTGACTAGAAGAAAAGGGCAAAGGAAACAGACAGGAAGCAGAGCTATAAGACAGAGAGGAGAGCAACAAGAAGAAAGACAGACAGACAGACAGGAACCCAGAGGAAACAGAAGGCAGCAGCACACCCGGTGGACAAAGAACAACTATGGCTAGGCAGGAGGTCTAGGAGACCCTGACAAGCTTACACTTATTTGTATGGGATTTCAGCCCTATACCTTAGCATTGAGTGCCAGCTATTGGTTAAAAATTACCTGCACCCAATCCCTCTGTGCCAGCAAACGTGGGAAGCATTGTTGGACCATGCCCCCAGCTAGTTGGCACATGTGCACATTTTCTACCTGGGGTCTTATTTCACTAGCCCCACACTAACGGAAAGGCGCCATACAGTCTACCAGACATGGATCTGGTCAGGAAATCCTTTGTCTGTATGTGTGATTTACAACACTTACAGACCACTCAAGCTCTGCGTTTCTCCGCCCTAGTGTACACAATCTGAGTGGTGAAGCCTTTGATCAGGGGGTCTGTTGTAGACAACTGGTCACCCCCTTGAGCATTAACATTTAGCAGAGCCAGTATCTTTCGCAGGCTTTTATACCAGACCCAAAATACAGTACATTTCTTAATATCTAAACATATTCAAATAATCCGTTCGGCTAGGCCGAGCGGGCTGAAACTTGCCAGACCCTCATCCCGGAGGGGACTCTCCATTATGACCAAGTTTCAACTCGCTGCGACCCACCAGACCGGAGTTACTCAAATACAGTTTTAAAATCACATTTACAAAAGTGGCTTTTTTCTGGGTACAAGTCAATGGCAGAAACCCAAACTTTACAATTACCCTGACTCCATTCTGTTGCTCCGAGAGGGTCGGTATTTGTCATGCAGTCATGCCAGAACTATGACTACATGGTGACCAAATCTCAGACCTCTAGGTTGAACAGAAACAGAGTTATGGGTTCCATGTTTCTGCTCATTCTGACTTAGCCGTTTGTACCTCGCGACTTTTACCTCCGCCATTAGATTCAATGGTGCGACATTCGTAGCGAGCGTGACCCTTTACTGGTGTCATTGATTGTCGGACCCGGTTGGGGTCGAGTGAGGGGGATCCTTGGAATATAGGGGCAAAAAGAACCTAAGTTTCCCACGCCAATTGAACCTGAACTTGACCGGGGATTGATCAAAGCTCTTTTCAAGATAAAGTTTCCGCTTTTGCGGTCTGCGGTTTGGATGGCTGCCAACCAGTTCCTGGAGGTCTGAGTCGAGGAATCCCCATTGAAACACATTGCTCCATTGACTTTCAATGGGGAACCGCCGCTCCTCCTCTCGGGCGTCACCTGCAGGTCTTCTACGATATCGGGCCTAAATCGCCGGAATCCCCATAGGATTACATGGAGCTGCAATGGCGACCTATGGAGAGACTGCAAAATGGAGCCTGCAAAGGCAGTAAAAAGGAACAAAGGGCTATAATCACTAAATTAACATTAACCCTTTCCCTCCCGACTGGATCCCAGTGTAAGTTTTGGTGCAGACACTGGAATGGGGAAAATACATATTCACAGGGGGGATACACATTTGGTGCTGAAGCAAAGGCGTAAACACAGTACTGGACCTCAGTCCAGTTAACCCCTCGCCTCCCAGGTGAGAGCAGGGGGTGGCCAAATGGGGTGTAACCCCTTTAATACTGGGCCAAACCCCCTCTCCCACGACAGTCTTGTACAGCTGTGCATATTTAATTCTTATTCTTACATCTTGCGGTTGCTTCATTTCTGGTCGTCTTCTCATTGGTTGTTTTATCTCGTCAGATATTTTCTTATCCTTTTTTTTTGTTAGTGATTCGTCCAGTTCTTTCTGACTTTTCAACTACAATCTCCATAATAGTTTGTTAAAATGTCTCCATGCATCCTCAAATTCAAAGATTCTGGAATATGATCAGAGTGATGATCCAGGACCACACTGGAGTATTGGTACAGATGAACCCGCTGTCATTCTTGTTAGCCAAGCCTATAGAGGAACTACTGAATTCACAGAGGAAAATTGCATCATTCATCCTCACTGCAGCCCGATGCTCAATAGCAGTGAAGTGGAAAAAAATTAAAGCACCTTCAAAACAAATGGTAATCCATAGAATTAATGAGATCAGACTCATGGAACATCTTTCAGCCATCCTCAACCAAAAAATAGACCAGTTTAACAAGATCTGGGCGATATGGCCCGTGACATAAGAACATAAAAACTCAAATTAAAATTAAATAAAAGGGAAAGAAAACAAAGGAGACACCTTTCGACGGACCAGGATGCGGGCGGGAGGACGGGATGAGTCCCCACTCCTCTACTATCTGAGCCCTTTTCCCCCCCAATTTTTTTTCTCCCCTCTCTCTTCTTTCCCCTCTCCTCTGTCGTTTCTTACTTCCTATCTTTTTATAATATCATCCATGTTTAATTGAATAGAGGAAAAATACCAAATCACAAGAACAGAGTGAATAGGAGAAAATGGCACAAATAAGTTCTAACCTTTTTTCTTTTGAAGGGGAGTGGAGGGGGGGAGGGGGGGAAGGATACGCAGCGATCTCCCACATCAGGATAGAAGCGGAGTCCATGAAAGGTTCAAGATCAAAGGTGCCTGTAAATAAAGCAAAATTATCTTCTGTTAAGAAAACATCTCAAATTTTGTTGATCATTAAGTCCTGTTCCATTACTGGTGTTCAATGCGTGAATCCAGAATGCTTCTCGTCTCAACAAAAATGTCTCCCTGTCAAGAGTGCCTTTTCTGGGCGCTACTGACTCAATTCCCATAACGCGCAGAGATGCCACGTTATGATTGTGTTCCACACAGTTTTGCACTAGCACAGAGGGGTCCGTACCTTTTCTAATAACACTTTTATGCTCTATAAATCTGGTTTTAAGCATTCTGATAGTTTTTCCCACATAGCGAAGGCCACATGGGCACTTTATTATGTACACGACATGATCTGATCTGCATGTCATTCTGTCTTTGATTATGATCTTTTTACCACTGTTAGGGTGACAGAATACATTACCTGTAATAAGGCTATTGCAGACCGAGCAACTTAAACATCTGTAGTTACCCGGCCTGCCGCCCCTCAGAAAATGAGGGTTTTATAATTACCCTCATTGTCTGCATGCATCAGACTATCAGCCAAGTTTATCCCTCTTTTGAATGCAACCATAGGGGGTACACAGCAACTTGCAGAAAGTATGTCATCATTTTGTAAGATGTGCCAATGCTTAAGAATGGTAGATTTTACAAAACCACCTGCTTAGCTATAAGTGGTCGTAAAAACAAGTCTATCCTCCTTTTTTCTTTTGATAGCACTTACCTCTTTATTCAGTGCCTCGTCCAGCACAGCTGGAGGATATCCCCTGGCCAGGAATCTGTTACTTAGACCTCCTAAGGCTGGTTTGATTTTATCCTCTCTGCTTGTAATCTTACAGACACAGACTTTCTGAGAAAATGGTAATGCATCAATAAGTGAGGGGGGAAGGTGAAAGAGAAAGACACAATGACAAGAGAGAGGGTGTGTGTGTGTGTGTTCTGGCACGGGAGGAGGTGGTTCCCTTTTCAGACCAATGAGCTGCACACCAACTGGTATCTGGGCCCTCCAGCACCTGGAGAAGCCAGAGCAGACCCTAGCCTCCTGATCACCTATCACCAGGGAGGTCCATCAGGACCAGGAAGAGATCAACGGATCGATCCTGTGTTTCCTGAGGTCTGCTGCTACTCTCCACGCAGAGGCCAGTTTCGGACTCCTGTGCTGAAGCGCTGGTTTGCCAGCAATGGTTCCTGTTACCTGCTGCATTCTCCCCTAGCAGAGGTTACTTTCCATTTCCTGAGGTCTGCTGCTACTCTCCACGCAGGCCTGTTTTGGACTCCTGTGCTGAAGCGCTGGTTTTTCCCAAGCGATGCCCTGCGGTGTTCTTTGGCCAGCCTGCTGTCTCCCCTACAGAGACCGGCATCATGGGCCGTGCCCGCTCATGGCGCAGAGGCCACTCACGCTCCTATGCTGAAGCGGAGAGCTCCTGTCTACCCGGTGCCGTACTCCTTCCCGAATAACGACGATGTTGCTTTCTCCAATCCTGACCCTGGCTTGTCCACAGACTATGCTGCCTTCTCCAGTTCTGATCCTGGCTTGTTTGACAATGGACTTCGCACTCCAGATCCTACTACGTGTTCTAAGGTCGGTGATTATGTAACCCCACCTCAGCCCTGCGGTCGGAAGAATAGGGACTTGGATATATCAATTCAAATATATCTCCAAAAAAGATCTTAGCTGGAGTGATTTCCAAGACTTCCAATTTTTCGTTGGATAAAGAGCTTTATCTTGGTTTAAGAGATCTACAGTATGAGAGACAAATGAATCAAAGTCCTCTCTTTTCCAATATTGTAATATAATGCAATTATTGTGTTGCTCATGAGATTCCATCATCTCTGATCTTTAAATTGGTAGGTAATTCCAAACTTGAGTTTAAAAAAGCAGTGATACTGTCAGGGATTATATATCACCCAGAAGGCACTGTGTGTTGGACTGATATTTATACAATTCAATGAATGTTCGTGTGAGCAGATGCCATTTTAGCAGTCCCAGGATTTCCTGGGCTCCTGCTGGATATGTGTCAGTGTTTACTCACGATGTGCCATGATGTGTTTGGTAACACATCCTGGTATGCAGACTTTAATCCGGCTCAGTGTGTTGTCACCTCTCCGCTCCGTGCGCACGTGTCCTGTCCGATCCACCAAGGACTCTTCCCAGGGGATAAACGCCACTGTAAGAATACACCATTCAAGGGCACCTGCAATGCTTCAGCAAGGGCAGCTATCCTCAGCGTTGTCTGCCTCTCTGCAAGCACACATGCAGTGATGCACAGACACTGGTCCCTGTGCTCTGGTCAGCCTTCGCCGTTCAGGATCTCTCCCTCAGATGCAGTGTTCACAGCTGACGTCCCGTGAACATTTGAAATTGGCGCCAATGCAGAGGACAAGTAGATGGTTTGATGGTCTGAAATTGGAGCTCACAAGGTTTAGGGTCACCCTACGTGTTTCACCACTTGGGCTTCCTTAGGGGTATGGTTTGTTATTGCGTCCTGCCCCCTTTTATGCTGATGCTGTGAGCAAAACCAGGTTCCTTCAATTAGAAGCAAATGATTGTAATTGAACAATAAAAGTCTCTGTTTTCCATCAATTAGATCTGGCATAGAGTGGTTCTTTTGATTGTTGTCACATATAGTTTAACAGGAAGATTTCAGATTACTTTTTTAATATACTTCATGAACTGGATGTACAGTATATGCATATAGTTAATACCTCAAAAATTTATTTTTTCCTCTAATCCAAATATGTAAGACAGAAAGTGTCCAATTGGACAAGGAATAGTTAGCCAAGTTAAAGAAACATTTACAGATCATATTTAATAAACACAATGTGTACTTCATAAACAGAAATCAAACGAAAAATAGAATAGAAAGTAGAAGAATTTCACTCTATCATTGTATCAATATTGGTTAGTAAACCTTAACTTAATTGCTGCATTTATTTGTTGGAATTATTGCAACATTTTATCAATATGGGGGCACTCTTAATTGTTTCTTGATGTTGTATTGCTCCAAGAACAACTGCATCATTAGACAATAAAGTGACTGAGTGAAATAGTCACTAATAATATACCTAAAGACATATCTGTCTAATTAATGATGTACATATTTGTTCCCACATAAATACAGAATGACTTTGGGATTTTGAATGATTTTAGACAGGGAATTTTCAAAGGGATGCAACACATATCTATCTATCAAATAACTGATAATATGGTATCAGATCTTTGAGATCAGAAATGTTCCTTTTCAGATTTAGGAAAGTGGTACTGTACCTCTGTTATTAATCTGGCAACTGGAATATTTAATCTCATAATTTTCTAAATGAAATATAATGCATAAAAACGTGTTTTTTTTAGTTATTCTACATTTATATAAACATATAAATATGAAAGAGACATTACTGGATAGTCAGAGACTAATAACGCAAATTCAATGAAGTGATTTGTATCTTTGCTCATTGAATTCTGCGTATTTACAGAACCAGAAGAGATGTTGTGTAACTATAACTTTTTTTGGGGAGCTGTTATTCTTTGAAATACAGTAGTTGGGAGGTAATATCATAAATACTCTAAGTTTCAGGTTATTGGAGACTTAATGATATTCATGTCTTGCACAGCTGTGCATATTTAAGTCTTCTTATTACATCTTGCGATTGCTTCATTACTTGTCATCTTCTCATTGGTTGTTTTATCTCGTTAGATATTTTCTTATCCTGTTTATTGTTAGTGATTCGTCCAGTTATTTCTGACTTTTCAACTACAATCTCCATAAAAGTTGGTTAACGTGTCTCGATGCATTTTGAGCAAGCTGGAGTCATTTTTCAGTTCTACTTGAAATGATCTGTTGTTATTTAGAGGTTATTGATTGTCTGTCATCTTTTTAATCAGTTTTCTTCTTTCCAACTTCCCATTCAGATGTAATCTGCAGCAAACTAATTGGTGATCGCTGCTTGTGTCAAAACAGTTTTGGACTGTGCAGTCTTCAATCACGTGGTTTTTTTTAGTAAGATATAGTCCATTTAATTCTTAATTCCATTCGATCCATTCCATGTCCATTTGCTATTCAGATTCTTCTTGAAGACTTCATTCTTGATGTAGAATTTTTCTGATTCTGATAATTATACTAAACAGACTTTCTGATGCGCACCAATCTTTGCATCGAAATCTCCCAAAACGATCTTTAGGTGATCATTTTGTTTGTTATTAAGTTGGTTTCATGGTTGGTGTTCAGTGTTATTGTCTGCACAACTTGATGTTGGAGCTTACAGAATGACAATACTGACTGATCTTTCTGATGACCGATGAAGCCTACGCCACTGATTCTTCCATTATCTCTACCTCGGTAATAGAATTGATGTCCACATTTGAGCTCAAAGGGGCCATCTTTTCTTCTAACTTCACTAAGGTGAACATTATCCCATTTAATCTTCCAGTTATTGCAGTGCTGCCTCACTTGAGAGAGTCCAGCAGATGTAGGATTTAGGTTTGAATGACAGCTTTTGTTTAACCTCTGGGAATTCTTAGCACCCTCTGTCTTCATGCCTTTTACCTGAATTATGTCAAGTCCAGGGACATTCCAGCGTCCGAAGAATGAGGGTCAGTGCTTTTTGGTGTTTTCAATATTTGGGGGTTGAGGCAGTACTTACCATGTTGGCAAATACCTTTCCCACTTTAGCCGGATATATTGTTCAATGTGTTTACTAAAATACAGGAATGTTACCAGACTGCTCACACCTGCCTTAGAGGAACAATTAATTTCATTTTCATTAAAAATGTTCTGTGCACTAATGGTACTGTATGTATACAATCTAAGCATATATAATTTTACATAAATCTAGTCTTATTCATATTGATGTTTATATCTTCCTTCTCCTTCACCTCACTAGTCCACCATTAATGCGATTATCAATACATTTGAATTATTTAGATCCGTTATTTCTCTTTTTCGTTGTTATGTTTAAAAAGTGTCATGGGAGACCAGGATTGGTTCACGGAATCAAGCACCATACGGCACACAGAGATCAAATAAACAGTGTTTATTTTGGCCGGAGTAAACAAACAGCACAAAGTCACTTAACAGAGCTATACGCACAACCACAGAGCAATATAGAAGGAATCCTTGTCACCTAGGTTCCCGGTGCCACCAGAATTATGTCCCCGGCACAGCTTCCACTCCTGTAGGGGTCCAAAGTTTCCAGTCAGTCCTGGATGCAAGTTGTGGCAGAACAACTTCAAATTTCCCACTCGACGTAGCAGGCAGCCTCAACTTCAAGTGACTCTGGCACATCCTCAGAGCCCACCGCTTAGTCTGCCTGCACCCCAGGCCAGAAAACATATCACGGACTCAAAGTACCCGCTGCTTTTCTAGAGTCCCCCCCTCCATAGAGAACCATGAAGAATGGGCAGTGACCAATCACAGCACAGATGCTGTGTGGGGAGCCAATCACAGTGCAAGTGCTCGCCTGTGTTGGCCAATATGGGCTCGGGGTGTGTGATGGGGAGGCTGAGGCAAGGAGGGCAGGAATAACGAACCAGCCAATGAGAACAGCGCCTACCTCCTCTGCTCTCAGTGCCTTCTCGCTATCTCTTGTCTGGGTAGTTCTGCTCTTCAGAACAATGCCACCCCATTACTTAGAGGGGCTACCTACACCTGCGACATTTTACTTATGTAAGTCTATTGATACTTTTGTGTATTTTTAATAAACTGTACTGTTGCGGCAGACTTTATTCTAACAAATCACCGGTTTGTCCCTGGCTTGTTCCTGGAATGCGACGCTGTTCACCCGGAGCATGCCGCGTTCCCAGCCAGGGGTCATTCCGGGCTGACGCGCGGTTGATGTGTTAATTGATAATGGTTCAGGATTTAATAGGCTGCAATGCTTCGCGTGTCCGTAAGATGGCATAAATTCATGAATTGTAATGCAGTATATGTATATATATATATATACTGTATAACAACAACCCCTATAACCCCTAACATACAGTACTGTACACAAAGTACTGTATATGCACATCAATGATACTATAGGCCGGCGGGGGCGAGATGTGTTTGCAGCAGAGAGAGATCCGCTGCTCTCTCTGCGCAAAGATCGGCACATTAAAAATTATTTAAAATACATTTTTATTCATAGTGTAGATGTGCAGGGGGCCTAAAGGGGCCTGTATCTCGGGAAGCAGGGGGTCCCCGGACCTAAAACCACAGCGGTTCAGCTCCGGAGACCCTCTGCACATCTACAGTATGAATAAAACACATATATAAATAAACACTCATTCCTTACCTTTGCGGCTATGTGCTACGATAACGAAGCAGCATGACTGTATTTTTAATAATATTGTACAGTGAGCAGGGGGTTCCCTGAGCCACAAATCAAAGCTCCTGCACAATATTATTAAAATACAGAAATGCTGCTTCATTACCATAGCTGATAGCCGCTAAGGAAATGAAGGGGTTAACCCACCGTGTCCGCTTTATTGTGGGTAGCGGGGGTGGGTGAAGGGGGTATTTGGCCCTTGGTGTGAGTTTAGGACTTGCGGGGGGGTTGCGGGTGCACTTAACCCCTTCACGGCCGTAGCACTTAATACCGCTACGGTCATGAATAGGTTAAGACCTCCCGCTACCCCCCCGCAAGCCCTAAACAACCATAGTTGGGGCTAATACCCCCTTCACCCACCCCCGCTACCCACAATAAAAAAAATCACACACAGCAGCCGCCCAAAAAATAAATAAATAAATCTAAATAAATGAATATAAATGAATAAATTTAAAATACATTTTTATTCATAGTGTAGATGTGCAGGGGGTCTCCGAAGCTGAACCGCTGTGGTTTTAGGTCCGGGGACCCCCTGCTCCCCGAGATACAGGCCCCTTTATGAGGTGCCGGTATCCCTCTGCATTTAAAGGTCCCGATCACGTGACCGCGGCATGTAAACAAAGCAGAGGGATACCGGCACCCCATAAAAGGGCCTGTATCTCGGAAAGCAGGGGGTCCCCAGACCTAAAACCAAAGCGGTTCAGCTCCGGAGACCCCCTGCACATCTACACTATGAATAAAAATGTATTTTAAATTTATTTATTTATTTATATTCATGTATTTATTTATTTAGATTTATTTATTTATGGTGCTGCTGCTGTGTGTGAATTTTTTTTATTGTGGGTAGCGGGGGTGGGTGAAGGGGGTATTAGCCCCAACGGTGGCTGTTTAGGGCTTGCGGGGGGGTAGGGGGTGCACTTAACCGCTTCACGACCGTAGCGGTATTAACTGCTACGGTCGTGAAGGGGTTAAGTGCACCCGCAACCCCCCCACAAGTCCTAAACTCACACCAAGGGCCAAATACCCCCTTCACCCACCCCCGCTACCCACAATAAAAAAAATCACGCGCAGCAGCCCCACAATTAATAAATAAATCTAAATAAATAAATACATGAATATACAGGCCCCTTTATGAGGTGCCGGTATCCCTCTGCATTTAAAGGTCCCGATCACGTGACCGCGGCATGTAAACAAAGCAGAGGGATACCGGCACCCCATAAAAGGGCCTGTGTCTCGGAAAGCAGGGGGTCCCCAGACCTAAAACCAAAGCGGTTCAGCTCCGGAGACCCCCTGCACATCTACACTATGAATAAAAATGTATTTTAAATTTATTTATTTATTTATATTCATGTATTTATTTATTTAGATTTATTTATTTATGGTGCTGCTGCTGTGTGTGAATTTTTTTTATTGTGGGTAGCGGGGGTGGGTGAAGGGGGTATTAGCCCCAACGGTGGCTGTTTAGGGCTTGCGGGGGGGTAGCGGGTGCACTTAACCGCTTCACGACCGTAGCGGTATTAACTGCTACGGTCGTGAAGGGGTTAAGTGCACCCGCAACCCCCCCACAAGTCCTAAACTCACACCAAGGGCCAAATACCCCCTTCACCCACCCCCGCTACCCACAATAAAAAAAATCACGCACAGCAGCCCCAGAATTAATAAATAAATCTAAATAAATAAATACATGAATATAATTAAATATATATATATATATATATATATACATATATATATATATACATATATATATTTAATTATATTCATGTATTTATTTATTTAGATTTATTTATTAATATATATATATATATATATATAACAACAATCCCTATATATATATACAGTATATACACACACACATGATGAACCAATATACAAATAAATGTAGGGTTATCAAAATCATACTGTACTACATATAACACTTCTCCATACAGGCACACTACATTAAAATGAATTTCCTTTAATAATCCTAACTGATCTTAAAATCTAAATCATCAAATGCCAATGAAAAACCTCACATTCCAATCAATACATTGCATTTACATTGTATTTATGATGCATAAAATCTATGCACCATATACAGTACATTCTGCAAATGAATGTGAACAATATCATTGCAAGCAAAATACAAATACTGTACCTATTTTAACCAATCAAGTAAACAAAAATCAATATATAAGTACCAACCAGAATACAAAATTTAAAACCAAGGCTAACCCTTACAATACCAAGGATTACATCTATCTAATTGTAAAAAACATTATACTGTACACACATTGAAGCATTGCAATAAACAACATACAGTACAGTACATCCCCTGTATCTCCCTGCCTTGAGTGTAATCTGTGTAAGGCCCCCTCCCCCTAATGTTTCTGTTAAATCTCCCTGCCTTGAGTGTAATCTGTGTAAAGCCCCCTCCCCCTAATGTTTCTGTTAAATCTCCCTGCCTTGAGTGTAATCTGTATAAAGCGCCCTCCCACGAATGTGTCTGTTAAATCTCCCTGCCTGTGTTGCTGTGAGTGCAGTTTATGTAAATGTGGGGAGGGGGGGGACCCGATGTGCATACTGTGAGGTCTAACCACCCTCACCCACTACCCACATACCGTTACCCCCCCCCATTCTGGCCATGGCCCCTCCGCTTCTGCAAAACAGACACAAAAATTAAAACATCCAAAGTAATGTCCCCTAACTCCTTAATAACCATAGCGGTTATTAACTGCTACAGTCATTAAGGGGTTAACCCACCCTCACCCACCACTCGGGACACCTATATACCCTCCCACACTAACCCCTCACCCCGTGATGCCTAACCACACTCATCCACTACCCACAAGGTACGGTAGCCAATCAGAGCGTGGGAACTAGAGCCAATCAGGGCGTGGGAACTCCATCCCTACTCTGATTGGCTGTAGTACCCTGTGACAGGCTTTCAATGACGTCACATCCTTTCTCCCCCCAAGCCTCTGTCACATGGTATACTAGAGTCAATCAGAGTAGGGATGGAGTTCCCGCGCTCTAATTGGCTACCATACCATGTGAGGGCGGCCATGTTTCTTTTCATGACGTCATCTTAAAGGCAATTGAAGCAAAGCCATTCTGATTGGCTGTGCTTTCATTGCCTTTAAGTGACGTCATCATTTTTATTTTTATCGGCCAAAACACATGGTTTTCACGGCCCAATCAGGGCAGTGGGAACCATATGACGAAAATGTGACATCATAGGCCTTTAAAAGCCTATGTCGTCTCATTTTGAAGCCAGACGCCAAGGAGGAAGGACCTCCGGAGAAGAAAGAAGACCAGGGCGTGGCCGAAGATGGAAAGAAGACCCCGCCCCGCCCGGAAGAAGATAGAAGAATAAAGATGAAGATGAAGATGGATTACAATTAGAAGACCCGTGGATTGATTTGGATTTTTAGTTTAATGTTTATTTTTTTGTATGGTTTATTATTTTATGGATTCCTGTGCCTGGTGGATTGGTTCGTGAGTAAGCTGTGCAACGGGAGTCGGTGGGGCCAAGTAATGGTAAGTGAACTAAAGAAATGTATTTTATTTAACTTGTTAATTTTTTTAAAAGCTTTTTTAACATGTGTATTTTTTTTTGTGGTATATCATTTCTTGCAACTGTATGTATGTATTGTGACAAACGCCCCTCTTTTGTAGTGCTGACGTCTGTCTGGGTTCTTCCCGACACAGTCTTCTAGGGTTAATTATACAACAAACAGGATCATGCAAAGTATTATGCTGCTTAACTCAGGCTTCTGCCTGCTTTATTTTCATCCAAGTAAGGTACTGCAGCTTTAAAATGTGTAGGTTAGAGGTACTCAGATACTTTCATTCAGCAGTTCACACATTTCAGTGTTACAATATTTCCCACACTGTTATTTCAAGAAATAAAACCAAAATCATAAAAGCAAATCCTATCCCTTTCAGGGATCTAACTACACATCAGAATCAGTCTCTCTAACAGCTGCTGGCCAACTAAACTGGTTCCCCAGCTTAAAACAATGCTCTCTCATTTAGGGACACAAGATACAGCACAGTCTTTTAGCAACAGCAGTAATCATTTGTTTTGTCTTATCTGTTCGTGGTGTCCAGGCAAATCCTCTGGTACTGTCATACGTGGAGAGGCCGTCAACCTCGATACTGGATGCAGGAGAGTAGCGACACCCCCAGCCCCCAGGCTCCAAGGAGAGAGAGTGAAATGCAAAACCTCTCTGCTCTAAATACCTGTGCATGTGATTAGAAGAGCAGGTGAGGGAGAACTAGAGCCATTGTAATCTGTGGTCTGGATTTTCCATCCAGCTGCCTGAGGTAATGGGAAGCTGTGGAACGGATCATTTGTAACTATTCCTGCACTTTCTGCTCTAAAATGGGGCAGAAAGCTGCCTAACATCTTTGGACTATGTCACATATCCCCCTCTCCAGCTCACACCTACTGGGGTGAGCGGCCATGGACCTCACTGGGGTGAGCGTCCTACCTGAAATACTTGAGCTAACTCCTCAGTACAACATTAAGTATTCACATGACACGAATATGAACTTCATTATATAATTTACCAACTGAAAGGGCCATCAACCCTGTATATTAATTTGTAGTTTAGCTACATTTTCAACACAGAGAACCAATATAACACTGTACCCTTGACAAAATGCTTATTCTAGAGGCCTAATATACCTTAACTACAATAGCTTATTTGCATAGTTAAGTGTCCGTGACATAGTCCACACGTGTAATAACAAAAAAATATCGGTCAATTCCCCAAACACATTTTTTTTTTTTTTCTTTGACTTCCAGTCCATTACATTTCCTGACTTTATTTCATAGGCCGCTGCAAACTGCAAATGACTGGACTGTTTCTTTAGCTTCTGACGGAACTCTGGGCCCGGATAGTCTTTGTCTTTATATTGTGGCCCAGAGTGGCGAGATCCGGAAAAATTCAAGGCCAGAGTTGACCTTCGTCGCTTTTGATTTGCGACCTTTGAACCTTTAAGGTACTTCTTACTGCCATGTATTTTCTCACGACCATCACTCTCAGAGATTTGGGATTTTTCCTTTGGGGCAATTATATGGTACTTAGAAGATGAAGCACTGACTACCTGGAGCACCTTCACCTTGATGGGGCTCTCACTAACTCCGGCTGTACCCTGTGGCATTTTACCTTTGCAGCCGGCAGGCATGTAGTCTTGGACCTCTCTTTCCTGAGGTCTACATTTATTCAGGCGGAAGTACCGCTGGATAACAAGTGACGCATTTCTCAGGGTTTGATAGCGAATCCTGTTCTGTGTCATCCTAGTCAGAGACTGGATTTTTATAGTTGCTCCTTTCATAATGAGGAACCTGTTTCGTACCATGCGGGCACGGTAGAATGATTGAAGAACACAGGCTGCTTTATTCCGGTGATTGAACACACGAATTTTCATCCCTCTGTAGGCAGCCTGTAGGATGATAGTTGCGGCGCGTTTACGCTGATAATTTTCTCTTTCCCTTCTTCCTTGGATAAGAGCTTTGCAGTGCTTCTGAATTATTCTAATGCTTTTCACCTTTTTCAAAATGTTAAGTTCCTCCACGAGAGAATTCTGTTTTGTGCATACATCTCGCAATTCTGTTCTCAGAGCGTCCATTTCTTCCTGGTGCTGGCTCTGAGTGTGCATCAGTGCTTCCTGCACTTCTAATTTTTCCTGAGTCAACTGTTTCTTTATTTTTTCTGCTTGGTCAGTCAAATCTGAATTTTCCAATTTCAGAGTCTCATTTTCTTGCTTTACAGTCTCTAACTCACTCAGGGCAATCTCATGGGTTTGCTTCAACATTCCCAGCTCTGTGTTCAGACCGTGGCCCTCCAGGCGCAAGTGTTGCACCTCTGTGCTGAGCGCATGAACCTCTTGTAGAGCCTTCCCGTATTTCTGTTTTAGGATAGCAATCAATTTGTCAGACTTAATCTGTTTTTCATCCATGGTGACAATTACGGTGTTGGCCTTTTCCAGACTAGTCGTCACCTCTTCCAGCTCACTCCGTAAGAGAGACTCTGTTTTCTTCAAAGCCTCGTGCTCTTGTAAAGCTGGAAGTATACACCTCTGTAACTCGGCGTTCGCTTCTCGCACCTTATTGTTAGATTCTTGCTCCTTCTTCCAACATTCTCGCTCCTTCACCAAATCCTGCCACAGGACTTCATAATTATGGCGGGCAGCTTGGAGTGCAGAAACCAAAGCCTCTTTATCCTGGTTCAAGGATTCAGCTTCCCTTTGCTCCTCCTTTTCCTTTGCCACTGTTCCCGTGACAATTCTGCCGATCACTCCGGTCTGCAGCACATCTCGGCGCCTTTCTGACGCATGTCCTGACAGCGCAGGTTCAAGTGGCTCGGTCACTTCCCCTGTGACTTGAGGGACAGTTTTCTTTTTCTTCTTCTTTCTTTTTGCTTTATTAGCTCCAGAGATATCAGTGGTACTGGGCACACGCTCACTGGTATCAGCTTCCACATCTTGCTTGCACACATAGGGCGTTGCTTGCTTTTGCAGCTGTTTGTCTTTGAAAATTTTGGGGCACACATCTTCCATGTGACCTACTTTATGACAGGCCCAGCATACTAAATTCATCTGTGGGTACGGCTCTCCTCCAGGGGCCACATACGAGTCGTCATCATCATCATCATCGTATGGCCTGAAGGGACACTGTTTTTCATGATTATGTACATTACAAAATAAACATTTCACGTCGGCCATTTTAGAAACCCGGCAGGAACAATTTGCTAGCTGCAATTTCACTCCCTTCAGCAACTTGCATACAGCACTTGCTAGCTGCAAATTCACTCACTTCAGCAAAATGCATTAGCTTTACAAACAGCACTTGCTAGATGCAATTTTTTTTTTTTTTTTCTTCTTCTTCAGCAAAACATTTTGGTTTTCTGTTTGGGTTCAGGGTGCTATTGCATCCACACTTCGCACATTCTCTGTGTATGCTAGAAGCACAACTGATATACACATTGGGACAGACTTCACTCATAGCATCTGTACTTTAGTTCAGCTCGGCGGCCATTTTAAACCCCCGCATTTATTTGCAAACCCACAGACTTTTTAGTGTCGACCCGCATTCTCCACCATATGTGACAAACGCCCCTCTTTTGTAGTGCTGACGTCTGTCTGGGTTCTTCCCGACACAGTCTTCTAGGGTTAATTATACAACAAACAGGATCATGCAAAGTATTATGCTGCTTAACTCAGGCTTCTGCCTGCTTTATTTTCATCCAAGTAAGGTACTGCAGCTTTAACATGTGTAGGTTAGAGGTACTCAGATACTTTCATTCAGCAGTTCACACATTTCAGTGTTACAATATTTCCCACACTGTTATTTCAAGAAATAAAACCAAAATCATATAAGCAAATCCTATCCCTTTCAGGGATCTAACTACACATCAGAATCAGTCTCTCTAACAGCTGCTGGCCAACTAAACTGGTTCCCCAGCTTAAAACAATGCTCTCTCATTTAGGGACACAAGATACAGCACAGTCTTTTAGCAACAGCAGTAATCATTTGTTTTGTCTTATCTGTTCGTGGTGTCCAGGCAAATCCTCTGGTACTGTCATACGTGGAGAGGCCGTCAACCTCGATACTGGATGCAGGAGAGTAGCGACACCCCCAGCCCCCAGGCTCCAAGGAGAGAGAGTGAAATGCAAAACCTCTCTGCTCTAAATACCTGTGCATGTGATTAGAAGAGCAGGTGAGGGAGAACTAGAGCCATTGTAATCTGTGGTCTGGATTTTCCATCCAGCTGCCTGAGGTAATGGGAAGCTGTGGAACGGATCATTTGTAACTATTCCTGCACTTTCTGCTCTAAAATGGGGCAGAAAGCTGCCTAACATCTTTGGACTATGTCACAGTATGTATATATGTCTAGAGAGATATATAACACCAGGGTAAGAAATGATGTTGTTTTAAAAGCTTTCTTTCATGTGTTTTAAATTAATTTGTCTATGCTGCTATGCTTTATTGTGTGTTTAAAGTATTTTAAAATTAGATAGATGTAATTGTTGATATTGTATTGTGTGCTTGTGTTCAGGGTTAGCCTTGGTTTTAAAGTTTGTATTCTGGTTGGTACTTATATTTTTTCACATGCTAAATTGTTCTGCTCCAGGCGTGAATTAGTTAATTGTTTCATTGTTCGGGATGGGCTGTCAATTGTTTAGGGATGTAAATAATGATTGCTAATTGATTTTTGTTTACTTGATTGGTTAAAATAGTTTACTTGTTTGGAGGTACAGTATTTGTATTTTGCTTGCAATGATATTGTTCACATTCATTTGCAGAATGTATATGGTGCATAGATTTTATGCATCATAAATACAATGTAAATGCAATGTATTGATTGGAATGTGAGGTTTTTCATTGGCATTTGATGATTTAGATTTTAAGATCAGTTAGGATTATTAAAGGAAATTCATTTTAATGTAGTGTGCCTGTATGGAGAAGTGTTATTTGTAGTACAGTATGATTTTGATAACCCTTCCACATTTATTTGTATATTGGTTCATCATGTGTGTGTATATACTGTATATATATATATATATATATATATATATATATATATATATATATATATATATATGAACAACAAGAAAAGAAAGCGCCCGATCCTAGTGCAACATAAAAAATACACTTTTAATAAAAAGATTAGGTCCAACAAAGATGCACTCACAAACAAACAATAAATAAAAGCCTGTAATGAGTATACTCATTCGCCTCCACGTGTTGCTCTGGCTCCCTTGGTGTGCTGCTCTCCCTTGGATGAGGTGTCAGCTACTCCGGTATTCTAGGATCGGGCGCTTTCTTTTCTTGTTATTCGCAGATTCTGGGGAGGTCGTTGGTCCTTGTGGAGAGCTGCCAGATCCTATTTTTGAGCCCTTTTTTCCATTTTTGTTTTTTATTTTTATTTTTTCATTTTTTTCATTAATATATATATTTTTATTAATTGATTTTTAATTTTTTATTTGAGTTAAATTTGATTTTTACCACAATAATACATTTTAATAATTGCAACAGTGATTTAGGGTTCTTAACTATTTTAGGTTTATGTATTATGGTCCACCAATACACCCACTTATTATAAGCTTGTATAGTAAATACCAGTATTAATTTCAGCTATTTAACCACCATCAATGTATGTTTAGTCGATCATTTTTGCTAATCAAGATTGGTTAATATCACTACTATATTTAGATCTCGAGTACCTGTTGAGCGCAGTCAATTTTTTGTTTGTAATATATATATATATATATACACACATGTATAGGGATTGTTGTTTTATATATATATATATATATTGTGGCAAGACGGCCTCGCGGCGGGGTCAGTAAGACGCTTGACACGATGGGAAACTTTAAACACTAGCGGTTTATTAGCCACAACCAAAATAAGAATGGGTGCACTGTCCCTTTAAGAAACTACTTTCTTGCAAATTAAAGCCTAGTCCCGTTAGGGACACTAACTCACTTCTTGAGCCCTTACTAACAGGACAGCCAGCTAATCTGGTCATGCCCAAAACATGCTACACAAACGATAACCAATAAGCATAATAAGAATAAAGTCTTATCTGTTTTGCAGCTCCAACAGCAAACAGGAACACGGTTCCAGGGAGCAGGCTGTGTCCAGCCTCGCAGCAATCTGTATCTTTATCCTGGGTTGGGGTCCCAGCTGGTCCCAGCAGCCTAGCTCCTCGCAGCACTGGGGGACCAGAGCAGCAACAGCTGCTACGGCTTCCAAGCCGGGAGAGTTCTCTCCACCTTCCTGTGGAAAAACAAGCTCTCCTTGTGTGAGCAAACTTCCTGCTTTTTAAAGCACTTGTTTCACTGATAGTTCAGCCCCTGTTTAATTAGGCTGCAGGTGTGCTTCTTTCTGTCTGAGGAGATTAACACTCTGTGAACTGGCTGCAGCGTCTCTCCATTCACTATTCCAGCCTACTGAGTTAGTGACTCTGTCACATATCCCTCTCCCCAGCGAAACATTGTCCTGTGGAGCGGCCCGTGCACCATTCCCGTGCACCAGCATCTTTGTCGAAAATGTCTGACGTCGGCCCTTCCCTCCCGCGTTTTTTTTTTTTTTTCTTGCCTTCCAATTTAGGCATTTTCTTTTTGGGGTAATTACCAGGCCACCTGGGTCTGAAGACTGGTACCTGCCTATCTCTTTGTCTTGTGCCAGATCAGTTTAAGGTTGATGCTCCGCTTTTGTTGTATCTCTTCTTGACAAGGTTCCTGTGCATCCTGCTGTCTATTAGCTCTCTCTGCAAGGACTCGACGCGACGCTGTGACCTTGATCTGTAAATCCTGAAGATGCATTGTTGTCCTTGTCCTCTTGTGCGCAGAGTCTCCCTTATCCTGTAGAAGAGCATTGACCTCGGTCAGCTCATTGCATACACTCGCCAGTGACTGTTTGGCCTTCTCTTTTGGACCTTTCTTCCTCAGTGTACCTTCAGTGTTGGGTTCCACACCATTTATCTTCAGTACTTCAACTTGGTCGGGATTCCTTTTAACCCGAAGTACACCCCATGGCACCTCCCTTTTATGGTCAGCAGACTCATAGGCTTGGGCCTTTCTGTCTTGACTCTTTAACTTACTCTGTTGGGAGATTTGCTGGACTATCTGTGCGGTCTTTCTCCCCTTATGATCACGGGCACACTTCCGTCTCATTCGCGGCTGTCTCTTCACAGTGGCTGCCCTCATGGCAAGGAATCCACTTTGTTTCCCCTGGGCACTGTAGTTTGATTGGATTCTTACTGTGCTAGTGCATCGCAATTTGGCCTTCGCATTCCGTGCCTTGTGGAAAGTAGACTGTAGTTCTGCAACGGTATCACGGTCATGCTTCCTGGAGTGCCTCCCTTGTTTTATCTCTACCGCCACCTTTTCCTTGGACTGCTTCAGTAACCCAAACATCTGTCTTGGGGTTGCAAGGTTTTCCTCCAGCTTCATCTGAGAAACCTCCTGCTGGTCAGCCGTAGAGTCCAACGTAGCGTCCCGCTCAGTCTTCAGAGCCTCAAGCTCCTTGACCAGGTCACACTTTTGTTTCTCCGCCATCTTGCGGCCAGCACACTCAGACTCCAGGTCCTTCCTCAGGTCTTGAAGCAGTCCTGCCTTTCTTCTTTCACTCAGTGCGGCTGCTAGTTCATCTTCGTTAGAATTGAGTCGCGATTCTACGTCTCCTAGCAGACTCAGAGCAAGGCTTAAATCTGTCTCTCTTTCTTTATTCTGGACCTGCAGCTGCTGGTGCTCCTCCTGGACCTTGTCTAGCTCCAGCTGTAGCCGGGCCCCCTCATTGGTCGTGTAGTCCAGCCGCTTATGGATATCAGCCATCTCGGTTTCATGGTGCAACATCAGGCAAGCCACCTGTCGGACGGTCACCTTCTCCCGATCGGCGAGCTGTATCTTACGCTCAGCAACCTGCGTTTGCAGTTCTTCAATCTGATGCTGCCAGTCCCCTCTCAGCGCCTTCACCTCTTCTCGGTGCTTACTCTGGGTTTGCATCAACGCCTCCTCCATCTTTTTGAGCTCTGCAGTTCTTGTCGCCAGTACCGCTGTTGCTTCTGTCTTCCAGGCTTCTTTCTACTTGGCATACTGACTCATGGAGATGGAGTTGCTTCTCTGCTTCTCCAGCTCTTGCTCCAGTCTTTTGACCTTCTCATGTTCCCTCTCACACAGAGTCACCTGGCTTCTAAGCTCCGCCTCCAGCGATGCTCTTGTGGCGCTCAACGTGATCTTCAGCTGCTCCAAGGCGAGGCATTCTTTTTCCAGCATTTTCTCTGCATTCTGCTGAGCAGCCTGTACTTCATTTTTTTCTTTCGCAAATTGCATCTTCACTTTCTGCGCTTGGTGAAGCTTCTCAGTCCCATCACTGACCTGACCAGTCAGGTTTAAAACCTCTTCCTTCAGGTTTATATTCTCCATTTTCACAGTCTCTATATCCCTTAGGACCGTTTCATTGGCTTTCTTCAAAGTACCCAGCTCTGCCCCTAGCGATGCTCTTGTGGCGTACAGCGTGGCCCTCAGTTCCTCATGCTGTTCTGTGGGGACATACTGGGTACTCAGCCGTTCCTGTAGCACTCGCTGCTTCTCCTTGGCTGCTTGCAGACTTGCATGTAGCTCTTGCAGCTGGCTCTGCCATAAGTGCGTTGCCTGTGTGTGCTGCTGCAGGGAGACACGTTGCATCCTCTCTGCATTCTGCAGTGCTTCCTGCACCTCTAGCTTTTCCTGGATCAATTGCTTCTCCACTTTTCCTGCTTGGTGGAGCTTCTTATCACCTTTACTGATTTGATCAGTCAAGTCTGAATTTTTCTGCGTCAGACTTACATTCTCCTGCCTTACAGTCTCTAAATCCCTCAGGGCATTCTCATGGGTTTCCTTCAACATACCCAGCTCTGTGTTTAGACTGTGGCCCTCCTGGCGTGAGAGCTCGAGCCCTGTTTTGAGCGCGCTAGCTTCTTGGTGAGAAACTTCTAAGTCTTTGATGAAGTTTTGCACATCTCTCTGGGACATCTGATAGCATAGTCTCCAGTCAGGACTTGTTCTCTCTGATTCCATGTTAGCAATTGCGGTGTTGGCTTTATTCAAGCTTGTCGTCAGCTCCTCCAACTCACTCCGCAAGAGTTGCTCTGTTTTCTTTAAAGCCGCATACTCTTGTATAGCTGGGAGTATACACCTCTGTACCTCTGCATTAGCTTCTCGCTCCCTATTCAATTGTTTCTGCAAGACATCATAATCACGCTGGGCAGTTTGGAGTGCAGAAATTAAGGCCTCTTTTCCCTGGATCAAGGATTCAGCTTCCCTTTGCTCCTCCTTTTCCTTTGCCACCGTTCCTGTGACAATTCTGCCGGTCACTCCGGTCTGCAGCACATCTCGGCGCCTTTCTTACGCATGTCCTGACAGCGCAGGTTCAAGTGGCTTGGTCACTTCCCCTGTGATTTGAGGAACAGTTTTCTATTTCTTCTTTCTTTTTGCTTTATTAGCTCCAGAGATATCAGTGGTACTGGGCACACGCTCACTGGTATCAGCTTCCACATCTTGTTTGCACTCATAGGGCGTTGCTTGCTTTTGCAGCTGTTTGTCTTTGAAAATTTTGGGGCACACATCTTCCATGTGACCTACTTTATGACAGGCCCAGCATACTAAATTCATCTGTGGGTACGGCTCTCCTCCAGGGGCCACATACGAGTCATCATCATCATCATCATATGGCCTGAAGGGACACTGTTTTGTATGGTTATGTACATTGCAAAACTGACACATGACGGCGGCCATTTTAAAACCCCGGATTTTTTTTATTCTTCACACCCGACGAAGCAGACTTTGCACAACACACGTAACTTGTATGGGCTTTACAATCTTTGAACCTTCTGGGTTCTTCTTAGGGCAACATCTTTGCCAAAATTCATTTTCACTTTCTTTTTTACCAGACAGGGCAAACTTTGCTCACAGCACTTGCTAGCTGCAAATTCACTCACTTCAGCAAAAGGCATTAGCTTTACACAGCAATCCTTTCATACCCGACGGGGCAAAATTTACACTCAGCGCTTGCAAGCTGTAACTTTCATACTTCAGCAAAAATCATTTTTTTTTCCGCTTGAGTTCAGTGTCTCAACACATCTTCATCTACTGACCCCCAGAGGCGTAACATCCCACTTCTGACACCACCTGTGGCAAGACGGCCTCGCGGCGGGGTCAGTAAGACGCTTGACAAGATGGGAAACTTTAAACACTAGTGGTTTATTAGCCACAACCAAAATAAGAATGGGTGCACTGTCCCTTTAAGAAACTACTTTCTTGCTAATTAAAGCCTAGTCCCGTTAGGGACACTAACTCACTTCTTGAGCCCTTACTAACAGGACAGCCAGCTAATCTGGTCATGCCCAAAACATGCTACACAAACGATAACCAATAAGCATAATAAGAATAAAGTCTTATCTGTTTTGCAGCTCCAACAGCAAACAGGAACACGGTTCCAGGGAGCAGGCTGTGTCCAGCCTCGCAGCAATCTGTATCTTTATCCTGGGTTGGGGTCCCAGCTGGTCCCAGCAGCCTAGCTCCTCGCAGCACTGGGGGACCAGAGCAGCAACAGCTGCTACGGCTTCCAAGCTGGGAGAGTTCTCTCCACCTTCCTGTGGAAAAACAAGCTCTCCTTGTGTGAGCAACTTCCTGCTTTTTAAAGCACTTGTTTCACTGATAGTTCAGCCCCTGTTTAATTAGGCTGCAGGTGTGCTTCTTTCTGTCTGAGGAGATTAACACTCTGTGAACTGGCTGCAGCGTCTCTCCATTCACTATTCCAGCCTACTGAGTTAGTGACTCTGTCACTATATATATATATATATATATATATATATATATATATATATATATATATATATATATATATATATATATACACACACATATATATTTATTTATATTCATGTATTTATTTATTTATTTAGATTTATTTATTAATTGTGGGGCTGCTGTGCATGAATTTTTTTATTATGGGTAGCGGGGGTGGGTGAAGGGGGTATTTGGCCCTTGGTGTGAGTTTAGGACTTGCGGGGGGGTTGCGGGTGCACTTAACAGTTATAAAGGGGCCTGTATCTCGGGGAGCAGGGGGTCCCCGGACCTAAAACCACAGCGGTTCAGCTCCGGGGACCCCCTGCACATCTACACTATGAATAAAAATGTATTTTAAATGTATTTATTTATATTCATGTATGTATTTATTTATTTAGATTTATTTATTTATTTTTTGGGCAGCTGCTGTGTGTGAATTTTTTTTATTGTGGGTAGCGGGGGTGGGTGAAGGGGTTATTGGTTGTTTAGGGCTTGCGGGGGGTAGCGGGAGGGGTTAACCCCTTCATGACCGTAGCGATATTAATTGCTACGGCCGTGAAGGGGTTAAGTGCACCCGCAACCCCCCTGCAAGTCCTAAACTCACACCAAGGGCCAAATACCCCCTTTACCCACCCCCGCTACCCACAATAAAGCGGGCACGGTGGGTTAACCCCTTCATTGCCTTAGCGGCTATCAGCTATGGTAATGAAGCAGCATTTCTGTATTTTAATAATATTGTGCAGGAGCTTTGATTTGTGGCTCAGGGAACCCCCTGCTCACTGTACAATATTATTAAAATTACAGTCATGCTGCTTCGTTACCGTAGCACATAGCCGCAAAGGTAAGGAATGAGTGTTTATTTATATATGTGTTTTATTCATACTGTAGATGTGCAGGGGGTCTCCGGAGCTGAACCGCTGTGGTTTTAGGTCCGGGGACCCCCTGCTTCCCGAGATACAGGCCCCTTTATGGGGTGCCGGTATCCCTCTGCTTGGTTTACATGCCGCGGTCACGTGATCAGGATCTTTAAATGCAGAGGGATACCGGCACCTCATAAAGGGGGCTGTATCTCGGGAAGCAGGGGGTCCCCGGACCTGAAACCAACGCGGTTCAGCTCCGGAGACCCCCTGCACATCTACACTATGAATAAAAATGTATTTTAAATAAATTTTAATGTGCCGATGTTTGCGCAGACAGAGCAGCGGATCTCTCTCTGCTGCAAACACATCTCGCCAGGGGACGGCCTATAGTATCATTGATGTGCATATACAGTACTGTATGTGTATGTTAGGGGTTATAGGGGTTGTTGTTATACAGTATATACTGTATATATACAGTATATACTGCATTACAATTCATGAATTTCTCGGCTTCAAAGACAACAGCTCGGAAATGCCCCCATGAGTTTTTACACGGCATTGCAGTATTGCAGCCAGCGGGAATTTAAATGCTTAAATCACAGCTGCGAAAATAACGCAATACACCCCGGGAGAAAACGACACAAAACCGCAGATAACCGGGATAATCTGAAATTCGTGGAGCTAGCCGAGTTAGAAAAAAGTTGGTCGCCACTGTATACTTCATACTTTATTTCGTGGCTGTCATCCTTCTCTGGGTCCGTTGCAAGAACGCTGGACGCCTGCGAGCACGAGAAACCAGATGAAAGATTGACAAGCCAATACTGGGAGAAAGGGACCAACAGTGTTTAAAGAGATTCCCTAAGGATTTTTGTCTCATACATGCCTGAGTACTGTATTCATTTATTTATCCACCCAATCTATCTGCCCTCCTACTGTTTGTCCTATCCGATAAAGAGGTACTACTATTGATCAGTGTCTTCCTGTTTATCCATTTATTTCTGCATGCGCTCATCACTACTTGTTTTTCATGCCTGACGAGGATCAAGGGTAGATCCTCTTTGATTGAGCAGTAGCTTCTAAGGGTCAGTGCAACCACCATTTGTTATTTCTTGTGCTTTTTAATGTATTATATTATTAAGTGTTTTTGATATATCTGAGGGATTTGCCACAGTCACTATTTATATTACTCCCAGATAGGAGGCCTGTCCATCCCAACCTACTTGTGGAACCAACTAACCTCAAATTCCTGGGCGTACAGACTGGGTAACTGTATTACCAGCCTAGCATGCCCAGGGATCAAAGAAATAAATGTTTATAGTTAACATGGAACCACATACCCTTAATAAAAACATGGCTCAATACTCTTAGGGGTAACACAGGGATTTCTAGCCATGAGCAGAACATTCATCAGATGGAGAGGGGCCAGAGACCGGGCTTAACCTATAATATGCTGGTCCCTGGGACCCTACCGTCACACTAAGCACCATTGCAACCAAGGCTGACAGACTGATTGCTGTATTTCTTTCCTGGGTTGATGTCAGAGTATCAAGAAATTGCATGCAACGTCAACATAGAATTCAGCTGATGCGTATTTTCACCAACAAGGAAAGAGGAATGCCAAGTGTTTTTTTCCGTAAGCCCTTACAACAGTGCCAGTCAAAAACGCATTAGATATATGTTGTAATCCAATAAAGATACTTTTTTCACTAAGAATGTCTGCATCTGCCGTTTTTCTCTTGCGTGAGATGGTAGGAAATCTTGAAAACATGGATGCAATTTTTTCACAAGATTGTTGCCATTTTGCTCAATTGCTCAAGATTGTTGCCATTTGCTCATGTGTCATCAATACCTGTCAATGAATATATTACATTGCAATATACAGTATACCTGTTAATAATAATAATAATATTATTTTTAATAAAAGAATACCAGTATGCTGATATTAAACCCTGATATTAATCCCTTCATGACCATGACCACGACCCTTCATATCATGACCATGAATATCAAGGTATTAACCCTTTAAGTGCCCTCTTAACCTGGTACAGCATAGGGGTGAGAATGCAGGGGGCCGTACCAGGTTTGTAATTGAAATTCCCTGCAGTGCACTCCCAGTGCACTCCCATGGCCACCTGGAATGCAGCAGGTGCTGCTTAAGACTTTTTGTTTTTATAGGAGGGCCAAAGAATGGTCCTGAGTCATCCTCTCACTGCTACACCAAATGCAGTGATCCGATGGCTCAGGACAGTATGATATTTTTTTCCAGAAACGCACCCTATCGACAATGTGGTACACTATGAGAGCACTTTAAAATGAAATGGAGGGTCTACAGTATGCTCACAATTATGGGGATCATCAGAGCGGTCCTAAGTCACCTGATTGCTGATATACCCTATAGTGGTGAGCAGATGGCTCAGGACAGTAAAATATTTCCTCTGCCATGCTCCTATGGCCACGTGATACACAAGAGGAATGCCAAAATGTATTAGTACACACACAGACACCAAGGGAGCCAATCAATGAGCTCCTGTGCCATTTGATCACTGCTATTGCCAATCACAGTTGTCAGATGTCTCAGGTACTTCCTTCTGCTTCCCTTGATTTGTCATGTCACAGAACTATGTGTCATTTCCTACTACATGCAACCACATGGCAATACACAGGTTCTCTCTGCCAAACATACAGGGAGCACATAGAAGAGTTCCTGTGCCAACCATTTCAGTTTTATATATTTTTATTTCGTTTAGATACTTTTATTTTTTGTATTTTGTTCTATTTATTTTATTTACTTCTATACTCAGATATTTTGTATTCAACTTTCCTTAGTTGTCATGGTCTATTTACAGAATGGCTAGGAAGTTCTCTGCAGAGAAGTTTGTTGTGGGGACCAGCGCAAGGCCCCGCCCCGTCAAGCAACTCGCGACATCACCAATGATGCACACCTGTCACAACCTGCGCCCTGGCACCGCGCTGCTGGAAGGGCAGACACCGCAGACACTGTTCCCTGTCTCCGCCCCATGACGCATCCCGCGACGTCACAGGTGATGCACGTCAGCCACAGCCTGCACGCAGGTGCCGCCCCACTAGGAAGACTGACACCACAGGGACCACCTCCAGGTCCCGCCTCCATGATGACAGGGGCAGTGCACAGCGCACGCGGAATACGTGCAGACGCCGCGTGGACACAGGCACTCAAGGGGTTAACTGGATCAATTATTCCACAGCCGCTACAGGCTCCACCACTGCCTATCACTATACAGCATACTGATGATGCTCACTCCCTGCAGCCTTCCCATTGGCTCTCTCTCCTTTATATGCTCAGCCAGCCCCTTGGCAAATTGGCTGAGCATAAACGTTTCTCTTGTGTGCTTACCTCCTTGCTTCCTGTTGCCTTGCCTTGTTGTTCCTTGTATTTTTGACCACAGTTTGCACCCGGACTCCTGACTTCTCTGACCCCTGGACCACGGCTACGAACTCGACTATTCTTCTCTCTCTACCCCTGGCCCCCGCACCGCATCAACAACTAACCGATCTCTCTTCTCCTTGCCAAAGGCAAGTACCTAGATCACTCTGATCTCTCCTACCCTGACCCAGCTGCACGACAACCACTCTGCACTCTGGACATGCCTGCTCGGTTGTTGGGCTGTGGCTATCAATACCCCGACCTCGGCCTCACGGTCCCGCCTTGTTTGTGTTGAGCACTTGTGACAGTTGTATAAATGAGTCTGATCTAAGCTCTGGATCAGCCTCCAATTGAAGGCACTATTTCCAGTGCTTCTGATGAGCCCCAAATTTGCAAGGGGTTCAAGAGATATTACCTACCTAGGGTTACAGCTGATCCCATTAGAAGTAAGGCTGGACTGCTTGAGTCTTTAGCAGGATCCAATATCTGATGGTGAGGAATCTAACCTTGGGATAGTTTTTTGTGGACACATGCTGATGTCGATGTGGACACAACCAATTTTGTTGACATTAAGTAGCTTTCTTGTTTAATATTATGTTACATTGTGTTATCTAACTATTGATAGCTGTAAGCTTTACCACCCATCCTTATTTGGAAACAAACAATACAAGGGGGGAGGAAAGGCAATCTATTGTGCCTTTTTGATCTATGGCAGCAGACTTATTCTATAGTTTATGCATGACATGTATCTAATATTTATATAAAAGGGATTACATAATTTTTTTTATATAATATAAATAATTTACACTGCATCATACTTTGTATACAATATATAATTTATGTTTGTATTAATCTTATATCAAATACAAATGTATCTTAATAAGCTACAATTAATTCATCTATGAATTAATCTTTGAGGACTTTACTTTAGCTTCAAAGATCTTTCACTCTACGCATATTGGATTCAATACTGTTTAGAATTCTCCACTGTCATAGGTTCTATCTGTTATATTTCTTTGATATTTGCTTGTCCATATTTCCAAAAATATTTTTATGTGGATTAATTAATCATTCATTTAGATCTCTGTACCAATGATTATTATATTTAGAAACTACCGTTTTTCCTTTGGTATGACAAATTGCACTAGCTTATTTTATTTGGTCAATCTTTAGCCAACCTTAGTGATGCACCATTTTTTGATATAGATCTATGTTTTCAACTACTATATAGATATATAATTTAAATCTTATATGATACATATCCAATATAGCTGGTGTTGTTATTCCAAGTTAATCAGAGTGTTCTTTTTGCATATACCATCATCTGATAATCACTTAATTGTTATCTGGTGTGTTTGTTAGAAGGAGGGGCTTTATTACTCATGTGTGCAACTGCCCCAGTATACTCCTTGAGAAAGCGCTTTAAGCGTGAAACGCGTGGGAGGAGAGTTGTTTTGTCTTCATTAGGTTTTTGGTTTTGATCATGTAGTTTAATACATTTTCTTTATTTTTTTTACACCCGGTGAGTTGTTCAGTGCTTTTTCGGAGTGTTTGCCGTTCAATCAATCTCCTGCAGTTTTTTCACACAACCAATTTTAGTCCAATTTATTATATTCAGTTGTATATTACCGGTTATAATAATATGACGGTGAATAGAAAATGCTATGTTATTAACCTAGACTAATCATCAATGTGTAAAAATAAAAAACATATACAGGGGATCCTATGTAATGCTACACAGGTCAAAATCCTACAACACATGTGAGCACGTGACCAGCTTCTGGGATATGTGTTAATACACAGCTCTGTAGCCGGCCCAATTTTCATATTCCCAAAAGGTCCCTCAAATGAACAATATATCCCCTCAATCCATTCCAATGTACCATCTGTCACGAACAGCACACAAGTGAGCATGTGAGTTAGATATGCAACCAGGGATAATACAGACGCTACTCTAGCTAACTCACCTTTCTCCTCCGCAAGGTACTTTCAATTAGTTAATATTAACCCCTTACTCAATTGCAATCATATTTATCTGCTTCCACCACCAAAAAATTATTTAAAATATATAAATTAATATATTTGTCAGGGTCCCAGGTCGCTGTTTATTAAAGAAAAAACTACATATTTAGCACAAATCTGTTGTAGCAAAATGTATCTGAAAATTAGAATTACTATCTACAGAGCATGCAACAGTTCATTCAGAGCCCCAAAGCATTACGTATTAAAGAATTGTATATATATATATATTTTTTTTTTTAAAGATATCCTTACCAGGCAGACAGTCCAGGAAAGCTTCCAGTAAGAACGAGAGAGCACTCAGTTAGAATTTGATAACAAATTGTATTGAAGATAGATAGCACGCACACCGACGTTTCGGTCCTCTAAATTGGACCTTTCTAAAAGAGGGGAATAAACAAAGTGACTAACACCCACATATAAATACCCAACACCCATTGCAACAAACAGATCAGGAGAACCAATCAATACAAAGCCAGGGAGTCAGTGTAGCTGTATTCACTTGTGTATTGATTGCAGGCATCGTCACGTGATCCCTGTAGTCCAGGACCAACAGCTGATCTCCGTGTTGCCGGCTCAAAAAGCATCAGTGATCATCGTGGAGATGGGTCCTTCGTTCCTGCGGCTTATGCACATGCACAGCGCTACAGACGAGTTGTGGTCATAACTAAAATTGCAGCAAGTCTCAATGCAGAGTCCGTGAGAGACTCTAGCAGTGTGCATCAATAGCGCAAGATCAGCAGGGGCTTTAGGGCAGGAAACACCGGGAGGTGAGGAAAAGGGCGGGGGGGGGGGTGATGAGGGGTGAGGGAAGACTGGGAACTCAATAATATATGTTCAAAAAGCGGAGTCCTAGAAGTGACAGGGTGTATCCAATCAAGCCAAAAACAGACCAGTCAATAGAAATAAGATGGCACAGTGTCGATCAGGGATCACAAACAGAAAACCTATAGAGCCAGAACATGGTCTGCTAATAGAAGGTTATGTAGGCACTGACTGTCCCCATTCAGATAAATGAAATTATTGTAGGTGACCATCTGGCTATAAGAAGCAGCTTAATTTAAGATCTTCATTCAAACCATGGGGAGCCACAGTCTTTAGTTCAAATATAATTTTAGCCTCAAGTTGGAGAAGCAATCTATTTCTATCTCTGCCCCGTCCAGGGATATTGGCTTGCAGAATAGGCATGCATCTTAAGGTGGAAAGCCCGTGCCTATGTGTCCTAAAGTGTCTGGCCACTGGGAGAAATTTAAGATCCTCATCTGAGCTATTATCCTGGAGTGTTTTTCTGATCGTGACCTAAGTATTGCCATTCTTTCCTTAAACATCCTGCTTGGTTTGCCTATATAATATAGGCTGCAGGGGCACTTAATAAAGTATACCATGAACTGTGTTTCACAATTGAGGTCATTTTTTATAGGAATTTGGTTGCCACTGTGTGGATGGGCAAACGATTGGCCAGTTTGAATAAAATGGCAATTGATGCAGCCATGCCATTTATATGCTCCTGGTTTTCTGGTAAACCAAGTATTTGATGGTGCATATTTAGGTACTGGATTAGCATTTGTAAGTATGTCCCCCAGGTTCCGTCCTCTGCGGTAGCTCAATCGTGGCGGGTTTTTACAGAGTTTACCAATCTTGGCATCATTAGTTAGTATGTTCTAGTGTTTGTGTACACTGCGTTTAATGAAGTGAGAGGCTGTGGTGTACGTACTAATCACATTTATGCGTTCGTTTGTGGGTACTCCACTTTGAGGGTTGAGCAAAGTTGTTCTCTCTACTGTCCGGACTTTGGATAAGGCGCACTCAATCTCAGTTTACTGGTAGCCCCTTGCATAAAACCGATGGGCCATAGCCTGCAATGAATCCTCTACCTCCATGTGGTTGCTTGTAATTCTTTTTACTCGTAGCATTTGCGAGTATGGAAGACCTAGCTTAAGCGATACAGGATGATCACCTACAATATTTTCATTTATCTTAATGGGTGCTGTCAGTGCCTACATACCATCTATTAGCAAAATATATATATTAGAAATTAATATGCAAGTAGTGATAAGGTGAATGGTAAACTAGTGATAAAAACAAATAAATTGTGTAGGAATGTGCTAACTTAATCGATCAGCCCAGGGGTCAAAACGGATCTACTAATAATTAGGCTGAATGTCTGGATCCCCATACCCATATGTAAGGTACATTTAATAAAATCTTAAGTGAATAGTGGGAACAAATAGTGAAGTGTAACTACTCTATGTTAATATGACAAAAAGTAGATAAATTAATGGTGAAAGGCTAACCAAGTGTAATGTTATATCTGAGAGATATAACGAGTATAAATGGATATCTCTATAAATATGAAGAATAAATGAATCCTTCATTCATGCCATAAAGAGTGAGAGTCCCCAACGTATTAATCCATCAGCACTCTCTCTGTAAATGTTTGCAGAGAGAAATTGATTAACACACATTCCCATCTAGCTCAAACTCCCACACCCACCACATCATGAATATATATTTATGTCAACAAGAGAGCTACTGAGCATGGCAATTGTATATAACAAGAGACAGGGTGCCCAATGCTATATACGCTCAGTAGCTCTCTTGTTGACATAAATATATATTCATGATGTGGTGGGTGTGGGAGTTTGAGCTAGCTGGGAATGTGTGTTAATCAATTTCTGACTGGTAGCAGTTGTTTGGAGGCTGGTGGCACCTCCCCCCAGAGCTCACTCCTCCTCCTTCACCTTTTTAACTTGGGAGGTCTTTTCATTTGCTACAGGAACAGGACCTATGATGGCTCTTCCCCTCTTACAGAGGTAAAATGAAGTGTTCACAGTATAGTGTAGGACCTGCATTAATCTGGTTATACCTTGGCGTTGGTATGCAGGCTTATGACGCTTTGGCCAAAGGGTTAACTAAATAACCAAGTATTTATTATTATTATTGAAGTATTTTACTTTATACTTTTTACCATATATGTTTTGTCAATGCGATGTAGCATTGGGCACCCCTGTCTCTTATTATATTTTACATATGATGCATGGCAGAACATATACAACAGCCAGGCCCAAGAGCTGACAACCTAGACCCCAAAACATGGATCAGGGGCAACCAAGTGGGCTTGACATTTATTAGTGAGCCTGGCTACCCCCTCACCGTCACATTCAGGTACTATTTTTGGGATATTTGACCTGTGAGAGAACTATCAATCAAAATATAGTCTACTAGGGAGTAGGTATTATGAACCTGAGAGAAAAAAAAAGAATAATCCTTGCACAGTAAGCTTGTGTCAGGTACACAGTAGGTGAAACTCTTCGCATTGGATTTGTTTCTACTATTAAACTGGCCTCTGTTTAGATTTGTGCTGTGCATTACAAGATTAGAGAACATTAAAATCACAACTACATATTAAAGAATCCTTCCTAGCCTGCAAAAGAGTTTTTGAGAATTGGTCTAAAAAGAGTATAATGTACACACACTTGCTCCCCCCCTTCCAATACACACACACACACAAATGCCCCCTCCCCACAATACACAAAATTGCACCCTCCTCTCCCCCACAGGTTGAACTTGATGGACATATGTTTTTTTTTAAACCTCATATACTATGTAACAATGTAACATGGTACATCAACCAATCAGGTTGCTTTATGTACCATATGATTCCCTCACTTTTGCCTGAGCAGCCAATCTCAGGCAAAAGTGAGGGTACCATATGGTACATCAACCAATAGGATTGGTCGTGTACCATATGACTGGCCTTCTGTGATGTCACAATATAAAACTTAGGACATCTCAGAAGGTGAAAGAAGATGAAGAGGCCACAAACCGTGGTTGAAGATAAAAGAAAGACGGCGACAGCAACAGATAAAGAAAGAAGAAGAGAAGATTTTAAAATAAATAGTTACATACAGTATGAAAAATCTTCAAGCAAGGAGGATACAGGGCGTTGGGCAAGCTGAGCATCCCTCCTCACCCGGCAACAGATTAAAAATAGGTAATCAGTCCAGGATACATTTTGCCTTTAGATTTTTCTTGTATTTTTGTCTGTTTTTCTTGCAATCGGGATTCTGAATAATGTGTTTTTGGCCACTTTGAGATTTTTATATTTCTATGGTTTTTGGTCGTCGGGCCTTTGGAATGTTTATTTTATGGTTCGGCCCCAACCATATATTGGATTGTTTCTCGGGGGCTTCAACCATGATGATGAGAAGGACAGCATTCATCCTGGCAGGGGTCATACATTTATTTATTTAGGGTCAACACTGATTGCAATTTTGGCTACCTAGGACCCGTGATGTCTCGTAAGGGGAAAATATTAAATTCCTTCCTGACTTCAATAATGTCAATCAGATTTCTCCCTGTATAAACACCCTTCTTATGGTTACTTATTTGGTATATCGCTGTATACCTTTCCTTTCTAAAAAGATGTCAAACCTTTTTTTGAAGATATCTATTGTATTTCTTCGTGGGTAATGAATTCCACATTTTAACTGCCCTTACAGTAAAGAACCCTTTCTTTCGTTGTTTCTGGTGAAATATCCTTTCCTCCGACCTTAAGGGATGACCCCATGTCCTTTGTACTGCCCTTGGGATTAATAGTTATTTTAAAAGCTCCTTGTATTTAGCCTGAATATATTTGTATATACTGTAGTTATCATATTCCCTCTTCGTAAAAAAAGGCATCTAACAAATCTAAGATTTTCCAAACCCTTTATTAATTTGGTGGCTCTTCTCTGTACTTTTTCTAGTTCCATAATTTATTTTTTATGGAGCAGTGCCCAAAACTGTACCCCATATTCAAGGTGTGGTCTTACCAATGCTTTATACAGTGGCATAATTATGGTTACTTCCCTTCCATCAATTTCCAGTTTAATTTCAGATAAGATTTTATTTGCCTTTGCATCTACTGCCTGATATTGGGCACTATTGCTAAACCTGCTGACTATAAGCAGCCCTAAATCCTTCTCCATCAAGAATTAACATAATTTTGTGCCATTTAGTTTGTAAGCAGCCTGTTTATTCTTGCTTCCGAAGTGCATAACCTTACATTTATCTGTATTAAACCTCATCTGCCATGTACCTGTCCAAGGTTCCAGTTTCTCCAAGTCCTTCTGGAGATAAATTACTTCCTGCACTGATTTTACTACCTTACACATTGTAATGTTGTCATCAAAGATGGAGCCTTTGTACTCTATGCCAATCTCAAGGTGATTAATAAACAAGTGAAAAAGCAGATGTCCCCTTACCAAATGTTGATGTTACTCCACCTACAACTTTAGCCCAATCTGAAAAAGTTACATTTATGACAACCCTCTATTGTCCATCCTTCAACCAGTTTTCAATCCAGGTGCAAATATTTTTGCCAAAACCAATTTCCTTCATGTTATACACTAACCTCATGTGGAACAGTATCAAAAGCTTTAGCAAAATCTAAGTAGACCACATCAACTGCATTTTCCTGGTCTAAATTGCTACTTACTTTCTCAAATAAACTAATACGTTTAGTTTGGTATGACCTATCCTTCATAAATTCAAGCTTCCCCACTATTGATGTCAGGCTTTGACATCTGTAATTCCCCGGCTCTGATCTGACTCCCTTTTGAAATATAGGCACCACGTCTGCTTTACGCCAATCTTGTGGTACTGAGCCTGTGGAAATTGATTCCTTGAATAATAAATGTAATGGTTTGGCTATTACTGAATTTAGCTCTTTGGGAACCCTTGGGTGTATGCCATCATGGTCAGGCTTTATTTACTTTAATTTTATCAAGTCGCCTTTGCACTTCTTCTTCAGTTAACCAATTGTTCATTAATAGAGGTTGTTGCTTTCTCCGGTTGCAATATTTTTTGCAATTGATTCATCCCTGGTAAATACAGAAGCAAATAAATTGTTTAGTCCCTCTGCATTTTCCTTATCTCCAGTAATTTGCCTGCTCATCTCACACTGAAAGAGTCCTATAATCTCTTATTTTCTAATCTTTTTGTTATTAAGGTACTTGAAGAACTTTTTAGGGTTCATCTTACTTTCTAATGCAATCATTTTTTCGTTTTCAATTTTTTCTAATCTGATTGCCCCTTTGCAACTTTTGTTACATTCTTTATAATTCTGAAATGATGCCTCCATCCCTTCTAAATTTAAGAATCTAAACGCCTGCTTCTTCTTTTCCATTTTCTCCTCTACCTATTTATTTAGCAACATTGGTTTAGACTTGTTCTTTTTATATTTATTACCCAAGGGTATACACCGATGTGTACTTATCTAACAATGTTTTAAAGACTGCCCATTTATCTTCTAAAAAATTTCCTGCAGAAATGTCATCCCAATGTATTCTTTGTGAATTAATCCTTAGTTTATTAAAATCTGTTTTTCTAAAATGTAAAGTCTGTTGAACCTGTATAATATGGCTTTTGATAATTCATTTCAAATGAGACTATGTTATGATCACTGTTTCCCAAATATTCCCTGACTTTATTATTTATTATTACTTCTACATTGTTTTACATTACCAAATCCAGTAATGCCCCTCTCCTTCTTGGTTCCTCAATAATTTGGGTAATGTAATTATCTTTTAGCACCTCCAAAAACTTGTTTCCTTTCGTTGTAATGCTAATCTCGTTGCTCCAGTCTATGTCCGGATAATTAAAATCCCCATTATGAAAACATAACCTAGTTTTATTCTGTTATTTTTTATTGTCAAGCTAATTTTGTTACATGCATTTTGTGAATGCTTTTCAATAGGCAAAAGCCCTATTAGAGGGGTGGGTTATGTGGGTCAGGTGCAACCCCCCACCCCAGGAAGGGAGGTTAAGCCACCTTGTGGGTTGCAGGGGGGGCTTGCTGTTAACCCCCTTATATTCCTTAGTGGCTGTACCGCTATGCAATAATGCCTGCCTTCATGGCCACTATGGCTTTAAGGGGTTAATTTGTGTATTTTTATTGGGAAGGAAGATGCCAGGTACGTATATATTGCATTGCAACATCAGGACTATTTAATATGACTAACGTGCGTCAGCAATACTTCCATTTTGCGGCGTGTTCGCGCTAATCCCTATGTTATCTGGCTAATGGTCATCCGTTTTGCATAAAATTAGCTTTGAGGATACCGTTAACTGGAGGAAAACTAATGGACGTTACCTAATTAATGTAGGTAACATCACATTAGTAGGCTTCATTTAACGGAGCTTTGAGCATTATAATTTTGATTTCAATTCTTTTTCGTGCTTTAAGTAAGACGTAGCAGTAACACTAGATGGCACTATTGCTTGTTTTCTGGCAAAGTTTGCAAATGCTTTGGGGCATTAGATATGAGGCCATTGGAGGGGAGTACAACAATAGGGAGTGGTATCTTAATTTGACTGATTGTTAACTTTGCTTTAAGCACTTTTTTGCATGTGCTGTACAGTATGCTCTTTTGACATTTTAATATTTGTACAAAGATTTTGTATGAGATCATGGACATTTTTCTTTTGTAATCAGTACTGAGATTTTATAGAGCTCTCACCAGGTATGAACTTCTGTTGAATTGAGCTGGCAATGTGTGAAAAGGTCATGTAGTTTTTAATTGCCAAAAATAATACTTGGTTTGATAGAGACTGACTGGAGTGAGCATGCAAAAACAGAGACATCACAGAGAGTGGAGCACCAGCATGAAGTATGTGAGACGTGAAATCTGAAATATACTGTAATATTGAGTATACAAAGACCTTGATAAGAACTAGTATAAGTCGTGTATGTGTAATTGTGTGTGTTTATATGGTTTATCCTACAATGGTTAGAAAAGGAGTGCTACAGTATGTCTGGTTTTTTTTCATACCGATTAGAGATGTGCAAAACATATTGTAACATCTCACTGCACAAAATAAAATTAAAATCAACACACTGTTCTAGACACATTAAATACAACAGAAAGCACATCGGCATATCATGAGTGTTGGGAGGTGGTGTAAGTAGGAAGGCACTGCTTGTGGTGGCAAACGATTGCTGTTAGCTACCGTTTCTTGTGGCATCTTTAATGTCTGTCATATAAATTGTATGCGCCTTTCAGAGTCTGGGTGAAAAAATGGGACCTCCTGACTTAAGCTTTCTGTTGCCATATATCAATAGCAGTCCCCATTTATATTTATTTTTTTGTGTGGCTGGCTGCCTGTGTACTAACCTAGTACTAGTTACCTTTAGTTTATGGAGGCAGAAGCATTGGTACTGGTATTAGCACTGGTATTAGCAGTGGAGGTATCATCAGCAGGTGTTCCCTCTTCACAATCCATTACCCATGTGCCCCAAGAGATTTAAGCAAGAAATGGAGATTACACTGCAAAGTCAATTAAATTATTTTTCTAATTAACATTTTAAGCAGCAGAATAATTATAGACTAAATGCTGCTTATGTGCACCGTCACCCATGTCTGTGCTGCCTGTCACTTTTTTTGACACCACAAATGAAACAGGAGATATTCTCTGCAAGTTTGTACAAACTACAATGAATGGGTTGCTTAGCTTCAGAGAACAGCTTTGCAAATTTGCAAAAACCTAAATGCAAAAAAAGATATCTGAGGCTAACAGACAAAAGCATGAAAAGTCAATGTGGTGTCACATGACCATAAATTCAGGCCACGTGACCTTTTATGTTCTGTCATATTCGCAAAATTCATACAAAAAGTGGCAACATTGTGAACAATGTGGTCGTTGACAAAAATATCACAAAAGTTAAGAGAAATGTGTGAAAAATGCCATGTAGCACTTCACTGGGCCATTAACAATAAATGGCAATATCTTAAATCCATCCTACAAATGCATTGGCATATTTTACTACATGACCTCTGTGGCAGGATGGCCATGGTTAGTGAGTAGGCGACAATTCTTTTGGTGAAATAATATGTTGGTGGTTTCTCTACAACAATAACAGAATATTAGACACACTGTCCCTTCAAAGGAAAAACAAAACATAAAACAAAAGCCTAAAAAATCTCATGTTCCCAGCACACAATGACAAAAAAGGGGGGGAATAACCCCAAAAAGTTTTAATGAGCAAAACAAACAAATCCACATGGGATGTAAGTGAAAAACAAAATCACAACAATAACTCGAACAAAATCACAACAATAACTCGAGCAAAACGGGAGATAAAACAAGGGAGGGAAGGAAGGGATGGGATGGGGTGGGGTGGGAAAAACAGCAACGTAAAAAGTACAGGTGAAGGGGGACAGCAAAGTTTTGGGGTAAAATAACCCTTCTTCAGGCCCGTTCCCAAAAGACACAAAGTGTCTAATGGTATTTCCCTGTACAAATCTCCCTATGGAAATGCACCAAAGCAAATAGGCAAAGGAAATGATTGTATCCTCACAGGAGGTAGCAAACAGTCCAGGAGACAGTCCAAAATCCTCCAGCACACTTAGTGGAGACCAAAAAACAGTCCAATAGACTACACGATAAACAAGTGTACACAACTAAATAAAGTTCATGTGATAACTCTCACTGACTGTCAAAAAGGAGCAACAGCATAGGCATGCTATAAGGTAACAGAAATGATGTGGCTATACAGACCAAGAAATCAGCTGATGCAGACCCAGTGTGTGCTTGTGAAGATTAGCTGATTTGCTGTCCTCCTGCTCCCAAGGTGCTGGCACATAACAGCAATGCGTAAGTGTGGATCTCTTTGCTGTTATGTGCCATTAAAGCTTTTGTACTGATCTAAGAAGAGTCCCGGTCTGCATCTTTTTCACAAGGCAGCTCCACCTCTGTCTCTTGTTATATACAATTGCCACGCTCAGTAGCTCTCTTGTTGACATAAATATATACTCATGATGTGGTGGGTGTGGGAGTTTGAGCTAGCTGGGAATGTGTGTTAATCAATTTCTGACTGGTAGCAGTTGCTTGGAGGCTGGTGGGACCTCCCCCCAGAGCTCACTCCTCCTCCTTCACCTTCTTAACTTGGGAGGTCTTTTCATTTGCTGCAAGAACAGGACCTATGATGGTACTTCCCCTTTTACAGAGGTAAAATGAAGTGTTCACAGTGTAGTGTAGGACCTGCAGTAATTTGGTTATACCTTGGCCTGGTATGCAGGCTTATGATGCTTTGGCCAAAGGGTTAACTAAATAACCAAGTATTTATTATTATTATTATTGAAGTATTTTACTTTATACTTTTTACCATATATGTTATAGCAACTGTAAATATTACTATATGTTCATTTGCATGTCTTAGACAGGTCTGCAACCCTGTCTTTCACCATTATCGCCCAGCACACAGCACTTTCACTGCAGCAAGGGATTCTGCATGTCATTTCCCAGAATCCCCTGCTGCAGTGGAAGTGCTGTGTGCTTGGCGATAATGGTGAAAGACAGGGTTGCAGACCTGTCTAAGACATGCAAATGAACATACAGTAATATTTACAGTTGCTATATATATATATATATATGTAACGGGTGTTCCCTCTAGTCTGACCCACCCAATCTCATATTGGCCCCTGTTGTCTAACCAGTCCCCCATTACATGGTCGTGTCTGATGGTGCACCTGTAGGCAACAGGACTCCTGAGTCTCCCGCATGATGGTATTCAGGGATTGTCAACCCAGACAGGTAGCTGAGGTAGTGTGTGCGAGTCCTACCTACATACAGTGCAGCGCCTCCACCTCATCAGGATCTCGGCGTCCACCAGGAGATGGGTCTGATGAGGAACTCCTCGGTGGTGCCTTCCGCTGGAGAGTAACTTCAGTCTCACACAATGGAATGTCTTTGATCAAGGGCATCTTAATTATAGTGGTATGGGCAAGCTGCCCCTCACAGCCAGCTGTCTCAGCCGCACATATTCCTTTGCTGTCCCTTTGACAGGTACGCCCTCCCAATGGAGTGGGATCCCCTCTCCCTGCAGGGAGATCACCCCTGTGCCAGGTCCCTGGACACAGTGTGGCTCTTATCCAGCTTGTCGTATAAATGGACCACTAGTTACGGCACTAGTGGGTCCTCTCGTCCCAACGCACTCCAACAACTCAGTTACAATTCAGCAACACACTAAATTTGGGCAGTGCTGTGCCTTATATACTTCAGGAACTGTCACAGCTCTGATGTCACTAATAATGGACTCAGAGTATGCAGCCACTCCCGTCCACACATAGGGCACCTCACCAAGGTGTGAGGGCAAACCTCCATGATTACTGCTGGCATCCCTGTAACTTACCAGGTTTACTGCCAGCAGGGGAGACACCTGCAGACCATTTCACAGCATGGCTACATATATATATATATATATATATATATGTAACGGGTATTCCACCCCACCCAATCGCATATATAGTGTGGGTGCGTAGAACATGCGGTGTTACCAGGTGTGGTGCGTATACCTGCAGGCTCACAGGAGGTCTGAGCCTCCGCTAGTGAGAGCCTGGGGTGAATCCTCTGGAACGTTTCTTGTTTCAGCGCCTCCACCTATGTAGGATTCTATGGAAATGTAGAATGACCCTAACATAGGAACCCACTCAGAAACCACATACACCAGTATTATGGATAACAGGTTTACTGAATGAACAAACACTAACATTATAACTATTACATCATCTCTTGTATTCATAACATCATCACCATATAACATCCCCACAGTGCCCACAGCCCAACCCCATTTGTCCCGTGGTCAGCGCTGCCACTATGTGAGAGAGAATGTTAAGCTTAGTTGGTGCACTTATAGAGTACCTGCCGAGTGCTCCTGCACTCGGGCCTGCAAGGAACTTCACAAAGGCTCTGTCGTTCTGGGATCCCGTCTGATCCGGTCCGGTGAATCCTTGCTTGGGGTCCGCCAGGGGCGGTCCCACCCTGAAGATAGTCTTTGTCTTTGAGCACCGACTTGGGCCCAAATCTCTTTCAAGGAACTGCAGCATCCGCTGATCCCTATCTAAGACTGGCACTACATGACACGGTCCCTAACCTAGGGCCTGTCCCTGTAGCACCACAAACTGGGGAGTGAGGACCTCTCTGGGACCTAAGGGGTTAATAACCTGCTCCGTTCCCCTTACTCTTCCCAGTCCTGACTCTCCCTAACACTAACTAACGGGGTAGCTACGCGCTACAACCTACTGAATGCGTTCAGCAACTTGCTGCACACTAACCCTATGCCTTCTTGTCAGGCCTCACAGCACTGCCCGCCGTGACCCTGACAAGACAGCACACTAACGCACTAAGGGCAGCGTCCCTATCTTGGGCCGTCCCTCAGCGCTTACCCACTAACCTGGTGGGGAGTTGGGGCCTACCTGGGATGTAGGGGACCTTACGCGATGCAGGAGCTTCACTCACTCCCTGCACCCTTCCTTCCCCTTCTGCTCCGCTGCTCCAACTAACTGCGTAGCTGCAGCCCAAACAATGTATCTCTTTCCTCCAGGGCAATCCTTCAGCCCTATTGGCTCCTATGAGGCACCTGGTGCCTGCCTCGCTATGCCTCATGGGAGTTGTAGTCCCATGGAGCCTAAAAACACATAGGGGCCGCGTGCGCTCCTTTCCTGTGCCTGCACTAACCCCTAATGGCCGCCGCAACCTCTCCTGCGCCTTCCCTACCCTCACGCAACTGTTCCCTGGCTCTAGGGTACCTTCTGCGCATGCGCGAGCTGTCTGAGCTGCCGGGGGCTTACTGCGCATGCGCGAACTGAGGCGCAATGGCGGCGCCCTTACCACCCGAGAGCGCCGGGAGTCCTGTAACGCACGTGCGGCCTTGGCAACCGGCCGCACGCATCCCCGGCAACCCCCGAGCCGGGGCCTGACCGCCCTCACCCCTGAGATCGCCGCGCGGTGCCGCCATTTGACTCGGCTGCACCCGCGATCGTCAGCAAGGTGAGGGGGGTGCTGACAGGCTGGAGAGACCTGGCTAAACTCTCCCCCTGGTGGAAAATCCAACGTCCCCGCTTGGGGAACGACATCCATCGACATAATAGTTATATAGAAAATACAACTCATCACAGGGCAATTATATGACTGGGTACAATGAAATTCACACATAATACCCGAGGCCAGCTGAACATCAGCTGCTTGCTGAGACCATTCGTGGGGTGCCCCTAACTGATCAAGTGGGGGTACCTCACTTTTGCGTCCGTGAGCCTCCCCCAGAAAAATCTCCTGTGGAGCACACTCTGGGGAAACAGTCACTGGTTCTGTACTACTTCCTCCCCCTGGTGGAAGGAATAGTACAACGTCTATTAACCAGGCCTTTACCCAGTCATCCGCGGCATGGATGCAGTAGACCAGGAGGCCAGGATCTTTCCCGCGGTCCACTACCTGGGGAATGGGGCGCTGCTTTTTGGGCTTAAAGGAAGCCACTTTCCCGGAATCCCTCTTCACACAGTCTTTGTCCCTACATTTTGGCGAGGCTTCCACTGGGAAGCGAGCACTGGACAATGTCTCTTTCGGCGAAGTCTCTATTTCACCTGGCAGGGGGTAAAGGGTAGATACCTTACCACTGCGGTGATTCACGGTGACCAACAGGTCCTCGGGGACGCTGTCAGTTCCCACCTCGGCTGTCTTGGGACCTGCCCCCGGCACTTCTGGGGCAGTCCACTTACTCGCTGGAAACTCGGGAGCGTGGGATCACAGTCCTGGGACCACTTGTGTCGGAGCGCACGGGCTCACACTCAGATCAGGAGTCGGTGTGAAGTAAGCAGGTTCCTCACCACTCCACTGGCTTGCGATGGGTTCCGCTTCATCTGGAACCCAATCAGGTAGGTAGGGGTCCACTCGTACCACTGGACAGCTACCTTCTAAGGAGGACACCTCCGCCAGGACGCGATGCAGAGGGGAGCCATTTGCCCTGGTAACCAGACTTAAGGAACTATCGTGCTTCGCCGTCACCTGGAGGCTCACCCCCAACACCCCTGGGGCAGTCGACTCACCCTTGTCTTCGTTTGGTACTGGTCCCCATTCTAGGACCGATGGTACCTCTGTAGTAGGTCGGACTGACCATTGTAGGGCACACAGGCCCACAGCAGGGTCCGCAACATCGGGATACACCTCCTCCAGGGCACACGGGCCCACAGCAGACTCTGTATCCGCCGAAATAGTTGGTTCGATGATTTCACTAGAGGAAGACGGGGGTATAGACACCTTACCCAGTGATTCCTCTGTCTCCTCTGCATCACCGCTGGGGTGGTTCGCCGGTAGGCGCATCGCCACCGATGGGACTTCAACCTCTTCCCCGGAGGATATCACGACAGGATCCTCCGCAATGGAGTCACCGGATTCTTCTGCGATACAGCCAGTGGTTGTTGGTACGAAGCTGGCGTGCTCCGGTACCTCCACTGCGGTTGCGCTCTTCTCCGCCAAGGGTTCACTTGGCTCCTTAGCTGGCTCTGTAAACTGGGGTACAATAGGCATCAAGAAAATTGCACCGCAGCAATCACATTTGGGCTCCCATGCCAGTGCACCTCTAGAACAGTCACAGGTGGGGCTAAAGCACTGTGTACACGGTTCCCCATCCACCTTCGGTGATCTTGAAGTCTATTGGTAACTGGGACATGTCGGCTCCCTCGTCATAGGCTTCTTGCAAGCAGGGGCACATTAGCATAAGGAGATCTATTCCTGGCGCTCGCCAGGGCACATACACATTAGGGTGTATCCCCTGACAGTCTATCTCATCCTCATCCTCAGAGATCAAAGAGTCTATTACTGCATCGACGTAGGGTTGAAGATCACAGTGCTTGCTCCCCCTGGTGAAATCTGAAGGAAGGGCACTTTCTACAAGGGAGTGGTTTTGGCTCTGCACTCACATCACAGGGGAGGGGCTCTAATTTTCGCGCCAAACCCGGACAGATTGTTGCAACATCTTGCTGTGCAGGTTGGCAGTCCGCAGCACGTGCGCTCTCCTGATTTGGCGGGAGACGCCATTTTGCTTGGTCTGCGTAGACTAGGGGGTACCCTTCTGAGGGGCCCCCAGGCATGAACAGTGCGGACGGTGCCTCTGCCAGGCATATATCCTCAGTGTGGGTTACTACAAAAAGAATGGTTTTCCATGTGGACGTGGGATCTTGTTCCTCATCTAAGACACATGTCCACGGCCACCCAGGAATTTTACACATATACTCCCGGACCTTAAGTGCGGGTATAATAGCGGGAATGCCTCCTACCGCCACTACCTGGCCAGATTCTAGATATTGCCTCAAAGCCCAGGCAAGTACCTCGTGTCCGGACTTTACAAACATGGTGACAAAAATAGGGACGGGACAATTTGGAAAAAATTGGAACAGGGCACCCCAGGTGGTATCTCAGCAGCGCCTCCAAATGTAATGGTTTTTGTGAACCGGTCTGACCCCCCCAATCTCACATTGGCCCCTGTGGTCTAACCAGTCCCCATTACAGTGTAGTAGTGTCTGGTGGTGCACCTGTTGGCAACAGGACTCCTGAGTCTCCCGCATGATGGTGTGTGGGGAGGACCCGTCCAGACAGGCAGCTGAGGTAGTGTGCTTGAGTCCTACCTAGATCCAGTGCAGCGCCTCCACCTCATCAGGATCCCTGCGTCCACATGGGGATGGTTCTGATGAGGAACTCCTCTGTGGTGCCTCCCTCTGCAGAGTAATCCCAGACTCACACACGAGGGTGTCTTTGATCAGATGCATCTTTATTGCTTGAGGTGGGCTAGCTGCCACTCGCAGTAGTCTCTTTAGCCACACATAATCATTAGTGCTTCCCTTTGAAAGGTATGTCCTTGTCTTAATTGGTGGGTTCCCTATCTCCCCTTCAGGGAGATATCCCTGTGCCAGGTCTCTGGTCACAGTCTTATAAGCTGTCTCCTCTCAAGCCTGCACTCAGACTTGCTCCTTGTCTCATAGTTCTCACATCAGCCACCAACAGCTTTTCTCTGTCTGCTTTGTGCTGCCAGACTCACAGCTCTGCATCAGACTACCACAACAATGTTGCAGACCTCCATGTGCCTTTTACTGACAAAGGCAGCACAGCAACAGGAACTCACTCTAACAACTCAGCAACAACTAACTTTTGATCAGTGCTGTGCCTTATGTATACTCTGGAGGCTGACACACCTCTGACATCACTAACCATGGAGTCAGAGCCTGTGACCACTCCCATCCATACATAGGGCACCTCACCAGGGTGTGAGGGCAAACCTCCATAATTACTGCTGGCATGCCCACAACTTACCAGGCCTTACTGTCAGCAGGAGAGATGACTGTAGCCATTTTACATGACCGCTACATATATATATACAATGAGAACAGAAATTTATGGACAGCGCCCGTGATAGAATACACCTAAATTGCTGCAACCCTGAAACTGATTATCAAAATGCCACACACCGCACAGATGCCTATAAACAAACCATATATAATTATATTAAATGGTATGAAATATGACGATGGAGGTAAATATAACATGTATACAATACCAAATTGGTTGTAAATGTGCAAAAATATATAACTACAATAGAAAAAATTATTGCATAAAAATAATATCAAATTAAAAAATGTCTAAATTGTGAAAAAATAATCTGTTCAAAAAACAATAGTCCAGATGAACAAAAGAAATAAAATGTCCTGTGTCTGTAAAATCATAAAAAACCTTATAGGAAAATTGTGGTCCAGACTCCTTCCTTGGGGTCAACAACCTCCAAGCAGATACCTATTAGAAAAAAAGAGAAAGGAAAAGCGCCCGATCCATGTGTAAAATCCAATAATAAAGGTTTCTAATGTTCCCAGCAAGTGCCACCTTGAGAAAGGTCCCACTGGGGGACCGAAACGTCAGTTTATGTGTCTTTTTTAATACAAAAACTTGTGATCAAACTTACCAGAGTGCTGTCTCCTGATCTCGTGCTTCAAACGGTATCGTATGGTTTATTATTGCTTTATGGGACAAGCACCCAATTTTTTCTACTTGCAAGTGGAGTGCCGGCTGCTTCTGTGGATTCTATATATATATAGAATCCACAGAAGCAGCCGGCACTCCACTTGCAAGTAGAGAAAATTGGGTGCTTGTCCCATAAAGCAATAATAAATTATTATATATATAAAACTGAAAGTTTGGTTGTGTGTGGGTTTTTGAGGTTGCTCATTGGTTGCGACGGCTCACGTGCTTGGTGGCGGCTCACGCTGTGATTGACCTTCGGCGTGTGGTGACGTCAGAAACACAATTACACATGCCCTCACCCTCTCAGCCTCCTCACACTGTTGCATCCTGAGCCGCACCGCGCCTCACCTCCAGCCGCCCCGCCGCCTCACACCCTCCACCCTCCGAAGTCCCCCCCCAGGCTACACCCCCTTCCCAACGTGGACTGAGGGGAAGCGCCAACACCGCTTCCCCCACTTCCCCCGCATGCGCCTCCAGCCACAGACCGGTACTCTCGCTCCCCCCTCGCTTCCAACGTGGGATGGAGGGGAAGCGCCAACACCCCTTCCCCGTGCACGCCTCCTGCCCCAGCCCACTAATGTCACCATGCCCCCCACCCACAAACTTCCCGCACGGCCCTCCACCGAGCCCACCTCTCGCCCCAGCCAGCTGCTGCGGGAATACAAGGGGCAGGGGGGGAAGCGTTTGACGGCAGGAAGCAGCAGCCACCTGGTCAAGGTAAGTCACCCACCCCACCCAGCCACTGTCACCCACCCAGTCACTGCCTCCCACCCAGTCACTGACTCTCACCCACCCAGTCACTGCCAAAAGTCACTGCTGAGGTCACTGCCTCCAAAAGTCACTGCCTCCACCCACCAACCCACCCAGTCACTGCCTCCCACCTACCCGTTCACTGCCTCCCACTCTGAAGGGGGGGGGGGAAATCACTACCCTACCGCCCCCCCAGTGAGCCACCACTGCTGAGCTCTGAAGGGGGGGGATTACAGCCCTCACGCCCGCCCACCCAGTGAGCCGCCGCCGCCGAGCTCTGAAGGGGGGAATGGAGCTGTAAAGTGGGGGTAGGGCCGGAGCTGTGAAAGTGTGATGGTTCAGGGGATTCCTTACCCTTCATGTGTCCCTGATATCACACGCTCACCTACCCTCTCTGTCCCTTACCCTGCCAGCCTCCCTTCTTGTACCCACTCCTGTCCCTCTCCGGCAGCCTGACGCCATTCCTAGACCACAGCGTGTGCCCCGCAAGACTCGCGCATCCACGTGGTTCCCAAGCCCCTGTTGTGGCGTCCCCCACTCTCAGCCCACCTCGGTATCTGCTCCCATCCTCTTACCTCCGGCAGCTGTTCCCTCCATTCCTCCATCCTCCTCTGTGGGTGTCCCAGCGGCGCGGCGTTCCGCGCGCCTCATGACGCAGCCTGTACGCGCGCACTCTCAGATTACAGAGGGCGCGCACACACGCTCCTCTTCTAGGGGTTTCCAGCCTCCTGACTCCTCCTCCCATGCCCTGCAAGCGATCTCCCTTACTGGTTCCCCTGTCTCCTCCTCTTCTCCTCCTCACCTATCCCTAATGTCTCCCACTTCACCTTCTGCTCCTCCCCTCTCTCCTATTGGTGTTCCCTCCTTTATAACCCCTGTCTGTCCTTTCTATCATTGCTCTGCATAGCTTCTGTTATCCCTGTGTGTGCAGTCCTATGCTTGGCTCTCCTCTGTGTTTCAGCTTGTTCCTGCTCTTGCTTATCTCTGGATCTCCCTGGTTTGACCTCTGCTTGTCCTGGACCACCCTGCTCTCTGTTGCCCTTGAACCCTGCTTACGAACTCTACCTTGCTGACCTCTGTACCCCTGGACTTTGGCTTACGAACTTGACGACTCTGACTTCTGGATCCCTGGACACTGGCGCACGGACATCACTATCCTTACTCTGTACTCCCAAGGCGTTGCAAGTATCACTAACTATCTTTCACAGGCCCGGCAACGCCATACCACACTCCGGGCACGCCCTCACTGCTGTGGGTGCGTGGTAATACCCTTCCCACCTCAGTATTGGGGTCTTACCAGGTCTGCGGGCATACAGGCGTGACATTATGCAGAGCCCAACAAATGCAGACCCCCCTGAGGTGGGTACAGGTGTTTCACTTGAAGCCTTACAATTTGTGAGCAATCAGCTGTCCACAGTCCCCCAGCAATTGGCTAACCTCTCCCTTCAGGAGACTCCAATGGCTCCAGCACCCCCGGTTACCACGACCTATGCCAACTCTGGACCCCATATTCCATCACCTAATCGCTACGATGGGGACCCCCTCGCCTGCCGCGGTTTCCTAAACCAATGCAAGGTGGAATTCGAGATGTCCCCCTCCCTGTTTCGTTCAAAGGTGGCTTACATCTACGCCTTGCTTACCGGTGACGCCCTCGCTTGGGCCTCTCCCCTCTGGGAACATAAGAGCGAATTGACCCAAGACTATCCTAAATTCAGGCGTGAATTTCAGCAAGTATTTGATACTCTTGCACGGCGCGAGAGAGCCGCATTTTCTCTCTTCCATATTTCACAGGCCCGAAGATCTGCTGCCAAGTACGCAATTGAGTTCCATACTCTCGCTGCAGAGACCCAATGGAATGATGAGGCACTCGCCGCCGCATATTGGCACGGACTCTCAGACACCTTGAAGGATGATCTTGCTACTCATGCCCGGCCTTCTTCCCTGGAGGAGTTGATTACCCTGAGCATACGCATGGACCAGCGTACTCAGGAGCGACGGCATGGGAGACACTGTTCTCGTTCTCTTCCTTCCTCTGTTGTCTCTGACAGGTCTTCCACTTCACCCCTCCTGGCACTGGATGCCCCGGAACCGATGCAAATCGGTAGCCAACAACTTCGGGCCATGGAGAGAATGCGACGCCGTCAGAAAGGACTCTGTTTCTACTGTGGTTCTTTGGAACATTGTCTCCAGAATTGTCCCCTGAAGCCGGGAAACGGGAACACCCAGTAAAGGTAGAGGGGCTTCTACTGGGTACGGTCTCTCCTTGCCCCTCTCTCTCCGAAAATCTCCCAAAGAAGTTTATGCTTCCTGCCACTCTGGAGGGTCCTGGCCTTTTCCTGCAGGTAAAAGCTTTCATTGATTCTGGATCTGGTGGTAACTTCCTGGACCAAACCTTCGCCTCTGAGAATCAAATCCCTATGGTCAGGAGAAAAGCACCTATTGGTCTCGAGGCCATCGACGGTCGACCGCTCCAGCCAGCATTTATCATCTGGGAGTCCATTCCTCTCACACTGACCTTGGCCGACGGTCATAAAGAGGTAATCATTTTTGATATTTTTCATTCTCCGACTGTTCAACTTATTTTAGGATTGCCTTGGCTTCAACTCCACAATCAGCGCATTGATTGGACCGGCACCCTGCCTATCCAGTGGCCTTCTTCCGCTGACTCTGCTCCTGTGGCTCCTCCTGTTGCGGTGCTTGCCAGCCTGGATTCTGTTCCTTCCAATCTATCGATCCTGCCGACCGTGTATCATGAGTACTTGGATGTGTTCAACAAGGTACAAGCTGAGGTTCTACCTCCCCATCGTCCGTTCGATTGTCCTATCTATTTGATTCCTGGGACCATCCTTTCAAAGTCGAAATCGTATCCTTTGTCCGTTCCTGAGACTGAGGCCATGATGTCCTACATTCAAGAAAATTTGGAAAAAGGATTCATCCGCAACTCTACCTCCCCTGCCGGGGCAGGCTTCTTCTTCGTGAAGAAGAAGGATGGGTCACTTAGGCCATGCATTGACTTTCGCGGACTCAATAAGATCACGGTAAAGAATCGGTATCCCCTTCCCTTAATCTCTGAACTGTTCGACCGTCTCCAGGGGGCCTGCTGCAGGGTACATGCAACTACACACGTGGGTTTCTTGCCAAGGCTTATTTATTTAGCCTTAACAGATATACAACACACAAAACAAAAATAGCTTTTCTTCAGCAAAAACAAAACGAAACAGTTTCTCTTTAGCAGACAGTGTGTAACTCAGGCAGCAATCCCTTTTCTAAGCAGGAGACAGACAGTTTATAATTCAGTTACTTTGTTTATCAGACCTTTTATCAGGAAATCTCTTTAGCAGCAGCTTACTCCTCTCTCATCAACAACCAAGATCCATGTGTCTATAGCCTGGGTTTTAACACACCTTGATTAGGCAGCTGGGATCCAACTAATTGTCCTGAGGTTCCCAGCTGAAGTTAACCTAGTCAGTGCTGCACTGCAGACTAGACATAGGTTTTCCAGGCATATAACTGGTGGCTTTCATTTACCCTGTCACATTCCTCCCCTGTTAGCGTGTGGCTGGGGCTACGCATGGCTGAAGCCCGACCATCCACCCCTTCTCTAGAAAAGAAGTCAGCATTCGCGTTCTCTTTTCCCGGCCTATGCTGAATCGCAAATGAGAAGGGTTGGAGGGCCATATACCACCTAGTCAATCTAGCATTGGAATCCTTCAAGCTATTTAACCACTTCAGTGGAGCATGATCCATCACCAAAGTAAAATGGACTCCTGCCAGGTAATGCCTCAAAGCCTCGATTGCCCACTTTACTGCGAGGCACTCTTTCTCAATCACTGAATAGTTTTTTTCCCTTGGGAACAATTTCCTACTCAGGAAAAGGATAGGATGTTCAACTCCCTCAAACTGTTGTGACAACACTGCCCCTAGCCCTATCTCTGATGCATGTTTGCACTATAAAACGGCTGTTGAAGTCTGGGCTTCTAAGGATGGGACCCTCTGATAGACACCTTTTTATGTCCTCAAAGGCTCTCTGACAATCCCTTGACCACACCACTTGTGTAGGGGCACACTTTTTTGTGAGGTTCGTTAAAGGGGCTGCCACTTCCGAATAGTTGGGGATGAACTAGCCGGTAGTATCCTGCTAAACCCAGCAGAGAGCGTACCTGCGTTTTTGGTTTGGGGGTCAGAACTTCTTTCAGGGCAGCTACCTTGTCGGCTAGTGGCCTTACTTTTCCACCTCCCACTGCATACCCTAAATATTTGGTTTCCGCTTTACCCAAGGCACATTTCTTAGGGTTGGCTGTGAGCCCTGCCTCTCTTAGAGATTTGAGGACCGCTTTCAGCCTATTTAGATGGGCCCACCAGTGTTTACTATAAATGACAATGTCATCTAGGTAGGCTGCGGCATAAGTCCTATGTGGTCTCAGTACCTTATCCATGAGTCTTTGAAATGTGGCTGGGGCTCCATGCAGTCCAAATGGCATTGTCACAAACTGGTATAAACCCATGGGAGTGGCAAAGGCTGTTTTGCATTTGAACTTTTCCTCTAAGGGTATTTGCCAGTATCCTTTTGTCAAGTCCAAAGTGGATATATATTCCGCGTTACCAAGGGCGTCAATTAATTCGTCCACCCTTGGCATCGGATATGCGTCAAACTTGGATACCGCATTGACCTTTCGGAGGTCCACACAAAATCTTACCTTCCCATCGGGTTTAGGGACCATAATTAATGGACTACACCACTCACTGCATGATTCCTCAATCACTCCTAAGTGTAACATTTCTTGTACCTCCTTCTCTACCAGAGCCCTACGACTTTCAGGCAACCTATAAGGACGGGAACGTACTTTTACCCCAGGTGCTGTCTCGATTGCATGGGAAATTAAGTTAGTTCGTCCTGGTAAGTCAGAAAAAACATCCTGGAATTGTGTAATTATTGCTAACAAGTCCCCTTTTTGTTCAGAGGACAACTGTTTACCCATTGGGATTTTATCGTCACTCACGATGTTCTCCCATGGAGGCTGAGGACCCAAGTCCGTTTCCTCCTCCACCGGGTGGATGAATAGAGACCGCTGCATCTTCCAGTGTTTCAGCAAGTTCACATGGTAAATTTGTTTACCCTTCCTGGACCCTGGTTGAGCGATCTCGTAATCCACATCACCCGTACGGCGGAGTACTTCGAATGGGCCCTGCCATTTGGCCAGGAGTTTACTCTTGCAACTGGGTAACAATAACATCACCTGGTCTCCCGGGTGAAACACTCTCATGCGAGCATTCTGATTGTAATGTCTCTCCTGACTGTCCTGGGCTGATCTAAGATTCTCCCTGGCGAAATGGCCGACCACATCTAGGCGCTTCCTAAGGTCTAGTACATATTGCAGGGTATTATTAGAAGGGGACTGCTGTTCCTCCCAGGACTCCTTTAGAAGGTCTAGGATACCCCGGGGTTGGCGGCCATAGAGCAATTCAAATGGAGAGAATCCCGTGGAGGCCTGGGGAACTTCCCGCACTGCAAACAGCAGAAAAGGGAGAAGTTCATCCCAGGCTCTCTTTTCTGAGTCTACAAATTTCCTCAGTATCCCTTTTAGAGTTCGGTTAAATCTTTCCACCAATCCGTCAGTCTGTGGATGGTAGACCGATGTCCGAACAGACTTCACCTCTACTAACTTTAAGACATCCTGCATCAGTTTAGCCATGAAATTTGTACCTTGGTCTGTCAACATAACCTGGGGAAGTCCAACCCGTGAGAAAAGTTCCAACAATTTGTTAGCTACTTGCTTCGCCGTTGCTGTTCTCAGGGGGAACGCCTCAGGATACCTTGTTGCATAGTCCACTATTACAAGGATAAACCTGTGTCCTTTCGCAGAAGGTTCTAGAGGTCCTACCAAGTCTACCTCAAAGGGAACTGACACCAAGGGTAGAGGAACCAAAGGGGCTTGTTTTTTTCCTTTTGGACTAGTTAGCTGGCACTCCGGACATGCTGCACATAGCTTAGCAATATCACTATGCATCCCTGGCCAATAGAATCGGGATGAAATACGGTCCAATGTTTTATCCCTGCCCAGGTGACCACCCCAAGGGACAGTATGGGCTAGAGTGAACACAGATTTAACAAACGCCTTGGGAACCAATATCTGTCTGGTGACCTCCCCTGTTTGTGTCTGCCTATTCACCCTATAAAGGATATCCTTTGAAAGCTCAAAATGGGGGAATGCTATCACCCCCTGTGCATCTAAAATGTGTTCATCAATTTTCACCACCTTGTCATACTGTCTAGCAAGGACTGGGTCTTCCCTTTGCTTCTGGCGAAAGTCAGGGAGGTACAGGTCTGGTAAATCTCCAGGGCCTATATTCCCCTCCCTTTGGCCATCCCCAGCCATCACTTGTGACCTCTGACTACTAGAATGGTCACCTTGAGACCCAGATTTCTGCAACCAGTCCTGTTTGTCCAAGCGTCTTTGCTTCCGGGTCTTTTGAACCCGGTGTCTACTTGGAAAAAGGTCTGCCGAGAAGGGGAACAGTTTGCCAGGGTTCTCCTGAGCCCTAGAAGGAGGCTCCTCATGAAAGACTGGGGCCATTAGGTCCGAAAAGAAAGGCCAGTCCCGACCAAGCACAACGGGGGCAGGGAGCCAAGGAGCGACTCCTACTTCGAGGTAAGCCTCCTGACCTTTTACCTGTAGCCGGATTTTAACCGTCGGATAGCGTTTTACATTGCCGTGTATACATTCTATGCTCCACGGGGAGTCAAAAGAACACACGTTGGGCGGTAACAGTTCCTGTAGGACCAGATTTTTCCCACAGCCCGAATCTACAAGGGCCTGGACGGTTTTTCCCCCAATCAGGGCTGGATGTAGCAAGGGCTTGTAATTTTCCCCAGTAAAGGCCGAGGCGACGGTTCTGCTGAATAAACAATCCATCTGTGGACAGTCCACATACCGGTGGCCTTGTTCTCCGCAGGCGGAACATGGAGAGGGTTCCCTCGCAGGAGGGGGTTGTGGATAACGCTCCGCTGGACCGGTTACTGGAGACCAGGCATCTGGTGGGTCCTGTGGGCGACGTCTTCGGAGGTTCCTCTCATTTTGCAACGAGCCGACATCCGGAAGGAGATGAGGGTCTCGGCGGGGACCAGCATTTGGACTCCGTCCTTGCTGGAACGACTGCTCCTTCCATTGGACTTGGCGGTTCCGTGACGGGCCGTAGGTTCCCCGTTGATCCGACCTCCCTCTTTGGGCGTCCGCAAGTGCTGGTGGAGTCGGGTCCAGGACACTCGCCTGCTGCTCAGCCCCAAGGAAGTTCTCCACGAGTCGGACCGCCAAAGCTAGGGTTTCAGTAGCGTGGCGTTTTACCCACGAGCGTGCGGAAGGGGGTATTATTTGTAGAAATTGTTCCAAAACCACCTGCTCAAGAATTGCCTTCTTAGTGCACTCCTCGGGTTGTATCCAGCGTGTACATAAGTCCAATAATCGCTGAGCGAGGACCCGGGGTCTCATCTTAGCGGTGTACTTCATGTTCCGGAACTGCTGCCGGTAAGTCTCTGGGGTCAGACCTAAGCGATCCAGTATGGCGGCTTTTACTTGTCGGTAGTCCATTGCCTGATCTGCTGGGAGACCCTGATATGAGGCCTGGGCTTCTCCTATGAGGAGCGGGGCCAAAGCAGTTGCCCAGCGATCTGTAGTATAGGGGGTCTGCTTGCTAGTTCTGCACTGGCAGACCCTTGGAATTGGGTCAGTAGCTTGGCAATCCATTCATCCTGTGCTGCTTGTAGTCTTTCATCTCTCTCCGCTTGCAGCCGGGCCTGTTCCTGCATTAACAGTCCCTGCTGTTTGGTCTGCTCCTGCATTAACTGTCCCTGCTGTCTGGTTTGCTCACACAGAAACTCTTTCAACATTTCTTCCATTCTTGTGTGTGTGTGGCCCTTTAACTGCAGGAGCCTTTTGAAAAAAACCTTCCCAATTCTTGACACCATACAGTATGTTGCAGGGTACATGCAACTACACACGTGGGTTTCTTGCCAAGGCTTATTTATTTAGCCTTAACAGATATACAACACACAAAACAAAAATAGCTTTTCTTCAGCAAAAACAAAACAAAACAGTTTCTCTTTAGCAGACAGTGTGTAACTCAGGCAGCAATCCCTTTTCTAAGCAGGAGACAGACAGTTTATAATTCAGTTACTTTGTTTATCAGACCTTGTATCAGAAAATCTCTTTAGCAGCAGCTTGCTCCTCTTTCATCAACAACCAAGATCCATGTGTCTATAGCCTGGGTTTTAACACACCTTGATTAGGCAGCTGGGATCCAACTAATTGTCCTGAGGTTCCCAGCTGAAGTTAACCTAGTCAGTGCTGCACTGCAGACTAGACATAGGTTTTCCAGGCATATAACTGGTGGCTTTTATTTACCCTGTCACAGGGCCTCTATCTGCTCAAAGCTCGACTTAAGAGGTGCCTATAATCTCATTCGTATAAGGGAGGGGGACGAGTGGAAAACAGCGTTTAATACGCGATCAGGACATTATGAGTATCTAGTTATGCCCTTTGGTTTATGCAATGCTCCTGCCGTCTTTCAAGAGTTCATGAATGACATCTTCTGAGATGTGTTGGCGACATTTGTCATAGTATATCTGGATGACATTCTCATTTTTTCTAAAAACCCGGAGGAACACATTCACCATACCAAACTGGTGCTGTCTAGGCTCCGTTCTAACCACCTATACGCCAAGATGGAGAAATGTTTGTTCCACCAGACCTCTACTGCCTTCCTAGGCTACATTATCTCTAGCCAAGGTTTCTCTATGGATCGAGAAAAATTAAAATCTGTTCTCGACTGGCCGCTGCCTAATTCGCTCAAGGCTGTGCAGTGTTTTCTCGGCTTTGCCAATTATTACAGGAAATTCATCAAAAAATTTTCTTCTATTGCTCTTCCCATCACCACTTTGACCAAGAAAGGTGCCGATCCCACCTCCTGGTCTCCTGAAGCTATTCTTGCTTTCGAGGTGCTTACGAAAGCTTTTGTGTCCGCACCCATCCTTCGCCATCCGGATACCTCCCTTCCCTTCACTTTAGAAGTTGACGCTTCGGACGTGGGAGCTGGTGCAGTTCTCTCTCAGAGGTCTTCTCTCCAAGACAGACTCCATCCCTGTGGCTTTTTTTCACGAAAATTTTCATCTGCCGAAAGAAATTATGATGTTGGTAATCGTGAACTTTTGGCCATTAAATTGGCTCTCCAGGAATGGAGGCATCTTTTAGAAGGCGCCAAGGAACCTGTTGTTATCCTCACCGACCACAAACATTTGCTGTATATCGAGGGAGCCCAACGGTTGGGATCTCGCCAAGCTCGGTGGTCTCTCTTCTTCTCCTGCTTTAACTATACCATTTCATACATTCCTGGTACCAAAAATGTCAAAGCGGACGCTCTTTCTCGCCAGTTCGCCACGGATTCCGAATCTAATGAAACCACGGAACCTATTCTTCCTGCCAAATGCATAATCTCCGCCAACAATTTTGATGTGTTGGACGAAATCAACAAAGCCCAGGCTCACATTCCCAGCAGGTTCATGGTACCAGAAGGGCGCTTATACGCAGCTCCACGGTTTCGCCACAAGGTTCTACTTTGAGGTCATTCCTCTAGATCTGCCGGTCATCCAGGCTTCAAAAGAACAGGGGACCTTATTAAATGGACATTTTGGTGGCCGAGGATGAACAAAGACATTTTCGACTTGAGTAGTGCCTGTCCTGTATGTGCCCAGAGTAAGACGCTCCACCACAAACCCTCTGGCCTCCTCATGCCTCTCCCAATTCCGGAGCAACCTTGGAAACACATCTCGATGGATTTCATTGTCGAACTGCCCAATTCCAAAGGAATGAACACCATTCTGGTCGTAGTAGACAGATTCTCTAAACATTCACACTTTATTCCCCTCAAGGGTCTCCCTAATTCTGCTACTCTGGCCAATGTTTTTTGCAAGGAAATTTTCAGATTACATGGCGTTCCTATTTCTATTGTCTCTGACAGAGGGTCTCAATTCTAAGTTTTTCAGATTACATGGCGTTCCCATTTCTATTGTCTCTGACAGAGGGTCATCTCTAAGTTCTGGCGGGCGTTTTCCCAGAGACTCAGAATTTCCCTCCTTTTTTCTTCTGGATACCATCCACAGACCAATGGTCAGACCGAAAGGATGAATCAAACCCTAGAGCAATATCTTAGATGTTTTGTATCGGACTCACAGGACAACTGGATGGACCTGTTACCATGGGCCGAATTTGCAATCAACTCTCTCAAAAATGAGTCTACCCAGGAGTCTCCCTTTTTCATTAATTTCGGCTTTCACCCCAGCAGTCTTCCTCTCTCTTCTCCCCCTTCTGGCGTTCCTGCAGCCGACTACAGAACTCTTGGAAAAGGATCCTCAAATCCTTATAATCTGCTTGCCAAACAAAAAACCAAGGTGGATCGTCATCGCCAACCAGGTCCTTCTTTCAAGCCTGGTGACAGAGTGTGGTTGTCCTCGAAGAACATCAGGCTTAAAACTCCATCTCCTAAACTGTCACCAAGATTTCTGGGCCCATTCAAAATCATAGAAAAAGTCAGCCCAGTCGCTTATCATCTTGATCTACCCCACACCATGAGGATTCCTTCCGTGTTTCATGTTTCCCTGCTTAAACCCTTTGTACAGAGCTCACATTTTCCGGACCCTTTCTGTAAAACCAACCCAGTGTCCACCCTAGGACAACAAGAGTACGAGGTCCAATCCCTCATTGATTCACGCTGGTCTAAAAACAAGCTCCAGTTCCTTGTCCACTGGAAGGGCTATGGTCCGGAGGAGCGTTCGTGGGTACCGGCACGTAACATTCATGCCCCGAAACTCCTTCAACAATTTCATCTAAAATTTTCCCAAAAACCGTGGCTGGATCACTCGGAGATCAATCCTCAAGGGGGGGATACTGTGACGGTTCAGGGGATTCCTTCCCCTTCATGTGTCCCTGATGTCACATGCTCACCTACCCTCTCTGTCCCTTCCCCTGCCAGACTCCCTTCTTGTACCCACTCCTGTCCCTCTCCGGCAGCCTGACGCCATTCCTAGACCACAGCGTGTGCCCCGCAAGACTCGCGCATCCGCGTGGTTCCCAAGCCCCTGTTGTGGCGTCTCCCACTCTCAGCCCCCCTCGGTATCTGCTCCCATCCTCTTACCTCCGGCAGCTGTTCCCTCCATTCCTCCATCCTCCTCTGTGGGTGTCCCAGCGGCGCGGCATTCCGCGTGCCTCATGACGCAGCCTGTGCGCGCGCACTCTCAGATTACAGAGGGCGCGCGCACACGCTCCTCTTCTAGGGGTTTCCAGCCTCCTGACTCCTCCTCCCATGCCCTGCAAGCGATCTCCCTTACTGGTTCCCCTGTCTCCTCCTCTTCTCCTCCTCACCTATCCCTAATGTCTCCCACTTCACCTTCTGCTCCTCCCCTCTCTCCTATTGGTGTTCCCTCCTTTATAACCCCTGTCTGTCCTTTCTATCATTGCTCTGCATAGCTTCTGTTATCCCTGTGTGTGCAGTAATATGCTTGGCTCTCCTCTGTGTTCCAGCCTGTTCCTGCTCCTGCTTATCTCTGGATCTCCCTGGTTTGACCTCTGCTCGTCCTGGACTACCCTGCTCTCTGTTGCCCTTGAACCCTGCTTACGAACTGGACCTTGCTGACCTCTGTACCCCTGGACTTTGGCTTACGAACTTGACGACTCTGACTTCTGGATCCCTGGACTCTGGCGCACGGACATCACTATCCTTACTCTGTACTCCCAAGGCGTTGGAAGTATCACTAACTATCTTTCAACAGGCCCAGCAACGCCATACCACACTCCGGGCACGCCCTCACTGCTGTGGGTGCGTGGTAATACCCTTCCCACCTCAGTATTGGGGTCTTGCCAGGTCTACGGGCATACAGGCGTGACAGAAAGGGGGAGAGGATCGGACATGTGAATGTGTGTGTGGGGGGGGGGGGGGACCCAGCTGTGAAGGGGGGGGGAGCGGAGAGAGAGAGGGAGCAGGAAAATGCTGGGTATATCAGCTAGTATATATATAATATATATATATATATATATATATATATATATATATATTCTGCGGTGCTTGGGGCATTTCATCACTGCATTGTTGTCTGATTGGTCATCTCTGATGAGCAGGTGGGTGTGTTTCTTGATGAGCTATGTGCATTGGCTCTATTTGTGTATTGTTGACAGCTGTTCTTAACGATTAGGTGATTGGTGTATTTTTTATGTTGCACTGGGTGATGGTATATAAGGATTCCCACGGGCACTTGACCATTGCATGACCCTGATGAAGGTCCTGTTGCGGTGACCAAAACGTTGGTAGCAGTGCCTCTCCTGTTCTCAATAAAGATTCTACTTTGATTTGAACCTACAGTGTGCTGTCTCATTATCGGATGTCCTTCTGGTAATTATTGTTTATATATAGCCGGTTATATATAAGCCGGTTCTGTGTTGCGCAGTCCGTAGTCAAACGTAGCCGGGTCAGGGTTGGAGAAAGCAGCGTTAACGTTATCCAGGCTGGGGTCAAGGCAGGCGGCACAGGAGCAGGGGTCGAGGATACAAGTGAGGGTGGGCAATGGGAAAGCAGGTGCATGGCGCTTCAGCGTAGCAGCTACAGCGTATAAATCAGAAACTTGGAGCGGAGCCGCTTCAGCGTAGAAAGGGACCCTGTAAGGAGTACAGGGGTAGGACAGCACTAAGGCCTCTGCAAGGAGGATATGCAGCCAGGCCACAGGAACTATGAAACTTAGCACTGGAGATCCAGCGCTTCAGCATAGGAACAGATTGGGCCGCAGGTAGGCCGGGGAACGAAGGCCTCTGCAAGGAGGATATGCAGCCAGGCCACAGGAACTATGAAGCTTAGCACTCAATAGGTCAGCACTCCTAGGTAGGTGAGGTTTAGAGACCATCAGGTCCGAAGTCTGGGCATCCGCAGAGGACGGAGTAGACACAGAATAGCAATTGGAGAGAAGCATGCCCGTGCCCACAGTGGGAGCACAAGAAGCAGGGACGGGCACCTCAGGCAAGGCAAGAAAGTCCAAAAGGAGTGCTACAGTCTTAAAAGATGGCAACAGGAAATCCGGAGAAGGCACATCAGGCACTACACAGGGAGCAATGGGTAGTGAATTTGACTTGGGAGTGGAAGTCCAGACTCTATGACTTCAGGAGATATTGCAGAAGAATCAGTGCAGAATAAATCTGTTTTGAACACAGGGTCCTTTGAATCAGTAGAGACGTTTGGTACTACTGAAACCTCCCTGGGAGGTAACCCTGAGTTTGCGGCAGAAGAAGTTGAGCAGTCAGTAGTGGATACGCCAAATATTGTGGAAGAATCATAGAAGTGTAACTCCGAACACTGGGTCCTTTGAATCTATGGAAACATCAGGTACTACAGAAAGTTCCATGAGAGATAACCCTGAGTTCGTAGTAACAGTCATGCAGTCTGTAGCGCATACCTCAAATACTGTGGAAGAGTCAGTGAGAGACAGTATTGTCTGAGGAGTTGGAATCCCAGATTTAGAGGTTGCATGAGGTACTGTACTGTGGGGGGAATAGGGAGAGAAGAACTATTCTTTGCTGTGGGAATTTTAGAGTCATCCATGGTTATAACAGGACCTGCAGAACAGTCAGTGAAGGATATATTTGTTCCAGAAATGGATGTCTGTGAAGCAGCAGTGGTCATATTTGGTACAGCGCAGGAATCCGGGGAAAGTATTCTGGTCTCTGAAGTGAGTATTTGAGAAACAGCAAGGACCAGACTAGGCGCTTCAATGTAATCGGAGGACATTGTGCTTGTCTCTAAAGTGGGTAATTGAGCAACAGCAGGGACTGGACTAGATACTTCAATTGAATCAGAGGACATTGTGCTTGTCTCTGAAGTGGGTATTGGTGACACAGCAAGGGCTAGACTAGATACTTCAATTGAATCAGAGAAACTTGTGCTTATCTCTAAAGTGGAAGCCACAGGGTTAACAACAGGTATACCAGAACTTGTGGGAGGTTTTACGGCAGGGACCTTAGAAACAGAGAAAGATTTATCCAAAACTGCATGGGCCCCAGCAATAGGGGTATTGGTCCTGGAAGAATCAGAACTAGGTATCGTTAACCATGTGGGGACATTGAATAAAAGGTCTGCTTGTCACTGAAGTGGGTGTCTGAGAATCCATAGTAGGAATACCAGATACTATGGAAACCTTTGAGTCTTAGAATCAATCACGGGAATTCTAAATATTACAGGCACACGAGGGAAGGCACCTTTTAAAGCAGGAGTTTTTGCATTAGTGATGGGCATATCACATATTACAGGAAAATCAGAGGCAGGGGAGCCTGCTTTTACATCAGGAGTCTTATAAGGAGCACAGGTTAACACAGGAACTGCTGGAAAATCCTTAGATGCAGTGACAGGGAAGTGAAACCTTGCAAAGGGATCAGAGAGAATTAAGCTGATCTTTGAAGTGGTAGATTGAGAAGCAGCAACAGGGGAACCAATTGCTGTGGGAGGCTCTAAGGAAAAAGGTTTAGAGTCAAAGGCAGGAATTTCAAATATCTGAGAAACGAGAGCAATTACACTAGGCTCTGCAAAGGTTTTAGAGACAGGGACGCTGGTCTCTGGAGTGGGAGTGTGAGACTTTATGCTAGGTACTGCAAAATGATTAGGAAACTTTGAAAAAGAAAAAATTGACTCAGAAACTGGAGCTTTAGATGCAGTAGAAATAAACTCAGGCATGCCACGGGCAGAAGAGAACCCTGTCAGACACACAGGGGCCGGGGGGCCGTCAATTTTAGGGAAAGGTGAATTTGTCCAAAAAGCAGGGATCTTAGAGTCAGTCACGGGGAGCTCAGACATGGCAGGAGAATCAGAGAGAACTGAATGTGCCTTGAAATCTAGGGTTTAAAACTAGCAAGGGTTAATACAGGCACTGCATGAGAGTCAGAGAAAGGGGAAAATGAGGTTGAAACTGGAGACACAGAAAGTTCACCTTTTGGCTCTGGGAATGCAACATTGGCTTGGAGATTCCAGGGGAAGAACTGTCTCTTAGCGACAAATTCTTTAAAGAGCCGGTCGATTTCTCGGTCACGCTCAAGGAAGTCTTCCCTAGACAGGGCTCTTACTTCAGACGGGGGTAGGTCTAACAGGGACCGGTTTTCAGACAAAGTCTGGCCTGAACCCGCCTCAGCGGGTCAGAGTTTGTGGGGCTGAGCATACTATAACAATCATGCTCGCCACAAACCAGGACCGGACCAGGGGCTGAGGTGGGCATGTGAATGCACCGACCTTAGACCACGAAGCCGGTTCTGGGTTGCGCAGTCCGTAGTCAAACGTAGCCGGGTCAGGGTTGGAGAAAGCAGCGTTAACATTATCCAGGCTGGAGTCAAGGCAGGCGGCACAGAAGCGGTGGTCGAGGATACAAGCGAGGGTCGGCAATGGGAAGGCAGGTGTGTGGCGCTTCAGCGTAGCAGCTTCAGCATAGAAAATAGAAACTTGGAGCGGAGCCGCTTCAGCGTAGAAAACAGGAACTTGGAGCAGAGCCACTTCAGCGTAGAAAGGGGCCCTGTAAGGAGGACAGGGGTAGGACAGCACAAAGGCCTCTGCAAGGAGGATATGCAGCCAGGCCACAGGAACTATGAAGCTTAGCACTGGGGATCCCAGAGCTTCAGCACAGGAAACAGGAATGGCTAAGACAGGGTAGCTTGTGGCAAACACAGTTACATCCAAGTAGACCTGGGTTTATGCTCAGCAACTTCCTGGGGGGAGGGTATGGCTCTATATAGAATAGCCAGCAAATAGGGGCAGAGTTGCACTGGAGGTATGCAGGCTGCAGTGATTGCAGGAGCAGGGAGGGTTTATCTGGAAACTCCACAGCTCTGCAAGGATGAGCTCCAGCCAAACCCAGGAACGGATTCCATACAATAGCCATATATATAAGTCCTGGTAACAGTGCGGGCAGTGTCAGGACCAATCCAGGGTTTTCCCCACAAGCAGGCACCTAGCTCTCTTGAGTGACAGGGGAGGAGGCAAGCTAAGGCCTGTGTTCTGCCCAATCCTGGGCTCAGACCTTGGACCTTCCTCCTTGGTACTTAAGATGCTGCACTTCCTAAATTTAGTTAGTGTCTCTCCCCCCTTGAGAGAGACAGGTACCGCAGCAGGGGTGTTCAGAGCTCTGGCACCTTCTGTCCCCTCCCCTTGGGGAGTGGGGGTGAGTACAGGCATACCCCGGTTTAAGTACACTCACTTTAAGTACACTCGCGAGTAAGTACATCTCGCTCAATAGGCAAACGGCAGCTCACGCATGCGCCTGTCATCACGTCCTGAACAGCAATACCGGCTCCCTACCTGTACCGAAGCTGTGCGCAAGCGGGGAGACTATAGAGCCTGTTACAAATGTGTTATTTACATCAGTTAAACACGTATATGACGATTGCAGAACAGTACATGCACCGATAAGGGGAATAAAGGTAGTGCTTCACTTTAAGTACATTTTCGCTTTACATACATGCTCCGGTCCCATTGCGTACGTTAATGCGGGGTATGCCTGTACCTTACTTCTGACTATTAGGGAGTCATGGAAGAGTTGGGACTGCCCTTGGTGCCCTAGGCCAGGGGTGGACATCCAGGGACCATCCCAAGTTTGAAGACCAATTGACTGTGAATGCAGATACTAGTTATGCTGTGTATGCAGAGGAGGAGAGATATAATAAAGTGTTCTAGTTCAACTATACTCCTGCCTGGTGTGCAATCTATCAGTGGGGAGTAGTGCAAGTTCTCCTGCAGGGATTGCCTTCATCTTCCTGGAGCCTGCAAGGGATGGCGGGGCTGACATCCATGAGCTAAAGAGCAAGTATCTACCCCAGAAGCCTGTCCTGATGTCCCCACTACCACCTGCGGACGACTCAGCATCCTGTAAGCCAGCAGGTATCCAGAACTACACACCTGGTAACAGGGAAATCTCCCAGAGGGTGGGGGAAACACTGTTACATTTGGAGGCACTGCTGAGATGCTGAACAGGACAGGCTTTCAGCCAAGCAGAACAGAAAGAACAAAAATATGCTTCCAAAGTGAGTACTAAGGAAGGATGGGAGGCTAGGTGTAGCTCTAGGGGACTCCTGCATACTATGACAGGGGCCCAACTTCTTGCCAGGGATCTACAGCCTGTGCTCACATAAAGGGCAAACTGTGCTGAAGCAGATGGCTATTGCTCTGTTCTAAGTCACCCTGAGGACTGATAGGTGTAGGACACCTGGAGGGGTGTTTTGGTTGCCAGGGGCCCATAAACCTCTGGAAAGAGACTGCAATGTTAGGGTCATAAGCAGGGTGGCGTTGAGGTACTGATAGGTAATGTCTGAGGAGGGGTGGCCGAGTCGCGGGTGCCAGGAACCTCTGCTGGAGGAGCTACCACTTTACACTAGTCGTTGATGCACAGGGAGCCACAAAGTACTCATAAAGGACTGTTATCGTGTGCTGCATATTGGTGCGAGTTTTGCCTAGCCTGGGGTATAGTGATACGCAGCTAGCCACCTATCCATGTGTTGCAGCAGCTCAACGAGAGTGGATTCCCACCAACATCACGAGGAGCGAGTGTTAAGGCACTTTATATGGCTCAAAATAGTGGTTCCTTTGCAGGGGAATTCACATGATGGATTTTGCTATACAAAATGGCGGTTCCCGCCGATAATGGGGACCTCGTGGGCTGCCTGCAAAAAGGTTGCATGCTTTTTCTTTGCACAGCTCTGCAAGGGCTCAGCGAGAATGCAGGAGCCACGCCCACCTGCTGTGAGTGACTTGACGCACAGCCAGAGCCACGCCCTAGTACAGTGTGCCCCTACTCTTGAATCCACCAGAGGGAGGGGGCACTGTAACTTACAGTCAACAGAGCCTGCCTATACGGAGGGAGAAGCCGGATGCGGGCGGCCACGCCCTCAGTTCTTCGGGAGCCAGCAAGGAGCACAGACCTACACTGCCTTGTGCTGTTCAGCTATAGTCCATTCTGCTAATGGCCATCTGCAACTTTTCCCACTACCGGCTACCAGGAGGCTTCCTGGTAGTGGAGGTAGAAGGAAAGACTTTCTAAAGTACATATGACGAAGATGTGACTTCCCTAGCGGAGATATTAGCCTCACCGCCACATGCCCTAGATGTAGGCCTTCTTTCTCAAGCCAACGCTGCTGCGCCCTTCCAATACCACGATGCGGCCGACACGCACACCCGTGTGGCCGAGACTAAAACTAAGGAAGCGGAGGCTTCAGTAGGCCCGAGGGCCCAAGCGGACGCTCCAGGGGGCCCGTGTGCCCTGTTTCCTTAGCCGGAACCAACCCCAGAACCACTGGGTAAGGTGACTGCCCGGGGAGAGGAGGGGCCGCTATCGTTGGTGGCGCCGGAGCGAGATAGCTGCCTGCTGCTGGCCGCCGATGACTGTGAGATGCTCCAGTACCCCTCCCTCACGGACGTGTCCCTGCCCTCATCGAATGGAAGCGGTCAAGCGTCCGTGGTGATGCGCCCGTCGGCGTACCTGTCTACCAAAGCTGTGAATGAACCGCTCGCCTGTGGTGTGGATCCCCAAGAGTCCACGATGACGTCACGGGGAAAAAAAAGAAAAGGTGAGTGGTATGGATGCTCCGACGGACGGGAGTTCCCGGAAGAAGCCTTACGGCGAGAGCGTGTGGAGCAGCACTGGATAGGTTGTGCTGATGAGGGTATGTGGAGAACAGCTGAGAGGAAGGGGAATGCGACCGTGAACTGTGCGAGTGCCGGAGGCGTGGTCTAAGCCCCAGAAGGGTGAATAAATTATGACTACTTGACGCACGCTCTTTAAGGCTAGAGAGCGCGCGTGCAGGTCTGATGGCGGCCGCATGTTTACCCGCTGTGTGCGGAGCAGCGGCTGCCCGGCGGGGTACCGACGAAGGGGAACCGGAGCGGTAGCAACGGGACCCACGAGTGGTAAGGGGGGGTCACGCTGTGACCGCCGTGACCCCCAATTCCTCACAGATCTATAGGGAGTGGATTTGACTGCGGCACCAACTCTATGTGTTGGATATGTATATATACATACACAGTTAGGTACGGATATAATTGGACACTGATACAAGTTTTGTTATTTTGGCTGTGTACCAAAATAAATTCAAATTGCAGTTAAATAATGAATATGAGCTTAAAGTGCAGTCTATCAGCTTTAATTTGAGGGTATTCACATCCAAATTGGAGAAACGGTTTAGGAATTGCATCTTTTTAATATGTAGCCCCCTCTTTTTCAAGGGACCAAAAGTAATTGGATAATTGACTCAAAAGCTGTTTCATGGACAGGTGGGTGCTATTCCTTCATTATTTAATTATCAATTAAGCAGGTAAAATTTGTGAAGTTGATTTCAGGTGTGGCATTTGCATTTGGAAGCTGTTGCTGTGAACCCACAACATGGGGTCAAATGAGCTCTCAATGCAAGTGAAACAGGGCATCCTTAGGCTGCAAAAAAAAAAAAAAATCCATGAGAGAGATAGCAGGAACATTAGGAGTGACCAAATCAACAGTTTGGTACATTCGGAGAAAAAAAGAACACACTGGTGAGCTCTGCAACACAAAAAGGCCTGGACGTCCACGGAAGACAACAGTGGTGGTTGATCGTAGGATCCTTTCCATGGTAAAGAAAAACCCCTTCCCAACATCCAGCCAAGTGAAGAACACTCTCCAGGAGGTAGGCATATCATTATCCAAGTCTACCATAAAGAGAAGACTTCACGAGAGCAAATACAGTGGGTTCACCACAAGGTGCAAACCATTCATAAGCCTCAAAAATAGAAAGTAAAGTATAGGGGATGGTAGATTACTTATTATGTGGGATTGAGTCTGTTTCTTGTCACGTAAGAGTTGGCAATCGTATCAAAAGGTTAGACCAAAGGGAGGCCTTTTGGATATTTACGTTAAAAACCCAGGTCCCGTTTGGACTTAATACAGACTGGGACCTTGGCCATTTTCTCTGATTTTACTTCCATTTTATTTTGACCATTGACAAAATCCCTCTAACTGAATAAGGGAATATTATCATATTCAAATGGAAATTCCCCTTTTTCTATCAAATATGCTCATTATTGTATGAATTTATTCTTTTCTCTATGGTTTTTAAGATATATATTTTCTTTCCATTTTTGATCATTATATTTTCACTTCCTATGACATCTACATGTTTAAATTACAAAGACATGTGGTAAAATTACAAAGAAATGTCTTAAAATCAAAGTACATCTGATTTAAAAGAAGCTATGGTGTCTTCTTTGCCTAATACATATTTTGGATTAATATATTTATATCTTCTTTTCCCCTTTGTATACCCCGGGTCTCTCATTTTCACATCGGTACATGTTAGGTCATTTATACTCAATGAAATGGATGAAAGTCCTTTGGTGGTTTTTTATGATTGTCATGTTGCAGATCTGCTTTTTTGAGTTCTGGGGATATGAAGGAGAAAAACTTCTTACACTTATCTTTATTGATATATATTTCCTTTTTCTTATATGTGTGTGTTATTCCTGTGCAAATGTGCTATTCTTTAATGATTTGTTTCTTTATTAATAGTGTCTTTATTTGGGAGTTATTTTCTTCAAATCATTAGATTAATGGTACTTTTTAATCCTTTAAAATTTTTCTTTTCCTGTATAAAATTTGTTATTGTTTTCCTTTTTTGATAAAGTTTGTTGAAAAAGTTTTTTTAAAGTTATGTTTGCACTGGGTGAGGAAGCCATATTACTGACGTCACAGACGATTAGGTAACAATATGTTCATGTCAGCTCTAATAAAGTTATATTTGTTGATGTGTTTAGTAAGCCAATCGGAGGGCTTCACCTTGAGCTCCATATCATTTCATGGATGAAGGGGTCTGTTTGTCTTCAATAAAGTTTCTTGAATATGACGCGATCCTCTTATCCAATTGGGATCCGTCTAATGGGAGATGCCACCCGATTGGTTAGTCTATCTGTAACGTCATTCAATAGCGCGTTTGGCGCTATGGTATAACTATTGGCTCCCTTATAGAGTAAGGTACACCTTGAGAAAGGGCATAGAGCCCGAAACGCGTTGGTGGACCATTGCTGTGGCTAGGGGGGACATTTAGTCCAATCTTTTTTATGCATTAAACATTTTTTGCTGTTGCAACCGTGAGCCTCCTCCTGGTCTTCTTGGCAGTGCACTGCCGTTCCTCTACCTGTTCAAGAATAGAAAGGCCAGATTTGACTTTGCCAAACAAAATCTAAAAAAGCCAGCCCAGTTCTGGAACAGCATACGTTCGACAGAGATCAACCTGTACCAGAATGATGGGAAGAAAAAAGTATGGAGAAGGCTTGGAACCGCTCATAATCCGAAGCATACCACATCATGTGTAAAACACGGTGGAGGCAGTGTGATGGCATGGGCATGCATGGCTTACAATGGCACTTGGTCACTAGTGTTTATTGATGATGTGACAGAAGACAGAAGCACCCGGATGAATTCTGAAGTGTATAGGGATATATTGTCTACTCAGATTCAGCCAAATTCAGCGAAGTTGATTGGACGGCGAATCACTTTACAGATGGATAATGACCCAAAACATACTGCAAAAGCAACCCAGGAGTTTTTTAAGGCAAAGAAGTGGAATATTCGGCAATGGCCGAGTCAATCACCTGATCTCAACCCGATCGAGCATGCATTTCACTTGCTGAAGAAAAAACTTAAAACAGAAAGATCCACGAACAAACAACAACTTAAGACAGCTGCAGTAAAGGCCTGGCAAAGCATCACAAAGGAGGAAACCCAGCGTTTGGTGATGTCCATGCGTTCCAGACTTCAAGCAGTCATTGTTTGCAAAGGATTCTCGACAAAGTATTAAAAATTAACATTTTTTTTTATGATTGTGTTAATTTGTCCAATTACATTTGAGCCCCTGAAATAAGGGGACTGTATATGAAAATGGTTGCAATTCCTAAATGTTTCATACGATATTTTTGTTCAACCCCTTGAATTAAAGCTGAAAGTCTGCACTTCTATTGCATCTCGGTTGTTTCATTTCAAATCCATTGTGGTGGCGTACCTAACAGTATATATATATATATATATATATATACAGTGTTCGACAAACCTATACATTTGCTCGCCCCGGGCGAGTGGATTTAACCCCCGGGCGAGTAAATATTGGCCCAAGCAGCACACGTTTGGTACTAGGTGGCGAGTAGATTTTTTTGTGTGGCGAGTAGATTTTTTGGTGATTTGTCAACCACTGTATATATATACACTGGCGACACGTTTTATTGAAGTGCGGCCAGTTCCGCAAGCCGGGAGATTTCCCGGCTTGCTAGTGGCATCCCCTCGGCGTGCCGCGCGTCACCGATGCGCGGTCACGCGTCATCGGGTGCCTGCGCCCCCTGCACGCGCGTCCAGGGCTCCCCCAGGGTGTAGGTTTGTCGAACACTGTATATATATATATATATAAAAAATAGAAGAAAAGAAGCGCCAACTCCTAGTGCATTACTGTGCAAACTCGATATATTTAATGCCCAAAAATCTCAATAAAAATGAACTCACAAACATAGAACAATTAAAAGCATTTTATGAGATATACTCATGCTCCAAGGACCAGGAAAACTGCTGCTTCACTGCTGTCTTTGGCTTCGTGACACCTCTGGATCTGTATGCTGCCTTTGCTGTGCACCGCATGCAGGAACTGATGTGTTCAGCCCTCCGCGATGGTCTCTCCCCGGGTATACACCAACCGATGCTTTTTTGTTCCCACCGGGGACGGTGAATGTCGCGGACCCTGAAGAAGTCAGTCTATCTGATGAAACGCATAGGGAAGGTGTGCAGTGGACCTTCATAAACCTTCATAAACGCTTAATTCAGATCTGCTTGGAATTTTACCGGTCCGGCATCCTCCGCCATCTTTGTGACGTCATCCGCTGGTCCGCGACATTCACCGTCCCCGGTGGGAACAAAAAAGCATCGGTTGGTGTATACCCGGGGAGAGACCATCGCGGAGGGCTGAACACGTTAGTTCCTGCATGCGGTGCACAGCAAAGGCAGCATACAGATCCAGAGCTGTCACAGAGCCAAAGACAGCAGTGAAGCAGCAGTTTTCCTGGTCCTTGGAGCATGAGTATATCTCATAAAATGCTTTTAATTGTTCTATGTTTGTGAGTTCATTTTTATTGAGATTTTTGGGCATTAAATATATCGAGTTTGCACAGTAATGCACTAGGAGTTGGCGCTTCTTTTCTTCTATTTTTTTCATGCAGGTGGAGAGGGAGGTCGTTGCACCCTTTTAAAGAAGCTACCTGTTTTTCCTGATAGTGCTATCTATACTCCCCAATACTGGTACAATTGTTTGGACTCCATAGGACTATCTACATTGAGCAGACAAAGGAAGGTTCACAGCACCACGCATTTTCATTTATTTTCATTTTTATAATTCTTTGCTTGTTAGCTATTGATTATTGTGCATTTTTTGGTATAGATTTATTTTTATTTGTTGAAGATTTTTACTATTTTTAACACATTACCATTGTTTTCTGGCATCTAAGACAACAGCGCAGTCCTTCATTGTGTATATATATATATATATATATATATATATATATATATATATATATATATATATATATATATATATACATATATATATATACATGTAGAGGTATCAGTACCGTGTAACATCGCCGGAAGAAGAGATCAGTGTATCTCGAAAGCTCACACAAATAAAAGCATTTCGTTAGCCACAGAACGGTATCATCTATTTATTTTTTGATTATATATATATATATGTAGAGGTATCTGTACCGTGTTAGCCGAGCTTAATAATCAAAAATGAATAGACTATACCGTTCTTTGGCTAACGAAATGCTTTTATTTGTGCGAGCTTTCGAGATACACTGATCTCTTCTTCCGGCGGTGTTACAGTGAATAAAGCAAGCAAGGGTTTTACTTAAAAATAGTGTCTCTTGGAAGGTTATCTGTGCTTATCTCTCCCCCGTGTGTAGATGCGATTTATGACTAGGTGTTAAATAGTCCCTGAATGTTAGTGATGTAAGAGTGTGTGTGTGTGTGTATGTAAGCAAATGTAGCCCTGTGTAGTTTTGAGGTTACATGTCTTTCTCCTCCTGTGCAATAATCCCTGTTAAGGGCAGGTTTGCCAGGAGTAATCATGGGGTTTGCCCTCACCTCCTGTGCTGTGTATTGTTCAGCGAAGGAAGTGACATCAGGCTCTGTGTCCACTTACATTGACACAGGGGTGGTGCCTACTGAATCTATATAATATGCAGCACTTCCTCAATTTAGTCAGTGTGCCTCACCACCTGAGTGAGGTGAGTCTGTCCAGCAACCTGTCAGAACTTTGGCAGTGTTTGTGGCCCTCCCTCAAGGGAGAGGTGTGGGCAGGCTACTCCTCTTACTCCATCAGGGAGTAAGGGAAGAGCTAGATCTGCTTTCAGTGCCCTTGCCTGGGAGTGTACGGTCAGGGACTTCCTTTGGGTTGGCAACCTGAGATGAGCGGCTAGAAGACCGGCCGCTATGATGGGTGGCTGTCCATGTATAGTGACAATAAAGGATGCCAGAGAAAGAGATCGCTTCTCTCCTGATTGTGGAGTCACTTGGGAAGAAGGTGCACATAGAGGTTCTCTTTCAGAGACTCCTCCCTACTACGCTGGGGGTCTGGAAGAGATGGAGGCACTGTACCATGAGTGAGTATAACTCAGCAATACCTCATAAGCCAGTCCTGATGCCATTCCCCATACCACCGCGGGAGACTCAGGGATTCTGTAAGCCAGCAGGTGCACCACACTACACTTCATGTAACTGGCGTCAGTGTCCACATAGGGGGGGCAATATGAGATTGGCCCGGGCAAACACCGTTACACAAATATAAATTAATGAAGAGCCCACAGTGTATACAGCGCTTTACAAAAGGTGTGTGTGGAGTGGGAGTGTATATAAATGGTGTGGTATATACACTCCCACTCCACACACACCTTTTGTAAAGCGCTGTATACACTGTGGGCTCTTCATTCATTTATATTTACATATATACACACACACACAAACACACACTCTTACATCACTAATATTCAGGAACTATTTAACACCCTGTCATAAATCGCATCTACACATGGGGGAGGGATAAGCACAGATAACATTCCAAGAGACACTATTTTTAAGTAAAACCCTTGCTTGCTTTATTCATTAGAAACAGATAGTGAACTGCGCTCTAATAATCGTGAATAAAGTGCTTAATGGTGAATATTAAGTAATATATAAAAAACATATCTAAAAAACCTGTTACTTTAAGTGTGAGGTTGTGCTGCTGAGTTCGTGGAATGGCTCCACAGACCAAGGCTATAGAAAAAAACGACAAAAGAAACAGCGCAAAAAACCTCATAGTGTAGTGTATAAAATTATATTGTGGTAAAACAGGTGAGTATTGCACGTACATCAGATTAAAAATTACTAGCAGGACATGTATATGGACATGTTACCAATCAGCAACAACTGGTGGGTTAGTAACGATCACCGGATGGAATCTCCTCTCACGTCTCACGTGAATAGTCCCAGCACCGCTCCACTCGCTCAGGTAGAAATCAGCTGCTACATGGCGTGGATACAGCAACTGCTGCGGGAAGGTGAACTCTCTCTCTTTGGTTCCTTGGCGTCGGTTAGCGTGCACGGCATCCACTGAGTGCGCGCAGTAGTGACGTCATCAAGTGGCGCCGACAGGTCTCTCACGCAGTCTCGGCCAGCCAAAGGAGTAACGGGGATGTCGGAGATTAAAACGAATGACAGATAGGGTAAATCCACAGCATGTAGTGCTAGGAATGCGCCCTCTTTATCCAACGCGTTTCGTACATGTGGTGTACTTCGTCAGGGTATTCGGAGGTCTCTGATAGGGCGCTTAATATACCTATCCTCCTCCTGTGATTGGCTGTTGATTTTGAGTCCAGCCTCTCACCGAGGAAAGGAGAATTAAAGGGATAGGCTAATGTTTAGCCCTCTACAAAACATTTGCATATTAAAAAACTTTATTAAACACTGGATACTCCAAATAGAACATACTAAAAAATAAAAAGACATATATTAATAAAAAACACACAGTATATTTCTTTGTAATAAATGTTACACATGATATTTGGGCTAACAGACAGAATAATAATAAAAGAAGAAGGAAGGAACAAAATAGAATGGACAGATCTAACCCTTTTCAGAGATCTAATTATAATAAATTAAAATAAAGGAACCAGGAATCATACCAAATTTCGGGTAATTGTAAATCCAAAATAAGATGTACAATATACCAAAGAGCAATTTAATAACACTAAAAAGATTATTTTTAAGAATAAAAGATAAAATTTGATATTAGTGTAGCCCCGGTGCCCTCCGGCTCCCAGAGACCCCACTCCTTTGGGTCAGCGCAGTCCCGGGTGCCGCAGGAGGCAGCGACGGATCCGCCGGCTGTTCCCAAAGGTGGGGGCCGGTGCAGGGAGCGAGCTGAGCTGTAGGAGGCTCGGCGGCGTACCCGGCTAGCGGGGGCCGCCATTGCGGGTGCGCGCGCATGCGACGTGATCGCGCATGCGCGGTACAGGCTAGGAGGTTGTGGCAGCCCTTAGGGAGTTACGCATGCGCAGTAGGATCGCGTACGCGGCCCCAATACAGAAACAGCCTCCACGGGACTACAACTCCCATGAGGCTTAGAGAGGCAGGCACCAGGTGCCTCAAGGTGGAAAATGAGAGACCAGGATTCCCACACAGGCAGATAGATACATTTCGCGGGCTTAGAGCAATGGCAGTTGGAGCTGGGAGCAAGAAGGGGAAGGAAGGGTGTAGGGAGCAAGTGGCTCCTACACCAGCTAAGGTTCCCCAGGTCCCAGACAGGCCCCAACTCCCCACCAGGTTAGTGGGTAATTAATAAGGGACGGCCCCTAGGTTAGGGACTCTGCCATTAGGTGCGTGTGGTGTGCAGTCGTCAGTGTCACGGCTGTCAGTGCTGTGAGGACTGACAAGAAGGCATCGTGTGTAGATTGCAGTGCGTTGCTGCAGGTGCTGGGAGTGTCAGTGAGTGCCAGGAGCAGCCAGGGGAAGGAGGTAGGGTGCAGGAGTCAGTGACTCCCTGCACTAGGCCAGCAGCCCCCTAGGCCCCAGATAGCCCTGAGTCACCAGTAGTTCGAGTGTTGTAGGGACAGGCCCTAGGTTAGGGACCCTGCCCCTTACTATTAGTGTTAGTTAGGGACTCAGCAGACGCTGAGCGTCCGTCCAGAGGGTTGGGCACAGATCTTCGTTGTTGCTGCAGAGGCCATCCGGGTGGGATCGCCCCGGACGGTAGTTCCTGTGTTCATCCGTCATCAGATCATTTGCGAAGCTCTGTTACAGGCCCGAGCACTGGAGTGCTTGGCAGGTAACCCTCATCAAGTGCACCAACGATACTATTAGATTCACACGGGACCAGTGACTGCGCAGTCACACATATCATCTCACTAGGAAGGGTGGGAAACATACTGTGTGTGTGGTTACTGGACACGGGGTGGGATCACCTGGTGAAGGGGGTAGCGTCCTGCGAGACGCATTAGTTAGTGTCTCCTCTAGAGAGGGACACATGTTGATCTGTTGATTGTTATGCATGAGTATGGTTACACTAGTAAAGGTATTGGTTGTTATACATACTGTGTGCTGAGTGATATATATTGTTCTGCGAGGAACCACTCCCCCTCTGGTGGGAGCCATCGCAGGTGGAGGCGCTGCACCGAGTACAGGGTTACTCATAATATACTTGCCCCAGGTTCCCCGTGGCGGAAGCTCAGCCCTCCTGTGAGCCTAACAGGTAAAGCACCACACCAGGTAACCGTAGGTTCTCCGCACTCACACTATATCTTCGATTGGGTGGGGGAATACCCGTTACATTAATATAAAGACCAGACATCAATTTCCTCGTTTAATCCCAATGGGGACAATGTTTGCAGCTTATAGATCCATAGGCTCTCCTGTTTGGAGAGCATTTTATCCCTATCGCCACCACGTCGTCCTATCAGAACAGTCTGGATACCAATATATCGGAGAAGACTAGCATCACTATTGTGTTTTATCTTAAAGTGTCTGGAAACACTATAGTTCTCCAGACCTAATCTGATATTTCTAGCATGCTCTAGAATTCTAACTCTAAGATAACGTTTACTTCGTCCGACATACTGGTATCCACATGGACATTGGAGAAGGTATACTACATGCGTGGATTTACACGATATGCAATCTTTTACCACAAAGCTCTCTTTTGTAGTATTCGAGGTAAATTGTTTACGTTCTATCGCATGTAGTATACCTCCTCCAATGTCCATGCGGATTCCAGTATCAGATTAGGTCTGGAGAACCATAGCGTTTCCAGACACTTTAAGATAAAACACAATAGTGATGCTAGTCTTCTCCGATATATTGGTATCCAGACTGTTCTGATAGGACGACGTGGTGGCGATAGGGATAAAATGCTCTCCAAACAGGAGAGCCTATGGATCTATAAGCTGCAAACATTGTCCCCATTGGGATTAAACAAGGAAATTGATGTCTGGTCTTTATATTAATATCAATTTTTATCTTTTATTCTTAAAAAGAATCTTTTTAGTGTTATTAAATTGCTCTTTGGTATATTGTACATCTTATTTTGGATTTACAATTACCCGAAATTTGGTATGATTCCTGGTTCCTTTATTTTAATTTATTATAATTAGATCTCTGAAAAGGGTTAGATCTGTCCTTTCTATTTTGTTCCTTCCTTCTTCTTTTATTATTAATCTTTCTGTTAGCCCAAATATCATGTGTAACATTTATTACAAAGAAATATACTGTGTGTTTTATTATTAATATATGTCTTTTTATTTTTTTAGTATGTTCTATTTGGAGTATCCAGTGTTTAATAAAGGTTTTTAATATGCAAATGTTTTGTAGAGGGCTAAACATTAGCCTATCCCTTTAATTCTTCTTTCCTCAGTGAGAGGCTGAGCTCAAAATCAACAGCCAATCACAGGAGGAGGATAGGTATATTAAGCGCCCTATCAGAGACCTCCGATATCCCTGACGAAGTACACCACATGTACGAAACGCGTTGGATAAAGAGGGCGCATTCCTAGCACTACCCGCTGTAGATTTAACCTTTCTGTCATTCGTTTCAATCTCCGAAATCCCCGTTACTCCTTTGGCTGGCCGAGACTGCGTGAGACATCTGTCGGCGCCACTTGATGACGTCACTACTGCGCGCACTCAGTGGATGCCGTGCACGCTAATCGACGCCAAGGAACCAAAAAGAGAGAGAGTTCACCTTCCCGCAGCAGTTGCTGTATCCACGCCGTGTAGCAGCTGATTTCTACCTGAGCGAGTGGAGCGGTGCTTGGACTATTCACGTGAGACGTGAGAGGAGATTCCATCCGGTGATCGTTACTAACCCACCAGTTGTTGCTGATTGGTAACATGTCCATATACATGTCCTGCTAGTAATTTTTAATCTGATGTACGTGCAATACTCACCTGTTTTACCACAATATAATTTTATATACTACACTATGAGGTTTTTTGCGCTGTTTCTTTTGTCGTTGCTTTATTCATTGTAACACCGCCGGAAGAAGAGATCAGTGTATCTCGAAAGCTCGCACAAATAACAGCATTTCATACACATGCGCGATCGGTGTGTAATACATCTGAGCATGCGCACGCACACGCGCACGCAATAATATCCGCTTCTGCGCAGTATTGAAGCCAGTCATTTGGATTACACAGCAAGCACTAATGCGTGACGTCACTTCCGTTACACATTTTCTTTCCCAATTAAGGTGATTTTGTCCTATGAAATTGTCGTAGGTACCAGCAAAGAAGTTTCACTTAAAAAAAAAAATTCCATTCAATATGTGCAACAATACAATCTACACACTGACAAGTGGATTAGCTAAATTGCCGATCGATCGGCGAAGAGTCGGCTTGGGGGTTCACTAAATGGCTGGTAGTGCAGAAAAGAGGGTACAAGATGCAAAGTTCTATGGGGAAGTTCATGTGACTAGGCAGTCACTACATACAATTAGTTCACTGCTAGAGAGGGGGCTGGGCTCAAAAAAGGGTGTGCCAGAGCCTGTTTCAGAAGAGTAAGGGGATGTGACTTTGTAAAGGGTTGCTATAGGAACAAAAAATGTGTGGTACATTATAATACATTAAAAAAAATGTAAAGATATTTCTAAAGAGCTACAAGTATTTTCTCAGTACAGAACTGGTTTATTTAAAAAAAAAAAAAAAAAAACCAACGTAGGATATTGCTTGAACTGCAGCTATTAGTTATTACTTAAAGTTTGAAAATGCCCTTTGTTTTCATTTAGTGTGGGTGCTGAGTTGGGTGACAATCAAGTTTGAAATTATATTTATCTATATCCTCTTTTCCATAATCTGACAATAAGGCCTCGTCCAGGGTGGCTCTGACCGGGCGCTCACGCTGGACACGTTGCGACAATGCACGTGGCCTGCGTTAGCAGGCGAGCGCGCCTGCTCGGCGCTCAGCTGCTTGCTGAGCAAGCAAAATTGATTTTTCTGATCGCAAGCACGTTACGTGAGCGTGACGTTGTGGCCACCCCAAGACGCGCACGCACCTAGCCGGTCAAGAATCGCCCGGCCGAGCAGGGCGCAACGCTGGAGCGCCAGCGCGCCTGTTTACACCCTGGACGAGGCCTAAGACGTGTTAACTCTCGCTTGCAATCAATTTCACAACTTTTTTTTTTTAGACTCTGCTATCTCAAAGGCTTCAATGGAGTCTCACTGATAATTATGCTCTTTCCCATTAATAGGCCACTTTTTGGTCCAGGACCACTCACCTCATTCATTTCGGTCCTTGGAGTTTGACATCTCTTGACTATTATGGAAGAGATCAGGATACATGTGGAGAAAAATATATTTAAAGTGCAATAAAACCATTGCAAGACTTACAATGTCCCACTGTTTAGCAAGAATAAACATAAAAAAAAAACATGTATCCGATGTGCTAAAGGCATTTCCACTGTTTTTAATTCAATATTGGAAGAACCGCACCTTTAGATTGAGAATAAACACACCTGTTAGAATGAGTGGGGCAATGATGTTAATAATCAACAGTAAAATATGACACTGCATTACTATTAGGAAACCAGCAAGTGGCAGCACTGAATTGTGTCTAGACTAGTGGAAGCTCGTGGTGGGTGCACCAACATGGCTTTTACCAACTTCCCATAGAGACGGCAAGTAAACCAGTGACGGAATTTCCGTTTGAACCGCCATCCCTGCTTCCTCTTGATAAGGAGAAGCAACGCAAACTGTAAACAGAAAGCTAACACAGCATCATTTAACTGTAAGAGGTGTTTAGTCTTATCGGGTCCCGCCATCCACCCGGTTGCCTTTTGCATGGCTGAGAATCTATCGAGCTCTTCTTGCAACATACAAACTGGGGTCTGCTCCGTGGGCTTGTTGCGGTGCGGGGAACATTAGATCAGAGAGCATTGGAAGGGACGTTCGATTATAGCACGACTGGTCATAAACATTGTAAGCGAGTGTTCTATTGTAGAACGTCTGATCATAAACATAAGCGAACGTTCCATGTTAAGGTTCGTTTCAACCAAGGTCGCATTGGGAGCCCCGTGAAAGCATAGCCTGGATTATTTGATCAGGCCATCGACTGGATAATTTAATTCCGGTGCGATGTCTGCATTCTCGGAGGCGGCTCTGGAGAAGAAGCTGTTGGAGCTGAGTAACTCTCAGCAGAGTGTGCAGACCCTGTCCCTTTGGCTCATCCACCATAGGAAGCACTCTCGAGTCATCGTCACCGTGTGGGACAGGGAGCTGCGCAAAGGTAAGACAGGAGGAGACTGGTAATGCACTGAACTAAAATAGTGCTTTATCGTAGTGAAAAGTAAAACCAATAAGAAGAAAAACTATAAACCGCGCGTTCTTCACTTTATTGGAATAATCCTCTACAAAGGCATCCTTCACCCACCCCACAAAAGTAAATCAATAGATTGACAAATTAGCATGAGTCATTTTCCATCTGGACAGAAAGAGCAGGGACTCTCTTTTTCTTATTTTTTTTCTTTTCATTTTGAAAATAAACAATTGTTTGAAACCATTTGTGCTGTGAGAATTTAAACTGAGCATTTCAGTTGTAAGGTCATAATTGGAATAATACGATTCTTACTGTTAGAACCTGAACGTTACCTCACACACATATGGGATGTGGTTAGAATCATATTTTGATTAAGATTCTAGTTGAGCGATATTTTATATTTCCAATGAAGTGTGAGAACTAATTTAACACCACCTGAAAGGGATGGTTCATAATGTAGGTGGAAAAAAACATAACTACAAAAAGAATAATAACTTTCACTGACTATATCCTGTTTTTATTTGGGGTTATTTTTGTGTTTTTTTTTTACAAAACCTAATGAGTTGTGGAGATCAAGATGAGCATGATGTTTTTTAATAAAAAAAAAAAAGCTTTCTTATCAAATTCACAACTAATGCTGCATAGAAAAAAATAGGTCTAAAAAAGGTGCCTATTAAGCCAGTTTACTTGGTTTAGATCTCTGCGCCCAACACCTTGTGACCTCGAGGTGAGTAGGTTTTTCTCCTAGTGCCTCAAAAAACAAGTAAATTGTAAGTTCTGCAAGACAGAAACTCATTGGGGATTTTCTTCCATATTTGTTACTTACGTTTTATTGCTCGTGTACATATCCAATGTCGCAAGTTTCTTAAGGGAGTCTGTTTTTTGGCTCAAATAAGTAGCTGGATGATCTGTATAACCTCAAATGTGGTAAAGTGTTTTGACTCTAAGGAAATGGGAGAAATTGCTGGAGAAAGATGCAAAATGTGATGTATCCTGCTACCAGAAGTGCCCTCGCTAATGGGCAACATATATTGGAAGGTCTGGACTATTTCCCCAGTGAACTGAGCAAAAAAAGGACTTGTTCATCTTAACCCCAACCCTAATATGCCTGCCTAACCTGCACTTTTTTGAGTCCTAATAATCTTGGAGAAAATCATTGCCGGCTAAATAATGGAGAGGGAGTTGCAGAAGACGGCTGGTACATTGACACTTTGATGATGGAATCGCGCTAGATTAAAAGAAATCACCTAGATAAGTTATCCATATATAATGCTTTTGTCATAATTTAGGATGTTATATACCTGTAATAGCTTTGCATGTTTAGGCCCATATGCTGAACTGCAAAAATGCCTGTTACATGTATAACAATATACAGCTACCTAAATCGCAAGAAGGTTTACATGAGACAGAAGGGAAGAAAATGACGAGTAAAGAAAGGTGACGAGTGGAGCAACATATCTTGATGCATTACTGGCATGGGGTGGAAATACGTCTCTTGGCATCAATGTAAGGCCTCGGGCATGGTCAGCGCTTAGGCGCGCTGCTGCTCGGCACTGAGCCCTTGGAGCCGCAATGAGAGCGGCTTTAGCAGGGGCTCGTGCGCGCTTCCGCAAGCGTGTGTCTTAACAAATGTTACGTTTCTTAGCTTGCCGGAGCGCAGGGCTTGTCACGTGAGCGGTTCGCCCAATGAGGGCGGACCAGCTCCGTGACGTCACTGGCCCGCCCCCAGACACGCCTACGGATGGCGCGCGCTCTAAGGCCAGGGAAAGCACCACTTTCCCTGAGCCTCAGCGCGCCTCCGCCTGGCTTCAGTCTCGATGGACTAAGCCTAACGCCTGTGTTGCCTTGATACATCCCCATTGTGTCTGCAAAACTATACCATGGCAGTACCAGACGGGACAATCAAGTATATAAATATTAAAAGGCCTAAGGAAAGATGTTTCACATGGAGATTGGAAACTGCTGGATAATTTTACAGTGAGGTACATGACTGATAAAAATTATTAATAGTTATCTTTTTTTAATCCATGGCTGCAGGGGCAGCACTGTTTACTAGGCGATAATGGGGAAAGGCAAGGTTGCAGACCTGTGTGAGACATGGAAATGCACCACAAGTGGTGTTTTTATTTGCTGAAAAAGTGCCAAATACAATCTCATGACCATTTTTCAAAAGGCAAGCTTCAAACATGTCTTGTAGGAGACATTAATCCAGTCTTTTGTTGTGAATGAAACACATTCACAAGTCATACATGACCCTAAGGCCTACATGTAGCACGCCCTAATTCCCATCCAAATGAATAGGAATTAGGCTAAGGCCCAGCTGCATACGGCCGCCTTGCTTGCCAGCGGCGCGTGCAAGTCACTGCACCGCGATCTGCAGTCTACAGTTAACTTTTTTTTGGCGTGGGGAGGCGTGGCCAAAATGGGTCGGGTGGGCGGGGCCATGATGTGAGGGGGCGGGGGCATGACGTCGACCAAACTAAAAAAAAACACAACACACGGAGGTTTGTGTGTTACCCGGTAAAGGCTACCATCGTTGCCAAACCAAGTTGAAAACAAAGTGTTTTATACATTAACATGTTGCCACTCCTGCTTTGTCAAAGCGTGTAACTTTGCCCTGTGTGTGAGGAGGTGACGTGAGCGCCACACCCAGACTAGTTTCTGCTCAGATCTGTGCCCTGGCTGCAGATCTCCTGTTCCTGCATGTGCTGTGGGTGGGCATAAGGGAGAAACAGCAGTCCGTCTGTTATCACAGACCCCCAGCACGGCTGCCATACACACAGACCTCCCTCCCGTAGCTCCAGACAGCTCCCCATCTCCCCTCATTGGCTCCCTGGCACACCACGTGACGCGTTGCCGTTTGGGATTACAAGCCTCTTGCATCCCCTGCCGGCTGACGCGTCACAGTGCGCAGTGAGCCTTGGAGTGAGGAGGGACTGGGGTCGACATCAGGAGCTGGTGAGTGGCTCGGCCGCGCGCGCCATCTGAATGCAGCGGGACCCAGGCCTTAAGATGTGCTAAAGCTTAGCGCCCTTTAGTGACCAGTGTGCTTTAGCACATCTTAACTCCTATTCATTTGGATGGGAATTAGGGCGTGCTACAGTGTGGCACCATTTAGTGCATATGGGCCTAAGTGTCATGTATAGAATTCCTGGTAGTCGGAATCTGCTTCACATTCCTTGCTTCAGGGAATTCAATACATTGAAAGTTCCATCACTTAAATGTTGGACACCAACCCTATTCATTTATATTAGACAGCTCTTGAATTTTTGATTTGTCCGTGGCCCCCCGGTGCACTAAATTGGCTTTTCTTGATTTATATGATGTTGAACCCTGTTCTATTTTTGTGTATTGCGTTTAGTGAAGCGTATAATGATGGAGCAACAATTTGCCACATCAGTGGGACCCTGGTATCCACACCTTGTTTACTTCCTCTAGTTGAATAATTGTGTAGCAGGCGGCATAATTTGTTTAATTACTTTAAAAAAAAATCCTCCGTGGAATTAATTACCTGGAACTCTGAGATTGTCAGATGTTGAATGCGACTGATATCTAAAGGGGTGTAATTGGCACAGTGTTGGGAATTGTAATTGCTGAGGTCTCCTGGGAATTTCCACAACTCTAGTGTGGGAGATGATTCCATCAGTGTACAACTTTATAAATAGGTCAGACTAGCATTTTAACCTTTTGCTCTTATTAATAATATATGTGTTATCGTTAATTTGGGGGTAATTCTACATTGTCCAAAGCAGCAATTTGAGATGTTTCCGACCGCAAATTCCCATTGATTTCACTGATTTGTGTTTTTTTTAGCTGAAATCGACCCGAATTGCCATATTGGACAATATAGAATAAGGCCCTTTGACTTATTTTTACTCTGGTATCAGGTATGTTTACACGTATGTGAAACATAAGGTATGTAAATATAAATGTTTTGACTAAACTGATGAATTATATTTATTGCATCCTTTCTGTGCAAATGTGGGACTGTTGGCAATTGTTTGCATAGATTGGTTACAGAGAAGGAGGCTTATTGGGCACCTTGTCCTTGTTTTATACTGCTACAGGTTATTCTACCTATGTAAAGAGAACAGTTTTGAATAGATTTCAGAAGTGATAAAAATACATTCTACAGGTCTTCAAGACAGTCCTAACTGTTAGTGTGATTGATGGTTGCCTACTTGGGAGTGGCATTTACATATGTACAGGCATACCCCGCTTTAAGGACACTCACTTTAAGTACACTCGCGAGTAAGTACATATCGCCCAATAGGCAAACGGCAGCTCACGCATGCGCCAGTCAGCACGTCCTGAACAGCAATACCGGCTCCCTACCTGTACCGCAGCTGTGCGCATGCGGGGAGACTATAGAGCCTGTTACAAATGCATTATTTACATCAGTTATGCACGTATATGACAATTGCAGTGCAGTACATGCATCGATAAGTGGGAAAAGGTAGTGCTTCACTTTAACTACATTTTCACTTTACATACATGCTCCGGTCCCATTGCGTACGTTAATGCGGGGTATGCCTGTATATAGCAAATAAAAAGATCACTTGTGAGCACATTCACATGTCTTAGGCAGGTCTGCAACCCTGCCTTTCACCATTATCACCCAGCATAGTGTTTCCAATGAAGCAAGGGATTCTGGGAAATGACATGCAAATGAGCACACAAGATGTCACCATTTGACTGAAAAAACATTGTTGCATTGAGCCCATATAAGCTAATGCTTGCTGTTAACACAGCTTTTAAGCACAGCATGGGAATCAGATGCAAAGCCAGAGAAACCACTCAGACATGTTTCAACATTAATGGGTATCATCAGTGTGAAGTTGGTTGTACTGATGGCTTTGCAATTTTCAAGACGTAGGGTTTACCATCACGTTTTAAGTGAGAAAAAGGCAACAAGAAACCTCCACCGTATTGCATATAGCAAATAAAAAGATCACTTGTGAGCACATTCACATGTCTTAGGTGGGTCTGCAACCCTACCTTTCACCATTATCACCCAGCATAGTGTTTCCACTGCAGTAAGGAATTCTGGGAAATGACATGCAAATGAGCACACTGTGTGTGTGTATAGATATATATATAGATATATAGATATATATTTCAAATGGAAATACAACTGTATGCTCATCTGCATGTCTTAGGCAGGTCTGCAACCCCGCCTTTCACCATTATCACCCAGCACACAGCACTTTCACTGCAGCAAGGGATTCTGGGGAATGACATGCAAATGAGCACACAGTGCCACTTTTTGCTTCAAAAACCATTTTGACATGGTTCCCTATAGGCGTAAGCTTGCTGCGTGGTCACAGCTTTGAGCACAGCCAGGGTTAAGGTGCATACCCAGAAAACCACCCACAGACAGCTGTTTCGACCTTGATGGGTCTCATCAGTGTGGGGTGTGTATATATATATATATATATATATATATATATATATATATATACATATATATATATATATATATATATATATATATATATATATATATATATATATATATTTTAGCAAGACTCCTTTTATATTTGTTACAAAATAAAATGGGTATAAATCTTTTAAAGGCCCCAAAGAGCTTTGCCTATGTTTAACAGGTTCAGGATTTATTGAAATCAAACACCATTCCAGTACTTTTTCCTTTATTCCTAGACCCTTGTATTTTGAAAATAAATATCAAATCACATATATTAGTGATACTACCCAGTTTGTTGCAGGCAGACATTTCTAGTGGGTTTTTTTAAAGATGAAGTCCAAGTGGCATTTATAAAAAATATTTTTTGTTTTTTTTAATATACGCAGCCTTTAAGTACCTTTTTATTGAAAACTAATTACCTAAGCTGACAATCGATTAGTTCTCCCGTGATCGATCAACATAGATCCGACTTCCAAGGGTTCAGTTAATGGCTGCCCTTCTGTTTCAATCAATCCTTCAGTCATTGTAACTCAGCAGCTAAATTGTATTCTTATATTACTAAGTTAACATTATCTATTGTTACAGTTTGCAGCTCAAACTGCTGGGAATTGTGGCAACAAATGATCACAAGCAAAGTGTTACAAAGATCTTGCACTGCAGGGGAGGTGGGCTAAAACTTGCTAAAGAATTCAATAGATGCTCAGTATATTAAAACTCATTCAAAATAGTAAAAAATAAATAAATTCAACTCTTATTGCTAAGTATTATCTGATAGTGCAGAACTGATTTATTTAAAAAAACACACATGTAGGATATTGCATGGATTGCTCCTTGTTTATTTATTTATAAACCACCATTTTAACCTTTGCTCTTAATAATATATATGGATGTATCTTTAATTCCCAATCACCCCCCCCCCGCCGCCTGTTTGCACACCCCTGATAGAGTACAGTGTTGGTGTTTTCAATAATATAAAGTGATTAAAAGTGCAGTCCTTCCTAGGGACAAAATTTACAGACAGTGACATGCCCAAAGAGTTAAGTATAGGTGACTCACCACTTTTATTTTTTTTTTTTGGTGTGGGTGGAATAATTAGACCAGTATCTTTAAATGTTAATTTGTATTAAGGTGGTGACCTGAGACTTCAGATGGGTTTGATTTCCTTGGCTATGCCCTTGTATGTGTTATCGCTATCTGCTGAACAGGCGTCTGCACAGACATCCCGCCCTTGCTCTTCCCTCCTTATCTTTATTGGGCCTCTAATATGAACATGGTGACTAGAGTTTGGATAAACATTTGATTGACAAGCAGTCCCTTATTCAGATGCGTAGATGAAGGCCATTCTTACTTTCCCAGCGAACCAAAACAGCTAAATGTATGTTTATATTACATTACTATATTATAATATTTATATTTGATATTACATTACTATATTATATATCATAACATTTGTGTAAGGAAGATCATTACCTTGTTTAAAATATATATTTATATATTTCAAAGTATCTGGGATTGCACCTTTTCAAATGGCGAAAATAATTTTGTAAGTGTTTACATCAATTGTTTGTGAGTTTACGTTTTAAAACATCACTATATCTGGATCTCCTTTGATATAGCATTTCTTAGCTGGTGGCGAGCCAGTGAATAATGGAGAGCTCACGTATACTAATGTCCATTAAAGGGAAATGTTTTAAAGATATTTACCAACAGTTTCTTAATGATTTGTCAATGTCAATGAGCTCGCTCGTTGGAGACCAAAGCAATATTCATTGATGGTGACACCAGTATTGTGAGACGTTGTACTTGCAGTTTAGCTTGTTGCTCACTTTTCTTGGGACACTGTTTTCTAATAGACTTTTGCAGTCAGGGTACATCTGATATTCAAGGCATTCTTTCCAAATCTGATCTACTACGGTTCCAACTTTTTTAATTGTGTATGAATAGTTTGGCCAGCAGTCCACGTGTTACCTTACATGAAATTGTCACGTGTACAGATCATGGCTGATGCTGCTCATGATGTAAACTTTTTCGGTTGGAAACAAATAAGATGGAGCTGATTTCAAATCGAGCCCCTATTGGAAAGTACAATTTATATTTCTCAAACAAATTCTTTAAGGAAGATATCAATCGTTCACCTATGTATAAATGGATGACTGCCGCCCCAATCTTCTTCCAGGTACTGCAACTGCAAGCTTCTCTTCTCCTTGCTCCAACAAATTTCACAATGTATCCTCTCATCTTACTTTTGGTTGTCGTCTTCGCCTTTTGCTGTCCCTTGGAATCCAGTCTTTGTCCAAAGATGGTCATTTGTTTCTGGCCAGCCTACTGCCATTTGAATTCACATTTTGTCATGTCACAGACCTGTCTCTTCAGATAATACTCAGAATACATCTATATATAAATCTTCATATCTGTGTGAAGTTTAGTAAATGAGTTTATTCTACAGAATCTTAGCCTGTGTAGTTGAACCACTTAACTCACTAAACAATACTGTTTTTTGTTTGTTTTCGCCTTTATTAAATTAATAACGTTTTAGGTAAGGACATTACAGAATTAAAATTCAGCAGTACGTTAGCTCCATACGTGGACAAACATTTACTTGTTTCATGACTCAATACGTTATTTATATGACTGTTTAAAAGTAGACCATGTATGTTTCATTCGTTTTTTGTAATGATTGTATAGATTTCTCAAACTCGCATGGTTTAATTATGCACGGCAGAGTGTCCTTGTTGTTCAAGCATTGCTCATTTTGTGTTCATGCAAAAAAACAGAACTTGGTGCTTGCCTTAAAGAGAATTTGGTGCTTGCCATAAACAGGACTTGGTGCTTGCCATAAAGAGAACTTGGTGCTTGCCATAAAGTGAACTTGGTGCTTGCCATAAACAGGACTTGGTGCTTGCCATAAAGAGAACTTGGTGCTTGCCATAAAGAGAACTTGGTGCTTGCCATAAAGAGAACTTGGTGCTTGCCATAAAGTGAACTTGGTGCTTGCCATAAAGAGAATTTGGTGCTTGCCATAAACAGGACTTGGTGCTTGCCATAAAGAGAACTTGGTGCTTGCCATAAAGAGAACTTGGTGCTTGCCATAAACAGGACTTGGTGCTTGCCATAAACAGAACTTGGTGCTTGCCATAAACAGGACTTGGTGCTTGCCATAAACAGAACTTGGTGCTTGTGATGTTCGTGCCACATTTGTCCACTCGCCAACCATATGGAAATTTTACTTCGACCTCTGACAACAGTGGGGTTTCAACTTTGCCCTGTACCCTGATCTGCATTTACTACAATACAGTTCTTGGGTACAGATAATGCTGTCCTGAGTATTATTTCAATGTAAGTTTTCCAATGTAAATGGTGCAAAATGATTTTTCCACATTGTTGACTTATTTTTGCATCTTGATTGTCTCACTATGAGATGTATATACAGTAGGGCCCCACTTCTCGGCGATCCGCCAATGCAGCGATACTGTTTCCTGACTGCAGTAATATTTCCGCACATGCGCAGTAAGGAATGCCGACTCCGCGCATGCGCAGAATGCTGCATTCTGGAACAGAGTAGGAGGGACGGAAAATCGCCAGTAAACAGTGTTGTTGTTTTTTTTTGTGCAGAGCACACAAATGTTATGTTGCGCTTTTTGGCGGGGGTCTGAAACCGAACCCGCCTTGTGAGTGGTGCCTTTAGTAGTTTTGACAAATAAAGGCATGTTGACGTGACGACTAAAAAAGCATTCCCACCTTGCAGCATATTCTTAAACTGCAATAAATTAAGAACTCTCAGCAGTATATAATGGCGGTTCTACCATTTTTAATTACGGTTTGAAAACTTAAACATCTGCCTAAAAACCCCAACTGTGGAAAGCTTAATAGCAAAATAATACAGGCTACACAATATTTGCTGCTTTTGTTAAGCACTTCTATATACTGCAAAGCCAAGCTGTTTCGGCCCAAAATGCCTATTGTCAATGTTTTTTTCAGGCCTGAACGGCCGATTTGAGACAACCTCAAAAAGTGCAGAAAACATTCCAAAGTGGCTGTGATCACGGCTGAGTTACTAAGCAGTTTTCAGGAGCTTACAATTGAGGCCATGTTCAATAGTGCACATATACTAATTGTACATCAATATTTCTATAAAACAAAGTGATTTTACAACAAGGCATGTATGTGTCAAGGTGAAAAACTCACTTGTACCCTTCCTAATTTACTTTTTTATCTAGCAGCTGAACAATTTTCAACTAGTATTGACTGTGATGCCAAAACAAATCTCAAACGATTGGTGGAAATTGAACACACATTATCCCCCAACCCAGGGGAGCGCTAACATTTTAAGCTGTGCCCCCCTGCTTTCTCCCCCTCGCTTTTGCGCACTCTCAACTTATATGGCGGTGTCAAATGACGCCGAGGGGTCACGTGACCCCATTGCCATGGAGACAGACGCCGCGTTGCCATGTCTTTCCAGCTCTTCAGAACCCCGGTAAGTAAGTTGCAGAGGCCTCACGCGTTCCCCCGGCATTTAATTAAAATGCCCACGGGGAAGAAAACAAGACTACTGCAAGCGCCAACGCACCCCCTGAAAAAAAAACCAGCGCCTCCCCACTTTGTGCACCGCTGCCCCAACCCATTAGAAAAAGTACTTTGGATTCCCATATCAAATCGCGTCAGAGAAGTGTATGACAGTGTCAATTTCCTGCCCTCTCTTCTACTTGGACAAACAGGCCAAAAAAACTGGTCTATCCCAAAGCCCATCCCTAATGCTCCCACTATTCTCCAATCTACAATTTGCAGCTGCTAGGTGCACGCAGCACTTTACAGAGACATTTTGCAGGCACAGGTCCCTGCCCCGTGGAGCTTACAATCTGTTTTTGGTTTTGTTGCCTGAGGCACAGGGAGATAAAGTGACTTGCCCAAGGTCACAAGGAGCCGACACTGGGAATTGAACCAGGTTCCAGTGCTTCATACTCTGTGCCAGTCAGTGTCTTTACTCACTGAGCCTGTGTGTGTGTGTGTGTGTGTATGTGTGTGTGTGTGTTTCTCCAACGCATGTATCCCGACAATAAATTATTATCTGGACACTTGGCTCCGGCCACAAATGACGCTGCGGGTCATGTTGCCATGGCAACGAGACGTCACGTGACCCAGCGGCGTAATTTGCCGCCATGGATATATTTCACCTGAATCTAAGATAAGGGAATATTACAGAGGCCTCGCACGGTCGCCCGGCATTTAATTTATATAGAAAAATGGGAAGCCATATCCACAAACGCCTCTAAAATCTCGATTTGTACTAATATAACAGACAATGGATATAAAATCCTATTCCGTTCCATATAGATTCCAAAAATATATCCAAAGTATTTCAATAGATGCTGAAGAGGATGTGGTGAAGTTGGTACGATGTCTGATATCTGGTGTTCTTGTCCCAAAATTTCCAAAAACATGGTCACTGATTTTTTTTTTTATTTGATTGAAGAACTAACCCATCAAACCATTTTAAGAGATCCATTTACAGGATTATTTTGGAAAACATTTCAAAACCATACCTAAACGTTTCCAAATATTCACTTCACACTTATCGGCCCACCAGATGCGCTATAGCCAACTTCTGAAAAAGGAGGAACCTCCACCAATGCCTGATGGAAATTGTTTTTGAAAGTTAATCTTATGGAATGTCTCACAAGTCTGTTAAATTGATCTTTTGATAAATTGAGATTTTGCTCCCCTGGGAATCTTCAAAATGTATTTGATCTAAATTATACGTTTATGATCAAATATAAGTGTATATAAATTGTACCATGAGCCCCTAATCCTCCCTTTCCTCATCCCTATTATTTTTTTGTATCCCTCCCCATTCACCTTTATGAAAATGTTCAAAATAAGCAGTTAAAAAAAAAAAAACAACTCACAACTTGATCAAACTGTGAATAACTTTTTATTATTCATGTGTATTGAGTGAAGAAACTTCCTGACGGATTTACATTCGCTTTTGGTCGTGAACTCGAAGGTTTTGTCAGCCACGGGTTTAAAACTTTAGGCTTTAGATTTTGCCTTTAATGAGTTAAGTTGATTCTATCGGTATATAAGCTGATACTACAGCACTGGGAGGAATCTGCCCCTGTGAGCAACACTTTGACTTCATGCAATGATACAGTAGGTACTGTATATGTTTAGAAAAGATGCGCTATGATGATTCCCTCACATATATACACTGGTCTAAATGAACACATGAAGAGATCCAAGGCTATAAAAGTTTTCTACACTCTTACCGGGTCTGTGAAGAACATGTTTTTTTCACAAATGCAAAGAAATGTGGAGAACCTAAGAATTTTATATTGATCTTGGGGTTTCGGTGTGATTTCATGCCAGAATTGAGAGGGGAATTAAAACACAGTACAGGCATACACCCCGCTTTAAGGACACTCACTTTAAGTACACTCGCGAGTAAGTACATATCGCCCAATAGTCAAACGCAGCTCACGCATGCGCCTGTCAGCACGTCCTGAACAACAAAGTTGAACTCCCTACCTGTACCGAAGCTGTGCACAAGCGGGAAGATTATAGAGCCTGTTACAAATGCGTTATTTACATCAGTTATGCACGTATATGACGATTGCAGTACAGTATATGCATCGATAAGTGGAAAAAAGGCAGTGCTTCACTTTAAGTACATTTTCGCTTTACATACATGCTCCGGTCCCATTGCGTACGTTAATGCGGGGTATGCCTGTATTGTTTTTAAGTTGCTCTGATGGGGCCCTGTATAGAACAGGTCCCACTCTTAATTTTTTTTTTAAAAATAATTTTAGCCCTTCAGCAAACGAACAGTATCAGGTGTTTAGGATAGATGTACCAAGCAGGGTCCCCTAGAAATGGGGTCTTGGACATCTTTGGCATGTTACTGAGCATAAGCAAGCCCATAAATGATTATGTAATATCTTTTAGCGTTGTGCATTAGACCCATTACATTAACGTTGTCAGAATTATTTGATTTGTCCTCGTCTCTTCAAATGATTAGGGCTCTGTGTGCCCAATAGATTCTCACAGCTTAGAGGAGCTGAATGTGGAAAGGGCAGTTTCAAACAGAGTTTCCTATACCTAGCTGCAGGCTTTCTATGCTCTTGAACCTTTTAGCTAAGAAGAGAGAGAGCCTGACTCATTGATTGGGAATTTTAATTAATGTTCTGAGCAACACCGCCTCTGGCTATCAAATGTTGCTCGATTGTTATGGGTTTGATAAACGCGGGTGTCTGAAAATCTGACATAGCCTTACTGGGTACATATGGTTCAAAGGCCATGCCCTCGACTTCATTCCCCAAATATTCTTGGGGAAACCAAAACACCTTTTTTGTTTTCTCATTACAAACCATGAAACTAGCATTTAATCACACGTATAAAAAAAGAAAAATAATAAGCCAATCTCTGGAATGATTCGGCACTAGTAGTTAAAATGAAGGCTTCTTAAAAGACCACATGAACAAAAAAGTGTATTCTAAAAATGAATCGTGGAAACTGCGCATTTTAAAACTATATTTACGAAGCAGGGCTATGCTATAAGATTACTCCCGACCCTTTCAAGTGAGGGAGCGATAAAGTGGCTTTTTGAATAGCACAGCTTAGTAAATAGGGACCTTATTGGTTTCTCCCGGTAGAAGAGCGTATTGAGGTTTTCTTCATGGCCTGCACGTTTTTGATATTTTTCCATGATATGCATACTCTTGTCATTTCTACTTTGTACTTTATTTTGCGTGTGTTTTTTTTCCTCTGAAGTTCAGGTATATACAATTGGTATGCATAAGCGATAAATCTGTGTTCCGCTCAATGTTTTTAAGCTCTGGTTTTTTTTTTAATACCCTCCTAACCTCACCCCTCTTTTTCAGAGGTACCTTAACCCATTAATTTGCAATTTCACAGGTCCGGTTGGCAGTAACCATTTTACTTTTCTGATGAGCAGAATAATCTGGTGATTTAAGTATTAGGGAATCAAAATACCCATTTCTCCTCCCAGAGCCAGAACGTATATGTGTGTGTGTTGACTTTTTTTCTTATTTAAATAAATATCTCTTTGACACTGTCAGAACGCAGCTATTCAAAACCATTTGGCATGAACAGAATGTGCCTTTGATATCTGTAAAGTGCTAAAATGATGTCAGTTTTTAAACTTTTTTTGTGTGCGATTGCTCTAAAAACCACTTCAGATTTTGTTCATATCTGAAATTACTCTTACTTTTCAGATTTTCGTTTTAAACAGCAGTCCATGCTGCTCACAGGTGTGTTTTTTTTTTTTTTTAATGTTGTATGGCTTAATTAAACTGGGGCGGTCCCCCTCATCCATGGTGACCTGACCTCCAAGGACTCCAAAGTTCCCGATCAGCGAGCAACTTTGTGCTGCGGTTAAGAATAGTTGCTCAGAGGAAGAAAATGCCTGCTGTTAGGCTCGCTCCCATGGCCAATAGAATGTCGCAGTATCATCGGGGAATGACATAGCGACCTTCTATTCGTGATCCTGAGGCCTTTATTGGAATATCCTTTGTGTGCGTCAATCCGCACACCGAAAATTACAAATGTCTCTGGAAAAAGGGGGTCCCCATAAGCTGAGGGACCACAGATACGGGCGAGATGACTGCTTTAACATTCCTACGCAAAACCGTTTCATATAATACGGTGGCAGTAACTGCTGAGCCACGTTTGTGTAGTTGTGCTTCACATGCTCTCTGCCATCACATTGGAAAGACTTTTGTTTATTACAAATGTATGTGACGCTTCCTGTGCCATACCTTCACAGAATGAGTTAACACGTTGGGTGCCCTCTAGACGTAGCTACTATGTCATGGGGCCTGGCACGCCACGGGCCCTGTGACATAGCTGTGTCATCTTCCTGCTCGTTTTGCAAGGAGAGATGGCGTTAATCACTCCTGTGGGACGCTGAACGCCATCTATGAGGAAATGGGACGGATGGTGGACTCCTCTCATTTCATCATCGGTCACGTGATCATGAGTGCCGGACGGTCGTGGCACTCTGGTGCTGCGACGCCTCCAGCACTCAAATGGTTAAAGGTACACTCGCCCTTATACAGACCTATTAAACCACTTATGATTTTTTTTTTTAAACTAAATGTTGCAGTTCATGTATGCAATCCAGCTCCTCATCATACTGCAATATAAAGAAATTCTGAGTCTTTGGATTGTAAGCAGGGGTTTCCTTTGTCTTATATTATCATTTAGTTGCTGCTCTTGTCACCACTGTTTGTACTTTGTTTTCAGTAAATAAAAATACCATTTGTGGTGCACATACATAACTCACAGACAGGTCTGCAACCATGTCTTTCCCCATTATTGTTCGGCAAACAATGCTTCCACTGCAGCTGGGGATTCTGGGTAATGACATGCACATGAGCACACAGTGTCACCTTTACTTCATGTCCACTTCAACATGGACCCCTATGAGCTTATGTCTGCCGTATTACACAGCTTTTCAGTACAGTCTGGGTTATAGAAGTGCATGGCCAGTAAACCTACTCACAGACCGCTATTTCGACCTTTTGGGTCTCATCAGTGCAAGGTTTGTTGCTAGCTATGCAATGTGAATCTGGTACGTGGATATAAACAGACATCACTTTTTCCAATTTTGTAAAGCACTGTGTACACGGTTGGCTCTGTAGAAATACAACCATATGTCTAAACACGGTAATGTTTTGCACGTTTTTTATTATTTTTCTACTTTAACATAAAACTTCTCTAAAGTACTCCGCGAAACACTCTGCATTGTTATTTTGTTAGTTCATTGGTTTTATTTAAGGAGCGTGTCAGCCTTTTCTGAAAATGTATTTTGATAAGTGGTTTGTATAAAATTAGTTTGTGCATCTCCATTGCAACCTCAGATGTCCAACCATTATCTGCCAAATCCTTACGAGTACGCATTTTCACAATATGCATCAGCCAAAACAATATTGTCAGATAAGATGAAGAAAGTTAAAAGAAAATCCATGTATATCTATATAATTTAATTTTTTCATTTGCAACGATTAGTGATTTATTACAGCTATTACAAACAAAAGGGCATGTTTCGCAAAATTATCAGAATATTTTTGGGGGGCAAACCACTGCATCTGAAAAGCCCCATTGTAACAAAAAAAAACCTTTTAGTAACGTGTAAACATGTTTTCTGTTTTTGTGTCATAAGCAGAGTTTGCTGTCACATGATTAAGGAGAAACATAAGAAAGCTGCTTTAAATATCTGTTCTAATGTCATTTATTTTCTAATTTTCTGAAAAAGTATTAAGTGGTAGTCATGAACATTCGTTTAATTGTATCTCTTTGCAGATCTTTAATGAGTTTTCTTTATTAAGACTTGGCCTCTGCAGCTCATAACTTGATGCTTGCTATGTATAGTTAACCTATGCAATGTATTATCACTAAATACAGTCTCTTTTTTGTTCTGCTTTCAGCAAAGCCAACCCGAAAGCTGACATTCCTGTATTTGGCAAATGATGTCATTCAGAATAGCAAAAGGAAAGGACCCGAATTCACAAAAGACTTTGCACCTGTTATAGCTGATGCTTTTAAACATGTTTCAAGGTATGGTAGTCCCTAATTTTTCTATTGGGCTAAATATTTAAAGGAAGCTTGCGCATGATCGTGAATCTTCTGCCGACGGATGCCGATTACCCTGTCGATCGTGACCCAGTCCTGTTTTTGGCAATATGATCGTCGACAATCAAAAAATTGCGGTGCACGAAATATAGCAGAAATATAAAATGTAAGTTACCACTAGTGCTTTCAACCCATCATTTGTTCTACCAGGTACTAACTATATCACCAATGCATAGGAGAAGAGGAGCGAGGGGTAGCATACTGCGACGGTGAGGGGGTAACCAGGCTCAATAATAAAGGTTAAGCCCACTTGGTTAGCCCTGATCCGTGTGTAAAGGTCCTAGAGTGTCAGCTCTTGGACCCAGCTGTCGTATATGTATCACTGAGACTGTGCAGTAATTATGCGACAATTCAATATTTTCTGTATTTTGCCTTTCCAGGAGTGCTGGGCAGCAGAGCTTGTGAGGCTGTGAGTTTGAGGATGGGTTTTGCCGAGAATCTTTAATCGGATTGTTGCTATATAGCGGGGTTCCCGAGTTATAGGACACCCTAGAGATGTACCCTGGAATCAAGTGAGACTCTTGGGCACATCGAAGCACAGTGCTCCGGCCAAATTCCTTCCCTGGAAACGTTCTTGCGACTCACCGCCAGGTTTCTCTGCTTCAGCGCAGCCTGGCAATGTAAAAAGGGCATGGTGAATCAAGGTGTCCTTAGTATAAGGCTGGTTGCCCAGACCATGCCCAGTCACCCTGAACCTGGTATAGGGGTTAAAGGGGTGCTCTAGCTATGTTTTAAAAGCGGCAAGGGTTTTATTGTGTGGGTACCGTAAAGTCAGGGTTATGTAGTGTGCCAGGGATAGGCTGATAAAAATAGGAATCACATATTTTATTCTATCCCTCACACCTGACCAGAAGACTTATACCAGTTTAACACACAGATACATAAGCAAGAGTTTTATGAAAGGTTTTTATTTAATTACTGAATGCTTATAACCATGTATCTGTGACACTGGGATTCCATGTCCGTGGTTCCGAGAGACCAGGTGGCTACCAAGCTTGGCACCACTGGGTCTACTCGAGATCCGGAGTTGAAAGCCTCAGAATGCCAAGGTGTTAGAACAGGAGGAGTACTGCAGTTAAGAGTACCTCCGCCCTGAGCTAACAAAGGGCTATCCAGCGACCATTTTCCCTTCCCCAGACTCTGGAGCCTGGACAGCGGGTGGGATCGATATGCTAAGAGGCAGGTGCCAGGTTGGCACATGCACCTTGGCAGAATCCAAATCGGTGCCCACCCAGCTTTAGAATACCGGCAAATCAGTGATTGGCTGGCAGGAGAATTCCCGCGCGCTGATTGGTTGTAGTGGTTTCTGAATGGGACACTAAAACCTATAGGAAACCTTGCAGCCAATCACGACCTCAGATTCCAAGCGCCAAACCATCAGCGGCAAATAAATAGATGCTCTGTGAGGAATAGACGCGAACCGGCTTCAAAGATTTTGAATGAAGACATTTTCTATGTCCTACTTTTTGAGGACATTGGCGGTCGCGGCTGGGATTACATGCCGAATTGCGTTCCATGACTTGGGTACTCACGGCCATTGGAAAGGGCTCCTACAGAGGTCGTTTGTGACCAATTCGTTTAAAGGAAGATTTTATTCGTTAACCCCTTGCCCAGTAAGTGTGTTGACTGTGTAAATTGTGTTACTTTGTGTGTATGTCAAATGCTGGAATAAATGACAATTTATTTTACTGCGGTGTCTTGTTCAATCAGATGATACCGGTAGGAAAAGGTGTTAATAACCCTGGTCTCCCGTGACACATACGAACTCATTTTGCTTGTCAAACAGCAGCCGGGTAACAAAAAAGGCATTTTTTAATGTTTTGGGGCAGCAGCCTCTTCAACTAAAAGTATCCAGTGTGCCAGAAACGCGTTCCTGATTAGTGCGTGTGCGCGCCCCTCCTCTCCTATGCATTGTGGATCTTTAGCACTGGACATGGAGTTGGGTGACCAACAAAACAATGACACAAAACAAAAGTAAAACTATTAAATGAAGGGGCATTCACTGTTAAGTAAAAAAGTTGTGTGTGCTGAGCAGGTGTATTTTAAGTGAAACTTCTTTGTCTTTGGTCACTGTTTTGTCACAGATATTGTATTTTAATTAAAATTCAAAATACGATGTCAGTGGGAAAACGCAAAGAAGTTTGACTTCGAACCCGTGTGCTCAGCACGCATCTGTTTTAGCTATTTGCACTTATATAGTTATACGAACTGTGTGCGTGTGTGTGCGCGTGTATGCCTCTGTCTACCATGCGCCGAGACCGGCCGCCACTGCGCATGTGCGGCGAGACCCGGCAGTGCTTTTAGCTTACATGCGGCCTGAAATTGTGGTTTTTTGCGCATGCGATGGGCGCGCTCCCATTAGGAGCGTGACGTCACCCACGTTACGGATTTTCGTTACAAGGTAAAAAAAAATTTCCCATGAAAACCCTAAAGGCGCCAGCAAAGAAGTTTCACTTCAAAGATAACACAAGTGCAACAGCCATGGGCCCTCATATTTTGACATAACTATGAAATATATATGTATATGTGTTTAAAATTTTTTGGATGCGCAACAATATCAAAATAAGTAATTAAATACAGATAATGAAATCCTGCCTCAGAATTCCTAACTTCACACTCAGGTTAACATATATATAAAAACAAACAAAATGAAGAACGGGCGCAGATAAAAAATATCTGTAATTAATAAAATAATACACAATGTGTCACGGAAGGTGTTCGGGGTAGTAACCAAGTCACAATTTTCTTTGATCCTAAAGAGAATGAAAAAAGGGCCACAATAGTGAAGTATAAAACGGCAACTTTATATAGAAATAGCATATTGACTACTTACAACATAGCCGATAAAATCAGGCAGTGTGTGGGTGCGTGTCACCTCACAGACAATTAGTGTACAGATCAGCTGGCTCCCTCTCTGCTTGGAATCCTCCGTCCCTGGAGTTCTTAACTCCTGCAGTGTTGTTTTGCTCTACTCGGTCAGGTGCTGCTCCAGCAGTGTGGTTACCTCTCCGGTGTTGGAATTCCCTGTCTGACTACCACAATCACGTGGCTATGATGTCAGACGCCAATGTCCACAGCAGTAACTGCGTGTTCGTAACACACGGACTATTGAACTATCTAATGTTGATCAAAGCAATCGTTCTCCTGATGAAGTTCCCACGCTATGAACGAAATGCGTAGAGCTATACATCTTTTATTGTGCATTTATCTTAATGCTTTTAAATGATATATCTATTTACAGATCAAATGTTTGGCTCCAAAGAACATTTATTATATAGTTCAATAGTCTGTGTGTCACGAATGCATAGTTCCAACCACACTGCTGTAGCAGCACCCAACCGAGCAGAGCAAAACAACACTGCAGGAGTTAAGAACTCTCCTGTGGCCCTTTTTTCATTCTCTTTAGGACCAAGAAAATTGGGACTTGGTTACTACCCCGAACACCTTCCGTGCCACATTGTGTATTTTTTTAATTACTGATATTTTTATCCGCGCCCGTTATTCATTCAGTTTGTGATAAATATATCTATTTATGAAGCAGGCACATCAGCTCTTGGAGAAGAAATATCAAATTTATTTAAACATCAACATTTCGGCTCACTCTGGAGCCTTTCTCAACACGTCTTTGATATTTCATTTCCAAGAGCGGTTGTGCCTACTATACTTACCTTTGCTGCAGTCTGCATCCAGGGAGTTAATTTAACTGTAGTGGAGTGCCACTTTGATGTTCTGAAAGTGTGCAGGGACTTTGAATCGGTTGTATGCAGAGGCGTAATGATGCAATAATGGGAGCATTGGGCATACCAAGAAGCCAGACCCAGAAGAGTTTATCATCTGAAGAGGGGAAAGTTAAATAGTCACTGTAGCAAGAACAATAAGGTTAAAGAAACAAAAACAAAAAAAACTTACCTTTTAAAAACAGCCTTTACTGTGATTACTAAAGTGTTTCCCTGAGCATACTGTAGATAAGAGTTATTTCTGCTGAAGTACTTTATCCCTCTGTCAGGCATGTTTGAGAGGGAAGCTTTAGGCTACACTTCAAGTGACGGTGACGTCAGGCTGCGGTCGCTGGAAAAATCAAATAGAGATGACTTCCAGCGATCGCGACTGAGTATAAGTAAAAGCACACGCGACGGCGGAAATGCATTTGTTTTGATGCGACGTTGCGTCGCTGTGCCGGCACTATAAGCGCAGCCTAAGATGGGAAAGAAACTTGTGCAGTTACAAATCCAAAATGTTTTTCGTGTATTGAGTATAAAGAGTTGTCTTATTATTATAAGTATATATTATAAATAATATGATACCGAGCATTGGGTAGATACAGTATTGTCGCTGAATCTCTAACAAAGAAAAAAGTGTTTTAGTAGCGATACTCCTTTCTGCACAGTATCATTTTTTTGAAAATGTTTACATTTATCCCTTTCAGTACATTTTCTTTTCGGATTGTTCTGTAACATTGTAATTTGTAGCATTGAGGCCAATAAATGATCAAGTCGTTTAAAAATATTGTAAAGTACAGTGGCTAAGTTGTTTGAGTTAAATATCCAACACACTAAGCTTTTAGTTCTTGCCCCACACTCTGATACTCCAGATCTGGTCTGAATAACTTTGACTTCATGTATCTCAGTTTACCAACTTATTGTCAAAAATTCCATTGTTTATACCATTGTTGGGCAATGGGTGGCCTGGGGGGTTCACCAACTGCTCTCTAGCAGCGTACTCTCCCCAGTACAGAGGGAGCAGAGGTGTTGCTACCATGGTTAGTAGCTTCTCTGCTGCTCACAACTGCGCTGATTAATACTTCCCCACTCCTCTCCTGATCACTAGTTCTCGGTGTAAGAGGAGGAGAGGGACCGTATTCACCAGCCAGTCGGCATTATGCAGCTGCCTGGAGGGGGTTGCCCTTTTGAGGGGGAAGGTAGATCATGTTGCTTGCAACTGACATACATCATTGTTTAAATGATGTATTTGTTACATTTAGTGCTATTTGTTTACTAAATACTGTCCTTATACTGAAACTCTGGAATACCTTACTATAGCAATTGTATAAATTCATTATACGCCAAAGCGGTGGTTCGGGATGGTTTCGGACGATAATCCCCATCACATATAGAATAAGGCCCTTGAGCGTTAAATCGGCAACACACCCTCCTCTCCCCCCTTTTTGTTTGTTTTCTCCAGAACCTGACCCAGGGAGTCCCCCACGTAAAACCGGATATTTCCAGCTTTTGGGAACCCCCCTTTCCCCCTTTTAACAAAGCCTTTGAATATTGAAATTATTTACACTTCTGTTGGAAATCTCACAATATTTTGGGCAACAAAAGAATACACATTCTGTTTTTTTTGTTTTTTTTAATATTATTATTTTTTTTTTTATTGTAATGTTTACCATTTCTGGTCGTTACTGCAGTAACCAGGGGGTAAAAACTTTGATTTTCAAATACTACATATTCATTTTCCTGTGTGAGCTTTCCTTCGTTTTATTTGAAATCCAATTTATTTCCTCCACACGCTTCTTTAGAGTAACTTGTGAAACTTGACTCGGAAAATATATCCTTGTGATCCTCAAAAACATGTTTAATTTGCCGGATTACAATTACTGCTAGGGTACTGCATAGGAAGCGCAGAAACTAAATCTAAAAAGTACCAAATCCTTCATCTTACAGTCGCTCTTCATTTTGAAACGGATTACTGCTTTCTTTATCTTTTAGTAAATCTGTTGCTCTGGACTATCTCAGGGATGACTTTACAATAGTGTTGCCCTGTTACTAATTAATGTGCACGTTCCATAACTTTTTTTCCTCTTTCTTTTGGGCAGGGAGACTGATGAAAGCTGCAAGAAGCACCTGAGTAGAGTTCTCTCAATATGGGAAGAAAGGGCTGTTTATGAGAATGATGTGTTGGAACAGCTGAAGATGGCCTTGTGTGAGTATTTGCCAGTGTTCCCTGAACTCTTACCCCCTGATGCTGCGAAGACTTTCTCCCATAATCAAGTAGTTTTCCATCCCATTCATTTGCATTGAGCCAATCACTTCTTCACCGGGAAGCGACTTCATCACCGCTATTGAATAAGGGCCTATAACTGAGTCTAGGGTTAACATTTATGGTGCCCTATCAATGTACGTGGTGCATACAGAGGGTGGCATGCCAAGGGTCCTTGTGATGTACCAGGTATGTCAGGCAGATTTTGCTAGTGTTCTAGGCAGATCATGTTCAATGCTCCATTGTATGGTTGAGTGCGATCAAAAACAGAAGTGGAGGGTACTCCCATTTTTGTCATCCGGTGTCTGGCTGCAACCATGTAAACAAGACCGTTATTAAGTGATCAAACGGTTGTGAATCCGCAAGTCTGGTGGCACTTTTATTTTGACTTTTTTTTTCCTCTCTCCATTATAGATGGGATAAAGAAACCCAAAAAACGACCGTATGAGGAAGTAAAAGTTGTCGAAGTTGATAATTGTTCTGCAAAGAGCTCCCCCGATGAACCTCCACAGGTATAGTATAAATACAAAATACAGTCCCAAACTGTGTATACTATTTGCTATGTGGGAAAACAACATAGTGTATTTTAATAATATTTTACAGGTTACAAACCATGAACAGCTACAACAAAAAATGGGGGGAGAAGGTGGGCTCTGCTGTTTGCTTCCCTGAGAGGACGACATAAAAAAATTGCCAAAGATTACATTTTTGGGGTGTGTGTTTGTGTAGATAATTTACCTTTGTTTTATTTGCCTTTATGCTTCCATTTGTTGCTTATTTTTTCATTTTTAATAAAGTATATACACATTGCTTTTTTGAAATGTATTTTTAAGCGCATTTTGCTTTCTTGTTTTACATAAAGGGTATTAATTGGCAGCTTATTTTACTGTTTTACAAAAAAAAAAAAAAAAGCTCCGGGAATTGATGTTCTTATTTTTGTGTGCGCAGTTTTGTTAGTCACAGGGTGTAAAGTCTGGAATAATAGTTTCCTGTAGAAACGTATTCTCCCAACTTGGAAAACACCCTCCTACTAATTAGCACTTATTTAATAATAAAAGCAGGTTCTTTTCTAGTCGGGACCTACTATTACAGATGGTGGCCAACACCAGTCCTTAATGACTGAGCCACCTGTTCTGAAGCAGGGATATATCCTGAAAACCTGACCTGTTGGTGGCACTTGAGGATTAGTGTTGGCCACCCCTATACTAGAAGAAGATTAATCACCTGTGGAAATTAAGGGAACCGTGACCGTTTGAAACCTCTGTACAGAACACTTGTGCTTTGCATATTACTACTGAATGTACAGTATCACTATAGCCCAAATTGGCATTTTGTCGGACTGGTGCATAGGAGACTCCTATCAGAGAGCTATAGGTCCACATTAAGTAAGCCGTTTTCTTCTGGTGCTGAGCAACATCTGTAACCCGTTCAACTTAAAACGTTTTACTGTGTCTTACGGCAGAAGACTGCTTAGTAAATATGGTCCTTAATCTGGCCCCTGACATAGACAGAGTGAGCCTAGAAACAGGAGGGTATGACGTACATTAGCAAAAATGGAGGTAAAATGAAGACGCCCCCACATTCATCAAGCTCCATTACAGGTTAATGCAACCAGACAGGTGGTTGCTTCTATTGACTTGAATAAGAGTTAATGCCCGTTTGAGGCATTGTCCCGTAACCGAGCTTGATGGATCTGGCGGTTAGATTGTAACTTCTACAGTGGCAGGGATCTCCTTTCGTATTATCTAGTGGTGTGTCTCAAACTATGTGGGACCTGTCCTAAATGGCATGCTTAGAAAATGCGTCCTGCGTGTACCCTATTTTTACACTACAAATGTCAGATCTCTCATTATTTCTTCTAGATCAGGGCTTCCCTAAAATTGAGACCGGAAGCCCCAGACCAGGCTTTTGGGATAAATGAGACCTAAGCCATTCATGTATTCATTGTGTTATCCTAATGCCTATGCACCGCCCACAGGACTGGATAGTGGACCACAGGATAGAGTATATACTGTACAAATTAATGTTGTGTTTTCCTCAGAATATAAAATAAATGCAGTACTATTCATTTGTCTCTGACGTGCCTTAACACTGCTCTTGGTTTTCATAAAATAAATGCAGCAAGTGTGGCGACCGTATTTAATTGAATTGGGGGAAAGGAAAGTTTTAGAGACGGGGAACCGATGCTTGAGCCGAAGATCTGAGATGAGTCGGTGGGCCCGAGTTTCTACAGTGGGTGCTAACGTAGTGGATTGGTGCCTTGGTGCACAGGGAAAAAAAAAAACATTTCTCTGGGGAGGGGGGAATTGATGCAGGTATAAAGTTGAGGGATGTCTTTTATTGTGACCGCAGGGTTACGATGACAGGAGGGAATGAGGGATATTTGAGAGAAGTGTGCCAGTGTTGCTTGGGATTTCGGGGAACGGGAAACGTGAATGCCTAGAACTGTTTTGTTGGAATTGTACTTCCTTTTCTTTTGAGACTAAACCAGCTTCGACTTTCTCTTCTTTCTAGACCATAGATCTGATCCGTGCATTACAGGAACTTGAGCATGCAGCTTCAGGTGATGCAGCAGTGCATCAGAGGATAGGCTCATTACCTGTTGAGGTTCAAGATGTGTCTCTCTTGGACAAGATTACTGGTGGGTAATTTTTGTGTGCAGGTAAAGTAGATCAAGTGAACCTGTACACTGACCTTGCATAGTTGGGACATACTTTGTTAATTGGTAATATGTTTTGCCACACTGTCTAGATAAGGAGTCTGGTGATCAGCTTTCTAAGATGGCAGATGACTCCTGTATGCTGCTAGCAGATTATAATGGAAGATTGGCAGCAGAAATAGATGATCGGAAACAACTAACCCGAATGCTGTCAGACTTTTTGCGATGTCAGAAAGAAATCCTTGATGAGAAGGAACAGCAATTGGAAGTGCGTACATAATTCTTATTTTTTAAACTTCAGATTATTATTATGTGACCCTAGTTTTATTATTCAGATTTCTTATTATACATATATGTTGGGTTTGGGTCGTGTTGTATAGTTAAAACACAGGTAAAAGAGAGAATTAATTGAAAAGTTCAAACAATCTGGAGTTTTAAAAGTGCAAGGAAATAGGTATCCATGATATTTTATGCAATTAATTAATACATTCAGGGGCAGTGAGAAGACACAGACATCATACCATAACTGGTGGTGGGGGGAGTCTGTAGCATGAATATGTAGTACATTTCTGGGAACACAAAAATTAAATCAAGAAAAGCAAAGGCAATAAGTTGATGAATACATACTGTATACTGTGTGAATATAAAGACACAATCTAGTTTGACTACATTAGTAATAAGACCATACAAGTACCCTTCAGTTTAGAATGCAGGCAGGTAGTGTAGCACCTATAATTTAATAATAAATATATACTGAATTGTAGAAGACTTGGTTTGTGTGAGTTGAGATTAGAGGAAATATTTTACCAGATGAAAAAAAAAATTAATAACCTTTTACAATTTAAAGCAGACAAATGATTGGCTTTTTTTTTTTTTTTTTAAACCAGTGACTGCAAAGGTAAAACTGCGAAAAACACTGGTTTTGTGGCAAAGTCAAACTTTTGTAAAGAATACACCAATCTTTATGTATGAAATAGCACTGCTTAGTAAGTATATGGTCTTAGAAGCTAGTAGTACTGTATGAGGGAGTATGTGAAATAGGAACCGGGGAAATAACTTTTTAGCAGGTTATTGATTGATTGTTTTTTTTTTTTTACTGAAGAAAGGAATATGCACATGTATCGTCCTGACGAGGGCAATTAGCAAATGTTGCTGGTCTTTTTCTGGGTCAGTCTAAATAGATATATTTTGAAACCTTATAACTGATTTGCCTGGCTTTGCCAGCCATCAGTTAATACAGCATCTTGTTGGTTTTAGGACCAACCAGAAAAGAGGTTCAAAACAAATAGATAACAAAAACCAATATTTAAGTGCACCTGTAACTGAAAATAAAGTGCACTAAAGGAGGATGCGGCGTTTAAAAGAAAAACCATGGGAGGATACTGAGCAGAGCACCCTGCTTAAGGCCCACTGGGAAGTGAACGCAGCTTCCTGCCCAGTGGCCACAGTGTGGGTGTACTCTGCTCAAATACGGGAGTGCACAAGCACCTGGAATAAGGCCTGGCAGGTAAGGGATACCTCCCTAGCCAAACGCTTCTTCCTGGACTTCTAAATAGCCAGGTTGCCTAATGCAAGGAGCAGGTTCACCCAGACTAGAATTCAACAAAAGATTGGACATACTTGTCCTTTTTTTCCTAACTTCAACAAATGCAAGATGAGAGAATTTCTTATTATATCGTAACACAGATACTCGGGAATTTCAAAATAACATGCCCAGTTTAGTGGCAGTTTAGTTTAAGCATGTAGTAGTGTTCAAGAACAGGACATGGAAGTTGACATGTTATTGGTAGTGCCACTTATGAGGACGATGAGCAACGTGGCTCATGAAAGGGATACGTATTTTAGAAAATAGATCAATTGGTTAAGGACAACTAATGGGTCATCAAAAAATACTCCCCCTTCCATATTTTGTTGAGTATTCTTTTTAATTAAACACAAGAAAATATGTGCCGTTGAACCAGTTAAATACATTTGTCATCTGCAGAACACAGAGCAGGTACAGTAAAGGAAAATGAGGGCGATGGGGGGGAAAAGGTCAGGCATAGTTTGGAATAATGATTTCTAGATTAGTTGTCCTAAGACGGGGATCACCTAAATATGTATCCAATAACTTGCATAGCTCACATCCTGAATGGACGTTAATATGGTCTCACGGTGCTCTCGTATAGACAAGTATAAAACAAATCACTATGCCATAGCTGAGCATGCAATAGCCAGGTGCCAATAGTATCTGATAGTCCTTTATAATTTCATGATTAGTGAAACGCATTTCACGTCTTGTTGCATTTTTTTTTACAAACATGACTGGAATGCGGATAATAAGAAAACGGAATGAAACCGGTCGGAACCGGTTCATTCTTTCACCTGTGATTTATTTCTAGGGTGGGTTATTATCAATGTTCACTTTTCCTACAGTAGATCTCTTACTTTGTAAATCTTCCTTTTTACAAACAGGTCAGTGGAAATGGGTAAGTACCAAGGCCTCACTAGCTCCTGTATGTACGGTTTCTTTAACATTTATCTAGATTCTATTGCAGGTGGTGACCATGGACAAACCTTCAAAAATGATGTCGTCTTCATTACCACACTAGTCCTGCTACAACATAATAAACATAAACCATCAACAATTCCTGTATTGTCTCCTGTTTCTAAAAGTAGATATGTTTGTAATGCTTTAAAACGACGACTGACTTTTCTGGCATGTACATATTTTGTTCTCCCCAAGACCTACAAAAGATGCAGTTCCACCTACGTTCTTATTTTTTCTTAAATAAAACACCTTACAGCAGGGTGTCTGTTTTCACCTTTCTATGTTTTTCCCCTGCTCACTGGTTTAAATTTCCTAAACTGTACTTGTAAACTTTTTATTCCAATTTATCCTTTTTTTTTGTTTTGTTTTAATTAGCCCATCAACAAATTAAATATGGCTGATCATCAGCTCTTGGTGACATTAGTAGATTTCAAAAAACCTTATCTGAGAAGTTTAGGGTAAGGTCCTATGTAGTCTGCATACAAAACAGCTCTGTGCTGTATGGTAGAGGGAAAACTATCCGAATAAACAGTAGGAGGTGCCATCTGAACACCCTACTGCAAGCTTTTGGTCGTTTTTTTAATGCTGGGCTGGAAATAGCAGACTGCCATGAGACAATGGCAGTATGCTGTTAACCCAGTGATTTCCAACCTTTTTTGTTTGGAGGAACCCTTGAAGTATTTTGAAAAATCTCGGGGAACCCCTACCTGGCTGACACATATTAGGTTTGACAGGGGTCAGTCACAACATTTCACACCTCACGTGCCACCTCTATTTCCCACCCTTTACCCATGTATTTCTCTCCCCCCTCCCGCCTCTCATGTCCCTTGCGTCTCACCCTTTCTCCCTCTTTTCCTCACTCACTCCTTCCTGTCTGCCCCTCTTCTCTCACTCGCCCCTACCATCCGTCAATTACCCCACTCTCTCTCAATCCACCCTACAAAATACATATAAAAAAAAAACACCCCGAGGGGGGGAGGGTCTGTGGTCCGTAGGAGGAACCCCTGAGACTGCTTCAAGGAGCCCCAGGGTCCCACGGAACCATGGTTGGGAATCACTGTATTAACCTGTTGCTGGCGAATGTCTACTGGTGTCTCTAAAAACTCCCTCTATGTCGTTGTCACAGAGCAGGGAAACTGGTCGCTCTGATTTTATTATCAGGCATGGCCTGTCATTGATTCTCCCAACTCTTCAATTCAGCACCGTGACATTTGGAAAGCTGCCCAGGAGTCACTGACCGGTCGTTACGAGCGACTGAGCTCCGCTGGCTGCTGTGTAAAGGGCTGCTGTGTAAAGGGGGAGGGAATAGGGAGGTTGAGGGGGGGAGAGAGTCTGTGTGGGTCTACGTTACAGTGTGTGTGCCTATCAGTGATGCCGACAGGAGAGCTAGGACAGCCATACGCAGTGGCACAGGAGGGGAGTGACGGGCTTCCCCTGCCCTGAGCACCATCTGCGATCGCACTATCCACCTCCCACACCTGACTCTGCTGCCCCCTCCCCTGCTTGACCAGTACTGCCGATTTGGGGGCCCTAGAAACCGGTCAGTGGGTCTGGTACCTGTGTGTGCCTCTGGGTGCTGTGTTAGTGTAATTCAGTGCGTCTGCATGCCTGTAAAATCAGAAGCTCGGGCGAAAAAAATAAGGCCGGTAATCCTCTTTAAAGCTTCAAACAGATCTCGCTGTCAAGATAGGTCATTTTGTGCATCTGGGTGCAGTGTGTCAGGGTAGTTCAGTGCATCTGCATGCCTGTAAATTAAAAAAAAAAAAACTGTTGTGGAGAAAAGAATAAGGTTGTTAACGTGCTTTTAAAGGCATCAAACTTCAAACTCCAATGCATCATTTGGGGGTGGGGTAAATACTTGTGTGTGCCTGGTTGCAGTGTCTCGGTGTGCGCCTCCCTGTGTGGGTGTGTGCGTGTATGCGCCTGCATGTACCTGGTTGCGGTGTCGCTGTGGGCCTGCCTGTGTCTGTGTGTGCCTGGTTGCGGTGTCAGTGTAGTTAAGTGTGTGTGCCCATGCCTGTAAAGAAAAAGAAAAAAAGGGGGGGGGGGGGAATAAATGACTACGGTTGGTAATCCGGTCTTAAGAGTATCAAACTGATTTTGTTGTCAAAATACGGAATTGGGGGGGGGGGGGAGCCTAACTTTTAACCAGCTTTGTCTTTTCAAAACAGATACTAAATAGTCTATACACTTAATATGCTAGGGAGTTTAGTGATTGTGCCAATTCTTTCAATTTTCAATATTTTGAGGAATGTTCTTTTTTTTTTTTTGCGACAATCTTAATGCTGAATACAAAAGGGGTCTCATGGAGTGCGGGTGACCCTTTTTGTATAAGGGGATTTAGGGGTCCCTCCCTGGTTTCCTTCGCACCCACAGTACCTTATTTCTCATTTCTTTAGGTGGTCCCTTTTTGTCTATCCTTTTGTCTATTATCTTGATGCTGATTCAGATCTGGTACTTGACATGATGCAAAGAATGTCTTCATAAAATGGCCACCAAAGGGCAAAAATTGGTCAACAGCAATGTCTGCTGAATAAAGGAGCTCTTATTTATTTATTTATAAAATATTTTACCAGGAAGTAATACATTGAGAGTTACCTCTCGTTTTCAAGTATGTCCTCTTCCATTTCCTCTTGTGGTTCCTAACCACCACTTCCAAATCACATTCTAATCTGGGATAGAGCAACCAAAATCCATCTTTAATATTCAATGACTTATCACCTTTTGACAAAATGCCCCACAGTGGAATTTTATGTACGGTATAGAGCCCTATATACTGTTTTTCTTCTTCACTTTAGCCCAATAGAACTTTATTATACCCATCGAGTGGGAAAGTCACGAACATAACCCTGGTACCCAAGTTTGGCGCACCATTTTCCTTTCAAGCACACAGGCGTCTCGGGTGCAAGACAGGAAGGACATTTCCGCATATAGAATGGAATCATTAAAAGCCTAAATTATAGTTAAAAATGTAACACCTCAAATCTACTATATAAAATGTATTTCTAATGCATAAACATGTTCTGCAGTGCAGTACAATATGGTGCAAAGACAGTAAAATAAACTTACAACAGTAACATACAGTGACACAGTAGGTAACGATGACCCTGCTCCATGGAATAGGAAGGGAGAGTGGAAACCTAAGGTGGTTGTTATGTTTGCTATGAAGCAAGCGGCATGCTCTTTATATAATGATAGGTGTTGTGGTAGAGGATTACAGTATGTATATCTATACTATCAATACTAAGGCTCTTTAAAGCTGCAGTTCAAGCTCCCGGTTTTTTTTTTTTTTTACTTCAATAGTTTCATGTGGGCAATCTCTACTTACCTAAAGAATTGCATAGCTGCCAGTCAATTCGTTCTCCGTCCATTGATCGGCGACATCTTTAGATCTGGGGAATGTAAATGGTTGCTATAGGAACAAACGTGTGTTAAAATAGAATACAAGAAAATTGGTCTTCCAAAGTTGTTGTTTTTTTTAAACAGAAAATGCTAAAAGTATTTCTTACTACTACAGAACTGATTTATTAAAAAAAACACATGCAGGATATTGCTTGACCTGCAGCTTTAAGATCCCTAAGGGTTAGATTGCAAATAAGTAATGGAAACACCCATCATTCCTCATAAAAATAAACCAAACTAGTACTTGCTTGCCCTGACGATACTAGCAGCGATCCTGTGTTCATCATATTGAATGCAGCTCCGAACTGTTGCATCGTTTTTTTGGGGGGGGGGTTTGTGATTACTTTTACATCTTACGAAAAGTTTGTTTTCTGGCCCAGACTGGTCCACAAATACATAAAAATGTATTATGAAGGACGACTATAGTCTTGTTTTTATATGAAATGCTGACCATTTCTAGGAGCTGAGTAGACAGGTTAGGATTAACAACTTCCTGGGCATTTGCAGGTGCCTTTACCGTTGCTTGGATGGGCTATTTATATTTTGGTTTCTTCTCTTAACGGTTTTTAATTCCCTGGAATGGAGAGTGTAGGATGGAAGTTTGTCTTCTACATGTTGTAGGGAATCTCCAACCCAAACATGAGCTGCTGATTAATGTTTTTATTGCCTTGTCAATTACAGTCGTTATCTCCCCATTAGCATTTTATGGGGGTCTTACTGCATATTAGCTGACCTACTGTAACGGCAAGTGAGTAATTACACTGAAATTACTACTATTATGCAATCGGATGGTAAGCAGACATTTATGTCAGGAACTGCAAATGAACCAATCCAATTCTGAGCTATAATGTAAGTAATATGCAATTGCAAACTGTCAGCTTAAATAGTATTAAAAAAAATCTGGCTGCACATCAATTTAGTAATGCCCTGGTTTAAGCATTCGAGCAGCTTGGTCATTAATATCCAATTAACACCCTTTACGTTTGAGATTTATTACATAATGATATCAGGTGAGGATGCAACACATTTGTTGGGAAAGTAGATCTTTCTCAAATGGGTTCATCTTTTTCCCTGCTCTCCCTAAGCCATCCCGTCCTTTAAAAAAAAAATGTAAGGGCTACTGATACAGTTTAAACAATCAATGCTCTAGTCTCCTGTGAAACTGCTTCCATTTCTGGGAATGAGACAACTTAAATAAGAATTGGTAGGGGGTACATCAACGTAGAAAAATGTAGCTAGTTATAATCCATTGCAAACCTTGCTTTAATAATAGGTTTGTCATGTTTTCTATTTATAGTTGCCTAAATTATAGTAGTTATTGAGCCCTTTTTTTTTTAACTGCCAGATTGTAGGACGGACTATATTATAAATAAAATTGAAATAGTGAATAGAAAATATTAAGGCGTTATATTTTCAACTACAGGTGTAAAACAATACTCTAATAAGTAGATATTCTGCAGCCTAGGCGAATGATGGGAATCTCAACCCCCCAACAATGTGCAAGGGAAAAGCACCCTGGCGCATGAATAAGGAACTGATGATTATTCTGAAGCCCTAATAGTATAACAAGTCCCCTAAAAGAATTAGATATGCTGTTGTAAACGTACAATTTATTTAAAAAAAAATACAATAAGTACAATTGAGCAACTCCTAACCAGGAGTCTTATACAATTCTTCTTAGGTCTTGATTAAGCTTAATCAACCCGCAATACACAATCCATAGTATAAAATATACAACAAATAAATCCAGTCGATAAACTTGGCTAAATGGAATTGAATGAAAAACCACTAGTTGTACAAAAGTGGTTCCTTTTCCAAATGTCCCGATCCTAAACGGATTTTTGTTCAATTAATACTAGGCACTATGGCCCAATTATAAAACTTCTTGGCATATAATCCCCTCTTGTTGAAGGAAGTTTTTGGCAAATTATTGAGTATAATCACACACTGGATTGATTGTGTGTGACAGCCTAGAGTTTTTATGTTCTTCTTAAAGATGTTATACACTTTGTTGTGAGTATAGGAGTTATTTCACTCAGAGGTATATAGATATCTCTGTGCTGATTGCCGTGATCCTCTATGTCCAATCATGAGTAATAGTTTCCTTTAAAGATACATGTGCTGTATATATGTTGTATATCTGTGATAGTTTGTGCCGGTAATACAGTCTTACTCACGGACTCCGGTTGTTGTGCTGAAATCCACCTTCACTGCTCACCGTCCTGTGTTGAGCCAAGGATCTGCACACTGCATATACCGATAGTTCTTATCACTGTGTCCGTCCTGTGCCTTGTTGGTTACCTCTTCTGGCACTTTGTTCACCTCACGATCTATGACAGCATTGTACAGCAATCTTTGTTGAAACTCTACTCTTACACCAACTCCGATCCACTCTGGCGTCCACAGCAGACACGCAAAACTCTTCGTCCTTACCGGTTTGGTGCCAAAAAAACAGGTAAGGGGTGTGCAGGTGTTTCGCTATGGGTGCTCACGTGGCATAGGTGTCTCACCCGACGCGTTTCACCAGGCTTTGGCTTCCTCAGGGGTACGTACTCCCTATGTGTAGGGTGAGATACATATGCATTGTGAGCACCTGACGCGAAACACATAGACACACCCCTTACCTGTTTTTGGCACCGGACCGATGAGGGGGAAGCGTTTCGCGTGACTGCTGTGGACGCTGGATCAGAGTAGGAGTAGAGTTTCAACAAAGATTGCTGTACAATGCTGTCATGGATCGCGAGGTGAACAAAGTGCCAGAAGAGGTAACCAACACAGCACCGGACGGGCACGGTGATAAGAACTATCGGTATATGCAGTGTGCAGATCCTTGGCTCAACACAGGACGGTGAGCAGTGAAGGTGGATTTCAGCACAACAGCTGGAGTCCGTGAGTAAGACTGTATTACCGGCACAAACACTCACAGATATACAACATATATATACAGCACATGTATCTTTAAAGGAAACTGTTACTCCTGATTGAATATAGAGGATCACGTCAATCGGCACAGAGATAATATCTATATACCTCTGAGTGAATTAACTCCTATACTCACAAAGTGTATAACATCTTTAAGAAGAACATAAAAACTCTAGGCTGTCACACACAATCAATCCAGTGTGTGATTATACTCCATATAGTTTGCCAAAAACTTCTTTCAACAAGAGGGGATTATATGCCAAGAAGTTTTATAATTAGTTTTATAATTGGGCCATAGTGCCTAGTATTAATTGAACAAAAATCCATTTAGGATCGGGACATTTGGAAAAGGAACCACTTTTGTACAACTAGTGATTTTTCATTCAATTCCATTTAGCCAAGTCCATCGACTGGATTTATTTGTTGTATATTTTATACTATTGATTGTGTATTGCGGGTTGATTAAGCTTAATCAAGACAAAGGAAGAATTGTGTATAAGACTCCTGGTTAGGAGTTGCAAATAAAACACAGATACCTGGCGCTTAAAAATACTCTGCACAAGAGACGTAAAGTCAATAGGGTAATTACAGTCCTTAGGGAGACCTTCCCCTGGAATCCAAGCTGGTGGAAATAAGGAAGGGATCCTGACGGTTCCTCCTGTGGGCGATAGACAAAGCACACCATTGCGCAGTGCCTCAGAACTTGGCCCTCCCAGCAGACAGGAATAATGCCTACTTACAATCAGTCTCTTGTATAGGTGCAGTGGAGAGAATCTGTGCTTGAACCACTTCTATATTGCTGCCACAAACCCCACGTGTAGCTGACTCCCTTCTACAATCCAAGGATGTTCAGAAGTATCCCCCAATGCTTTCAGTTGATCACATGGGGAGATGGAATGCACAAAATAGTGTAGAATGCATGAACAACTTATTAAAAAAACAACAGCCAATAAAATACTCACATAACCAGTGAGTGTAAAACCATCACTAAAATGCCGTCCGCATCATGCATGGACCTCCCTCAGAGCCGTGGATAGTATGCCGACGCTCCCAAAACCCCTCCATACTATACTGCAAAGTATGTGGTCTCACTGCTCTCCACAGTGTGTGCTGGTGCTCTGATCGTGACGTCACCGGAAGCGCGACTCTCACCACAGAGGGAACTCCCTACTGACAGCCTCACAATGCTCCTCCCTTCCTAACGCGTTTCGTGACGTAGGCACGTCACTTTGTCGTGCATTCAACACTATTTTGTGCATTCCATCTCCCTATGTGATCAACTGAAAGCATTGGGGGATACTTCTGAACATCATTGGATTGCAGAAGGGAGGCAGCTACACGTGGGGTTCGTGGCAGCAATATAGAAGTGGTTCAAGCACAGATTCTCTCCACTGCACCTATACAAGAGACTGATTGTAAGTAGGCATTATTCCTGTCTGCTGGGGAGGGTCCGAGTTCTGAGGTACAGCGCAATGGTGTGCTTTGTCTATCGCCCACAGGAGGAACCGTCAGGATCCCTTCCTTATTTCCACCAGCTTGGATTCCAGGGGAAGGTCTCCCTAAGGACTGTAATTACCCTATGGACTTTGCGTCTCTTGTGCAGAGTGTTTTTAAGCGCCAGGTATCTGTGTTTTATTTGCAATTCTGTTACATGTAAGTTTATGAGACTTACTCCATGAGACACCTTGGCAGCTTTTGATATCTCCAGCAGGTATCATCATTATTTATCACGAGTAGTAGCACTGTTTATTTTTCACTTACATATCACTTTTATTTTTTGTATTAGTATTGTGATTGTTTAAATTCACAGTTGTGTAGCACTCACATATATTTAGGTCGAGCGCTGTTTAGTTTAGGGTGTTATTTCACTAGCATTCCTGGTTAGGAGTTGCTCAATTGTACTCGCTGTATATTTTTAAATAAATTGTATACGTTTACAACTGCATATCTAATTCCTTTAGGAGACTTGTTATACCATTAGAGCTTCAGAATAAATCATCAGTTCCTTATTCATGCGCCATGATTAAAATAGCGTCTACATTTTTCTTTGAGTAATTCTAGACAAAAATAAAACTCGAGAAAGATGTTCACCACATACACATCTGAACATATTCATGTAATATTGTAATTGGACCCACCAACCAGGGTTCATATTATGAAAGGTTTGTAGACTTTGTTTAACTTTGTATGAGTTACATTTTTTATTTATTGTGCGCTTCATTTAGGATTTGGCCCCAAATATTTAACAAAACACAGGAAGAGTTTAACATTAAAGCAAAATAAAAAAAGGTTCGATAAAGACCCCATCCAGCTTTACCCCATCCAGCTTTACACCATCAGATTCAAAATCCTGTCTGGGGTCAGGGAGGGAAAGAAAGGGACATCGGGCAGCTCCGTTCTTACTGTGCATATAATAATTAATTATACTTCCGCGTAGTACCGTTAAAGGTATTTTGTTTGGATGGAATCAGATTCTCAAATGCCCCCCAGAGGAGTTTGACATTTTTTTCTATAATTTGTATAAACTATATTAATAATAATAAAAAATAATTGCAAAGCATGTGTAACCATCTATCCACTGTGCCCTGTGAAAATGCTGTTCAACTAGTATTCCAAAGGGGTTGGATCAAAAAGGTTTAATAAATAAGCATATTGTAACTTGGTTTTTGTTGCAGTAAATAAGGCTTTAAAATCGTATTCAATTAAAGAACTTTGAGGAAATTGTTTTTATTTGCACCATATATTTTCATGGTCTTATTTTAAAGAGAAGTCCTGCCTATGACTACGGACAGTGACATCTTGAATGGGTTAAGTATAGCTATGTTAAAAAAAAAAAAAAGTATAGAAATTTTAGTCTTTAAAAAATTTTTTTTTTTTTACATGCTTAATATCTAATGTATTTGTGTGGTTTGCCTGCTAGGTTCCTTTGCTGGCAAAGTAATTATGGTGCCTCCATTAGTCTGATAAACCTAAGTAGCTGCTATGCTTATGTAGACCCCTTTCCCCGTGTCTAAGGGAATTACGCTTGCTGAGTACCTGTCTGGTGTACAGGTGGCCTAATGCTCCGCCACTGGGAGATCTCATTCTTACTGGATACAGCGCCTCCACCTGGGAGGGATCCTAGTGCTGTAGGATAACCCGTCCCAGGAACCAATACAGTCAGTGAATAATAATAATAAACACGCACGGGTATAAATAACTTATATTTACTGACCATATAACATAACACAAGTCATACAAGGCCCCCACAATACAATACCCACACCATAAACACCACCCCGTGGAACCCCCAAAGTACTGAGGTGCCCATGTCACCTAACCACCCCGGCGTCTACAGAGCTAGGCCTACCCAAAGAGTGTGTGGAGTAGCGCTACCCCCTGTGTATGGCTTTGGTGCACATGGGTACCTGCTTGGTCTTAGGCCAGACCAGGCCGACTTGGAATGATGGATCCGCAGAACAGTAACATGATCCCACAATGCGGTGTCCAGCTGATCCTTTCCCTCCTTCTTGAAGGTGTTCGCCTCTTGAGGGATCTCCAGCTGAAGGGTGTCCCTTAAAGTCTCTGATAATGTGCCTGTGGTCTGGTCCCACACAGCATGCACCGTGTGGCGTCCTGTCACCGGTGTGCCAACGCTGCTGGTGCTATAGGGGAAGCGTCTCTATCTTTGGGCCTTCCCTTTAGCACCACAAACAACTCGCTGGGGCCTGCAGGGGGATATCTGGCCTAGTTCAGGGGCCATTGGCACCCTGAACACATTTTCACCCCTTGCCGTCCTGTGCCTGACTGGCGTGCAGTTCTGCTTCGCGCCAAACTCCTCTCCCTCAATGTGGATCTGTGTGCCCCATTGGCTATCTCCACACGTGAGATGCCTGACCTGAAGCATGTTGGGACCTGTAGTCCTGTGCGGAGCCGACTGTAATGGCTGCCCTACAGCGCATGCGCACCACTGAGATCGGCATATCCAAAAAGGCGATCCCCACTTGCCGGGTACGGTGTGGCGCTACCGCTACCCGATCCCCACGCAGCCCTCCCCCACCCGGCACAGAGATGAGCGGGGAGCTGGTCTACATCCTCCCCCTAGTGGAAAAACCAACATCTCCGCTTGGAACATCATAACACAAGTTTATAAAAAAAGAAAAAAGTAGCGCCAACCAACAACCAGGGTACAATAAATGCAGAGATATAGATATAAATATACATTTTACAATGTCTGCAGAGCCTGCTGCTAGAGTCCAGGGAGGTATTCCAACTCCTCCAAAAAGTAGCTTGTGTCAAAAAAAGAAGTCCTCCAGCACATAGACTCAGTTCATCATCCCAGACAGGTATATAGGGGGAAAGACAAATACAAAGAAAAGTATTGGTATAGAAATATATAAGTACTTATTATATTAACTCTTCATACACTTTAAGAAACTAGAGTACAGTACTAAACATTCAAAATACTTATAATTACCAAACAACACACACGTGCTGAGTCACACTGGGGATAAGGATGTAACCTTCCACAGCAACCAGTGGATAACTTTAAAAAAAAGTAAAGAAAAAAAACCGCATAATAACATATTTAATAATAGAAAAAATAAAAATGGATGCACTCACAAATGGCTTATTCATAAATGCATTAGTGAATAGCTTTCCAGCCTAGTGTTCACTCTAGTCCAGCACACCCACGTCTGTCCCTTTGCCTCAAACTATGGGATTTCCTCGTGGTGTCTTCAGCTGCTCCTGGATCCCTCAGTTCCGCTTAATGGTGGCTCCCCTGGCTCGTGCACAGCCTGGTTTGTGCCCTCCGATACCGTTCCTACCAGGGTCTGGTTTGCGCAGGGGTACAGAGGTCTGTCAGGATGCTTGCTGATTGGTCGGTCTGCCGGTTTGGTGGAATACAGTGGCCTGTCTTCTGGGTTAGGGGGAATTCCAGTGTATCCTGTGTGAAGCTTGAGAGTCAGATCTCTGGTTGACCTGCCAGTTTGGTGGAAGTTCTGCAATCAAGGTTTATACCTGTTTGGGATAATGAAATGAGTCTATGCGCTGGAGCACTTCTTTCTTTGACACAGCAAGTTTATATAATAAAAATGCATACCATTATATACAACTTAACGGGGTATTCCAACTCTAAACAATATTGAACAGTTCCGTGAGCATGGTTATCACAGACGCTAACCTGCTTTGCGACAGCTGCTCAGACACCTAATGAGGTGCACCTAATGAATCGTATGCCACTATAGTAGGAGGGTGTCTCACTCGCTGACTTCTGTGAGTCTCTTCGACATCTTCCGTTTAGGAGAGGCTACCATGGGCTTAAGGCCCTGACCCTCTCATAAGGGGTGAACCAGTCTCTACATAGTCTCTTTGAGGGACAAAACTCTGGGGTCAGGGGGATGGCTTGCTGAAGCCACTGGGGAGGGTATGTGGGGCATTGGCCCATTACCTGATTTCCTCGGGTGGTGCCCACCAGTCTCAGTTGGAGTTGCTGAAGGTTTCTTCCAAAGATTGTGTTCTGTTCGGCTACCGAAGCTGGAGTCTCTGTGGACTCTTCTGGCCTACTGGCTGCCACTGTTGACTCTGGTTCAGGGTCACTGTCCCCCACTTGAGAAATGGGCAGCAAGTGGTTACAGTGTCAGACCTTTACCCTTCCATCTGCGTCTCGGATTCTGTAGACAGGAAGGCCTGACATCTGGGACTCTACTTCAAAGGGGCTAGCGGTCTGCTACTGTAGCTTATGTTTGCTGGGAACTCCTAGATTTTGCAGGAGAACGGTGCCTCCAGGCTGAAGTTCCTGATAACGGACCTTGTGGTCATATCTTCACTTGTTGCTCGCATTCAGTTGTGCGGTGGCTTTCCCTGCCAACTGGTACGCTCTGTGGAGGCTGTCTTGGAGCCATCTCACATATTTGTAGTGAGTCATGTTGAGTACACCATTGGTAGATACCCGGAGACAGATGTCCACAGGCAATCGTTCCTCTTGCCTGAACATCATGAAGTATGGTGTGAACCCAGTAGATTCATGCCTGGTGCAGTTGTACGCATTTACTAGCTATTCAACAAGTTTGCTCCATTCGGCTTTCTGGGAGGCCTTTAGGGTGCCGAGCATGTCTAGCAGGGTTTGGTTGAACCTTTCTGGCAGAGCATCTCCCTCTGGATGGTATGGAGACGTCCGAGACTTCTCGATGTTGAGAAGTTTACTCAATTTGCTCTCGATGTCTCTCCCTTGATCGGAGTGCATCCGATTCTGCAACCCGTAGTGTATGAAATACTTTTCCCACAGCACCTTGGCTACTGTGAGAGCTTTCCGATCTTTGGTTGGGAACGCTTGGGTGTATCGGGTGTAGTGATCGGTCACTACTAGGACGTTTCCGATGCCCTTTGAGTCCATGCAGACTAGGTCAATGGGACCCGAGCTCTTTAGGTGGCCCATTGGGGCTGCACTTGTGGAGAGTGTTTTCTGCTGTGACGCTCTGATTCCTGCATTTTGGGCCAGAAGTACCGGTCTCTCACTAGGCCAAAGGTCTTGTCTATGCCCAGATGTCCATGATTGTCATGCAGGGATCTTAGGACAAGGTACTGCAGGCTCCTGGGCAGGAATAGCTGTCTCCTGTCGGGGTGGTTGTGATAGGGGACAGTTCTGTAGAGGCCGCCACGCTCCATGCAGAACTTGTTCCATTCCCTCATGATGACCGTGACTGTGTCGGTAGGAGCGTGCTTCACCAAGTAGGGATTATTTTGTTCAATGGCCTGGCGTATAGATTTAGCCACCGGGTCTTGCATCTGGTGCACCACCAACTCCACCAATCTCATGATGGTATCTTGCGTGATGGACATACCTTCTGGATGGCAGCAAACGGCCGGAAGTGCCTTGGACTTACATCCCAGTGATCGGCTACTCTAAGCTAAGAGAACGCAATCTTGTCCTTCACTATGGCGGCAGTTGAGCACATTGCCCGAATCCCAGGTCCAGGGACTTCTTCCCATGGGCCATCGTCTGGCGTTGTACTCAGCGCAGGTCTGCTGGACAAGGGATCAGCTCCGATGTTTAAAGGGCCCCGGTTTGTACTTTAGAGTGAACTGGTAATTTGATAGTGCCGCCAGCCACCTATGGCATCCAGTTTAGCGGATGTCAGGATATAGGTTAACAGATTGTGGTCTGTCCGTATCTCGAAAGAGACTCTGTATAAGTAGTCGTAGAGTTTATCGACTACTGCCTATTTGAGTGCGAGGAACTCCAGTTTGTGAACCGGGTAGTTTTGCTAGCTCGGCGTCAAGCTTCGGCTCGCCACTGGGCGGAGGCCAGAAGGATACTTTTGGTGTAGTACAGCTCCCAGCCCGTTGAAACTGGCATCCACATGCAGGATATACAGCTGCTCTGGGTCGGCATAGGCCAAGACCGGTGCTTCAGTGAGACTTTTCTTGAGCCCTGTGAGCGCCTTTTTGCAGGCGGACGTCCACTTGTCTCCGAAAGGTGTCCGTGGATGATGCAGCCTTCTGCCGAGGTTCGTCTGGGTAGATCTTCAGGAGATTATTTAGGACCTTGGCTTTGCTGGAGTACCCTTCTACAAAGCGGTGGTAGTATCCGCAGAACCCCAGAAAGGATCGCAGCTCCATCACGTCTGGTCTGGGCCAGTTCACTACAGCTTCAACCTTAGCGGGGTCGGTAGCCACTCCTTCTGCGGACACTAGGTGACCAACGGGCAGCAAAACCGACCATTTGTCCAGGGACAACTTCAGGCCTACTTTACCCAGTCTATCTAGTACCTTCAGGAGGCATTCCTCGTGCTCTTCTAGAGTCTTACCGAACACGATAATGTCATCCAGGTAGACTAAGCATTCCCGGGGATTCATATCTCCGATGGTCTTCAACCTCTAGAATGTCGCCAGGGCACCGCAAATGCCTTGGGGCATTCGGGTCAACTGGTAGAACCCGAGGGGGCAGACAAACGCCGTCTACTCCTGTTTTTCAGAACTCATGAATACCTGGTAGTACCCAAATCTCAGGTCCAGCATGCTGAACCACTGACTTCCTGATGGAGCGCTGAAAATTTCCTCTATCCGCGGCAGGGTATACCGATTGGGTACTGTGCGTCTGTTCAGGGTGCGGTAGACTACGCATAGTAGACGGACCTGTTTTTCTTGCATACTACCACGATCGGGGAGGCATAGGGACTACAGGACTCCGTTACAATGCCCGACGTCTCCATCTCTTTCAGGACGTCTCTCGCATCCTCCACATCTCTGGGAACGATTCATCTGAAACGCTCCCGGAATGGCGTGGCGTCACTCAACCAGATCGTGTGCTGGGCGCTCTTGCTGCAGCCCACATCCATCTCGCTGGTGAAGAACATCTCCCTGCGCTCCTCTAATTTTGCATTTAGCCGTTCCTTCCATTCTGCGGGCAGGGTCGATTCCCCAAAATCGAACTGCAACCTGGCAGGGGCTTCCTGCACTGTAGCAGCGTTCAAATGAGCCAGAGTTTCCACAGGTGTCACGGTGTATCCGACCCAGTGCTTGACTAACGTGAAACTGGATGAGATGAGGCAAAATATCCTCTATCGCCACCTTGAAGCGATTAGGAAGGGGTCGTATTCCATTCCTTCATTTCTGATACCAACTTGAACCCTCTCTTGGCGTCCTCTTTGGGTGTGGTCTCCAGGGCGAAATATCGGCTTGTCACATGCCGAGTAGTTCGGTACCGCTGCCGTGGGCCACGGGACTTGAAGTTACCAGTGGTATTGGCAAGTCTGGAAAGATCAACGGACAACCCGTGGGCAGGGCTTCCGGAAATTGCAGGGCCCGGGGGCTATCTTCCTCATGTATTTCGCTGCTGGCAGGAACTAGAACAATAGTTCAGCGATATGTAGGGTCCCACTTTCGGCCTACATACCGGACGCGAGCGAGCCCAGGGATTTGTGTCAGGGTGTAGCAAACTTCCCGCGGGGGTGTGGCTGCAGGGACGTGCCCCACAGCGACCACGTGATGCCCCACAGCGACTCATACTGGAGGGCCCACTCTCGGACCTCTTGCGGACAGCACAAACATGTTTTTTTTTTTCCCCTTTCATTTGTGTCCTCTCTCGGGCACCTCACTTCTGAATCTCGGCAGCGCCTCCAAATGTAGCCCCCCCTTTCCCCGTGACTAAGGGAGCTACGCATGCTGAGTAGGCCCACCCAAAGAGGGAACAAAAAACAGGAAAAAGTGCGCTACTAGATATTACTAAAGTGTAAATTATTGTATATTATTATATATATATATTTACACCTCTGTGATTAATTGAATAATAACAACCTCTAGTGGTGTTAAGGCGTCTGCTGCTGATGATATTAAAGTGGCTCGGCACCCCTATAGAACAGTAAAAGACAAGAAAAAACAGCGCACAACGCATATAGTGAAATATGATCAAAAATAAAATATATTAAATACAGATAATAAATCTGCATACATCAAGTAAGGTTAAATAGGCATTTCATGTACTCTGACATGTGTTACCAGACGCCAAGAAGCAACCGAAAGCAGCAGGAGCCGTCTCTCACCTTGCACCCTCTGGTCTCTGACAGGAGCTTCTGGGACGCGTTCTACGCAGGTAGGTGGCCACTCCCAGAGTGGCACTATGATTCCTCCATAGTGTAGTCGTCTCGTCTGGCAACTTGCTTCAGTGGTTAGAAACTCCAATGTAGGGAGAATGATAGTCCACAGTCTCGCTCACTGCCAGCTGCTTTATATGATCACCAGTGAGCCGCCAAACAGTGGTAATTAGACGCGGGATCGATACAGCTCGTACTAGAGAACAGGACTTGCTACAGACTGAGGGATTACTCTGAGTGCATAGAGTAATTCCTCCGTCTGTTGCAAGTCCTGTTCTCTAGTACGAGCTGTATCGATCCCGTGTCTAATTACCACTGTTTGGCGGCTCACTGGTGATCATATAAAGCAGCTGGCAGTGAGCGAGACTGTGGACTATCATTCTCCCTACATTGGAGTTTCTAACCACTGAAGCAAGTTGCCAGACGAGACGACTACACTATGGAGGAATCATAGTGCCACTCTGGGAGTGTCCACCTACTTGCGTAGAATGTGTCCCAGAAGCTCCTGTCCGAGACCATCAGAGGGTGCAAGGTGAGAGACGGCTCCTGCTGCTTTCGGTTGCTTCTTGGCGTCTGGTAACACGTCAGAGTACATGAAATGCCTATTTAACCTTACGCAGATTTATTACCTGTACTTAATATATTTTATTTTTGAACATATTTCACTATATGCGTTGTGCGCTGTTTTTTCTTGTCTTTTACCACCCACAGAGTGTGTGGCCGTTGCTGCACGTGGGTACCTTCCTAGTCTTAGGCGTGACCAGGCAGACATTGAATGATGGAGCCGCAGAACCGCAATGTGATCCCACAACGCGGTATCCAGCTCATACTTTCCCTCCTTCTCGAAGGCGGCCACCTCTTGAGGGAGCTCCAGCTGGAGGGTGTCCCTTAAAGTCTCTGATAATGTGCTTGTTGTCTGGTCCCAGACCGCAGGCTGCGCGCACCGTGTGGTGTCCTGTCACCGGTGTGCCAACGCTGCTGGTGCTATTGGGGAAGCGTCCCTATCTATGGACCTTCCCTGTTGAACCACAAACTGAACGGGGCTCAGGGGCCTAGCTGCGGCCTGCAGGCGATATCTGGTCTAGTTCAGGGGCCACGGGCACGCTGAACACATCCTCACCCTTTGCCATTCTGCTCCCGACTGGTGCGCAGCTCTGCTTCACCCCAAACTCCTCCCTCCCTCAGCGTGGATCTGTGTGCCCTATTGTCTGTATCTCCCCACGTGAGGTGCCTTCCCGTGGAGTATGCTGGGACATGTAGTCCCGTGTGGAGCCGTCTGTAATGGCCACTGCGCATGCGCACCACCGAACGCGCATGCGTGATATCCAAAATGGCGACCCCCTCTTGCTGGGTACGCCGCGAAGCTTCGGCGACCCAATCTCCATGCCAGGTGGGGGAGGGCTGCGTGGCGGTGAGCGGGGAGCTGGGCTACACTTAAATCCAATGTCCCACGACAAGAAGAAATATATAGTTCTTTTCACAAGATACAAATCAGGAAACGTTACTTTTAAGATATTTAATCTTTCTTAGAAAAGCCAGTTACACTGATATGTTGTTTTAAAATGTTAAGACTAGCCAAGTTGGCGGTTTAATGTAAAAATTGCATTCGGCAGCTCTAGGAACCAAAATTAAATGAAAGCAGCAATCCTCCCAAAAATCTATGTTTCCCCGCCCCCCTGTTTAGCTGAACCGGGATTGAACTGTGATTTCCCCAATCACCGGAACCCTACTCTCCCAGTTTCTGCGATAATTAAAAAATTTTGATACACAACTACAAATGACTGTGGGGTCACGTATAGAAAGTCTACTGGCTGCCTGAGCGAGCGTAGACCCTGCAGCCATTTTCTGTCCACTGGGCAATATTCTTCCCCCGTGGAAAAACCTGCTTGTCTCATGAACTACGAGGTACCCAGAAGTCATGGACAGCAGATATTCTCTGGGAGACTCCCCAGTTCAGGTAAGCTTTTAAAGAAGCGAAGAACAATTGTGAACTGTGAGGATTGCTGCTTTAACAGATGATCTGTGGGCCTGTCTGGGTGAATAGGACACACGTTTGAGTTCTGCTCCATGGGAAACTCTTTAAAAGCCCTTTAAACAAACAAAAACAAAAAACTGGTTGTTTTATACACTATAAAAATAGACAAAGAATTGAGGGTGCAAGCTTGGAGAGTCTCATGTGTTTGAATAGAGCTGACAACAATTCCCCAGCACTGGGAAGCTGCTTGGCAGCCTTTGTTTCGAGGGCAGCAACAGTGGCAGATGTTCTCTATGTGGTAAAGCTACACAAAGCTATAATTTTTTTTCTGTAAAGAAGGAAGCTAGATGTCTTTAAAGCAGTGTTTTTCAATCAGGGTTCCTAGGATCCAAGATTTTCGTGGGCATCCCTAAAGGAATCCCTGCAATTTTCAGGTTATTTGAAAATTGTATCAAAAAGAGAAGAATTTACAATACATCTGATCTCAGACGCGCTATTAGAGAGGGTTGGGGTTCCTTACAATACATCTGATCTCAGACGCGCTATTAGAGAGGGTTGGGGTTCCTTACAATGCATCTGATCTCAGACACACTATTAGAGAGGGTTGGGGTTCCTTACAATGCATCCGATCTCAGACGCGCTATTAGAGAGGGTTGGGGTTCCTTACAATGCATCTGATCTCAGACGCGCTATTAGAGAGGGTTGGGGTTCCTTACAATGCATCTGATCTCAGATGCTATTCGAGATGGTTAGGGTTTTGCAGCATTTCACAATATTATAGGGTTCCTTAACCAAAAACAAGTTTGGAAACCACTGCTTTAGAGATATACAATACTCACAGCATAGGATGATCATTTTCAGGGGTAAGAAAGGAAAATTCTCCCTCGACCACTTATCCTTCCACACACTAAACTGTTTATAGGATTAAAGTAGGGGGTCTCCAGAGTTGAACCCTATTAATTTCCGCTATTAATTTCACCCTGCTTCCGAAGATACTTACCTCCGAATTAAGTGCTGATAGCCGCTCTCCTTGGTCAGCAGGGTTCACAATGTGTCCTGTGAGCCAATTGGAAGCCGTGACGTCATCGGTGCGGCTTCCTATTGGCTCATGTGACCCAGGAACTTTAAACTTTAAGGCCCTGCTTTCTCAGCCAGATTGGATACCGGCACCCCCTAAGGAGGTAAGTATCAACTGAAGCAGGGGGTCCCCGGAGCTGAAATGAATGAAGTTCAGTTCTGTAAACCCCCTGCTTCAATTCAATATTCTTAAAAAATTGCAAAGAAATTTGCAGGCCCCTCCTTTTGGAAATTGCTCCTTTTGAAGACCTTTTACAACCTTTAATGTTTGTTGGTGAAGTGAATGGTTGCATGTCCTCACAAATGTTATCTTAGCTCTAATTCGTAGTGTGCAATTTAAATATGGTTCTTCCCAATACAAAGTAATGCATATACATTTTTCAAAAGATACAAATTAGTAAGACGGTTACCTTAAGGGTATTTTGGCAAAATCGATTTAGGTGAGCTCAGACCTGCCCCTGTAATACAGCATTAGCACTAACTTTCAATACCTTACTGAGAATGCTGTTATGGAAATTATTATACATAATAGGCCATACATTTCCAGTTACTTTAAGCGTGAATATTTCAAATTTGCAGTGCATGTCTTTTTGTCTATTACCAAAAACCATTCCAAGTCAGAAGTGAAGCAAAGTTCCTTGGCCAATATTCTGTATGAAATATAGGAAACTCTTACAACGGTAGACTGTAAATGTACATTCAAAGTACAGTTCCCCACAAAAATGACTGATATTGAACGTGCGCTCAATGTGGACTCTTATAAAGTTGCAATCCCACAGTTAGCCTGTTGAATTTTGTTGGGGACTTCTGAAGGCGGTAGTGTTCGTCACTCAAGTGTTTTACCCGAATCCCACCCTGTTCCTATCCGTGAACCAATAAAGTTAATGGGAAGTAGTGGTGGATTTCCCATTAAGCCCAATAGGCCTAGGGCAGTAAAAACTTCCACCCCCATTCACAGAGGCCGCGTTCTCTGGCCTATTGGGCCTGATGGGAAGTTCCTTGCCTGCTGCCGCCTCCCGCCTTCTTACTGCTGCGTCAAATGACGCTGCAATGTCACACGGCATCTTGTTGCCAGGGCAACGAGATGCTTGTGCCGTCGCCTTGGTGACATCTGCAGCGTCATTTTGCGGTTTGAATAAGACGGAGGGCGGCAGCACGGAGGAGGCGGCACCAGGTAAGTGCCATGGGGTGGCGGATCTCAAAATCTGGTGCTGGGGGGAAGGGAGAGGGACGACGACGACGACTGACTGTACTAGCACTTGATGATCACACCATGACATCAAACAAGAGGGAGCAGCCAGAGGAACTCCTCACAAGTGTAACTGTAACAAATACATGTTAAATACTTCTAGGTGTCAGTTTAGGGTAAAAAAAAGTAATCAGTTACTCAGATGAGACACCTTAAACATGCCACTGGAATATGATTGCCCCCTTAAACCTGCAGAACTGGTGATTCCCTTTTGTGTTTTTTTTTTTTTTGTCTAAATAGGTTTGAAGAAGAGTTTCTGGAGCTGAACTGCATTCATTTCAGCTCCGGGGACCCCCTGCTTTGAGATACTTGCCTTGCAAGGGGGTGCCAGTAGCTTCAAAGGCTGGGCTAGTTGGGGTTATCGAAATGGTGGCTTCAATGTCCCGCGGGCCAATAGAAATCCGTGACGTCATCCATTGCGGCTTCCTATTGGCCAACGTGACGTGGGACATTTAAACTGCAAACAGATACTGATTCCAAGATAAGTAGCTCTGTAAGCAAGGGGTCCCTGGAGCTGAACTTAACACAATTCAGCTCCAAAGACCCAATGCTTCAAACCGATTTAGAAAAAAAAGTGTCACCAGTTCTTCTGCTTTAAAGCAGATTACCAAATTTATTTAAAAAAAAAAAAGGCCATCAGGAAAGTGTTTACATTGTTTTTCATTCCCAATTTCGCCACTGCACCAAGGAGCGCAGAGATGGTTTTCATGTAGAATACCGTTCTCATCAGAAAAGCTTATTGTACTGTAATTTTCAGAGATAAGGTTTATTTGAAGTCTACTAATATGACTTAAGGAATTGCAAACACTGACTTAAAAGCGCTACCTTCCGTGAACTATAGGGAATAAAACAACAGTAGGAGAAAAGGTACAAGAGATCTATAAAGTGAGAAAATGTATATTTAAAAATTAATTAAATTCAGTAATCTAATGTTATAACTGTGCTTTATACAAACACTTGCTGCTCCATTTTTGAAATGGTCTTCCGTCTTGTGAAGTTATATTATTCTTGTGATTAATGTCGGTGTAATAAGTTCACAACTATTTAAATCCCAATATATGCACTCAGAGGGGCAGTGATGTTCTGGCATTTGGAACCTCCCGTGGCAGGAAAACCTTTATCAATAGATCAGTCTGCAATAGCTCAAAGTAGAACAGAGACAAGTCTTAGTGTAACATGTATAAAAATATATTGGAATAGTGTTTGATGGTAATGCACTCACATTTAAAATCATAATAATCAATGTATCAGTGTGAAACAGATCTCTATTACTGTCACCAGTTGTCCGGAACAGACCACGATGCTGCGACCAGCTCTCACTTTTCAGCATCTTTAGTCACATCCGGTCAGTGGACCCTTCAATGCATTATGTTGCTTCTGTCTCCTCGACACTTGACAATGCGTTTCGCCAAAGAAGGCTTCTTCAGCGAAATGCGTTTTCGAGTGTCAGAGACGGAAGTGACGTACAGCCGGGAAGGAATTTGATGGAAATCGCCGAAAGTGAGTTGGTCGCAGCATTGAGGTCTATACCCGGACACTCTTTGACCGTAATATAGATACGGCACACGCTTATACAATTAAAAAAATAATAACAATAAGCAAGTGTGAATGCAATACCATTATGAAACACTATTTCGATATAGTTTTATACATACTACACCGACTTGCCTCTTTTCTACTTTGAGCTATTGCAGATGGATCCATTGATAAGAAAGGTTCTCCTTTCTGCCACAGGAGGCTCTAAATGCCAGAACATCACTTACCATATTTGAGTCAATATATTGGGACTCCACGTATGTTTTTAAATAGTTATGAACTTATTACACTACACTGACATTTTCTTTGTCATTCTTTGTTTTTATTCACCTGTGCTCCCCACATTCACAAGAATAATCTGACTTCAGTTCTTATTCAGTAAGGCCCAATTTGCACCATAATCTAATATAAACTGCCATTGAGTTCAATTACCGTTTTTGGCCGAGTATGTTGTAATAATATTCTTTAATAGTTACGGGTTTAGGCTAAATTTTTAGGAATACAATATAAGGTTAAAAAAAGTGATTACAAATATGGAAAAATAAATGTGCAGGGAGGATTGCACATTTAGAAAATACTTTTTTGTTATATTTTATTTAGCTTGGTAAAACCAACATTGTTTCGTTTATCAGTAATATGAACAGGGATCCCCAGCACACAATAAAGTAATAGAGACAGAATATGTCCACAATAAATCAATGTATTAAATGTAATAGCAGCTACAACATTGACCCCGACACAGGATCTGGAGAATACATCTCATGGAGAGAAACAATACAGAGGAAGAAGAGGGGAGGAAGGGGAACAAGGGGGATGAAACACTAAACAGCAAAACATGGAAAGGGAACAACGTCCAATACACGTCAAGTAAAAAGCGATAAAATCTAGGGGGCGATGTTTCGGAGCCAAAGGCCCCTTAATCATGCCCGTTCCCACAGGCTGAAAAAAGTCTATGGTACTTCCCTAGTATTCACACCTTCAAACTACTACCTCTCACCTGAAAAACCAAAATAAAGGATTTGTTTAAGAATAGTAAATCTATCTTACAAACCCACAAACATCAATATTGCTGAAAAACAGCAAGGCATGTAAACTGCATAAACAGACTAACAATGGAGGAAGAATCTCTGTATCATGAACACTTCTTGTCAGTTACAGTAAAACGTCCCCCATTTAGGGATAGAGGTTACCCCTTGTTCCCGTGCACCTCATCATTTATCTTGCATACGTACCTGGTTGTGGAGTGCTACCTATCACACATACTTATTGTTTTGTTTATATTACATTTCAGACCTTGCATTCATTAATTGTGGTATGCGGTAGACTTGACATCCTCAAATATACACGTGCAGAAATACATTTTTAACTCTTAATATTTGTACCCTAAGCTACTGACCATCATCCACAATCTATTTCTAAAGGAATTAATCTTTAAGATAAATGGGCTTGGAATTCTTCCTTTAAAAACACCTGTAAATTGTAATCAAAGTGCAATCCCACATAAACAGAAAAAATTAAAAGAATGGAATTCTAATTACCTTCCCTAAACAAATCTGTCCCTGCAAATGTCAACAATGTGGCTGCTTTTATTGTTTGTGAAATGAATTACAAATTGCATTTCAATGGGGCCCGTGAAAGGGGAAATGCCTGTCAAACAAGTGTTTTCTTTGCCCTTAACCAACCCTCCTGCCCGGGAGATATTTAAAAATGAGAGGTAACGCTTAGTGTATTACTTGCTGGTAAAACATTTTATAAATAAATTATGAGAGAGCCTATAAAGTTAGGGAAAAGCACTTGCTGAACAGACTGATATCTGACAAAACTGAGTTGTCAGAGGAAATTAAACCCAGTCCAAGACTCTGCTCACCATATTAACAAACTAACTTTAAACAAAATAGTTCAAAATAATAGAGGTGTCAGATTTTGGTTAAAAAAATAAATAAATAATACATTCGCTAGTAACAACGTTTTAAACATGACACTGGCATTCGTTCACTTTGGTGCTAGGAGAGATTAATCGGATAACCCGTTTGAGTGTAAACTCGAATTAAACTAGAAACCTGAAAATGTCATGCAAACATTGAGATCAAAACCAAAATAGGCCTATATTTCTTTGAAGATGTCCAATAAAATAATTTGCTTGATATCTGTAGTTTATGATCATATTACGTTGCAAAACTTTTCAGGTACGTTCTGTTTGTTTTCTGCTTTTGTGTTTTATGGAAAAGAGTCTGGTTTTCTGACCAGCAGAGCAGATTAAAAGTCAAATATAACTAACCCGTTTGTGGGCAACTATCTTTATTTTAAATTTTTCTTTTTTACTACATAATTACATCTTCCTTTATATAGTTTTATTGTATAGCTTTACAATCATGCATATTTCTTTTTTTTTTTAATGATATTAAATTGAAAAATGTAAATTTTCCAACATTACCAATTTTTCTTAAGTAGAGCCATGACTACCTTCCACGTACCGCAAGGGTTTCTGAGGAGCCTGTTTTTTAACTTTTGGTGGAGCCATGAAAAGCTTTTTAAGACTGCATGGATCTATGGGGGAGCCTCACTCAGCCCGGATAAAGGGTATTCAAGCTAGATCCCTCTTTAATCGCCTATCAAGTCAATGCCTGTTAATTCCATATCAAGCGCCAACACCCCGTATCGGAGCATGGTGAATCCTGGTCTGCGTATTAAAGCAAAAGTGGTGCAATTCTGGGGCAAAAAATTGCACCAGATATAAAAGAAAGAAATCCAATTTGAATCAATGGGATTTTTTTTTCTTTGCAGTTGGTCCAAAGTTTGCCTGAGATTTGCACCAATTTGGCTATGCTATATAAACCCCCAATAATTTATTGTAAACATGCCTTGCCCCCTACTGAAGCTATAGATGGATAGAGAAGTTACATTTGAGAGTCTTGTTCTTTTATCTAAACACCAATGGATGATAGCAGACCAACAAAAAAAAATGGCAATCTCCAAGTATGGGTGGTTCAGGATCCCCTGAATCCAAACTGTCTCCTCCCTCCCTCCCCTTAACTTTCTCAGCTCGTGTTAACCAAAACCTGGGACTTCTTCCAGTTCAGATCAATCCAAACCACAAGTTTGGATCTCTTTGCCTGAGCCAAATAGAAACCAAAACAAAACCTTGTTTTTGGTTCTCACTTGGGCTCAGATCTTGCTACATTTCCCTCCCTAGAAAGCCACCCTTCACCTGCGCGATTTTCTGTAAGATCTGGCAGAGGAATAGAGGGTGGTATGAGTGGCTGAGAGCTCAATAATATACCATTATCTGACGTTAACCTGTCACCCAGTCTCTATTATTAATGTTGAGTATATAAATAGTATACAGGCATACCCCGCTTTAAGGACACTCACTTTAAGTACACTCGCGAGTAAGGACATATCGCCCAATAGGCAAACTGCAGCTCGCGCATGCGCCTGTCAGCATGTCCTGAACAGCAATACCGGCTCCCTACTTGTACCGAAGCTGTGCGCAAGCGGGGAGACTATAGAGCCTGTTACAAATGCGTTATTTACATCAATTACGCACGTATATGATGATTGCAGTACAGTACATGCATCGATAAGTGGAAAAAAAGGTAGTGCTTCACTTTAAGTACATTTTCACTTTACATACATGCTCCGATCCCATTGAGTACGTTAATGCGGGGTATGCCTGTATTAGGTTGGCATAAAGATACCACCATCTGTCTACTCTGTACCAGTACTTGTCAATTCAGTTGTGGTTGAATTAACACTCTTAGGCTACCTTTATGTGATAGGTAAATAGTATACCACAGTGGTTCCCAAACTTTTTCGGTTCAAGGCTCCCTAAAGCGATCAGGATTTTTTTCAAGGCTCCCCAAAGCGATCAGTATTTTTCCACGGCGCCCAAAGTGAAAACAAAGTTGTATATACATACATACCCTCACACACACCCCACTCACACCCCCCCCCACTCACACCCACTCCACCCCCCTACACACCCACACCCCACACACCCCCACTCACACACCCACTCACCCCCACTCACACACCCCCCCACTCGTAGACACTCTCGCAGACACTCTTTCAGACACTCACATACAGCAAGGGGGGTGAATCGGAGCCAGGGGTGGAAATCGGAACGAAGGGGGGGGGAATCGGAGCAGGGGAGGCAAGGGGGAAGCAAGAAAGGCATGGAGCAGTACTCCCCACGTGCTCCATGCAGGAGGGGGCGGGCCTCGCTTTGCAAGCTCGTATAGAGCTTGCTGCGGGCCAAAAAAAAATCCTGGCAGCGAGCAAACACGCGCCAGCCAATCAGGAGAGGGGGGAGGTTTTTTTTTCTTTTGCAGAGACGCATGCGCTGCCTGGCGCATCGCAAGCGCGCTAAATCCTGTCACCCCGTGGTGACCGGGTGACAGGATTTATCGAGGGGCACGGCCGGACCCCCTAACTCACAGGGCCCGGGACGCCAGTACCATCTGTCCCCCACTGTTTGTGGCAGGGCCGTCCCCCCCCCCCCGTGTCAGCGGTATTGCCCGCCGCCCCGCCCCCCCATTTCACACCTCACGAGCCCCCATCTCTTTCCGGCCCCCCCCTTCCCATGTATTTCTCTCCTTTCCGTCTCACCCTCCCGCCTTGCATGTATTTCTCTCCCCTGCTTCTCACTAGCCCCCTCTCTCCTCTCCCTCAGTCAATTACCCCACGCTCACTCATTCCGTCCTCCCCTCACACAATTCCCCCCACAAGATATATACCAAAAAACTTCCCACCCCCGAATACATACTAAAAAATCCCCACCCCCCAAATATATACAACCCCCCCCCCCAAATGCATACAAAAAACCCACCTACCATATATATATATATATATATATATATCAAACAAAACAGAAATATAAAGGAGCGCCTAATGCAACAACCTGCCTAACTGTGAGTAGGTAAGCTACTCTGGTATAACAACCTATGGGGTGGCCAAGGGGGATATAATTAGAATATAAAATAGAACCTATGTTATTATAAGATAAAACATGTATGACAATAGTTTAACTTTAATATAAAAATACGTACAAATTAAAAAATATATAATAATAAATTGTTTCAATGGAATAATACCAAAATACTAAAAAAACCTTTAAAAAACATAGAGTCCCGTTCCAAGTGAATGCATCCAGGTACAAGGCAGCCCGTTTGAAAGGGATCACAACTCCCTAAGGATACCTATGGAAAGAAAAAAGAAAAAAAAACAGGCGCACACCTAGTGCATTAAAGTATAACAATAAGTTTATGTAACATTAAAAAAGACAAATGCCCACTCACAAGAAAAACGGTAATAAAGTGCAGTTATGAGATTGGCCCTCATATGCCAGTGGTAGCGTCCGGATCAGCAGTAGTGTCTTCTCCTACATACACATGGCGCCGGCACGGCGTGGTCTCCTTCACCGGAAATGACGTCCACCCGGTCTGGTGCCCCACAAAAGGAAGCCCCGCCGGGAAACGGAGTCCTCGTCCGCCTGCCTTTGGTCACCGCACCACCAGGGGAAACAAGGATGTATCCGCTCCTCTGTTTGGCTTAGCCGCTCCCAACTTGCATCAGTCTTTCTTGGTGGGAAAGTGCCTGCTCTGCATTAGCCACGCCCTACGCGTTTCGTCATGTGATATGACTTCATCAGGGGATACCCATTGGTTGTGACCCCACGATATTTATAGCAAGGTGAATTTGCATACACAATTACAAAGTTAATTAGAACATTAATTGTATGTATTAACCCATTCCATGAATTCAAATTTTCATGTTGCAATGGTTGCAATGGAAGGGTTATGAGGACACCACTGAGTTTGCGGAGAAATAGGTTATAGCTCATATTAATTATATATAAATATATGTTGATTTTGTATTTCAATTAATATAACTTTTAGGACAGTAAACAAAAAAAAATAAAATAAAAAAATATATAAATATAATTATATAGAAACTGTCCTAAGGGGGGTGCAATTGTTGTACAAAGTAGTGTTAAATATCGATCAGAAGCACTAAAACAATTACATGACATAAAATCATATAAAACCCTCAAATCTGACCCAACTGATGTTTTTGCAAAACAGCTAAACAACATCCTTGACTTCGGTGTAATTTTACAAGTGTTAAGCGAAAAGGAAAGAAGCTTCCTGTCCGTTCAAAATCCGGTAATCCCCATTTTTCACCATCTCCCAAAGATCCATAAATCTTTGGTCGAACCTCCTGGGCGACCAATTATATCTAGCATTGGATCTTTGGGAGATGGATTATCCAGATACATCGATATTTTTTTGCAACCACTGGTCCACAAACTTCCGTCATACCTACAGGATTCTACTGACTTATTAAATTCACTGTCTAAATTCACTTGGTCCCCTAACTATTTATGGGTCACTTTAGATGTAACATCCCTTTACACAATTATTGATCACTCACAAGGTATTGCAGCAGCACAACATTTTCTTAATCAATCACTGTTATCACCAGCACAGGTCACATTTATTTTAGAATCTATTTTATTTTTACTCACACACAACTATTTTCTCTTTGACAACACTTATTATTTAAAGACACGAGGCACCGCAATGGGCACGTCATTTGCACCGTCCTATACAAACTTATTCATGGGATATTGGGAGCACAAACACATTTTCAGTCACACTAATTCTTTCCGTAATAACATCACTTTCTATCGGAGATTTATCGACGACTTGTTTTTGATTTGGGAAGGTGACACTAGGTCTCTGACGGAATTTGTGGACCAGTTAAATAGGAATGATTACAACCTACATTTTACTTTTTTACATCATGAAAAAAGGATCGAGTATCTTGATTTACTTTTATCTGTAGATTCATGTCAATCTATTCAATTTGACATCTACAGAAAACCAAATTCAAGAAATACGTTTCTAAAAGCCAACAGTGGTCACCCACGTCCTCTAATAAAAGGCATACCGAAGGCACAATTCCTAAGGTTGAAACGTATTTGCTCAACAGATGATTCATTTGTAGAGCAATCTAAAGAATTGGCTTTGAGATTTTTCAAAAGGGGATACTGTAAAATGAACCTACAGGAAGCTTTTGATCATGCATTTCATATCCCACGTACCAAACTGTTGAAGAAAAAGATTAAAATAGATTGTAAAAAATAATCAACGCCACTCTATTTTATTACACAACATAGTCGCCAAGCAAATAACATCCGCTCCATTATATCAAAACACTGGAACATCTTGTCATTGGACAATAAACTTAAGCCACACATTGAAAAATTACCCAAATTCGTGCTCAAAAAAGCTAAGACCATCTCCAATTATATATCACCAAGTATGTATACAAAATCACATACAAAAACCAAATGTTTTGTCCCTCCTATGGGTTTTTACAAATGTGGCTTTTGCAAAGTCTGTTCCTATGCAAAACCAATTAAAACAATTCAGTCAAAAATAAACAAAAACAAAACCAAATTGAGGAGTTTTATTACGTGCAACACCAACCATGTAATATATCTCTTGACATGTGGCTGTGGTATGGGCTATATAGGGCGAATGATACGACCATTAAAACTTCGAATAATGGAGCACATTAGAAGTATTAAGAACAAAGACCAGAGGTTCCCTGTGGCACGACATTTTATGGAATGTCCCAAAGGAAATTTGGACCACCTTACATTCAGTGGTCTAGAACACATTCCACTCTCAGTCCGACGTGGAGATCGTCAGAACACTCTAAATAGAAAAGAGATGTTCTGGATCTTCATGTTAGATACCATGACACCTAGAGGTATCAACGTGGATTGGGAGATAAAACATTTTCTGTAGAACCATCTATCTCTTGCCACAGGGAACCCTGTAAAATATGTGTTCCTGTTCGTGCAGTTCGCCCATATGGCCCATTAATACACTCCTTTGAGTAAGTGATCATAATTAATATGACAATGACAAAATAAATATTTTTGTCTATTTGTAATGTAATGTACCTAGCATTTATTCAAAATATCGATATATCTTTTATTTGGTCCTTTTATATTATGTTCAACGAGGAATGCCAAACATCATATATATATATCTTTTGCTCACTAAATCCATTCCATATGTTTACAATATGTTTATAATATGTTGTTATAAATATGACAATATTTAATTCATTTCTATGCCCTTCCCCTTCCTTCCCTCCCTCTTTTTCCTCCCCCCCCCCTCCCCCTTCTCCCTTTCCCCCCTACCTTCCCTCCCCTTTCTTTTCCCACCCTTCCCTTCCCCACTTATATCATTAATCATGAGATCTGCAAAGTTCATACTTGTGTGTTCGGTTAACCATATTGATGAATCCAATCATTATTTACAGCATGTCTAATTATGCAATGTCTTGCTGGTCTTGTTATTTGATTTTATACAATTGCATTTATATATATGAAAAGTCTAAAGTGCAACTGAGTATGTTCTGATCATTACCTTGGGGATGATCTCCTTGGGGATGATGGTCAAGCCGGTGGCTTGAGGGGGAGGAGGGGTGGCGTGCCGGTAATGCAGAGGGCCGATGCTGGGGGGGGGGGGTGGCGGGATGGCCCAGTGCTGCATGGGACGGTCCCTGCACGGGGGGGGGTCAGTGCTGCGGGGGCCGGTGCCACATTGGGGGAGGGCCGGTGTGCTGCGGGGGGGGGGGAGGGAGGGTGATGGTGCACCGATGCTGCCGGGGGTGGCGGTTTTGGCTGGGGGGGGGGGAGATAGTGCTGCTGCGAGACATCTGTCTCCCGGCGCTGCTCCTCCAGCGCGCCGGGCCTCCCAACCTACTTCCAGCGCTGACAACAGGGAGAGCCGGCGCCGGGTTCAGCGTTTTTTTTAAAAATTTACTGGCCTTTGTTCGCCGCTGCTGGCGGCCCTGATCGCGGCTCCCCTCTAGCCAAGCCACGGCGCACCAGGGCGCCACGGCGCACAGTTTGGGAACCACTGGTATACCAGGTTGGCATAGCTACGCTACCATCAGACCTGTCTCTACTCTGTACCAATGAATCAGTGAATTCAGTTTCACTTGGGTAAACACTGTTAGGTTACCTGTGTGCGTTGGGTATATAACATACTAGGTTGGCATAAAGATCCCGCCATCTGGCTTGTCTCTACTTTCTTCCAGTTTACCAGTCCTTTCAGTTTGGTTAACACCCTAAGGTTACCTGTATATGTTGGATGTATTTTGTAGCATACTAGTTTACATAGAGATCCTGGTTTATTAGTTCTGTTCTTAGGTTAGCATAACACAAAACACCTAGCATATATAGTTCATTGTTAGTGCCTGGTTTCAAGCTACACTTGGTTTACATATTGTGACAAAAGCCCCTCTTTTGTAGCGCTGACATCTGTCTGGACTCTAAATGACACAATATTCTAGGGTTAATTAGAGAAATAACAAGATAATACAAAGCATTATATGGCGTAACTCAGGATTCTACCTGTTTTATTTCGTCCCAGTAGGTGACTGCAGCTGTGACTTTAAGAAACTAAATCATAAAAATAATACCTATCCTTTTTAGGGCAACTAACTATACAGCAGCATAAGCCAACTAACCTGGTTCCCCAGCTTAACTAACACATTCCTGTTTAGGGTTACTATATACTTAATAATATCCACAGTCTTTAGGCACAGACATATACATTGATTTCTTATCTGATAGATGGGGACAGCTTCCCAATAGATTCTCTGCAATCCTTCTGGATACTGCAACACATGAAGAGAGCGTCCTCCCTGAACTGGATTCAGGGGAGAAGCGTGTCCCCAGCCTCTAGGAGAGAGACTGATTGTAGTGGTGAGAACATAGACCCAAGTGACCCCAGTCAAATCTTCTGGATACTGGAATACTTGAAGGGGGTACCCTCCCCAAACTGGATGCAGGGGAGCAGCGATACCCTTAGGCTCTAGGAGAAAAACTGAAACAGCAAACCTTTTTGCCCTAAATACCTGTTCCTGTAATTTGGTGAGCAGGTGAGGGGAATCCAGAACAACTATAAACTATGGCCTGGATTCTTTATCCAGCAGTCTCAGTACATGTGTGTAATGGATCCTTTTAGACTATTTCTGCATTTTCTGACCTAAATTGGGCAGAAAGTTGCCTAATATCCTGGGACTATGTCACAATATATATATATATATATATATATATATATATATATATATATATATTACCTTTTGTTCAATTGTAAAGTAAAGGTTTTGTTGTTGAAGGACAATGTTGTATGTTTAGGAGTCTGGGATAAACAGCATATCTAATGCAGCGTTAGACCCTTTCACCACATCATGCAGCTCTACTCCAATTCCTTCTGACATGGGCAATACCCATTAAAGCAGTGTATAACATCAGGACCATTAGTCCACCCATGAATGTGCACGCTAGGGCCCTCAAAGTCTGTAGCCAAAACAAAGAGTAAGCAACAGCGTAAAAAAACTCTGCCTTATAGTACATCATCTGCAGCTACAGCCACATGAAAAACTAAGTCTAAACAGAGTGTGAGTACTGTATCAAAGAGAACAACATTTGAACATTCTAGCTATAGTGGGAAAGGGATGCATGCACCCACATTGTACCCTTTGCATAATCTCACTCTAATGATATCAACCATAGTTGGAGGATAGTATTGGGTGAAAGGGGATGCAGCTTGCTCCACCTAGTGCAGCTCAATGACATTATTATGACACTACTACAGACAAATGGAGCAGAGTGGAATAAATAACGTTCAAATAATGTTCTACTATCTAGTGTGTGCGTGTGTGTGTGTGTATGTGTGTATTGTGACAAACGGCTTACTCCGGGGCTCCGCCGTCTGTCCGGGACTGTTAGAACACGGTCTTTTAGGGTAGGTTAAATGATGAGACGTCACGTACTGTTCCTTTAAACAGGCTATGCCTGGTTTATTCAGTCCCAGGCACTGAGACTGCCACAGTTTAAACAGAAAACAAAGCCAAACAAAAAGCTGCTCGTCTGAGCGATAACTTAAACTTAGATGTCCCTGACTCAGAGTTGGAAGTGGCTTGTCCACTTCCACCAACAAAATAAGTACCTTTGCAGTCTTTAGACAAACTAACAGAATGAATGAACCGATTTGGGAAAGAGGCTTTCTCACCCCTCTTCAGTTCAGCAGCCTTCCAGGCTCTTGGGCGGGCCCAGAGGAAACAGGAAACAGGTCTTATATACCTGAACTCTAATCAGCATGACAGGTGACAGAAAACAGGCAGCAGACAAACTGTGGAATGGAGTGCCTGTACCACGAGGCTGCCCTGTTCAGCTTAGACAGGACAGAAACTGTTCAGTATCCTGGGAGCCCTGTATATGGAGTTTATTACCAACCCCTGGTTTCTGTCACATATCCTCCCCCCCAGCTCAGACCTCGAGGGGTGAGCGACCATGGATATTAGGGAGTGCATCCTTGACAACCCGTCGGCATTGCCATGTTTGTGCCCCGACCTGTGTTCCACAGAAAATTTAAAGGGCTGTAGGCTTAGGAACCACCTGGTCACCCTAGCGTTCTTCTCCCTATTTTGACACATCCAGGTAAGGGGTGCATGATCTGTGACCAATCGGAACTTTCTCCCCAACAGATAATACTTGAGTGTCTCTACAGCCCACTTTATTGCGAGACACTCTTTCTCGACTATGGAGTAATTTTTCTCCTGGGGATTTAGTTTCCTACTTAAATAAAGGATGGGGTGTTCCTCCCCTTGAGACTCCTGGGAGAGTACCGCCCCCAGCCCTACCTCAGATGCGTCGGTTTGGACTACGAACTCTTTGGAGAAGTCAGGTGTGACCAACACTGGTTGGGCACAGAGAGCTTCTTTCAGGCTTCTAAAGGCCTGTTCGGCTTCGGGGGACCACTTTACCATTAGCGGTCCTCTTGCTTTTGTGAGGTCGGTTAGTGGGGTTGCCTTAGTTGCAAAATTGGGAATAAACCTCCTATAGTAGCCAATTAACCCCAAAAAGGTCCTTACTTGTTTTTTTGTGACTGGCCTTGGCCAATTTTGTATCGCCTCTACTTTGAGTGTTTGTGGTTTGAGTAACCCTCTACCAATAGAATACCCCAGATACTTGGCCTCCTCCAGACCAATAGTGCATTTAGCGGGGTTAGCAGTTAGTCCAGCAGACCGAACTGCGTCGAGCACAGCTTGGACCTTTGGAAGGTGGGACTGCCAATCTTCACTATGGATTACCACATCATCCAGGTAGGCGGCAGCGTACCGAACATGTGGTTTTAAAATTTTATCCATCATTCTTTGGAATGTGGCGGGAGCTCCATGTAAGCCAAAAGGCAGCACCTTATATTGAAAGAGGCCGTCTGGGGTTGAGAAGGCTGTTTTTTCTTTTGCCCTTTCTGTGAGGGGAACCTGCCAGTACCCTTTTGTTAGGTCTAGGGTTGTGAGATATCGGGCTTTGCCCAGTCTCTCTACAAGTTCATCCACCCTGGGCATAGGATAAGTATCAAATTTTGACACCGCGTTTAGTTTCCGGTAGTCATTACAAAACCTTGTTGTACCGTCTGGCTTTGGGACTAAAACTATAGGGCTGTTCCACCCACTTTGGGATTCCTCAATTACGCCTAGTTTTAGCATTTTTTTAACCTCTAAACTTATAGCCTCTCTCTTGGCCTCTGGGATTCGGTACGGTTTAAGGTTAACTCGGACCCCCGGTTCAGAGACTATGTCATGTTTAATTACGTTAGTTTTACCTGGCTGTGTAGAGAAGATTTCTTTGTTCCTTCTCACTAAACTCTGGACCTCTCGTTTCTGATGCACGGACAGTGTTTCAGCTATGCTAACCTCTGGGTCAGTTTCTTGATTCTCTGACGGACCTGGGGGTACTAGGGTTAACAAGACCTCTCTATCTTTCCAGGGCTTGAGTAGGTTTATATGGTAAATTTGCTCAGGTTTCCTCCTACCTGGCTGCCTTACCCTATAATTTACTTCTCCCACTCTTTCCAAGACCTCATATGGCCCATGCCATTTAGCAAGGAATTTACTCTCCACTGTGGGAACCAGAACTAGTACCCTATCACCTGGAAAAAAAATTCTGACCCTAGCACCCTTATTATACGTATTCCTTTGTGCTTCTTGAGCTTTCTCCATGTGTTCCCTCACTATGGGTAGGACTGCAGCAATGCGGTCCTGCATTTGGGCAACATGCTCTATTACACTTCTGTAAGGGGTAACCTCGTGTTCCCAAGTTTCTTTGGCTATATCCAGTAAGCCCCTTGGATGTCGGCCATACAATAGTTCAAACGGGGAGAAGCCTGTGGATGACTGGGGAACTTCCCTAATGGCAAATAACAGGTATGGTAACAAACAGTCCCAGTTTTTCCCATCCTTATCGACCGCCCGGCGTAACATGCTCTTTAAGGTTTTATTGAACCTTTCCACTAAACCATCTGTTTGTGGATGATAGACTGAGGTTCTGAGATGCTTGATTTTTAGGAGTTTACATAGCTCTTTTGTTACTTGGGACATAAATGGTGTTCCCTGGTCAGATAAGATCTCTTTAGGAATTCCGACCCGGGAAAACAGAAGTACTAACTCTTTTGCTATGTTTTTAGCAGAGGTGCTACGTAGGGGAACTGCCTCCGGATATCGGGTAGCATAATCTAATATTACCAATATATGCTGATGTCCCCTAGCAGACTTTATTAGGGGTCCTACTAGATCCATAGCAATCCGGTCAAATGGTACCTCTATTATGGGAAGGGGTACCAATGGGCTGCGGTATGCTTTGAACGGGGCGGTGATCTGACATTCTGGGCATGAGGAACAATAGTTTGTAATTTCTGCCAGAACCCCAGGCCAATAAAAGCTTCGGAGAACCTTTTCTTTTGTCTTTTCCACCCCTAGGTGTCCCCCCAATGGATGACTATGTGCGAGGTGTAATACTACGTTACGGAATGTCCGTGGTACCAACAATTGTTTAGTTGTAACTGATTTTCTTTTATCAACCCGATATACTAGGTCGTTCTCTACCTCGAAGTAGGGGTAAGCAAGTGACCTATCTGGTTGGCCATGAGTACTATTCTGGTCCCGTATATTTCCCCTTGCTACCGCTAATGTGGGGTCCTCCCACTGGGCCTTCTTAAAACTCCCAGGACTGACCTCTAGGTCAGCGAGGGTCTTATCCTGTACTGGGGTGGTAAGTGCCTGATCAATATCTTGATTTGGGGTATTCCCTACCAAAGTAGTGATGGGGATGGGAATTTCACAGCACTCCTCCTTTTCCCCTTTCTTATTTGGGCCCTCGTCAACCTCCATTTCTGAAAAAGGGAAAGGATTTGTTTCTTCTAACACTTCGTTATGGTCTGCTATTGAACTCTGGGCGCTATTCTGAGCTGGGGACCACATTTTTAGAAAATGGGGAAAGTCGGTCCCTATTAACACATCATGTGCCAGTTTGGGTACAACACCCACCTTGAAATCTAAAGAACCAAATTCTGTTTCAAAAAAAACATCAACAGTGGAATATTCATGATTATCCCCATGTATACAACAAATTGCCACTCTTTGTGAACTGTTTACCTGTTTCTTCTTAATGGGCAATAGGTATTCGGACACTAGTGTGACCATACTCCCAGAGTCAAGAAGTGCCCGAACCCTCTTACCATTAACCTTTACAAATGCCCACAGATGGTTATTCAAGGGGTCCTCTGGGCTAGGGCCCATACATTGGGACAACAGCGAATAAGGTTCCACGCTGTTGCATTGCATGGGCTCATCATTTAGTGGGCAGATTTTTGCTGTGTGGCCCCTCTCATGACAATTTACACATTTAGGTACATAGTCTGTGTCCCACTTAGAGCCTTTTCCCGGCTCCCCATGTTGGCTATTGCCCTTAGTGTGCGAACCACTGTTGCTGGTGCTGCGTGAAGGTGGTCGCCGCTCTTCAGCTCCCCTTAACCCCGGTACCCTTTTACCGTCTCTGGAAGAGTCCTGGAACCTCGGGTAGTGGGGTTGCTCCACGACTGTGGGTTGCGGGTGCTCTCCTGCTGCATTGTACCTTTCTACGAGGGCCACAAGCTCATCCGCATTGTGGGGGTCACTCCGACTGACCCAATGGCGTAAGGCAGAGGGAAGTTTCCTCAAGAACTGGTCCATGACCAACCGTTCCACGATGTGGCTTGCTGAGTTGATCTCGGGTTGTAGCCACTTCCGGGCGAGGTGGATGAGGTCATACATCTGGCTTCGGGTGGCTTTATCCATCGTGAAGGACCATGCGTGAAACCTTTGGGCGCGAACAGCCGTGGTTACGCCGAGGCGGGCGAGGATCTCGAACTTCAATTTTGCATAGACGTTAGCTTCGGCTGGCTCTAGATCAAAGTAAGCCTTCTGGGGTTCGCCGCTTAGGAAGGGTGCGATTAGACCAGCCCACTCAGCTTCTGGCCATCCCTCTCTCTGTGCCGTGCGTTCAAACGTGAGAAGATAGGCTTCCACATCATCCGAGGGTCCCATCTTCTGAAGGTAGTGGCTTGCCCTGGTCATTTTCGGAACTGGGGCTGCCGCTGCCAGTGGAAGGTTACTGATAGTCTCCCTCAGGATCTCGAGTTCCTGCTGTAAGCCCTGAGCGAACCGCTGTTGCTCCTCTTTCAGCAAGCGGTTTGTCTCTTGCTGGTTTGCATTCGCCTGTTGCAGGGCTTCATTCGCGTCTCTCTGGACAGCGACATTGCGTACCAGCGCACTCACCACGTCTTCCATCTTGTTTGGAGAGAGAGAAAAAAAACCTTTTTTTTTTTTTTTTTTCTTTAAAGTTCTTTAACCCCCAGACCTTTTAGTGTTCTGCCCGCATTCTCCACCATATGTGACAAACGGCTTACTCCGGGGCTCCGCCGTCTGTCCGGGACTGTTAGAACACGGTCTTTTAGGGTAGGTTAAATGATGAGACGTCACGTACTGTTCCTTTAAACAGGCTATGCCTGGTTTATTCAGTCCCAGGCACTGAGACTGCCACAGTTTAAACAGAAAACAAAGCCAAACAAAAAGCTGCTCGTCTGAGCGATAACTTAAACTTAGATGTCCCTGACTCAGAGTTGGAAGTGGCTTGTCCACTTCCACCAACAAAATAAGTACCTTTGCAGTCTTTAGACAAACTAACAGAATGAATGAACCGATTTGGGAAAGAGGCTTTCTCACCCCTCTTCAGTTCAGCAGCCTTCCAGGCTCTTGGGCGGGCCCAGAGGAAACAGGAAACAGGTCTTATATACCTGAACTCTAATCAGCATGACAGGTGACAGAAAACAGGCAGCAGACAAACTGTGGAATGGAGTGCCTGTACCACGAGGCTGCCCTGTTCAGCTTAGACAGGACAGAAACTGTTCAGTATCCTGGGAGCCCTGTATATGGAGTTTATTACCAACCCCTGGTTTCTGTCACAGTATATATATATATATATATATATATATATATATATATATATATTTTTTTTTTTTTATATATATATATATATATATATATATATATATATACACAATTATAGTCAAATAGAACAGTTGGCACTCCAGGGGTGCTGATAGGCTGTAGGTGCTTTTCCCATATGGATAATATAGACATACGTTACCGTTCCAAGGTCTGGTAAAGCAAAAGACAGCACTCCATTGTAGAAAACTTCACAAAGTGTATTAGTGAAAATAGTGGTACATCAAGAAACCCAACGTTTTGGTCCTCCAAAATGGGACCTTCCTCAGGGGATACAAGGATATATATATATATATATATATATATATATATATATATATATATATATATATATATATATATATACACACACACACACACAAAATGTAGAATCAGCGCTAGGACTAGCACAATTGGTGAAATTGTAGTTAAAAATAATGTGCAAAAATAATTAATTGATATAATGCAAATCAAGTATTGAAAAGGGATATTGTGCCTGTAGGATGCAGCTCTAATTAGGATATGCCTATCCAAAGAATATCGAAATAGAGAGAGAAAAAAGCGCAATCCCACATAGCAATTGAAAATATAGGGAAAATGTATTGTAAAACAACAAAGGCTTTTTACTGGACATAAATACTAAAAATACACAGACAATAAATGTATATGTAATAAACACAGGAGCAATATTAAGTATAAATGGCACACCACTGTTTGTAAAAAGTATATAAATATTATTGTGCTTCTGGTGCTTACCTTTCAATGGTCCCGGCGTCTCAAAGCTGGACCTGATAATAGGCACAAAATAGAGGAAAAGAAGAAGCACACAGGAGTCTTGTTTTGAGTTTGAAAAAACTTCAATAAAGTGTTCACAGCACCTCCTGGGTCTGAGGAAGGGACACATTAGTCCTGAAACATTACCTTTATTAGCTCTGATGCTGTTAATACTTTATTGAAGTTTTTTCAAAATCAAAACAAGTCTCCTGTGTGCACCTTCTTTTCCTCTATTTTGTGCCTATGTAACAAACACAATTAGAGGGGTAATCCAAGAAAACATACATTGGTAAAATACCAAATAAAATTAATATTGTGGAGGAGTGTATTGCAGATGATGAATTACTTGCAGCATAGAACAAAAGCAAATAGAGGAGATACAATAGTATTGGGGAAATTACTCTAGTAAATATTTTGTAGTGTAATTTATATATAACACAAGAAAGTGAAAAATGTGAGTGATGCTCAATTGACCAAAGTTCTGTAAACTATAATGTGAAGTGTAACAACTTAGGTTCAATTTAGAACCTACCAGGGTGTAAAAAAAAATATAACATTAAATAATATATAACATAAGATAAACCTATCAGTATATAATAACCATCAAACATATTAGTAGTGCAAAATAATGCCACGATCGGTAAATCCCAAAGTGGTAGAGTAATGTTCCAAAGTTGGTAGCTGCTCTCCAAAGAAGGGCAAATAAATTATCTCCAGATACCTAAAAGGAAAAAATAAGCTGAGACGCATACCATAGTGAGGTCTATCTTTACGAGGAAATATAAATCATTCAAATAAGCGAGATGTACTAACAAACATGGTGAAAAGTGTAGAATTTAATAAATACTGTGTCTGCTTGCCACCGGACGTCCACATTTTCAAACGTTCTTTCTCCTACTTAACAAATCCGTTGGGTGATGTCTCAACAGACTGCGTATGATCCTCTATGGAAAGATTTTTCCCAGATCGAGCGTTTCACAAAGTCCCTGATTTTGAGCATACCAGGCGGACTAACAACCTTCACAGAAGATGGCATGCTCGGGAAAATGATTGTACGAATGTCTACAGCTAAGCACTACGGATCCCCAATGATCATAAACGGTCCTTAACGCGTTTCGCAACTGAACAAGTCGCTTCCTCAGAAGTGAATGTACCACAAGGACCCGAAAAGACTATTAATATAGGTAAACTGTTATGGCAACAAATGCGCATCAAGGCTTTACAACGATAACATCTCAATATATAATAACCTCATATACTCTATAATAGGACTAAAACCATTACTAATATGAAACTTCATTTGAAACAGGAACATAAGAAAACACATTAATCAATCAAAAAAGGGAATATTACATTTAATAAAAATGATGTCCGTGGCAAGCACATATATTATTTATTCAATGTAATCCTTTTTTTGAGTGCATCTCGCTTATTTTAATGATTTCTACTTTACAGTAAAGATAGACTTCACTGTGGTACATGTGCCTTTGCCATCCCACCATGTTTCAGTAATGCCTATGATATCATACTGTTCCCTTGTAGCTTTTAATTCAAGCTCCCCCATTTTATCTGTCAGGCTTCTTGCATTAGCAAACATGCATTAATGTTTTGTTTCAGCCTGGGAGAAGGAGTGGCTCAGTGGGCAGGGGAACCTGGTTCAATTCCCGGTGTCGGCTCCTTGTGACCTTGTGCAAGTCACTTTATCTCCCATTGCCTCAGGCACTAAAAACATAGATTGTAAGCTCCACGGGACAGGGACCCGTGCCGGCAAAATGTTTCTGTAAAGCGCTACGTAAAACAAGCAGCGCTATACAAGAACATGCTATTATTATAGCCTTCACTGTGGTATATGTGCCTCTGCTTACTTTTTCTTTGAGTTTATATTTAAGCATCTTTACATTAGATACAGATCACTAACCAATCTAACCTTATATGACTACTTTAATTGGCTTGAGATGTAGTAAATAAATTGTTTTGAGAAACGTCAATTGATATTTAAAAACCATAATAATAATAACCTACTATTAATCCACATACTGGATCCTTTGATTCTTTATAGGGCCAGATCCACAGAGCATCATTAAGTTAGATAATGTCATGTTTAAGTAATAATCCCTGAAGAACAGGGCATTACTGGCCAATAATGCCCTGGCTGGAAGAGTTGAAGGCCTGAGGCGAAGCCGAGGGACTTTATCCCAGCCAGTGCATTATTGGCCAGTAATGCCCTGTTCTGAGGGGATTATTACTATTATAGACTAAATGTAGACATTTTTTAAATTTTTCATAAAAAAAGATACATTTTTGTAGTCATTGATTTTTATACCTGTGTAGGAAAAAGTAGTAAAGTAGAAGATGAGAGGGCTGAGGGGTGGGAGAGAGAGAGGTGTAGGGGGGAGAGAGGTGAAGGAGGTGGAGAAGAGAGGTGAAGGAGGGGGAGACGAGAGAGTTGAAGGAGGGGGAGAAGAGAGGTGAAGGAGGGGGGGAAGAGAGAGGTGAGGGGGAAAGAGACAGGTGAGGGGGGAAAGAGAAGTGAAGGAGGGGGAAGAGAGAAGTGGTGGGGGGGAGAGAGGTGAGGGGTAAGAGGGAGGTGAGGGGGGAGAGAGGTGAGGGGGGGAGAGAGGTGAGGGGGGGAAGAGAGATGGTGGGGAGAGAGAGGTGAGGGGGAGAGAGAGAGGTGAGGGGGGGGAGAGAGAGAGGTGAGGGGGGGAGAGAGAGGTAGGGGGGGGAAAGAGATGTGAGGGGGAGAGAGAGGTGAGGGGGGAAGAGAGGTGAGGGGGGAGAGAGGGGGGGAGAGAGGTGAGGGGGAGAGAGGTGAGGGGGGGAGAGAGGTGAGGGAGGGGGAGAGAGGTGATGGGAGAGAGGTGAGGGAGGGTGAGGAGGGGAGGGGAGGGGGGGAGAGGTGAGGAAGGGGGAGAGAGGTGAGGAAGGGGGAGAGAGGTGAGGGAGGGGGACAGAGGTGAGGGAGGGGGAGAGAGGTGAGGGGAAGAGAGGTCAAGGAGGGGGAGAAGAGAGGTGAGGGGGGAACAGAGGTGAGGGGAGAAGAGAGGTGAAGGAGGGGGAGAAGAGAGGTGAGGGGGAGAGAGAGGTGAGGGGGGAGAGAGGTGAGGGGGGGGAGAGAGTTGAGGTGGAGAGAGAGGTGAGGGGAGAGAGGTGAGGGAGGGGAGAGAGAGGTGAGGGGGGGAGAGAGAGGTGAGGGAGGGGGAGAGAGGTCAAGGAGGGGGAGAAGAGAGGTGAGGGAGGAAGAGAGGTGAGGGGGGAAGAAAGGTGAAGGAGGGGGAGAAGAGAGGTGAAGGAGGGGGAGAAGAGAGGTGAAGGAGGGGGAGAGAGAGGTGAGGGGGGGAGAGAGGTGAGGGGGGGAGAGAGAGGTGAGGTGGAGAGAGAGGTGAGGGGGGGAGAGAGAGAGGTGAGGGGGGAGAGAGGTGAGGGGGGGATGGGGGGGAGAGAGAGAGGTGAGGGGGGGGAGAGAGGTGGATGGGAAGAGAGAGGTGAGGATGGGGGGAGAGAGGTGAGGAGGGGGGGAGAGAGGTGAGGGGGGGAGAGAGGTGAGGTGGAGAGAGAGGTGAGGGGGGGAGAGAGGTGAGGTGGAGAGAGGTGAGGGGGTATGAGGGGGGGAGAGAGAGAGGTAAGGGGGGAGAGAGAGAGGTGAGGGGGAGAGAGGTGAGGGGGGGAGAGGGGGGGAGAGAGGTGAGGGATGGAAGAGGGAGGTGAGAAGGGGGGAAGAGGGAGGTGAGGGGGGGAAGAGGGAGGTGAGGGGGGGGAGAGAGGTGAGGGGGAGAGAGAGGTGAGGGGGGGAAGAGGGAGGTGAGAAGGGGGGAAGAGGGAGGTGAGGGGGGGAAGAGGGAGGTGAGAAGGGGGGAAGAGGGAGGTGAGAGGGGGGGAGAGAGGTGAGGTGGAGAGAGAGGTGAGGGGGTATGAGGGGGGGAGAGAGAGAGGTAAGGGGGGAGAGAGAGAGGTGAGGGGGAGAGAGGTGAGGGGGGGGAGAGAGGAGGGGGGGAGAGAGGTGAGGGATGGAAGAGGGAGGTGAGAAGGGGGGAAGAGGGAGGTGAGGGGGGGAAGAGGGAGGTGAGGGGGGGAGAGAGGTGAGGGGGAGAGAGAGGTGAGGGGGGGAAGAGGGAGGTGAGAAGGGGGGAAGAGGGAGGTGAGGGGGGAGAGAGAGGTGAGGGGGGGAAGAGGGAGGTGAGAAGGGGGGAAGAGGGAGGTGAGAGGGGGGGAGAGAGGTGAGGGGGGGAGAGAGAGGTGAGGGGGGGAGAGAGAGGTGAGGGGGGGAAGAGAGAGGTGAGGGGGGGAAGAGAGAGGTGAGGGGGAGAGGTGAGGGGGGGAAGAGAGAGGTGAGAGGGGGGAGAGAGGTGAGAGGGGGAAGAGAGAGGTGAGGGGGGGAAGAGAGAGGTGAGGGGGGAAGAGAGGTGTGAGGGGGGGGAGAGAGGTGAGGGGGGAAGAGAGGTGTGAGGGGGGGGAGAGAGGTGAGGGGGGGAGAGAGGTGAGGGGGGAGAGAGAGGTGAGGGGGGGAAGAGAGAGGTGAGGGGGGGAAGAGAGAGGTGAGGGGGGGAAGAGAGAGGTGAGAAGGGGGGAAGAGGGAGGTGAGAGGGGGAAGAGGGAGGTGAGAGGGGGAGAGAGGTGAGGGGGGGAGAGAGGTGGGGGGGAAGAGAGAGGTGAGGGGGGGAGAGGTGAGGGGGGGAAGAGAGAGGTGAGGGGGGGAGAGGTGAGGGGGGGAAGAGGGAGGTGGGGGGGGAAGAGGGAGGTGGGGGGGGGAAGAGGGAGGTGGGGGGGAAGAGGGAGTTGGGGGGGGGAAGAGGGAGGTGGGGGGGGAAGAGGGAGGTGAGGGGGGGAAGAGGGAGGTGAGGGGGGGAAAGAGAGGTGAAGGGAGGGAAGAGGTGAAGGGGGGGAAGAGAGGTGAGGGGGGGAAGAGAGAGGTGAAGGAGGGGGGAAGAGAGAAGTGGTGGTGAGGGAGGTGCGGGGAGGAAGAGGGAGGTGGGGGGGAAGAGGGAGGTGAGGGGGGGAAGAGGGAGGTGAGGGGGGGAAAGAGAGGTGAAGGGGGGGAAAGAGAGGTGAAGGGGAAGAGAGATGAAGGGGGGAAGAGCGGTGAGGGGGGGAAGAGAGAGGTGAAGGAGGGGGGAAGAGAGAGGTGGTGGTGAGGGAGGAAGAGGGAGGTGAGGGGGGGAAGAAGGAGGTGAGGGGGGGAAGAGGGAGGTGAGGGGGGGGAAGAGGGAGGTGAGGGGGGGGAAGAGGGAGGTGAGGGGATGAAGAGGGAGGTGAGGGGGGAAGAGAGAGGTGAAGGAGGGGAGAAGAGAGAAGTGGTGGTGAGGGGGGGAAGAGCGAGGTGAGGGGGAGAGAGGTGAGGTGGAGAGAGGTGAAGGAGGGGGGAAGAGAGAAGTGGTGGTGAGGGAGGTGAGGGGAGGAAGAGGGAGGTGAGGGGGGGGAAGAGAGGTGAAGGAGGGGGGAAGAGAGGTGAAGGAGGGGGGAAGAGAGAAGTGGTGGTGAGGGGGGGGAAGAGGGAGGTGAGGGGGGGAAGAGGGAGGTGAGGGGGGGAAGATGGAAGTGAGGGGGGAAGAGGGAGGTGAGGGCGGGGAAGAGAGAGGTGAAGGAGGGGGGAAGAGAGAAGTGGTGGTGAGGGGGGGAAGAGGGAGGTGAGGGGGAGAGAGGTGAGAGGGGGGGGCAGAGAGGTGAGAGGGGGGGAGAGAGAGCTGAGGGGGGGAGAGAGAGGTGAGGGGGGAGAGAGGGGGGAAGAGAGAGGTGAGGGGGGAGAGAGGTGAGAGGGGGAGAGAGGAGAGGTGGGGGGGAGAGAGGTGAGGTGGGGGGAGAGAGGTGAGGTGGGGGGGAGAGAGGTGAGGTGGGGGGGAGAGAGGTGAGGTGGGGGGGATAGAGGTGAGGGGGGGAAGAGAGGTGAGAAGGGGGGGAAGAGGGAGGTGAGAATGGGGGAAGAGGGGGGAAGAGAGAGGTGAGGGGGGAAGAGAGGTGAGAAGGGGGGAAGAGGGAATTGAGAAGGGGGAGAAGAGGGAGGTGAGAAGGGGGGAAGAGGGAGGTGAGGGGGGGAAAGAGGGAGGTGAGGCGGGGAAGAGGGAGGTGAGGGGGGAGGAGGGGGGAAGAGAGAGGTGAGGGGGAAGAGGAAGGTGAGGGGGGGAAGAGGAAGGTGAGGGGGGGAAGAGGGAGGTGAGGGGGGGGAAGAGGGAGGTGAGGGGGGGGAAGAGGGAGGTGAGGGGGGGAAGAGGGAGGTGAGGGAAGAGGGAGGTGAGGGGGGAAAGAGGGAGGTGAGGGGGGAAAGAGGGAGGTGAGGGGGGAAAGAGGGAGGTGAGGGGGGGAAAGAGAGGTGAGGGGGGGTAAGAGAGGTGAGGGGGGGTAAGAGAGGTGAGGGGGGGAAAGAGAGGTGAAGGGGGGGGAAGAGAGGTGAGGGAAGAGAGAGGTGAAGGAGGGGGGAAGAGAGAAGTGGTGGTGAGGGAGGTGAGGAAGAGGGAGGTGAGGGGGGGAAGTGGTGGTGAGGGGGGGAAGAGGGAGGTGAGGAGAGGAAGGGGGAGGTGAGGGGGGAAAGAGGGAGGTGAGGGGGGGAGAGAGGTGAGGTGGGGGAGAGACGTGTGGGGGGGAGAGGTGAGGGGGGAAATTGGGGGTAATGGAGGGGGAGAGGTGTGGGGGGGAGAGGTGAGGGGAGAAAAGAGAGAGGTGAGGGGAGAAAAGGGGTGTGGGAGAGAAGTGGGGGGACTGTGATATGAACTATAACTAAATAAAAAGAAATACAAATTACCTTAGAGTAGCACAGGCAATAGATGTGGTGAGAAATATTACTTTGTTGCAAGCAACAAAGTTACCAGTTGGGACACAGCAGGAGCTGTGTGAGAGAGGGGGGGAGAAGCTGCTTGTGCTGCGTATTCAGTGTGATCAGTGAGGAGAGGAGCTGAGGTGCTGCAGTTAAGATTTAAACTTGCTGGGTTTTTTTCTCAGCGCGAGCCCCTGCATCTCTGCTTTGAGGTGAGTTGGCAAGTTGTCAAAAATTCTGACCAATCAGAGAGCAGGGATTTCAGTAATGCCCGAAATTTTACTGCTTTAGCCTATAATATTCCTTAATGTGTATATTCAAAGCTAAATAACATAATGTTAAGTCCTGTTGACAGAGAGAGAGAGAGAGAGGACGAGAACCCTGTGACTTAAATACCTCTTCACAAACTCCTTTATACAATAGGTGAAGATATATCAGGGAAAAAATTTGAGATGCACCTTTATTTATGTGATCCGTGTGTGCATGATCTATTTGAGTCTGCACTGCTATGTATTTTCACGTCATTAGAATTAAGTAGAGTAATAAGTATGTACTGTGATAGAGGTTAAGGATCTGACTCTTTTTTATAACACTTTTCCAACACTCACCTAAAGAGTTGCAATAATGTGATTAAGTTCCCTATATAGAGAAATCAAAATCTCCTGCGTGTACTGTGGGTATTTTTAAAGCAGGGATGATGCATTCTGCTTTGAGACACAGTACACCTCCATAAATGAACACAATTTCAAATCCATACACCTGCATAGTAATGAAAATGTTCTTGGCAAGGCGCTGAGCGCGGTTGTGTGTTGTATTTTCATTGAATACATGCTTCCTCCAAGCCGCATTTTATTCATCTCTGTTGTGCTTTTTCTTACTCAGGAATACAAGCGCAAGTTGGCAAGAGTATCACAGGTACGGAAAGAACTGCGACTACGTATTCAGGACCTGCCAGATCTCTCTCGTCTTCCCAATGTAACGGGAAGCCGTATGCATTTGCCGTACGCTGGGGACCTCTACAGCGATGATTGACGGAAAAATATCTGAGATCACAATATGTGAGATCACACACGATGGCTGCAACAGCCTGGGTTAGATTAGGCAGATATTGTTAGTAATATTTTTGTACATTGTTGAAAATGTGACATAAATGAAACATTCAAATCTAATGAAATAATTTCTAATAATTGTTTTAAATTATTTTTTAGCCCCTTTACTGTTTAAAAGGGCCTGCTGCCTTTAACGTACAGGTTCAAATAGTGTGTTTACTATGCTGTGGATATGAAATAGTATGTATGTAATAATAGGGTTGAAATGCTTTACATTATTTAAAAATGGCACAATACCTGTAATTCGTTTTGTATATCTCGACCTGAGACCCATGCAGTTTGTTTTTTGTTGTGTATTTTTTGTCAATGTGTACTGTAAATGAAGGGTTTTGTTTAAATGAATGCCTGCATCCAGGAGATACATAACACTTACTTTTTAAACATGAGTTCCCTTATAGCACCAAAGTGAACTAATGGCAGTGATAAGTTTATGGAGTTCAATATTTGTGTTTGATGCCTTAAAAAAAAAAAAAATGTACACATGCATTACAGATTATTTTGGAAAGTGTAAACATTTTCATTGACAACTTGGGGTGGTTATTAATATTGCTCCCGCCACCTTAACATATTGTGATTTATACACAATTCTTCCCCATCAGAAGTTCAGCTAGAGAGGAAATAAATGAACAAGCAATAAGACAATCAAAAGGTAAAAAGGATGAGGGAATTCTAACAACTCTTTTAAGGCTTAAATTTACATTTAAGTGATTATTTTAAAAATGACGTAAATAATAACTACTCGAACCCACTAATCCTATCTTTACCATGAATGCACTTTGGTCCTGCATGAAAATGTTCCTCTAATCTACTACTTTGGTTGACGACAAATACCTGCTGTTACTGTGAAGTCATTGATTTCAACTAAATGTATTGTTGAGCGCGTTGCCAAAGCCACTGAGGCACATCTGTTTTCTTAATGCAAATTTGTATTATTATTTTAATAGACTCCTGTGCTATTGCTGTACCTCGTAGTTACGGGAACAAGACATTATCCCCCTTCAAACATAGTTTTTGCTGCAAGCTTTTATTAGGAGCCGAATGGAAACTGTCAACCAAAGTTGACCTTGTTTAAAAACATACATTGCTTGTTTTTAATTTGTCAAAATTTGGTGTCTGTAGACTCTATTACATTGGCAAACACGTTGAATATCTTCTACTTCCCCAAAACGTATGTTGGATTTCTTACTTATGCTCTGTCTGATAATGTTCCAAAGCTTTTAAAAATGATGTTTGTTGTGCTGGTCTTCGGGACTATTTTTGCAAAAAATGATGTTCAACTGTTGGCCAACGTTTTGTTCAGATCTTGCTTTGGTCATCCAGACGCTTGAGGTAATTGAGTGCAGCCGTAGTTCTATGCATTGCCATAGCTACTCAACTAAAGGAGTCTCCTCTCTGATTCATTGACATTTACTATATACAAAAGCTTGTATCGAGACAGCTTTATGGATCATAGTAACCAATGTCCTCTGCTGTCTCTAAATATGATGATGGCATCTCTAGTTTACATTGTAGGAACAGTAGGACCACCTCCCAATCAGGATATTAAAAAAGTTGGTCTGGACTAGACAGTCCTATTCAGTATGCAAAGCTGTCTTCCCCACTCTGGAAAAGAGTTCAACTCTTTAAATGAATGGCACTGAAATATGTTCTAGCACAGGGAAGATGGTTTCACAGTATATTGACGCGGTGCCTGTAAAAGGTAATTTATCCCATAAACATTTGTGGTGTCGCGATTTTTTTTAAACACAAGTTCATGTAACAGGAAAATTAGAAAAGTTTATTTTTTTTATTACATTCATTTCCACTTTAAAACTCTTATTGTCATAGCTCTGGTGCATTAAAGGGGTTCGAAAAACATTTACAGTAGTATTGGCACTTCATGGGATATTCTAATTGGTTAAGGGGGAACCAATGGAAACCAATGTAATAGGAAAGATTATTAGTAATCCCTTTACATCAAAGTCCTTGCTCACAAGCAGGTCATGCCAGGTACAATGGGTTAAATAGGTTTCTTAATTTAAGAAACTACAACAGCTAACCCTAGTATTAAAAGTAGTTGTTGAATCGTTTTGAGAGTGTTTTGAGTCCCAACAATGGTTTCAAGATTACAGTACACTGTTATTGGCGAATTGTGAGCCGATTCACTGCTCCTATAGTAGGTATACAGGGATTTCCAAAACTATTCTCATTTACATATGACTATACTAACTTGCAGTTCCAAAAAGTTTGAGCCCTGAGGAGGGTTTTGAAAATCACTGGATTAGCACATTGTTGAACTATAGTGGTGGGGGTTTGCTATATCGCCATGAGGCCCATACCATGACAGTAAGCATTGGTGGTGCTCTGAGCTTCCTACTGAGCCTGTACAATTATACTGATCATGGCCATAGTTGACACAAGCATAACATTGTAGATAGGACTTGAAGTTTGGAGGGGAATTGAGTGCATTACTTCAGAAAACATTGGAAATTGTAGTTTCACTGATTATCCTGGTAATAACAGCATAGTCCTGTTAGAATTTTTTTTAATTGTGATAAATGGAGTTCCTTCCATAATCAAATGAGAAGATTTTGAATGGATAGTACAGTTTATCAGATGAAGGAGGATACAGTGCTTACACTAGTCACATTGTGACATTGCTTTACATTACGGAATTGTTCTTTTCAGTTATATTTACATTTGAACATAAAATTAAATGTTTATTTCTATGTTGGAATGTTTGGTAACAAATATGTATGTTGTCCATGTCCCACTAATTTAGAAAGGTACGTACAGTATTGTTGAGTTTTTTTTGTAATCTTGTTCCATTTTGAAGCCACCGTTACAAGATCATGTGGAAACATTTACAGTTGTGCTACAAAAATAAGCACATTTCCCAATGTATTTGGGTAAGAAATGTGACAGTTTACATGCCTCCTGTGTGCACTAATGATGGCAAGACCGTCACCCTTTGACCCCAACAGTTCAGTAAAGACTAACAGTCCTTCCCGGTCTTTTCTGTGCTTAGGGGTTAATATTTGGACAAAGCCTTTGGTAATGTTATTAAGCCTAACAAAAAAAAAGATCATTTGTATGTTCTAACTTTTGTAAGCTCAGAAACAGTGTGCATGTCAGCATCTATCAAATAAACATTCACCAACTAAACTGTTGTTTTATCGCAGGACTTATTTTTGTACTAAATTTCTATGTGAATTGGAAAAGGAGTGGTCTTCTGGTAAAGGAATGTTCTTGGAAGGTGGAAGACCTGCTAGGAGCTCTTTGTAACCCTGGTGAAGTCTCTTCATCTTCCTGCAGCTCAGGATCCTAAAACTTTTTAGACTTTCTTGGGGTCAACAATATAGCGTGGATGTAAATTTTACTATATTGAGTACTACATACACTAGCAGTACTATATCAAAATAAATTATTATGTGTAGCTAATCCATAAAAATACAAAAAGCTATTACTAGTTACTACAAGAAATAACTGACACTGAAGCCCTCAACCCTCCGTTGCTTGAAGAATTCTCCTTATATCTTCATTTTCTTCCTCTTAATTCTCTTTCTTATAATTTTTGTGTGTTTTTCAAACATCCACAGCAGTGTTACATAAGCCTTTTATGTAGAGTTGCGGCATTGAATAAGGACATAGTAAAGCAAGAAATCTGATTATTTCCTTTCCTTACTAATACAGTATATAACAAATACAAACTAGCGCCTCAGAAAGGACAAATAAATGCAAATATAAGGTACTATGAAAACCTTATTACAGAAGTCCAATCTGGAACAGCCTGATCCACTTGAATAATTCACCAAGAAGTTTCCTCAGGACATGTAGAATTAAACACAAGGGATAATCATAGTGTGTACTGCAGTTAAGCTAATTTATTAAAATATAAAAGAGACAATGTCTGACTAAAAATACATGATTTGCGTTGCGCTGCTGGTCCGGTTTATAAAAAATAATCCTACTCACAAAAAGATAGGAGTTAAATAGACACATCCAAAGAGTGGCTCCTCCGCTGCAGGGGAACGTCTGTGTGCTCCATGTACCGAGCTCAAGTGCAGGAGCAGACAGGGGAGAATTTCACTGAGAGCTGCTGTTTTCACAGTGCCTAAAAGGCTGCGTGCACGTCTCTCACGATCAACTGTTAACTCTGACCCTATGAGTTACGTGACTGCGTCACTTCCTCTGAGGTATATAGAGTGTTAAAACCAGTCTTAACATGTATACATGTCCAAAGGCTGTGATTGGTTCAAAAATAACCAGACGGTACTAACACTAATCTCAGCATGTGTAACAACAACAACAGAGAAACAAAACATATACTGTATACAACACAACAAAACACAGCAGTACAACAATAATAATGAAACAATGGACTATATCAGTATATCTAAACCTATAATACGCTGTAATCCACGATGATAGTTACCTGTGTATTACACAGGTTGCATATATGTAATAGCTGTAAAAGAAATACATCAATCATAATTGGATAGTGAGATATATTCAGAGGCAGTTAGCTACCTGGAAGTTTCTCATGTATATAAGGGGACTTAATTTATAGAAAACATATATATATATATATATATATATATATATATATATATATATTATGCATAAACCTACAGATTCTAACGTGGAGGTATGCAACGGACTGAGGATATATTAATCTTTCTAGATGATGGTATATTGCATACTTTATTAGTCCCAATTTTTCTCCTTTAGTAAATGAGTTCCCAAAATGGAAAATATCACCTTTTTTGACAAAGATTACCAGTGACTACTCGCCCCTCCCCCTTTTTTTCCCTTGCAGACAGGGCAAAGGAGAGAGAGACACCATTTGTAATCTGGGTGGTTAATTCTCAAGAAACACTCCCAGATCAAAGACAATATTTAACCCATTAGGAGACAGATTTTTTCATTCATAGATCCAGTGGGCTTCACGCCTACTGATCTGGTTAAGTTTATTCCCTCCTCTCCAGTTTAATGAGGCAATCTCTATTGCATGACAAACCAGACCAGCTGGATCCCGGTTATGGTGTGTTAAAAAATGGTGAGAGACATTATACCCTTTCGGATATTATATACGTGCTCGTATATTCTTCTTTGAAAAGATCTACCAGTTCTCCCCACATATTGCAAGCCACAAGGGCATTGCAAGATGTAGATCACAAATGTAGAATGGCAATTAATAAACAATTTGAACTGATACATTTTAGATGTAACATTACACATAAAGGTTTTTTTTTTTTTTGCTCGCACTGTATGCACATGCTGAACATGTAGCAAACAAACAGTAGATGGCGCTCTAATACTAGAATTAATCAAGGTGAAATAGTATAATATAATATAATACAAAAGTGCAATGTGATAATAAATGAAAATCAACAAGTGCAAGTAGGGGTACAAATAAAACACTCAAACCCTTAGATGGACTGTTTCAAGGTCCAGAAACAGTATGTACAGGAGATCAGGGGAGCAGTTGCACCTTAAAATAAAAACAAAAAACTACATGGTGTAATATTGTTAACACAGTGAAGTGGTTTCTAAGAAAACTTAGAAAGCTAGATAAGGAGGCTATAGCACGTATAACCAGCCAGACAGAATGGTAAAACCATAGGAGGATCTGAGATCTCAAGTAGAGACAGAAACACAGGGATAAAACAAACACTTTATCCACAAATAAATGAATTGGAGGCTTACAGGATCCAAAAGGATATACAGCATAGGGAGTATGTAATCTTCCGATCACTTCTCATCGCCTTTCACTGCTGCTGCTGCACGCCACCCAGACTGCGTCTCGAACAGCCGTCACGTCACTTCCGGAATTCCGGCCGGTTGGAGATGACGTCACGGGCTCAACGTTCTCTCTCTCTCAGTCTCAGGGTCACACTCAACGCGTTTCGACGCTCTAAAGTGACGTCTTCATCAGGAGTGCTTGTGACCTGCTCTAGGGGTCTTTATATACCCACTGGAACTAACTGTTAACCCCTCCTCCAAAAGGTTAACTATTTAAAACACCATAGCTTTTTGGGCAGCTCTTATTTCTATCCCATATGTCTAGGTGAGGTTTTAAGTGCAAGAATATTTATATAATTCATAAAATATTCTAATAAAAAGATTCTCTCTTTAAATACATAAGAGAGAAATCATAGTAGGATTAAACATACAATTTTTATTATTATACACAAACTCAAAAAATCAATAAAACATTATATTATTAAAATTAATTATGACTAATTCCTATCTTTAAGGAACGACGATTGATGTATCTTGAAAGATATGAAAGATATGAAACAAAGAGTATTTAGGTGAAGAAACTTAAGGAAACAGGAATCACATAACTCATATATCGAAATACTCAAAAGACTGTATACATATACAGAGCAGATAATAGCAAAATCATTATAAAAATATAAAAATCATTAATAAAAATATATAGTCATTAGCATATATAAAATACTTTTATAATTTTATAAGAAAAACTTTAATTAAAACATTAAAATTCTTATAAAAAGGCACCCAATTCGAAATCAACATTTAAGCCCTGAGGAATTAAAGTTTTCAATGAAAAAATCCAAAAGCTTTCTCTTTTCTTAAGCGCTGTGTTCCTATCCCCACCTCTCCAATGGGGCAGTACATGCTCAAGGACAGTAAACCTCAGGCCAGATGGTTTTATGTCTAATATTTCAAAACAACAGTTTCAAATTAAACAACATACCACTTGTAAATCTGATCATGTTATTTATCTGATACAATGTCCTTGTGGGCTACAATATGTGGGTCAAACCACTCGGCCCATAAGGACACGTGTTTTAGAACATGTGGGTAATATTAGAAGGGGGGTAACGACCCACTTTTTATCTCATCATTTTATTTTAAAACATAATGGCGACCCATCTGGCCTGAGGTTTACTGTCCTTGAGCATGTACTGCCCCATTGGAGAGGTGGGGATAGGAACACAGCGCTTAAGAAAAGAGAAAGCTTTTGGATTTTTTCATTGAAAACTTTAATTCCTCAGGGCTTAAATGTTGATTTCGAATTGGGTGCCTTTTTATAAGAATTTTAATGTTTTAATTAAAGTTTTTCTTATAAAATTATAAAAGTATTTTATATATGCTAATGACTATATATTTTTATTAATGATTTTTATATTTTTATAATGATTTTGCTATTATCTGCTCTGTATATGTATACAGTCTTTTGAGTATTTCGATATATGAGTTATGTGATTCCTGTTTCCTTAAGTTTCTTCACCTAAATACTCTTTGTTTCATATCTTTCATATCTTTCAAGATACATCAATCGTCGTTCCTTAAAGATAGGAATTAGTCATAATTAATTTTAATAATATAATGTTTTATTGATTTTTTGAGTTTGTGTATAATAATAAAAATTGTATGTTTAATCCTACTATGATTTCTCTCTTATGTATTTAAAGAGAGAATCTTTTTATTAGAATATTTTATGAATTATATAAATATTCTTGCACTTAAAACCTCACCTAGACATATGGGATAGAAATAAGAGCTGCCCAAAAAGCTATGGTGTTTTAAATAGTTAACCTTTTGGAGGAGGGGTTAACAGTTAGTTCCAGTGGGTATATAAAGACCCCTAGAGCAGGTCACAAGCACTCCTGATGAAGACGTCACTTTAGAGCGTCGAAACGCGTTGAGTGTGACCCTGAGACTGAGAGAGAGAGAACGTTGAGCCCGTGACGTCATCTCCAACCGGCCGGAATTCCGGAAGTGACGTGACGGCTGTTCGAGACGCAGTCTGGGTGGCGTGCAGCAGCAGCAGTGAAAGGCGATGAGAAGTGATCGGAAGATTACATACTCCCTATGCTGTATATCCTTTTGGATCCTGTAAGCCTCCAATTCATTTATTTGTGGATAAAGTGTTTGTTTTATCCCTGTGTTTCTGTCTCTACTTGAGATCTCAGATCCTCCTATGGTTTTACCATTCTGTCTGGCTGGTTATACGTGCTATAGCCTCCTTATCTAGCTTTCTAAGTTTTCTTAGAAACCACTTCACTGTGTTAACAATATTACACCATGTAGTTTTTTGTTTTTATTTTAAGGTGCAACTGCTCCCCTGATCTCCTGTACATGCTGAACATGTGGCACAAGCAAAGAAACCCTTGATGGTATTAGATGAAGACAATTTTTGATGCTTCAAAGGGCAACTAGGTGTCAATTTGGATTTGAGATTAGCAGCTTTCGTATAAAATAATAGTGGGTTTAGGTGAAAGAATCTGTGCAAGCATATCATCTTGGAGAAGAATTGGCCAATGTTTATTAAATATTTGTCTTATTTTTGGAGCCATTTGATTATATTGCATAAAAAAATACATTTGATATCTGGACTCAGCGGATTGTTTTTATTTTTCTATTCTAATAATGTACGTCTATCCATCTGTTCTACTTGTACCAAGGTGTGCTGTAGCTGGCTAACTGAATATTTTCTATTAATGAATTTGTCTTTCAATTCGTTGGCCTGAACCACAAATATCTCATTATCTGAACAGGTGCGCTTCAGGCGAACAAACTGCCCTTTTGGTATATTATTGATCCACTGAGGATTATGATGGCTATCTGCCATCAGATCGTTGTTGGCCTGCACAGATGTAAAAAAGGTTTTGGTGTGAATAGTGTTATCGATAATACTAATACTTAAATCTAAAAAATCAATATGTTTTGTGTCATAATGACACGTGAAATTAAGATTTATGTTATTGCTATTAAGATATGTAATGAATGTGTCAAGCAGTTCTAAACTGGCTGACCAAATAAAAATCACATCATCGATGTAGCAGTGCCATAGCACCAGGTTTGCACCGAGGGGGCAGTTATTGCAGATTAAAGCATCTTCCCAACTGCCCATAAACAAGTTGGCATAAGCTTGTCCTGTGACATAAATTGTTAGTCCAAATAAAAAAGGAAAACACAGGTGCAGAGATGCACCAATATAGGTGCTCAGAAATGTGTAAAAGTTGCTGGAGAAATATCTCTTCCAAGTATAAATTGTAGGCATAGGGCAAAGCTGACAGGGCACCAGAGTCTCTAGCAGTGATGTGGCTCCCCAAGAGCACTATAATGAAATGTTATGAGACTCACCCTTGACCAGCTGTGGATGCCGTGCCCGTGATGGATGTCCCGATGTGTAGCACCGCCAACCCTCAAACGACTCGTCCGTCGTGAGGGCGGTCAATGACCGGCGGTGTGTTGAGTGGTCTCTGCTCCAGCAACCCGGCGTGCGACCGAAAATGGCAGATAGGAGAAGACGCCTCACAAGGAGGAAACACGCGATGCACTGCCGTCAGAACAAATGGAAGGCTGGTCAGCTGACTGTGAAAAAAGGTAAATACTCTCTCCAGAGCATGCAACAGTTCATTCAGAGCCCCAAAGCATTACTTATTAAAGAATTTTTTAATGTATATAAAAATACAGTGCTTCAGATGACAGAATGTAGAGAAGCAAGGAGCACAGCTGGTGTAAAAATCTGCAGGAAGAGTCCTGTAGAAAAAATGAAGGGCACAACTCCGTGCTAAAACTGAGGGTGGTTTATTGAATAAGTGCACAGGGACAGAAACACAGCCCACACACCGACATGTTTCGTCCCACGGGACTTTATCAAGGTGTATCACATAACCATACCTCCTTACCTTTAATACCCCCATTTCGCGCCAAAAGTCCCATTTAATATGATTAAAGTCCAATTATAGTTCTGTGATTGTTAAAACATCTCCTTTTTTTCTTTATTTATCAAAGGTCATCTAATGTGAGTATTGTCTGTTTTTATTGTAACCCTAAGCTGAACTATTACTTTGTTTTTTTGCAATGTTGAGCTATGGGCGAAATGTGTTTGTCTCCTTTTTTTAATACTAATAAAGTTGTTGTAAAAAAATGTATTTTTCAACCCCCTTCTGCCTCTACCCGATAGGAGCCCAGCTGGCATGCGTTCCAGGGTGGAAACGGACGCATCCCAGTGACGTGGTCTCTGCTTTCAAGGACTTGTGCCAGAGGGGAGGCGATGTCACAGAGATGCGACGCGTCACTGGTGCGCATGCGCAGTGTACTCAATCGGGCGATTTTGGCGCGAAATGGGGGTATTAAAGGTAAGGAGGTATGGTTATGTGATACACCTTGATAAAGTCCCGTGGGATGAAACATGTCGGTGTGTGGGCTGTGTTTCTGTCCCTGTGCACTTATTCAATAAACCACCCTCAGTTTTAGCACGGAGTTGTGCCCTTCATTTTTTCTACAGGACTCTTCCTGCAGATTTTTACACCAGCTGTGCTCCTTGCTTCTCTACATTCTGGTTCCTTCTGATCAGGACTGCACGCAGTGGAACTTCGCTTGGATGGATTTCGTATTCCTATACACTCAATGGAAAGGTAACGGGCAGTAGCCCTCATTTATTGTTACCTTGGTCCCTATTTAGGGAAGTGTATATGTTAAGGGGGGTAAGCAGGGTAAACCATATCTGCGGTAGTCGTGCTGACTGACCGCTAGGTCCCATGTTCATGTCCCCCCTTGACTCTGTATTACACATATGTTGGTATGATTTACAGAAGTTCCCATCTATCTATATGCTGAAATACAGCTTGTGAGTCCATACACGTGTATGAGCATCAATCTCTACGTATATACACTTCAGATGACAAAAAAAGATAATTACAAGAACATACAGTTACAGTAAATGCAAAACAGTTTTTTAAAATAGCAGGATAAAACATAAACCGCTATACAATATGTTACCATATGTCATAGGTTTTCCCCCAGAGAGGTCGCTGGCATAGAAAGATGAAAATTGATGTGTTTGATCCCAAAACACACCTGCATTTTGTGGCTGTAGTACTCCATTTGTGAGTGTTCATTGGCTTCAACTACAAAGATGTCCATGTTTTTTTTCTCAGTTTGTCTCGTGGATTGTCACGGGAGCTTGTGCAGGTTTATAATATACACAAATATCACTGGGTTGAATTGAACACGACTAAGATATGATAAATTAAGTTTATTCCTTGAAAAAGGTGAACACACAAGATTGCACAAATAACATACAGAATATAGCACTTACGTGGGATGGACAATGAAGCAATCAGGATCTGGATTGGCAATTCATTCAGGCATCAGGTAACAAGTAGATGTAGTAACGAAGACACTGGGTATAGAGCTTACACTCGTTTATATGGGATTCAAGCTTTATACCCTAACATTGGGTGCCAGGTATTGGTTAACAATTACCTGCACCCAATCCCTCTGTGCCAGCAAACGTGGGAAGCATTGTTGGACCATGCCCCCAGCTAGTTGGCACATGTGCACATTTTCCACCTGGGGTCTCATTTCACTAGCCCACACTAAAGGAAAGGCACCTTGCAGTCTACCAGACATGTATCTGGTCAGGAAATCCTTTGTCTGTAAGTGTGAATTACAGCACTTACAGACCACTCAAGCCCTGCTTTTCTCCACCCTAGTATACACAATCAGAGTGGTGAAGCCTTTGATCAGGGGGCCTGTTGTTGACAAATGGTCGCCCTGCTGAGCATTAACTTATAGCAGAGCCAGTATCTTTCGTGGGCTTTTATACCAGACCCAAAAGACAGTACATTTCTTAATATCTAAACATATTAAAATAATCCGTTTGGCTGGGCCGAGCGGGCTGAAAATTGCCAGACCCTCATGCCGGAGGGGACTCTCCATGGTGGCCAAGTTTCAGCTCGCTGTGACCCACCGGACCGGAGTTACACAAATACAGTTTTAAAAGGAGAAGCAGCGGCTCAAAGACACTGACTGGCACTGAGTGTGAAGCAGGGGAGCCTGGTTCCATTCCTGGTATCAGCTCCTTGTGACCATGGGCAAGTCACTTTATCTCCCTGTGCCTCAGGCATCAAAAAATAGATTGTAAGCTCCATGGGGCAGGGACCTGTGCCAGGAAAATGTCTCTGTAAAGTGCTACGTACAACTAGCAGCGCTATACAAGATCATGCTATTATTATTATTAAAAGCACATTTACAAAAGTGGCTTTTTTCTGCTATGCAAGTCAATGGCAGAAACCCAAACTTAACCATTACCCTGACTCCGTCCTGTTGCTCCAAGAGGGTCGGCATTTGCCATGCAGTCATGCCGGAACTATGACTACATGGTGGCCAAATCTCAGCCCTCTGGGCTGAACAGAACCAGAGTTATGGGTTTCATGTTTCTGCACATTTTGACTTAGCCGTTTTTCCTCGCGGCTTTTACCTCCGCCATTGGAGTCAATGGTGCGACCCTCGTAGCGAGCGCGACCCTTTACCGGGGTCATTGATTGTCGGACCCAGTTGGGGTCGAGTGAGGGGGTTCCTAGGGGCAAAAATAATTTTATTCCGGGGTGCCCTAGAACCTAAGTTTCCCACGCCAATTGAACGTGAACTTGACCAGGGATTGATCAAAGCTCTTTCAAGATGGGGCTTCAATGACGACCTATGGAGAGACTGCAAAATAGAGCCTGCAAAGGCGGGAAAAGGAACAAAGGGCTATAAACACCAAATTAACATTAAACCTTTCCCTCCCGACTGGATCCCAGTGTATGTGGTTTCTGCATACACTGCAAAGGTACAAACACCAATAATTGTACCCTGAGGCAGGAGAATACAAACACATGAAATTCCTCTAAATGTGGGAATAGGATAACCAAGGGACATACCTTTTAGTTATGAAGCAGGGGAACATATGGATTATAAGTACATTTTGGGTTAACCCCTCACTTCCCAGACGGTGGAAGGGTGTGCCTAATGGGGGTGACCCCTTTATTACTCGTGTGGCACCCCTCCCCCGTCACATGGATGATGTAACGATAATGTTACAAATCCAGCACACAAAGGGTTAACTTAATTTAGCGTTAATTACATTTTAAAAGTGCCTGTTTTTCTTCTGTCTCATAGAGGTTATCGGAGTGAAATCTGGTCAATATTAATGGGCCAACTTTATTGGTCAATAAATCAATGAATTAACATGTTTACAGTGAAGTGTCCAGTACATGTTAAAAGAACTTCAAGGGAAATCCAAAGTGCTCTGGACAGATGAAGGTGTGGCCAGGAAAGCATTGCCCATGTACCTACACATTTACTAAACATAAGCTAAATCCAATCTGATATAATTCACAAGCATAACGAATATACAGTTGTGATGTGAAGTCAGGTGGATTTAAATTATACCAAAAATGCCACGATTTTGATACTGCAAAGGTCAGATATTTGATTGCCCCTCAAAATTAGGAGTAGTCCCGGGAAGACTGGTTTCTATGCTTCCGACAAACTCATCCAAACGCAATGTGAGTCACATTATTCTAGGAGTTACACAAAGAAATTGAAAGGTTATTTTTATACTCTGAGCTATTTTGAGTTTAAATACTGTCTCCATCATAAATGTCACAGGAGATAGATGACTGGGAGATTGGACACATCCACAACAGGTGGGGCTCATCCTTCTGACACAGGCAAGGTTAGGATAAATAACATTAATTTGTGGTATAAAATTGGAATTCAACATAGAGGACGTGTTTTTACCAGTACACATGTGGTTCTCTTATTTTCAACTTCAAGCTTTTTTGAAGTATCTGATATTATGTGGTAACGTATTTAATTTTGTTTCCTCTTATTTTCTGAAACTGCATTATTACACTGTTTTTGTAACATTCTTTTTCTGTAACCAAGCACTGTACCACTTTTTCATGAATTAAATCTAAAATGTAATAAGTGCTATCTTTAGGATCTTATTTGAACCTAGTACCTTTTAGAAGAGATTGACCGCATTGTAGGACTCATTTTGCTATATTTTTTTTTGTCTTAATTATATATGTAACCATGTATCCTCATTGCTACTACTAATCTGCCCTGTCTAACACATAAGCCCTGGTACCAGTGCAGGCAGTGTTAGGGTTAATCTGTGTTCCACTGCAGTAAGCAGCTCCCTTGAGTGACGAGGAGGGTGGGACTAGGGCCTGTGTACTGCCCTATCAAGGGCTCTGCCTAGGACCTTCCCCCTGGGTACAAAAGAAGCTGCAGAGCCTAAATGTAGCTCCTAGTAGTGGTTCTGTGCTGAGAGTAGGAGATTTGGAGCCAGGGCTCTGGCCACCTTCCTTCCCTCCCTCAGGAGAGTGGGGTGCTACCCCTTGTTCCACCAGGGGATAAGGAAGCTAAGGGTAGACCTTTGGGACCTCAAGCTCATTGGGTTGATTCCAGGGACCCCTTAAAGAAGTGTACCTGTTGTATGCTGTAAGCTGTTGAGAAATAAAGAACTGTTCCTGTTTTATACTCCTGCCCGAGACTGCAGTTAATCAGGGGGAGTACAAGAGGGGTTTCCTGCAGGGAATGCACCTAGTTCTGCTGGGGCCTGATGGATGGAGATGAAGGCACTGCACCAAGTAAAGAACTAAGAGGAATCCTAAAGCCTGCCCTGTTCGTCCCCAACTAACACTGGTGAACACTCAGTATCCTGTAAGCCTAGCAGGTGAGCAGCACAACACCACCAGGTAACAGTGAATTCTCCCAGAGGGTGGGGGAACAAGTTTTTCATAGTAAACAGGGACAAAAGATTCTGAAGGGCATGTTGGGAGGTAAATAAGTTAACAGGATACTGTAGCTAGAAGTTTTTACCCTTTTCACATATACAAGTCACGTTCTCACAGGTGTGCCATACTTGACAGATGACTTTACTAGAGAATTCTCCTGCCCGCGGGTATGAACATTTTCATTAAAAATTGTTTATGAATGACTTGTGCACAGGTTTTGTGAATTGGTTTGTGTGCATGATAAATAGTCTATCCTTATAGAATGCTTTTTAGGCATGTAACCGTATAGTGAGTCCTTTAATTCCCTTTCTAAACAAATGTAAAAAAACAGACACTTCAAATATTTTTCATTGACACGAGACAGGTGTTTATGTTATTGCTTAATTTGCTCTTGTATTAGGGTTAATGTTCTGTCTCCAGTTCTCTATTTCTCATTGTTTCCTGCCTTTGCTGTTGCACAGTATCTTTTGTTCTTTGCTCCAGTCCCTTTCTGACGCTATGCTTCTTTGCAGTAAAGCGGTCATTCCGCTTGTTGCCTCCGGTACCACCCTTTTCCCACCCCTTGGGTTTGGTTCTTTCCTGTCTCCCTGTCACTTGGTGCAGCCCAGGCCCGTTTTCCTCAGGGGCTGCCTGAAGTTCATTCTTTTCAGAGTTTGCTGCTTTCTGCCTTGTTTCTCCCCACTCCTCCCTGTGATAGTATTTTTTCTTACCTATTTATTATTTGTCTACATCCCTACAAAAAAATCCCTTAATTTCTGTTAATGTTCCAATAATAAAACATCTGAAATTCAAAGAGTCCATTTTGTATGAAAGAAAGAATCAAGTTATCTGCCTGGGCCAATTTATTAAGCGACAGTAAGCCTGGGAACAGAACAGTTAAGATGTAGGAAGTATCAAGAAACAGGTGCGACAGTGAAGGGGTAACCAGGTCATCAATAAAGGTATTATGCCCGGCTGGTTACCTCTGAACCATACGTGTGGGTTTAGAGTTCTTGGACCCATTGGCTGTACATGAAATGTATGTGATTGTGCAACAATAAAGAATGTGTGTGTTTTACCTTTCCAGAAGTACTAACCAGTGGAGATTTACAGGCGATGAGTTTCAAGGTGGGAGGGGGGGAGGTTGCGGTAAAAGTGTTGTCACATTGTGTCTAGATAGGCAGAGCGCAGAGTTGCTGGTCACCCCAAAAATGTATCCGGGAATCACGTCAGATTCCTGGGGAGATATAGGCACAGACCTCCGGTCAAAATCCTCCCTTGAACATAGTTACGTGACTCACCGCCAAATTCCCTGCTTTGGCACAGACCAGAAAGGTAAAGGGGGCATAGGGATGTGAGGTGTCCCTGACACAGTCTAGAGGTCCCTAGGTTAATGGGGATACCCAGTAAATGCCCAGATTACCCAGAACCGGTATAGGGGTTATTGTAGGTGGGCGGAGGTGGGTGAAGGTGGTATTTGGCCCTTGGTGGGTGTTTAGGCCTTGCGGGGGGCTTGCGGGTGGACTTAACCCCTTCAACACCTTAGCGGTTAATGCCGCTAAGGTAATGAAAGGGTTAACCCCTCCCACTACCCACCCGGTAGGCCTAAACATCCATCCTTGGGGCTACTACCCCTTTCACCCACCACCGATACACACAATACAAAAAAAAAATAGCCCTACTAGCCACCTCCTAGGCCACCAAAAACCCTTACAATATTTAATAAACAACAATACACAACCCACCCACCCATGCCCCCACATAAAACCATTTTTAATTTTTTTTAGACAGGATTAATACCACAGGCTGGCGGGGGTCCCCGGGTAGCCCCAACAGGTGTCCGCGGGACCCAAAGGGCACCCCAGGGGGTTCCAACGGTGTCTGGGAGCCTTCGGGGCCCCACAGGGGTCCCCGAGTGGTCACAGCAGGTGTCCGGGGGTCCTCGGGTGGTCCCCATGGGTCCCCGTTGGCCTGCGGTACCATTCCTGTATTTAAAAAAACAAAAACTTTGCATACATTTCAATAAATACACCTCCCCCTCACCAAACACATACAGTACAGTAATGTGCAAAATAACTTATCCAGATATGGATAATAGATTATTTGCCCATTATTAAACACAACATTAGCCAGCCAGCATAAATAAATAAAGTAAATAAAAACCATTCTACTACCGCGTCACATGACCTGGACATTTCAATGCATAGGAGATGCCGGCACCTGTATCTCGGAATGCAGTGGTTCCCCGGACCTGAAATCAACACGGTTCTACTCCGGAGACCCACTGCTCATCTACACTAGTAAAAAAAATTGAAATTAAAATATTTTTATTTCGGCTGAGATTTGCGCAGAGAGACAGCTCTCTCTCTCTGCAGAAGAATCAACACGCCGGGAGAGCCCTTTTCAGACAGCAGATCATCTCGTCGCCGGCTACTCGCCCTTTTTGGAAATGTTGCTATCACTGGTATTTGGGCCTCTGCATACTGTGATAGCAACGCTGTAAAAAAATGGTGATATAAAAACCCTGGTGATTTTTTCTATCAAACTTTACTGCTCAAGGCCCAAAATGTCAATCTGTGGAGGGGATATATTGAATCTCCTGAATAGAAATGTTCTGGATGTTCTCTCTGGATACACTCAGTCCTACTGGGATTAATTTTGATTAGAAACTCCCAAATTTTCTACATTGATTCACTATTGTTTGTCTCATGGTAGTTCTTTTTGATTAGAGATCAGTTACTAAGTTCATGTATATTGTAGTTATCCTTTTGTTTACGCATTCTAATAAGGTTTATCAAAGTATTTCGAAACTAGGGCCTCATGCAGTAAGCCCCGATAAGGCTTTTTCGGCATTTTATAGCCATTTTTTTTGCCTTCCAGATTCAGTAAGCGCCGATAAGTGGGAAAAATCGGCAACTTTTCCTCCCGATAAGAAATTATCGGGAAACGGCTGCCGATAAGCCACTTATCGGTACTTTTTTAACCCGGCTGAATTCAGGTAGCCCCGATCAGCTTTTCGGTGCTGATCGGCACCCCAGATTGGAGAGTTTATCGGGAATTCCTCCCGCCAACTAAAGTTGGCAACTTGATGGAGGAGAAGCATCGGCCGGGGCGACACTTAGAAAAAATCAGCCCTTTTTCCTGCCTGTGATTGATGCCGGGGGTCTCCGGAGCTGATACCCGCACCGGAGCCCCCCGGCATGCATCCGAGGCAGGAAAAAGGCATGTACAGCCCACTTCATTACCTTAGCGGCTAACCGCTAAGGCAATGAAGGGGTTAACCCACCGTGCTAGCTTAATTGTGGGTAGCGGGGGTGGGTGAAGGGGGTATTTGGCCCTGGGTGTGAGTTTAGGACTTGCGGGGGGGGGTTGCGGGTGCACTTAACCCCTTCACGACCGTAGCAGTTAATACCGCTACGGTCATGAAGGGGTTAACCCCTCCCGCTACCCCCCGCAAGGCCAAAACAAACACCGTTGTGGTTAATACCCCCTTCACCCACCCCCGCTACCCACAATAAAAAATAATCACACACAGCAGCCCCACACTAAATAAATAAATAAATCTAAATAAATAAATATCTCTATATAAATAAATAAATATATATATATATATATATATATAATCCAACAACCCCTAAAATACATATATATGCACATCAATGATACTATAGGCCGGCGGGGGCCCTCAGGTGTTACCCACAGGCCTACAGTACCAATTATGTGCCCCCCCAAATTAATGTCTAAACACATACATACTTATAAAGAAATAACCCCCCCCCCCCTTAACACATACAGTATAGTAATGGTCACTACTACTATTATTTTTAAATACATAAACACCAATCAATACATTAAATACATATAGCACTTACCACCCATGTCCGGCTGCCATGATGAAGGCCATCCTCCTCTTCATCCTGCTCATGGCCCCCTCCGCTGCTGCAAAACAGACACAAGAATGAAAACATCCAAAGTAATGTCCCCTAACCCCTTAATCACCATAGCGGTTATTAACAGTCATTCAGGGGTTAACCCACCCTCACCCACCACTCGGGACGCCTACATACCCTCCCACACTAACACCCACCCCGTGAGACCTAACCCCCCTCACCCACTACCCACAAGGGAGGCCTACCCACATACCGTTGGGGACCCCCCCCCATCCCAAGTACCCACAATAAAAACAATACAGTGACCCAGAATAAACATCATAATATTTAATAAATACATTACCCACCCCCTGTGCCCCCCCATAAATACAAGATTTATCCTTTTACAAACAGGGTTCATAACGCAGCCCCACACGAGTCCCCGGTGGGCTGGCGGGGCACCTGACAGACCTACAGGGTACCAGCAGCCCTTTTCAAACAGGTTCTGGAGGCCTGCTGGTGGGTCCCGCCAGCACCATGGCCCCCAGGTGGTCTCCTTGTGTCACCGTGGGCCACAATTGGGTCCCCACGGTAGGCCCAGGGATGTCTGGGAGCCCCGGGTCAGACCCACAGGTGTCTGCGGGGCCTCGGGTGGTTCCCACGGGGGTCTGGGGAACTCACGAGTGCTCACTACGGGTCCGCGGTGCCCCCACAGAAGTGGGACCACACATCTTCATCCCCGCACCTACGGGTCGGCGGTGCCCCCACAGAAGTGGGACCACACAGCTTCATCCCCGCAGACTACGGGTCTGCGGTGCCCCCACAGATGTGAGGCTACCGCTTCATCTCCGCATGTGTTACCCGTGGAACCACCAGCCTGATACCCGTGAGATACCCGAGGAGACCCGCAGGTGGTCTCCAGAGGTCCCACGCGGAACCACGGAACAAACCCTGAATGTAAAAAAAATAAACCTGGCCTATACATTCAATACATTCACCCCCCCCCAACACCTACAGTACAATAATGTGCAAAATAACTATTATCCAGATAGGGATAATAGATTATTTGCCCATTATTAAAAACATTAACTAGCATATTCAAATAAATAAAGTACTACTGACCTCATCAATAAGAAGTCTCTGTCGCCAGCAACATCCTTGTCTTGCCCACAAAATACATAGCCAAAACAAAGCCAATACATTGCAATTGCATTCAGATATCAATTAACCCCTTAAACACCTAATCGGATAATAACCGCAAAGGTAATTAAGGGGTTAAGCCACACTGGCCCGATACCCACCCTTCACCCATGATTTTGTACAGTGGCTTCATCATGCAAATATATATATATATATATATATATATACAGATATAAATACACACACACACATGATGAACCAATATACAAATAAATGTAGAAGGGTTATCAAAACCATACTGTACTACAAATAACAATTCTCCATAAAGACACACTACAATAAAATTAATTTCCTTTCATAATCCTAACTGATCTTACAATCACAATCATCAAATGCCAATCAAATACCTCTAATGGCAATCAATACATTGCATTTACATTGCATATATGATGCATCCAATCTATGCATCATATACATTCTGCAAATGAATGTTAACAATAAAATTGTAATCAAAATAAAAATACCTCCAAACAAGTAAACTATTTTATCCAATCCAGTAAACATAAATCAATTACCATTCATTAATGACATCCTTAAACAATTTACATTCCATCCCTAACAATTAAACAATTAACAATTTCAAGCCTTTAACATAACAATTTAGCCCGAGAAAAAATATATGTACCAACAAGAATACAAAATGCAAAACAAAGCCTAACCCTGACCTCAAGAACACAATACAATATCAACAATTACATCTATCTAATTGTAAAATACTTTAAACACACAATAAAGCATAGCAGCATAGACAAATTATTTAAAAACACATCAAATCAAGCTTTTAAAACAACATCATTTCTTACCCTGTATGTATATATCTCTCTAGACATATATACATACTGTACATACATACAGTGGCAAGAAATTATATACCACCAAAAACAAAAACACATGTTAAAAAAGGTTTTAAAAAAATTAACAAGTTAAATAAAATACATTTCTTTAGGTCACTTACCATTACTTGGCCCCACTGACTCCCGTTGCGCAGCTTACTCACGAACCAATCCACCACGCACAGGAACCCATAAAATAATAAACCATAAAATAATAAACATTACACTAAAAATCCAAATCAATCCACGGGTCTTCTACTTGTAATCCATCTTCATCTGTATTCTTCTTTCTTCTACCTTCTTCCGGGGTCTTCTTCCCGTCTTCGGCCACGCCCTGTCCTTCTTCTTCTGTAGGAGGTCCTTCCTCCTCGGCGTCTGGCTTCAAAATGAGACGACATAGGCTTTTAAAGGCTTATGACGTCACATTTTCGTCATGGTTCCCACGGTCCTGATTGGGCCGTTGTTTTGGCCGATAAAAAAAAAAATGATGACGTCACTTAAAGGCAATGAAAGCACAGCCAATCAGAATGGCTTTGCTTCAATTGCCTTTAAGATGACGTCATTAAAAGAAACATGGCTGGCCTCACATGGTACGGTAGCCAATCAGAGCGTGGGAAGTCTATCCCTACTCTGATTGGCTCTAGTATACCATGTGACAGAGGCTTGGGGGAGAAAGGATGTGACGTCATTGAAAGCCTGTCACATGGTACGGGAGCCAATCAGAGTAGGGATAGACTTCCCACGCTCTGATTGGCTACCGTACCATGTGAGGCCGGCCATGTTTCTTTTAATGACATCATCTTAAAGGCAATTGAAGCAAAGCCATTCTGATTGGCTGTGCTTTCATTGCCTTTAAGTGACGTCATCATTTTTTTTTTTATCGGCCAAAACACATGGTTTTCACGCCCCAATCAGGACCGTGGGAACCATGACGAAAATGTGTCGTCATAGGCCTTTAAAAGCCTATGTCGTCTCATTTTGAAGCCAGGCGCCGAGGAGGAAGGACCTCCTACAGAAGAAGGAGGACAGGGCTTGGCCGAAGATGGGAAGAAAACCCCGGAAGAAGGTAGAAGAAAGAAGAATACAGATGAAGATGGATTACAAGTAGAAGACCCGTGGATTGATTTGGATTTTTAGTGTAATGTTTATTATTTTATGGTTTATTATTTTATGGGTTCCTGTGCGTGGTGGATTGGTTCATCAGTAACCTGCGCAACGGGAGTCGGTGGGGCCAAGTAATGGTAAGTGAACTAAAGAAATGTATTTTATTTAACTTGTTAATTTTTTAAAAACCTTTTTTAACATGTGTTTTTTTTTTTTGGTGGTATATAATTTCTTGCCACTGTATGTATGTATGTATGTATATATGTCTAGAGAGATATATACATACAGGGTAAGAAATGATGTTGTTTTAAAAGCTTGATTTGATGTGTTTTTAAATAATTTGTCTATGCTGCTATGCTTTATTGTGTGTTTAAAGTATTTTACAATTAGATAGATGTAATTGTTGATATTGTATTGTGTTCTTGAGGTCAGGGTTAGGCTTCGTTTTGTATTTTGTATTCTTGTTGGTACATATATTTTTCTCGGGCTAAATTGTTATGTTAAAGGCTTGAAATTGTTAATTGTTTAATTGTTAGGGATGTAATGTAAATTGTTTAGGGATGTCATTAATGAATGGTAATTGATTTATGTTTACTGGATTGGATAAAATAGTTTACTTGTTTGGAGGTATTTCTATTTTGATTGCAATTTTATTGTTAACATTCATTTGCAGAATATATATGATGCATAGATTGGATGCATCATATATGCAATGTAAATGCAATGTATTGATTGCCATTAGAGGTATTTGATTGGCATTTGATGATTGTGATTGTAAGATCAGTTAGGATTATGAAAGGAAATTAATTTCATTGTAGTGTGTCTTTATGGAGAATTGTTATTTGTAGTACAGTATGGTTTTGATAACCCTTCTACATTTATTTGTATATTGGTTCATCATGTGCGTGTGTGTGTATATATATATATATATATATATATATATATATATATATATATATATATATTGTGACAAACGCCCCTCTTTTGTAGTGCTGACGTCTGTCTGGGTTCTTCCCGACACAGTCTTCTAGGGTTAATTATACAACAAACAGGATCATGCAAAGTATTATGCTGCTTAACTCAGGCTTCTGCCTGCTTTATTTTCATCCAAGTAAGGTACTGCAGCTTTAACATGTGAAGGTTAGAGGTACTCAGATACTTTCATTCAGCAGTTCACATATTTCAGTGTTACAATATTTCCCACACTGTTATTTCAAGAAATAAAACCAAAATCATATAAGCAAAATCCTATCCCTTTCAGGGATCTAACTACACATCAGAATCAGTCTCTCTAACAGCTGCTGGCCAACTAAACTGGTTCCCCAGCTTAAAACAATGCTCTCTCATTTAGGGTCACAAGATACAGCACAGTCTTTTAGCAACAGCAGTAACCATTTGTTTTGTCTTATCTGCTTGTGGTGTCCAGGCAAATCCTCTGGTACTGTGATACGTGGAGGAGCCGTCAACCCCGACACTGGAAACAGGGGAGCAGCGATACCCCCAGCCTCCAGGCTCTAAGGAGAGAGAATGAAATGCAAAACCTCTCTGCTCTAAGTACCTGTGCATGTGATTAGAAGAGCAGGTGAGGGAGAACTAGAGCCATTGTAATCTGTGGTCTGGATTTTCCATCCAGCTGCCTGAGTTAATGGGAAGATGTGGAACGGATCACTTTTAGCTATTCCTGCACTTTCTGCTCTAAAATGGGGCAGAAAGCTGCCTAACATCTTTGGACTATGTCACAATATATATATATATTTGCATGATGAAGCCACTGTACAAAATCATGGGTGAAGGGTGGGTATCGGGCCAGTGTGGCTTAACCCCTTAATTACCTTTGTGGTTATTATCCGAAAAGGTGTTTAAGGAGTTAATTGATATCTGAATGCAATTGCAATGTATTGGCTTTGTTTTCGCTATGTATTTTGTGGGCAAGACAAGGATGTTGCTGGCGACGGAGACTTCTTATTGATGAGGTCAGTAGTACTTTATTTATTTGAATATGCTAGTTAATGTTTTTAATAATGGACAAATAATCTATTATCCCTATCTGGATAATAGTTATTTTGCACATTATTGTACTGTAGGTGTTGGGGGGGGAGGGGGGAAATGTATTGAATGTATAGGCAATGGTTATTTTTTTTACATTCAGGGTTTGTTCCGTGGTTCCGCGTTGGACCTCTGGAGACCACCTGCGGGTCTCCTCGGGTATCTCACGGGTACCAGGCTGGTGGTTCCACGGGTGACACATGCGGGGATGAAGCGGTGGCCTCACATCTGTGGGGGCACCGCGGACCCGTAGTCTGCAGGGATGAAGCTTTGTGGTCCCACTTCTGTGGGGGCACCGCCGACCCGTAGTGAGCACTCGTGAGTTCCCCAGACCCCCGTGGGAACCACCCGAGGCCCCGCAGACACCTGTGGGTCTGACCCGGGGCTCCCAGACATCCCTGGGCCTACCGTGGGGACCCAATTGTGGCCCACGGTGACACAAGGAGACCACCTGGGGGGCCATGGTGCTGGCGGGACCCACCAGCAGGCCTCCAGAACCTGTTTGAAAAGGGCTGCTGGTACCCTGTAGGTCTGTCAGGTGCCCCACCAGCCCACCGGGGACTCGCGTGGGGCTGTGTTATGAACCCTGTTTGTAAAAGGATAAATATTGTATTTATGGGGGGGCACAGGGGGTGGGTAATGTATTTATTAAATATTATGATGTTTATTCTGGGTCACTGTATTGTTTTTATTGTGGATACTGGGGGTGGGGGGGGGGGGTTCCCCAACGGTATGTGGGTAGGCCTCCCTTGTGGGTAGTGGGTGAGGGGGGTTAGGACTCACAGGGTGGGGGTTAGTGTGGGAGGGTATGTAGGCGTCCCGAGTGGTGGGTGAGGGTGGGTTAACCCCTTAATGACTGTAGCGGTTAATAACCGCTATGGTGATTAAGGGGTTAGGGGACATTACATTGGATGTTTTCATTCTTGTGTCTGTTTTGCAGCAGCGGAGGGGACATGGGCAGGATGAAGAGGAGGATGGCCTTCATCGTGGCAGCCGGACATGGTTGGTGAGTACTATATGTATTTAATGTATTTATTGTTGTTTATGTATTTTAAATACACAGGGGGTGTATGTTGTTTATTGCAATGTTTATTGGGGGCATTTGTCCCCAATAAACATGCTATTCTGCCTTAACCCCTTCATTGCCTTAGCGGCTATCTGCTATGGTAATGAAGCAGCATTTATGTATTTTTAATACTATTGTGCGGGAGCAGGGGGCCCCCTGAGCTGAACCGCATTAATTTGTGGCTCAGAGACCCCCTGCTTCCCGAGTTACAGGCCCCGGTTTGGGGCATCGGTTACAGTGTCGCCGCCATATTTATAGCGGGCACGTCGCGAATGGGACGCTATAAAGATGGCGGCGACACTGCCATCACAGGACACAGGACACATTCCGGGGCCTGTAACTTGGGAAGCAGGGGGTCCCTGGTCCACAAAGTGATGCGGTTCAGCTCGGGGGACCCCCTGCTCACTGTACAGTATTATTAAATAAATATTCATGCTGCTTCGCTACCATAGCAGATACCCGCAAAGGTAAGGAACGAGTCTTTATTGATATGTGTTTTACTCATAGTGTAGATGTGCAGAGGGTCTCCGGAGCTGAACCGGTGTGGTTTTAGGTCTGGGGACCCCCTGCTTCCCGAGATACAGGCCCCTTTAGGGGGTGCCGGTATCCCTCTGCTTGGTTTACATGCCGCAGTCACGTGATCGGGACCTTAAATGCAGAGGGATACCGGCACCTCATAAAGGGGCCTGTATCTCGGGAAGCAGGGGGTCCCCCAACCTGAAACCAATGCGGTTCTGCTCCGGAGACCCCCTGCACATGTACACTAGGAGTAAAAGTTGTTTAAAAATACTTTATTTTTTGCCAATGTTTGCGCTGAGAGAGCGGCTTGTCTCTCTTTGCTGCAAACATCTATCGGCACCAAAGGCCTATCGGAAGGCTTATCGGGAGCCAGGCTGTATCGGCACCTTTGCTTTCGCAGTGCTTCGGCAGGGATCGGAAGGATTCGGTCCTTACTGAATACTGCGAGGGTAAATCGCCAAAAAAAGGCCTATCGGCCACCTATCCGCCACACTTGGCGAAAATATTTTATCGGGGCTTACTGCATGAGGCCCCTAGTTTCTATCTCACAGTTATTGCTGAGCAGGGTCTCCCATTTCTCTCCCCTCCCCCCTTTCCTTATCAAAGTATTTAACAACTTATAGTTATACCTAAGTTCAACAATATTTTGGAAGGACAGTTTAATGTCTGGGCTCCCAAGAAGATGATGCATTGTTTGTATTTGACATATCCATTGGATTAGAAGAGATCTTGTATAGAACAAGATATATATATATATAGGGTTTGATTGATTGATAGATTGATTGATTCTAATGCGTATTGTGACTTCATGAGGAAGTTAATATTGACAGGTCTTTATTTATTAGACCTGTTTTGAAGACAGTAATGGTCTTCTAACATCAATTGTCATCTTTTTGTTATTATTCTCTATTCAATATGATTTTGTTTCAAACAATATACAAATGCTCTACAATTCATTTAGACAATACTGAAATAATGGCTATTATTGTCCCAATCTTCAAAAGTGGGGACAAAAACACTGTCTCAAACTACAGACCAATCTCACTTTTCCCAATTCTATCCAAAGTCATGGAAAAATGTGTCCACTCCCAATTAAGTGATTACTATACCAAGACAAATTTCCCTAGCCAATTCCAATCTGGCTTTCGTCCCAAACACTCCACCGTAACTACCCTGCTAAAAGTTTGCAATGAAATCCATTGTGGAATGAAACGGGAACAACTCACTGGTGCAGTATTCCTAGATTTTGCAAAGGCTTTTGATACAGTTGATCATGCTATCCTGCTTAACAAACTCCAGAGCTCTGGAATAGGGAAGCATGCTTTAAACTGGTTTCAGTCCTACCTGTCAGGAAGATCCCAACATGTGTCCATCACAGGCTCTAACTCCAACCACATGGATATCACCTGTGGTGTCCCGCAAGGCTCTGTTCTGGGGCCCCTACTCTTCTCAGTGTTCATTAATGATCTTCCCACAGCTTGTAAGGAAGCCTCAATACACATGTATGCAGATGACACAATCCTATATGCACACAGCCATAGCCTCTCTGACCTTCAACACATACTTCAGTCTGACTTTTTGAGACTTGAAAACTGGATTTCCAAAAACAAACTTTTTAAACACTGACAAGACTGTAACAATGTTATTTGGGACCAAGACTACATTTTTAAAGCTTCCAGAGACTGAGCTACACATTAGAACCAACGCTAACACCACCCTAACCCCTGTCACTAGTTTTAAATACCTGAGCTTATGGTTTGACTCCCACTTAGCATTCGGAATGCACATTGATACCCTGACAACCAAGACCTATGCCAAACTAGGGGTACTTTACAGGAACAAATCCTCCCTAAGTCTCCTGGTCAGAAAGCGTATCGCACAGCAGATGCTAATGCCAATTATTGACTATGGAGACATAGTATATGGCACGGCACCTCAAACCCACCTTAGCAAACTTGACACCCTCTACAATTCAATTTGTCATTTTGTTCTCCAATGCAACTACAACACACATCACTGCGAAATGCTCAAAGAACTAGATTGGTCATCACTCGAGTCTAGGCGCAAAGTTCACCTTTCCTGTCTTGCCTTTAAATGCTTTATGGGCAAACTACCCAGCTATCTGAACAAGCTCCTCACCCCTACCACATGCAGCACTTATCATCTGAGATCAGACTCCAAAAGACTGTTCATGGTCCCAAGGCTCAACAAGGTATCCGGCCGTTCCTCCTTCTCTTACCGTGCACCCCAAAACTGGAACAACCTACCAGAGACTCTCACATCCACCACCAGTTTAAGTTCTTTCAAATCTAAGGCTGTCTCACATTTTAATCTGGTCTGTAACTGTTTCATACGCCCATAACATATATTTTCTTTAACTGTGCATGCAATGTCTTGTATATAATGTATACCCTGTTCATTTATGTAACTGTATTTGTAACCATGTATTATTTGTCTTAACTCTGTGCCCAGGACATACTTGAAAACGAGAGATAACTCTCAATGTATTACTTCCTGGTAAAATATTTTATAAATAAATAAATATCATTATGTTTACTGTATTTATGATCATACACATTTAGATTCATGTGGTTTCTATTTTGGATGTGTATTCTTATTTATCTGTATTGATTCATACAGATGGAGAAAATCACAAACTTACAACTATATTGTTCATATCTACATAGACATTTATTGCTGTATATATTCCCTCTATGATACATGTTCTAGTGGCACCTATTCTCATGGGGCAAAACTGGAGCAAAGGAGACGAAAATGAACCGGAAGTGACGTGACTCCCCCCCCCCCCCCCCCACGCCTGTTGTGACATATCGCTTCCGGCGCCGCTCCTAACGGCGGCCGCTCCCCTCCCCCCCACCACCCCCACCCGCTGTGACATGCGGCGGCGCCGGCAATAGCCGCCGGCGCCGCTCCTAACGGCCGCTGTTACCCCCAGACGTGCGCTGCCATGGGTATACCAAGTTGGCTGGTGCAGAGCTTCCGGTACTGTGGGTGTACCAAGATGGCGGAAGCCCCGCAAGTCCTCCGGCTATGAGAGGAGGAGCTGCTGCTCAGCCTCTCTCCTCCCTCTTCTATACCTACTCTTCCCCTTCCCCGAGTCCCGCTGACTGAGCGCCGCCGGTGCCGGAGGAGAGGAGCCCTGGGATCATGAAGGGGATATCGCTAACGGCCGCTGCGCTGTCAGCATGTGCCGCGCATGTGCGCACAGACACGTTATCGTGCGCTCCTGGCTCCGGTAACGCAGGAAGCGGGGGGTTTGAGCGTGCCGCTTCCCACGCAGCACTGCCGGAGGGGGGGGGTCTCTTAAGCACGGTATCAGCCCCTCACATACGCCGGGCCCGGTGCGGCCGCGTCGCCGTGGGGGGAGGAGGGGTAGGGGAGGAGGGGTAGGGGAGGAGGAGGGGGAGAGACAGACAGAGCCGCAGCTCCGCCTGGGGTGGGGGGGAGTCAGGAGAGAGGGGGCAGGAAACAGAAAGAGAGACACACATACACTGACACACACACACACACACTGACTGACACACATACACACATACTGACTGACACACATACACACACACACACACACTGGCTGACACACATACACACACTGACTGACACACATACATACACACACACTGACACACACACACACTGACTCACACACATACACATACTGACTGACACACATACACTGACTGACACACATACACACACACACTGACTGACACACATACATACACACACACACTGACTGACACACATACTGACTGACACACACACACTGACTGACACACACACACACACACACACACTGATACGCACGCACACTGACACGCATACTGACTGACACACACACACAAACGCACGCACACTGACTGACACACATACACACACTGACCGACACAGAGACATTCACACAACACAGAGAGAGAGACATACACTGACACACACACACATTGACTGACACACATGCACACACTGACTGACACACATACACACAGTGACCGACACACATACACAGTGACCGACACACACACACAAACAAACAAACACACATACATACTCTCTGACTGACACACATACTCACTGACTGACACACATACAGTACACACACTGACTAACACATACACTGACTGACACGTGTGCTGAGCACGCGTGTTATAAGTCAATTTCTGTGACAAAAGTCAAAGAAGTTTCACTTACTATGCGCGTGCACACACAGCTGTTTTCCATTAGAATTGAACCAACCATAATTACAGACGATATGTTAAACTTGCATTATTTTTGTAAGTATTTATACCTCAGCGAGATGTTTTTAAGCTTAGCATTAAACAATGTTTTAATTCACAATTGTGGGTTATGGGGAATTGCTTACCAGATGAGATTTGGTTATCTTTTGATCATTCTGAAAAGATTAGAGCATTCCCAGACCCCATTTGTTTTTATTGATGTATTTATATATCCTCAGTGCTTCTGTTGCATGAGGTACATCCCCCACCTGTGATTTAGAATTCCTGAAAATAAGTGCCTCAGGTGTGGGGCTGTTTGGATTTCTCTGTGCCAATTCACTACGGGTCAGGGGCGCTCTGGGTATTTAAGTTAAGTTTAGTGTGTGTGTTTATGTCATGTTACTCTTTGATAAAGCGCAGGCACCTGCGTGAAACTTATAAGAGGTTCACCCCTCCCTGTATTTTATGTGCCACAAAACTTCTTTGTACTTAACTCGACGGCAGTCCAGTTCTATATTTGTTCTCTACGGCAGCTGCACCGCCTTAAAACCAAGCCTCTCCAGTTATCTAGATCACGGGTGTGCAAACTGGGGGGCGCGAGATTTAGATTAGATTACAGTGTGGGGCAGAAATGATATGTACTATTTCACCATGCTTCAGAAAAGGTTATATATTAAAAAAAAAAAAAAAGAGAGACAAAAGGGAGGACAATGAGTAAACAGATAACAAATGTCATATTTAATTACATGTTTTACATACAACTGACAGTTCAGTAAGCTCTAGACAAATAAAGCAACTGCATTTCATAGTGGCTCTAAAAATTAAATGCAAATGTATAGCACACTGTTCACAAGCTTAATACTTAGTAGTCAAGTATATCAGTGCCCAGTTGGAAGTAGTTAGTACAGTTTATGAGAGATAATGTTCCACTTCATAATTATATTGAATATATGGCGCTACATTTTATGCCTTAAATTCTCGCTCTCTGTACAGGAATGATCAATTCAGCTTCCACTTCATGATTACATTGAATATCAATATATTTTACACACCAAAAGCGCTTTCTCCTTACAGGAAATATTAATTGAAGCACCCCTTCCTCACTGATCTCTCGAGCTGCAAATACAATTAAGAAAGTGTTCAAAGTAAGAAAAAAATAAAACAAAAGTATTCTTTGAGTTGATGGCTTGGGGTAAATCAAAGCTGGAGGTTACTGCAATTCAAGTCAATGGAATTTACTCCCCGATCGGGCACAATATTCTGCATCACACTTTGAGGACTCCCGGGACAATAAATCTTCAGACTGGCTCAAACAAAAACTGCACAAGTCGGGACTCATTTGATTTAAATCCAGAGAAAATCTAATTAAATTTGTTTCCAATTGCAGAGCTTGGTTGTAAGAATTGCAGGAAGCTCAGATAATACTTTTGGGTCTTTGTTATCTCCGCAACATAACCATTAGATGCTGGGATATTTTAAGGAATCTGAAGTATAACAATAGTTTGCTGCACAATTATTTTTTATTAAGATAGCCCAAAAATATGCTGCATTGATTGCCCTAAAATAATTTTTTAAATGTATATTCCTGACAAATTGTCACAAGTTTATTTTTTAATTACATGGTATAAAAGATTGTTCGCCTTATGTACTAAGACGTGCTAAGCTGCAAAGCACTTTACCACCTATTCAATTGCACGTGCTGTAAAGTGCCTTATTGTTTAGCACCGTTCAGTAAATATGAACCTATGTCTATTAAATCTTGCATTTGCTGTTGGCTGAAACTAGCCAACGTATAAATGGAAAATTAGGGATAACGAGTGCTGGAAAGACTGTGGGTGCAGATGAACACATTACTCTACAAAATGCATTACATGGTACTGTACAAGGCATTGTGGAGATCAACTTTGGGAAGCAGAGCAGCAATTGACAGCTCTGCCACCAGCGTGGTTCTTCAGTACCCTTCTGCACAGAGCTGGGCTCTATCGGTGGACTAGGGAGATTTTTTTCTTGACTGGTGATCCATATAATTCAGCAGTAAGGACCTTTAAAGAATTATTGCATTAAAGATCAGTTTTAATTGCAATGGATACCATCATTTTTTAAATAAAGCTAAATATATTTCACTGCTCCAAAAAGCTGCCACAATACAGTATACACAATTTTTTTTTTGCAAAAAATATATTTTGAATAACAATATTCTAAATGCAGTTCATTTATTCACAATTGTACTTGTGCAAGGTAATACTGCTCTGGAACAGAACTTGCATGATTCACTAATCCATATTACACATTTCAGTATATGACACAGTTTCAGAAAAATAGGAAAATAATTCAGACATTTTATTAAAGAGATGACAGGAAGTTCTGCAATTCTCCCTTCTTATTTGGTCCTTTCTTCTCTTGACTAAGGAGCATTTTTAACCTAGAGAAATGAAATTTGCCCTTCTTTGCCATCGATGCTGTGGTAACTGGTGAAGAATGTGCAGATGCACAGGATCTACAGAAAACACATACAAATGTTTCATTATAAAATGTTTATGCTAATTTATTAAATGGTACATATCTCTTCACCAATCTCACACATAATATTTTCACATAAGAGGATAAACAGTGTCTGTACCAATGGTTCCCAACATATGGAGAACAGAACATTCCACACTTATGGAGTGCTCAAGAATAAGCAAGAAGCTTGACAATACCCCCTATCCAAAACACAAACCTCAGTCTGTGAGCTCGATCAATAATATGACATCAAACCCAGAAATAAAATGATAGAATCCCATTCTGCCGAGTAAAGGCACCACAACAGTAATTTGTTCTGTTCTACCAATAAGTGCTTGTAAGCCATTGCTCTATATCAACTTCTTGGAGACATTCATATGCTGCACATCAGTATCTGATTTTGTGAGATGTTTTACCATTTAATTAAAAAGTAAACTGCATCATTTTTAGTTACCGATATTACACACACACATACACACACACAGAACCAGAACTTTCATGTGTGGACTAGAATATACATTTTTTGGCATCTTAAACCTGTGTGTTGTGTCCATCCCCCATCCAGTTCAACCTGCGTTCTGGGTGATGTTCACACACAAATAAAACTTTATTTACTTCACTTACAGTATAAGCCACGGCGTGCCATTCTGTTCTATTTTTTATTCTACAAGTATAACTTATCTGGCACTGGGGCACTGTTGGGCTTTTACTTGGAGATACACATACACACATACACACGTTAAAAGCACCAAAACGTGAAAAATCCTTTTTTTTTTTTTTTTTTTAATTAATCAGTTCGGTAGTATTTGATAATACTGGATTTTAACGGATTTAGAACAGGAGCACCAAACTATTGTACCAAACGATTGCCAGGTTAGGTAAGAACGTAGAATTATGGGGAAAATTGGTATTTCTGCTTTAATGGGCTATTTTAATTTAATAAATCTATTTTCATACATAAACTTTAGATTTACTGCCACGCTGGATAAGTTTTATTAAACAACTATTTGAATGCATACAAAATGAGCTAATACATTTCTTCCCAGAATGTGTATCGTCCTTTCCCCCAACATTTTAAAACGAGATACCAGCGACCAGGCATACACTTATATCACAACCAGCTTGAGAAATCTGGTCAGAAGCATTTGGTACCTGGGTGTTAGCAGTGGACTTTTGCCTTTGGAGCTCAGTTTCTCTTCGCTATAAGACAGGTTCACTTTCCTACTAGAACCAGGTGTTCTCAAATCTGGAGATCCAAAGTCTCGTTTAATCTTGGGGGTTCCTGGGCCATTTGGGAGAATATTTCTGCTTTCACCAGGATACTTTGAAACCTTTTTGCATGTATTGCATGTAACCATCTAAAAACATAAGAAATAAGTAGAGAATTGGACATTGATTTGAACAGCTAACTCACTTAGCAAAATTATAAAATGTATGTAATTAGATAAAGGAGGATGTAAAGTTTCTCCACATACAAGATAAAAAACAAAATGTGGGAGGAAAGAATGTGCACAAATTACACCAAGAATTACAATGTTAATAACTTATTTTTCTTTTCATACAGCAGGTCTCTATTTGACCATGTGACAAGTATATTGATAGAAACAGAAACCTACCTGAGATTTAGGAAGGAATGAACATAAAAAAAACAGCAACTTATTATTTCAGGTGGGTATGATGACCATGGGTGCTGCATATTAATCATTTTACAGTTAAAAGTCCCAGCCCTTGTACTGTAGTTTACAATCTAATTTTGGTGCCTGATGCACAATGACATAAAACAACTTGCGGAAAATCCTCATTAACTGACACAATTAATCCCTTCAAATATTGTGATATAAAATCTACAACAAATCTTTTTCTAAGCGGAAAATGCCATAGAGAAGCACTGAATCATCATCATAGGGATTAGGATAATTAGCAAAAACATAAACATTAGGAAAATTGAAATAACTGCCTATTAAGCATATCAAAAACAAAACACTATTCTGGGAAAAAAACAGGTTAAAAAGCACATTGTAAACAAGACAAAAACTTGAAGGTCTCATACCGATGTAAAAGTCGCCATTGTGCATGAAGCGAGATGCAGGGAAATCAGTTCAGTCTACAGATCCGTCTGATCCACCGATCAAAAAGGCAATGATTTATATAACACTATTGATGCACACCCTGCAGTGCTAATATTATATTGGCAGCCTCATTCCTGTCTCTCTGCTGTGCTACTATATCTTTAGACATCCTCAGACATTTATAATCCAGCCATGTGAAAGTATCCCCCCATATTTTAATTGACAGGCTGATAAGGATGTCACCATTATCCCACCCATTTTTCACAACAGGCTCTTAATACTTTAGGTACATCATTACAGACCACAGCACATACAGGAAGTTTTTGTGGCTAGGAAAAAGGTCATGCTATTTAAGCCAATTAATGTTTTATTGTTTAATCATCAGTGACCTTCAGTAGGAAGTAGGAAAAATACTTGTATAATCATTTTGAATTGGCTTAATTAAACTACAAGCTACCAAAATACTGGAGGGTGGCGTAAATAATACAGGCATTTTACTTCGTGTACTGTCTTCAGTTTCTATCCTGTGCCCACACAAGGGTAAGACGACGCAACTGTACACATGCTAAGTACAGGCATACCCCGCATTAACGTACGCAATGGGTCCAGAGCATGTATGTAAAGTGAAAATGTACTTAAAGCAAAGCACTACCTTTTTTCCTGATGTAAATAACGCATTTGTACCAGGCTCTATAGTTTCCCCGCTTGCTCACAGCTTCGGAGCCGGTATTGCTGTTCAGGATGTGCTGACAGGCGTATGCGTGAGCTGCCTTTTGCCTATTGGGAGATATATCCTTACTCGCGAGTGTACTTAAAGTTAGTGTCCTTAAACCGGGGTATGTCTGTATTACCTTTCTACTACTTTGTACAGACTGTTTCTTTAATGTGTACACCAAAAAGTCAAGGAGGTCATTCTGTGGGAGAATAGAGTAGGAGTCTCTGCTCACTAAGCAATTTTTTCTAAGGTCCCGAATTTGTAGGTTTAGGCACATATCTATAAAGTTGTGCTAAACGTAATGGGCCCAGAGTGCCTTATAGCTTAGTACTGTATATTAGATATGACACTTAGTGTTTTCTTTACAGTAAATGAAGGTGTAGTGCAACATACTCCCCAAGATTAGACACAATACTTCATTCAATGCTGGTAATTTCTGAAATGCATAAAGCTAACTGCTAATCATAAAAACTTAATCTCCAAGTAACATTTGGGTCCATGAAGTTCACTTCTTAGGCTGCGAACCCGCTGCGGCCGGCGGCGCGTGCGGCCGCGGGCCACCAGCTCCTTTCCTCCAGTCTGGAGGTCCCCGCTGGCTCCTTCAGACATAACTGACTGCGTGCTGTGGCGCGTCAGCCGGCCGATGCTGCAAGCTTCTTGTGATCAGAAGCGCTGACGCGTCACGTGGTGCAGCAGTCAGCCAATGAGGAGGGAAAGGAAGCGGCAACGGGGAGGGAGGCGGGCACCCTGTCTGTGCAGCTGTGCATAGCGCCGCCCCCCCCCTCCTCTGGTGCCCGTTTCGCAGGCTGCCCCTGCTCCAGGAGGGGGGAGAGGAGGGGAGGAGAGGGACCGACAGGTTGGGGGCGGGGGGAGGGGGGGGGCAGCACGAGAGCCTCCCGCTCAAACCACACCCCCAGCTCCCGCTCCCTACAGACCGCAGGGAGTGGTCAATTGGAGGGGCTGAGGGCTGCTGTGGGGCTGAGGGGATGCTGTGCTGTGGGGCTGTGTTATGGTCCCGCCCCCTCACGTCATGGCCACGCCTCCCCACCCATTTTGGCCACGCCCCTACTCCCCTCCCGCCTCCCTACAGACCGCATATCGCGGTCTGTGTCTGTCAGTGCGCCGCCTGTCTGCAGTGCGGGCGCGCTGACTGAGGGAGCGGGGCCTTAGCCTAAAGCTTAAGTAAGCACTGTTATTAGAGCAGATCTATATTAAGAAGGATAACGAGACGATCCTACAAAGGAGCATTTCTTTAAAAAAAAAAAAATAGTTCACCATAGGTTTGAAGCACGGGGTCTTCAGAGCTGAACAGCACATTTCAGCTACGGGACCCCCTGCTTACCGAGATACTTAATGGAAAAGCTCATGAAGGTATTTCCTTCATGTTTAGAAGGTCCTGCGTCACATGGGCAATAGGAAACTGTTGCTGTTTCCTATTGGCTCATGTGCTTCAGGAGATTTGAGCCGCCATATTGCAATCCCAGTTGGGGCTGCTGCTGAAGTATCTCTGACAGTAGGGAGTCTAGAAGCTAAAATGAATGCGAGTCAGCTCCAAAGACCCCCTGCTACAAAAATAACCCTAGACAGAAATGCACCAAGAGGACAATACAAGCGATAGAATTAGGAATTAGTTCACCAGAGGATGGTGAATGTGGAAATGGGCGGGTAATTTCACAGGGAAGAAACCCTCAAAAGGTAGGTTAAGGATTCATAGGAAATGAAATGTGCAATCCCTAATACAGGCGTATATACTTTCAGCAAGAACATCTGATCTTCGTGAAGTTAATTCAAACTTGAATCCTCCTCGTCATATATTCTATGCATTGGAGCTTGTTATAGTGATGTTAATTTTTACTTGCTATTGAAAACAAAAACACCAGGCATGTTGAGATGAAGTTAACCTAATAACAGAAATAATAATAGAACAGTGATACATAACATAGCATTGTTCATTCATATGGAAAGAATTGCTGGCATTTATTCTTGTTTCTGACCATGCCGATCAATTTTCATTAACGGTCTGAAAAGCCTGAGGTCACCACGGTGCTCTATCAGTCATTCATCGACCTGTCCACGTCACAATATGTACGTCAAGCACTGCCGTCACTTGCCACAATATGCCACTATGTGGGTAAACATCAACCCTCTTAAATCAATGGAATGAAAGATGTTCGTGGTGAAAAAATAAAGAGCATGTAAGCTACAAAAATAAAAGAAATGGATGTTATGATTATTAAATCCCTTTTGTTTTTCCATTATGATGGGTTTCTAGGTAGGAAGACAAAACGTTCCTCCAGCCAGATTGCCCTTGAATATTTGACACCTACACATGGATGCACAGGTCAAGAGAAATCCCATAGTTTGGTTGTCAGTTTAATGAAAATTGATCTGGGATCCTATTGATAGAATCTTTCTTCATTTCTTGATTGTCACAGGTTACACAAAATAGGAAAGCATGAAGAAATGTTACATAAATAAAAATCATTTTAAGCATTTTCATGGTTTATGTATATAAGAAATACCAGGAATAGTATAAATATATTACAAATCAGTGGCAAATACCCAATGACACAGGAGAATAGCTTTTCAAGGAACAAGGTCTCTTCATGTCCCTAGTGACAATTAAAATATATGTTTTTGTACTTGAGTGTGTGCAGTGTGGATTTTTATTAAAAAAAAAAACCCAACAAAAGTAATAAAACATAAAAAAATAAAATGTGTGATTATTTTAAAGAGTTTAAAAGCAGCAATCCCATCTTTTTTCCACATACTTTCAACTAGGTTGTCCTACGGAGCTGTGAAAGTGAACTAAGTTTTCTAAGTGGCGCTAACTGTTTTAGCGTAAAAAAAGTTTAAAAATTAAACTTGGTGAATCTTAATAAATGTGAATACATGTGATTAAAAAAAAAAAAAAAATATATATATATATATATATATATATATATATATATATATATATAGCAACTGTAAATATTACTGTATGTTCATTTGCATGTCTTAGACAGGTCTGCAACCCTGTCTTTCCCCATTATCTCCCAGCACACAGCGCTTCCACTGCAGCAAGGGATTCTGGCAAATGACATGCAAATGAGCACTCAGTGCCACCTTTTGTCTCAAGCTCGTATTACACAAGCAAATCCGCAAGCCAACGCATGCTGTTTTAAACACAGCTTTTAGACAGAGGCTGGGATGAGATGCAAAGCCATTAGACCTACTCACATACATGTTTCAACCTTGATGGGTATCATCAGTGTGAGGCTGGTCTTAATGGCTAAGCGGGTTTGAGACTAGACTAGGTAATCACCACTATTATTAAGGTTATGGTGGGTAAAAAAAGTGACAAAAACCCTCCACAGTAAAGCAACTGTAAATATTACTGGATGTTCATTTGCATGTCTTAGACAGGTCTGCATCTATATATATATATATATATATATATATATATATATATATATATATATATATATATATATATATATATATATATATATATATATATATATATATATATATATATCTATAGATATATAGATATATATATATATTATACATACACAAACAGATTCGGTGTGCAGCCGCAACCCAAACGTGGATTGCTCTCTCAATCCCAGTAGTATTCTTATGGTCTCCGAGTTGATGGGGAGCGCACATATAAGAGAAAAAACATATATCCAATAGTGCAATATGTTTTGAACATCAAGGTGTTAAATCTTCCCAATCCCTATGAGAATATTACTCACAGATTCCAAACTTTCACAATACACGTAAAGGTATCTTTCTCAGCGGTGCTTCAGGGTATATTGATCAAGGAACATGTGTTGACGGAACCTTTATAGGGCAATTAAAAAACAGACATAGCATAGACCGATATGACACTTTTATGTATGAAAAAGATATTCGAAATACACTCACATGGTGCTATATTGATATAAGCAATTTGATCTAATGATCCACGCCAACAACCGGAACCTGGAGGATCTCTCTCCCTTCTGTGGCTCGGCTCCGTCGGCGCTTTACGTCTCCGTACTTCCGGATTGCAATCTTCCGAAGGCTTGGGCGGCAGACGGCTCTCTTAGGTATCAGAAAGGTTAATGGGAATAGCAAATGAAGACAGTAATCAAACCCTCTGTGGCTCTGCTCCTTGTGCTCGTGTGTCTTCATTTGCTATTCCCATTAACCTTTCATTGACTGTTGTGGACTCCTGGTGCTTCTTTGCAAGCTGCTTTCTTGCAAGCTGTGTTCAGCCTTTACTGTACCATTCCCCACAGTTTCTTGTGGTACTTGAACTACTGGCATTGACTTTAGTGGATTCTTGCTGCCCTGCTATTAGCTGTTTAGCTGTATTTAGCCTATACTGTATGTTTGCTATCTATTTTCAGGGGTGTCTGATTTGACCAGTTATAGGGGAAGGGAGGCTTAGGGAAGTAGCTCTGGGACCTTTTGGACCAGGGGGAATGGGCCAGATGAAGAGGTAGTCCCTCGAAACGTTGCCCCCCTAGCATACTTTCCGTTCTCCATTTTTTTGTGTATATTCCTTGTGTTTCATGTTTTTTCCCCTTTTCCTTCTCCCCCCCCCTCCCCACCCCTCACTTTGTGACATGCCCATTTGTGATACTGGTTTCTGAAAACACATTTGATTTATTTCTGGTTCATTTTATTATTAAATGTTTATTCTGCATTACAACTGTTTTCATCATTTAGCTATTAGACAGTGAGTGCTGGTACTTACGTAGATTTGTTACCAAATTTAAATATATCGCAAATTGTTTTCATTGTTTACACTGATATACACCTTATCTGCTATTTAAAAATAAAACACCAGAACAAAAAAACAATAAACATTGATTTTACAAAAGCATAAATAATGAAAAACGGAATTCTTAAATATAAATGATTTCCATAATCCACATGAGAAAATGGTTTCAGATTTGTAAACCACTATTTAATATGCTGGGAAACCTCTTCCCTGCACTGAAGCAGATTTTAGTCCCAATTATTTGAACAGAGCTGCTCTTCTCCCAGTACTGGGTACAGCAAATAAAAATTCCATGTATGAGCACAATCACGTCTCAACAGGTCCACAAACCTACTTTTCCCCATAATCTCTCAGTGCTTCCACTGTAGCCAGGCATTCTGGGTAATAACATGCAAATGAACACTCAGTGTCACCTTTTGCTTTATGTTCATTTTAACATGGACCCCTTTAAGCTTATGTCTGCTATATTACGCAGAACTGCCTGGGTTACAGAGGTGCATATCAAATAAACTTACTCAAGACAGCTGTTTCAACCTTGAAGATTGTTACCAGCTATGCTTTAAACCAATACTTCAGGGCATATTGAATAGGGTTCTTTAGTGACCACTCCACAACTGGTACGACCATTTGATTTTACTACAGTAAAAAACAACAACAAAAAAAAAGTCTTACCAGCACACTCTTTGCAAGTTTGTATTTCCGCAGGAGTTTTGTTTGCTTCAGGTTGAGTCGGTGGCTCTTCAATTCCTTCCGCAGGAGACTTTGAATGCATGGCGTTATTTTCATTTTTGGTTTTAGACGCACTTTGTGGTTATCCGGCATGAAGAATTGAAAACAGAATGGGCATATTCTTTCTTCAGTGCCTTTCACACCTGCATTAAAACAATGATATTAAAAGAAGTGGTTCTGCCTAGAGTATTTTTTTTCTTCTTCTAGGAATGAAGCAGGGGGTCTCAGGCACGGAACGGAGTTAATTTCAGCTCTGGGGGCCTCCTGTTTTCCCAGATACTTACCCTCCCGTAGGTCATGCTGGCACCAGCCCGGGCTGGGTGAAGAATATGGAGGTTCAAATGTCCTGCGGGCCAATAGGAAGCTGCAACGTCATCAGGCATATTGGCCCGTTTGACACAGGAGGTTTAAACCTACATCAGAAACCGGATGCACCTTCAGAAGTAAGTATCTCTGGAAGCAGGGGGGTAATCGGAGCTGAAATGAACGCGGTTCACTTCACCCCGGCTTCATACCCATTAGAGATTTCCCCCCCCCATGCTCCTTTAAAACAGCAATCCTCCCTAGAAACCTATATGAGTTCAACTCACAAATTGTTTCCATCTTGTCCCCTAAACATGTCCTTTATTTTTAAAAATCACGATTCTCTTAACCCAGGGGTGGGGAACCTTTTTTCTGCCAAGGGCCATTTTGATATTTATAAAATCATTCGAGGGCCATCCAAAATTATCAACTTAAAAATTAGCCTGCTATATTTGGTCAAACATTTAATGAACTCACCACTAATGTGATGGCTGGAACTGCTTCTCTTTGGGTGACTGACTGACTCTTGGGTGGTGGGTGACTATGACTGACTGTGGGTTGGTGTCTGTGCACACGCAAACGCGCACACACACACACACCAAATCGGGCAGGGGGTAGGGAAATCAGACTCTCAGACCCACTCTCTCTCAGGCTCTCAGAGCCACTCACAGACTCTCAGAGCCACTCACACTCTCAGAGCCACTCAGACTCTCAGAGCCACTCACAGACTCTCAGAGCCACTCACAGACTCTCAGAGCCACTCAGACTCTCAGAGCCATTCACAGACTCTCAGAGCCATTCACAGACTCTCAGACCCACTCTCGCTCAGACTGTCAGACCCACTCTCGCTCAGACTGTCAGACCCACTCAAGAATGTCAGACCCACTCAAGACTGTCAGACCCACTCAAGACTGTCAGACCCACTCAAGACTGTCAGACCCCCTCAAGACTCTCAGACCCACACACTCTCTCTCAGACAGACAGACACACACACACACACTCACTCACTCTCTCTCTCTCTCAGACACACACAGGGGGAGGGAAATATGATCGGGGGGGGGATCGGAGCAGGTGCCCTCCACAACTGTTGCTCGGTGTGGGGAGGAGGACCGTGTAAGTGCGCAAGGGGGGGAGAATCTGATCAGGGGGGATCGGAGCAGGTGCCCTCCTCCGCAACTGCTACTTGGGGAGGAGGGCAGTGTAAGTGCACCCCGGCTTCATATCCATTAGAGATTCCCCCCCCCCATGCTCCTTTAAAACAGCAATCCTCCCTAGAAACCTATATGAGTTCAACTCACAAATTGTTTCCATCTTGTCCCCTGAACATGTCCTTTATTTTAAAAATCACGATTCTCTTAATCCCTAGTTTCTGTAGTAACCACGGTAACCTTTAGACAGCACTGGGCACAGCTCGGTTTAAGCCTCCCGTACATGTAATATTTTAAGCTCTTTTATCTGCTGAACGGAGCACCAGATTTTTAAAACGAAAATCATTTATGAAGTGCAGACTGCTGCTTTAGGCCTTCAAATGTCTTATGACATAGTCACTATGTTATCCTAACACGGTCTGTTTTTTACAGGTTAAAATCCTGTCTTATCTGCCCAGTGAGGAAACAGAGGACTCCCCCTCTCGTTTCCCAGAAAATGGCTACTGCAGTCATGTGACCGCACTGTGCTGGAGGGGCCGTGGCACTCGAGCACCATGACCCATCCGGCACTCAAAGGATTAAGCTGCGTTTTCAGGAGTATCCCTTTTTTTTTTGAAGGACATAAACAAAAATATTTAAGCTTTCTTTAAACAAATGCAAACCTGCTAAATGCATAAATCCATACTGCTCACAGCCAGCACTTTAAATAAAGGCTAACATTTTACATTTCCCAGACTTCGACTGCCAATAGAAAGCGGTGATGTCATCGGTATATGATGCTGCGGCTTTCCATTGGGTGATGCTGCAATCGTCATTGATTGTATTTCTTGATATACGTTTACCAGCACTTTCAAATGCTTCTTTGTTTCAAAATATTGTACTTACTTTTAAATGAATTGCGGACAGACCTGAAAAAAAAAAAAAGAGAGTATGTGAAATTTTAAGGAGTGTGATATTTTCAAGAAACTAACAATGAAAAGCAGACTTGCAAATAACATTTTGTAAATAATTTAACAATCTAGTTGGCTTCCTCAAACAAATATAGTCATGCATAAAGCAAACTATATGGTGGCTTTAGTTTCTTTGGAAATTATTTGTGAATATTTTTTTTTAGTGCCCCTGAATGGAGAAGTGTTTTACCTTTACCACACCCACCATGTCCTTATCAGAGAACCGATACAGTTAAGGGGAAGTGGGGAGGAAATTTATCATCTCCCAACTCACGTGTTTAAATATTTTTATATGCTAATTTGCATTGTAAGGTGCTTATAGGCCAGGTTGACAGATTTTGGTAAAAATGCCATCAATTAGTCACATGCCTTCAACTAGCATTACACTTTGGTCCTAGGAGGGATTGCCTTATTAAGCCTTTGAGTGCCGGAGGGGCCACGGCGGCACATCACGGTCACATGACCGTGGCGGCCCTTAACCCGGAAATGGAATTGGAGTCCTCTACCATTTCCCTTCACTTCAGCTCTAAGCTGGGGGAAAAAAGCACTCTTGGGGGCATGACCCTGGAGTGCCAGACTCCAATGACGTAGTGACTAGGTCTAGGGGCAGCCAAAGGGTTAAGTAAAAGAACTACAAAATTATCTTTGTTTTTTTTTTTGCATATAAAAACAGGCAAGAAAAGTTATTTCACAAGCAGGCATATACAGAAACCCCCATCATGTAACTGCAAAGCCAAGAAAATCTACAATACAGGACACACTCTTATTATTGTTTATTTGCGAAGTGCTAACATATTCAGCAGCGCGGTACAATGGGTATAGAGTTAGCCCTAGTCCAGGGTGGTGCTGAGCGGGCGCGCCCACGCTCGCCACGATGAGACACATTGGGACAATGTATGTGGCCAGCGTGGGCGCGCGCGCCTGCTTGGCACATAGCTGCTTGCCGAGCAAGCAAATTTGAATTTGCTGCTCGCAAGCGCGTCACGTGAGCGGTTCGCCCGACCAGCTCCGTGATGTTGTGGCCGCGCCCCCAGACGCGTACGCACGAATCGCCTGCCCGCGCAGGGCGCAGCGCACGAGCGTCAGCGCGTCCGTTCCCTACCTGGCCGAGGCCTTATGTATATTACAAAAACAAAGTTAAATACAGGCGAGGACAAACATGCACAAACAAATACTGAGGTGATGAGGGCCGTGCGCGAGAGCTTACTATGTATACAATTTGTGACAGCTTTAAAGCACCTACACAAACCTGACTTCTAATGTAATCACCCGAGAACATGTTTTCAGCACAAAGTATTTTACATGTCAACAAAACGTAAACGCACAAACTCTGATGCGAGTAAGGTGGAGTTGTTAGATGGACATTTAAATATTAAGATGCATATGTATCAAGCCAAAAGTGGTGTAAAATTGTTGCTCAAAAATAAAAGTTATATCAGAACTTCCAGTGACGCTGGCGAGGATGGCTGCCTAGGAGAACTGCTCCGGATCCTCACCAGCTGCAAAGTGCTAGATCAAGCGAAAAACGAAATAGAAAGTTCCGAAATTTGCTAATAACCATAATTTCAGCCTCAGGATATCAAATAAACTAAAAAAAAAACCTGCCCTGCATCTATCTTCTTCTCCACTAACCCACGCTCCTCGACCATCGGAGAGACCTCCCAAGATGGCGTCGGCGCGTGTGCCCCCGAGGAAACAGAGGGAAGCCGGCCGGCTGCGGATCCAGAGATACCAGGGAACTTATCCACAGAATACATGGAACGGCTGTTCCTGAGGATGCGGAAAGGATTCCAGGAAGATCTCACCTCTGCGATCGACGGCTTAAAAATGGAGCTGAACTCCCTCTCGCAGAGAGCAGGCACTTTAGAAAATAAAGTGGAAGAGATCGTCATAGCTCAATCATCGAACGAAGAGGAAATGGGCAGAATGAGTAATGAGATCAGGGCACTCAGGGAGGGAATTGAAGACCAGGAGAACAGGGACCGGCGCCAAAACCACTCATCACTCGCATCTAGGCGCAAAATTCACCTTTCCTGTCTTGCCTTCAAATTCTTTATGGGCAAGCTACCCAGCTACCTGAACAAGCTTCTCACCCCTACCACATGCAGCATTTATCATCTGAGATCAGACTCCAAAAGACTGTTCATGGTCCTAAGGCTCAACTAAGTATCCGGCCGCTCCCCCTTCTCTTACCGTACACCCCAAAACTGGAACAACCTACCAGAGTCTCTTACATCCACCACCAGTCTAAGTTCTTTCAAATCTAAGGCTGTCACACATTTTAATCTGGTCTGTAACTGTTTCATACGCCCATAATACAAATTATCCTTAACTGTGCATGCAATGTTTTGTATATAATGTATACCCTGCTCATTATGTAACTGTATTTGTAAACATGTATTATTTGTCTTAACTCTGTGCCCAGGACATACTTGAAAATGAGAGGTAACTCTCAATGTATTACTTCCTGGTAAAATATTTTATAAATAAATAAATAAAACCTGAGGGTGCGCAATATCCCTGAGTCAGTAGACACTGACTCGCTAAGACCCTACCGGAAAGACCTATGCATATATCTGGTCCCGGAGCTTGCCCAGGAGGAGGTAGAGGTGGACCGAGCGCACAGAGCTCCCGGCCCAAAATCAACAGACCCTAAAAGAACAAGAGACGTCCTCATAAGATTTCACTCTTACTCTATTAAAGAAAAGGTGCTTACTGCCAGCAGACAGCGAGGAGTCCTGCAGGTTAAAAATGAACCAATACAGATCTTCTCGAGCCACAATCGAACAGAGAAAAGAAATGAGACCCCTCACTGAACTCTTGAGGAAAAACGGGATCCGATACAGATGGGATTCCCTTTTAATCTAATGGAAAGTTTTCCTCCATCTCCTACGCTGAGGATATCCCCCGGTTTCTGAAGTCACTGAATCTCCTTCCTTTGGGTGACAGTGACGTCTCGGAGAACAGGTGGCGCTCACCTACGTCTCCAAGATCTCTGAGAAGATCGCGACCCAGCAGAACCCAAGAGCTGGAGACTGAGAAGATCAACTACTACTTCAAACAGGGGTGATGTGGCGTTGATCCCCCACTCCCCGACGCAGTTGTGTTCTACCTGCAAGCTGATGGTCCCCCCCCACCATCCCTCTCCCCCCCCCCCACCATCCCTCTCCCCCCCCCACCATCCCTCTCTCCCCCCCCACCATCCCTCTCCCCCCCCCCCCCACCATCCCTCTCTCCCCCCCCCCCCCACCATCCCTCTCTCCCCCCCCACCATCCCTCTCCCCCCCCACCATCCCTCTCTCCCCCCCCACCATCCCCCTCTCCCCCCCCACCATCCCCCTCTCCCCCCCCCACCATCCCCCTCTCCCCCCCCACCATCCCCCTCTCCCCCCCACCATCCCTCTCTCCCCCCCCACCATCCCCCTCTCCCCCCCCACCATCCCCCTCTCCCCCCCCACCATCCCTCTCTCTCCCCCCCCACCATCCCCCTCTCTCCCCCCCACCATCCCCCTCTCCCCCCCACCATCCCCCTCTCTCCCCCCCACCATCCCCCTCTCTCCCCCCCCACCATCCCTCTCTCCCCCCCCATCCCTCTCTCCCCCCCCCATCCCTCTCTCCCCCCCCACCATCCCTCTCTCCCCCCCCACCATCCCTCTCTCCCCCCCCACCATCCCTCTCTCCCCCCCCATCCCCCTCTCCCCCCCACCATCCCCCTCTCCCCCCCCACCATCCCTCTCTCCCCCCCCACCATCCCTCTCTCCCCCCCACCATCCCTCTCTCCCCCCCCACCATCCCTCTCTCCCCCCCCACCATCCCTCTCTCCCCCCCCACCATCCCTCTCTCCCCCCCCACCATCCCTCTCTCCCCCCCACTATCCATCTCTCCCCCCCACCATCCATCTCTCCCCCCCACCATCCATCTCTCTCCCATCGCTCTCTCGCTCCCCTCCATCCCCCCCCAACCACCTCTAGCATCCCTCCCCCATCACCCTCTAGCATCCCCCTCTCAATACCCCTACCTTTGATTCTTGAATGGACCTCCATCGCTACTTGACAAACAGAAAAAGCCGGCTGTCCCCCCCCCCCCGCTCGGGATGTGGGGAGAGGCTGCGGGGATGGTGCGCCCGATGGGATTCTGATGGCCTGCGGCATCCTGATGCAGCCGGGTTCCACCCTGTGTGCCGACGGATCCGGCCTCTCTGTGCCAGGGGTCGGTGTGGGTCACGGGAGGAGCGAAATCGCGTTGCCGGACACCCGGGACCCCCCGCGGTCTTCATGGGCTCAATTGGCAGATCTGCTCTGGATCCATGCCGGGGACCTTGTCAGATGACCACGGGATATTTGCTGAGGACCGGGACTCCTGCTCAGGTTTGGACACACACCCACGATGGGTCTATCCCCCAGGTCACACCTCAAGACTCCGAGGGGTTCATTCTAAACATACTGATCTCCCCCCTCTCCTACCCAGACTTCGAAATAAAGTCATGCTGATTCCCTCCCGTTCTGGTGTTCCCACCCCCCCCAGTTTTTTATTTTTCTCCTTTCTCTTAAAAGGATAAGTTTATGTACAATCTTACAGATATAAGTGCTCTAATGTAAATAACATGTATAAGCTTAGATAGTTGACTGAGGCATCTCTCCCTTGTGTTAGGTCCCTCACCTATCCCTCTGTTCCTCTCCCCAGGTCTGCATTCCCTGTATGATCGCTCTCCTCCCCTCTCAGACACCCCCCCCTCCCTCCCAGGGAATAAATGTTAATCCCAGTCCCTCAAATCAGTTTGAGTTGAAAGCTTTGCCTATGTTAAACTTGCTATATAAAAATAATGGTCTATCGGTGTAAAATGAACGTAGATGAGACCTGGTTATCCATAATAGGGTCTCTCAAGAAATCCTGATGCACGTTAGGGAGTAGCGAAGAGAAATAGAATATTATGTAAGATAGAACAAGCATATGTATCTAGTACTGAGTTAGGACTGAGTTGGGACTGTCTCCTGTCCCTGTTCGGTCCCGCCGTCGTGACCTGCTCCACCCCCCCACCCTCCCTCCTCCCCCCCACCCCTCCTCCTTCCCCCTCACCTCTCCTCCTCCCCCACCCCTCCTCCCCCTTTGCCCCCCACTCCCGCCCCTGCTTATCCCGGCCACCCCTTCCCAATCTCCCCCCATCTTTCTCTCCCGTGCTCCTCAGGGCCATGGTCATCTAACATCTCAATTTGATTACTGGTCTCCTCCCTGCGGAAAAGGATAAGCTCAAATACTGAGAATGAATGGGGGCTTTATCTCTGTGTGGGTTTTGTTATGGATCTTCAAGGTTAGCAATGTTGTTATAGCCGATTATTCTCAAGATCCAAGGAAAATGTGTTAGTCATAAGTATATGTATTAGTGTTTTGATTATGTATAAGTTTAATTCACATCCATAGTAAACCAACGATGTAATAGCTAACGTAAGTAACTCCCCTATCTTGGGCTAGTCCTGGTATAGGGAGATGGAACTTAAACTGCTGATGCTAAAGAAAACAAAAGTTGGTAGTTTGCGTGGGCTGAGGTTCAGGTGAGAAACGAGTGAAGGTAGTGGGAATATACTGATTATCCCAGTCAATGTCGGGGAAAAATTGAATCCTAAATATAATTGCTTAAGCATGAAAAACTGAATGTACTAATATTAAAAAGTGGGGACCGTGTTTTACTCCTGGATGTTCCAGTTCCGGAGCGTACAGGAAGGTCTCCCAATGCAATAACCCTGTTTCCTTCGCCACTAGGGCTTTGAAGGATTTCCGGATGGGGCTCTCCAAAAGCCCTTCTGTTTCACTCTCTCTCTCTCTTCCCAACTCCTGCCACTCCCCTCCCTGGGGTGGTCCCTGCCTCCCCTCGCGTGGGGGCTCTGCCCCGGACCGAGGACAAAGAAGAGGGCGTTGGGCCCACTCTGTCCCAGACAAAAGAAAGGAAGGCTGGCTGCCTTGGGAAAGCGACCGCGGATAGGGCCTTTGAGGGCTCCAAAGCACTATGTCTAATTCGTCCAATATAAAACTTGTCTCGATGAACGTCAGGGAGCTTAACTCGATAGGAAAGCGGAATCTAGCATTTCAAGAACTAAATAAGCTCAAAGGGGACATTCTCTTCCTACAAGAGACACATTTTAATTCCTGTACCCCTATAAACACATTCAAAAAGATATATCCTCAGGCATACTATGTGTCCTGTCAATTCAAAAAGAGAGGGGTAGCTATATTATTTTGATGCAATACGCCATTTGCTTTAGACTCAATGATAGCTGACCCAGAGGGTAGGTACCTAATCCTCTCAGGTTCTCTCTCAGGATCTCCAATCACACTGGATAACATATACGCAACTAACGAGGGCCAGATAGCATTCATCAGGACAGTACTGGAGATCATGAGTAAAAACCAACACAAGTCAGTTTTAATAGCAGGAGATTTCAATATGATCAGCTCCCCAGACCTCGATAGAGGAAGTGCCCAGGGTACCAAACCTCCCAGGTCCACTCTCCTTGGTGCTGAGAGCCTTAGAGATATCATGAAAGATTTCTCTCTGTTCGACATCTGGAGGTCCCAGCACCAGGGACAGAGAGACTTTATGTTTTTCTCCAACCCACATCAGACCTACTCGAGGATTGACTTTTTCCTAGGTTTCAGAGATGTTCTCCAGGTGTCCCTCCAGTCAAATATTGGCTCAATTTCCTGGTCTGACCATGCCCCCATCGATATGCTGCTCTCTTTGCCCTTCTCGAAAAATTCCCGATATCAGTGGAAACTAAACGACTCCTTACTAAACTCCACGGAAGTAGTAGATTCGATTTCCCAAAAAAATTCTGAATACTTTGTTATAAACAAGGGCTCAGTGAACTCTCCGGCCACGCTGTGGGAAGCCCATAAGGCAATAATTCGAGGGTCCCTCATTTCCATAGCATCCTACCAAAAGAAAAAAAAGGAGAACATCTATAAGGAACTATTAGAGAGAGTTCAAGTGCTGGAGACCGAACACAAAACCAAACCTACAAAAAAAATTATATAAAAAGCTAGACAAAGCAAGGTCGGAATTAAGAACCGTCCAACGTGAGGTAGAGCGGGCGTTAAAGTGGACAAAGCAAAGGTTTTACGATAAAGGCAATAGGGCAGACCGGATTTTGGCCAATAAACTTAGAGGTCTACGGGTAAAATCCCAAATTACAGCAATTCGAACGAAAGCTGGATTCAAAACCTTTAAGGAAAACGAAATTGCCCAAGAATTTTCAGATTATTACACAAAATTATTTAACTTGAATCCTCCCCCAAAACGCTCAGTCTGGGTTGACGGCTATCTCAAAATATCTAGAGGAGTGCAGCCTACCAGCCCTCCCGGAAGAAACCGTCCTCATTTGAATGAAAAAATAAAAAATGAGGAATTAGTGGAAGTTTTAAAACAGTTAAAAACAAATAAGACCCCAGGCCCAGACGGTTTCTCCAATTTATACTATAAGAAGTTTAAGGCGGTGCTAGCCCCTCATCTTCTAGCAGTTCTTAACTCTTTCATGGAAGGGGAAGCGATTCCTCCCTCGATGTCCTTAGCGAACCTAGCGATAATCCATAAAGAGGGACGAGACCCGTTTAACTGTGGTAGTTATAGACCAATTGCTCTTCTTAATTCGGACCTAAAAATTTATAGTAAAATATTGGCTAACAGGTTAAACCCAATAATACCGAGTTTGATCCACAAAGACCAGGTGAGATTCATTCCGGGCAGACAAGCCTCGGATAACACTCGCAAAATTATAAATATTGTCGACCACGTGCATCTCTCAAAAACGAAAGCCTGCTTACTGAGCTTAGATGCTGAAAAAGCATTTGATAGAATCAGATGGGATTTTCTGATCCAAACATTAGTCAAATTCGGCTTCAGCGGACCCTTTCTAGAGGGGGTCAAAGCACTATACAAGAACCCATTAGCATTTGTGAAGCTCCCGGGTGGAAGCTCAGTTCCCATAAAAATAAGGAACGGTACAAGACAGGGTTGCCCCTTGTCCCCACTCCTCTTTGCCCTAACGATCGAACCCCCCGCCGCAACAATCCGAAAAGATCAAAATATAAAGGAAATTAGGATAGGAGAGAGTATAAGATCTCGCTAATGGCGGACGATGTGATTTTAGCCCTGTCCTCCCCCTTGATGACCCTTCCCAACCTTCAGTCCCAACTTGAAAAATTTGGCCAGGTGTAGGGGTATAAAATCAATAGCGACAAATCTGAAGCCCTGAATCTCTCTCTGACACCCTCAGAAGTAAAACTCCTGCAAGCAAACTTTAGTTACAAATGGAGCTCCAATAATATTAAGTATCTTGGGATCAAAATTGCGAATTCCTATGGAGCGTTGTATAAACACAACTTCCCCCCGCTGTTCGCGGAAATTAAAAAGGATCTCCAGAGCTGGAATGAACACCAAATGTTGTGGCTAGGAAGAGTGGCGTCTGTAAAGATGAACATTCTACTAAGACTGCTGTACTTATTCCAGATGTTGCCGATCCATGTCCCAGTCGCGGACCTGAAAAATATACAAAACAGAATTTTCCAATTCATATGGAACGATAAAAAGCCTAGAGTAGCCAGGTCAATCATGACGGCACCGAAGGAGTGTGGAGGCCTGGGAGTACCGGATAAACTTAAATATTACCTAGCAGCCAATTTAAAACAGGCGGTGACTTGGAACAATGACCCAGCGTCCTGCTGCTGGTTGGAGATTGAGTCCTCCTGGGTCTCTCCACTCGCTCTCCCGGCCCTACTGTGGTCGGGGGGGGGGGGGGGAGAGGAGATAGTGTCGGGCAAGACAGTGTGTTTTTGGGTGTAGAGGAGGGGGGCTGCAGAGTGTGTTTGTGTGTATATAGAGGGGGCTGTGTGCATGTAATATTTCCTTTTATTAAACTAGCAGTAAAAGCAAAAAAAAGTAGACAATCATCCTGATAAAAATCAATATGACTACAAGGGTGTCCATCTTCATGAAAAAAAAAAAGCCTATAACAGTGATAAGCCCCCCTCAGAACAGGGCATTACTTTTATTACTAGTATTCTTCGGGGATTATTACTTAAGTAAAGCGATGTTTGGCTTCTGAACAGGATTTCTACAGGTTTTTATTAACACATCTAATTTTCCATTTTACCATGTGAAAGCATACCCTCCAACTGTACCTACTATTTAGCAGATACACTACATGTTTTTTTTGGTAAAGTTAGACAAACTGTACCTTTTAAACAGTTTTTGGGGTGTGTAAAATGCCTAGATTATGGGAGGAGTTCTATATAAATTGCTTGGCAATGCTTCATAGGCCGCATCCATGGTAAGCGCGACCGATCAAAATGCAGTAAGGTAATGAGTGCGGCCATAGACGGCGCATGCACGAGCTCGACAGGGCGCACGAGGAATCAAATAACTTTGATTTTGCTGCGTGACGGCCGGGTCACGTGCGCGATTCAGCCAATGACAGCGAACGCCTCTTGGCACGCCCCGTCGCGCAATCCTACGGGCTGTGTATCGCTCCAGCTACAGGCAAGCGTGACGCCACGTGTTCGCAGCCATACAGCCAGTATAGGCACCAAAGCATATCTAATTCTAAGTGCAAAATGTTGGCGGGTCTGTCATAAAGACGACATTATTATGTGCAACAGACAACAAACACGTTTGTGCATATGGCACCCCTGCACAAAATGAGCAGGATTAGGCGGCACTTAAAGTGCCGCCGTCGCGTGCGCTTATACTAAGCGCGGCACGACTGCTGGAAGTCATCTCTATTTGATTTTTCCAGCGACCGCAGCCTGACGTCGCCGCCACTATAAGAGTAGCCTAAGGCCGAGTCCATAGAAGGACAGGCCGTGCTGAGGCGTGCGGACGCTCAGCGCTGAGCCCCTGCATCCTCAATTAGGATGCCTTGAGAGGGGGCTCGCGCGAGCGTCCGCAGGCGTGCTCAGGCTTTGGAGTTTTCAGCCGAGCGTCGGCTGAAAACCTCCAATGAGAGCGGGGCTGCGTCAACGTCACGGCGCCGTAATGTCGACGTCAGTGCGTCGCGGGCGATTGGCCCAGCGACGTCACTGCCCCGCCTCCCTCAGTCTCCCCCCACCTCCGATCGCGGACGCTGGCTCGCCTGTATGTGCATGGAATGGCACAGGTTCTGCAGGCGAGCCTCAGCGCGGTGCAGCACAGTGCAGCACGGCTCCCCCCCTCTATGGCCCAGGCCTTAGGCTGGGGCCATGGTACTGCAGACTGAGCAAACTGACTGCCTTAAAGCTGTGTTCACGTCCATGAGGCGCGCGTGACGTGAGAAATCAGTTAAATTGATTTCTCAGCGCGACAGACAAGTCACGTGAGCGGTTCGCCCTCAGCTCCGTGACGTCACTGGCCTGGCCTTCGTGTTTTTGCTTATCAACATCTCTCAGCTACAAAACAGGTGCAACATTGTTGCAAATAAATAAAATAAGAGAAAAATGCCATTCAGAGAGCAGCTGCACGGAGCCAGCGCACGTGTATATCATGCACATAGCCACACACACGTGTATATAATGCACACAGCCACACACACGTGTATATAATGCACACAGCCACACACACGTGTATATCATGCACATAGCCACACACACACGTGTATATCATGCACATAGCCACATGGAGGCGCATTGAGCCACTGGATGCAAATCTCTTAATGACGCCACGCACCGGCAACCCCAATCGGAACACAGGTCTGTGACGTCATGCCCCGGGGCATCACGGGACTTGCAGTCCATCGCATATGTATAGTAACAACTACGCACGCAGCAATTACATGCTCATATAAACATGGGCCTTCCCCGTCCTGTAGCTCTACCCTCCCCGCTGACACTCACAGCAGATGCCGGGACACTCCGGGACAGGAATCCTTCAGCGCCATCGCCGCCTCCCGCAGGAACTTCTGCTCCGGCCTCTTCTGCATAGTCTCGGCGCGCGACACTTACAGGCGGAGCGGCGCGCGAGCACACGTGATCCGGAGCGCGAGACCAAATTTGGGGGTTGTGCACGAGGGTGTTTACAATCTTGAAGTGAATTCGAACTGACGGATTTATTTAACTCGTGCACTGCCACGGGGCTCGGCAGTACATCCTTCTGCATGTTATTTGCATTGCTGGCCGGTGCCAGCTTTGCATACTATTGTGTTACATGTCATATCTGGTCGGGCTGGGGTTGGCATTGTGTTGCACTGCACATCTTGTACCGCATTGCTTATTCTTGCTTGTTGTTGAATGTAGACAGGCATGGACCAGGGCGACAAAGAATCTTGTGCGTCAAGTGAAGTTAATAAAAAGCAAACGTATTTGTAATTAAAAAAAAAAAGAAACATCCTTTATTGAAGTGTCCTAGGTGCAAAACTTGACCAACATTGATGCAAAAAAAATATTGGTAGAAGCGAAAGAATCCCATAGAAAAAGAGATGAATAATTCCTTTCATAAATCTGGTGTAGGGCTTTTACACCATGTGGGACACTAGTATATAGCGGGCTTTTACACCATGTGGGACACTTTAGTATATAGCCCACCTTGGGGACATTATCATCGGCCTGCCCTAAATGAAGGATGTATCATGAAAAGGTGAATAATAATAATAAACAAAATCTAAAGAGATACAAAAAAAACCAGTTCAGCTGTGCTGTTTTTATTTGTTGTTTTATAACAATATTTTCATTTAAAACACTATTTAGTATATAGAGGGGCTTAATCTGTATCCGCCAATCGGATATTTTCAGCCCAAATTAGAATTTCTGTCCAATGGCCCGATTGGCTGTTAAGGCTAAGGCCCCGCTGCACACACCCGCACAGCCGCCTTGCTTGCCGTTGGCGCGTGCAATTCACTGCACTGCGGTCTGCAGTGAATTTTTTTCCGGCACGGGGGCGTGGCCAAAACGGGTGGGGGCGCGGCCATGACGTGAGGGGGCGGGACCGCCCCACAGCGCAACACTGAAGCCGCCCCTCAGCCCCTCGGCACTCCCCGCCCCTCAGCACCCTCGGCCCCATGGCACCCTCGGCCCCCTCCGACCCTCAGCACCCTCACACCCACAGGCACCCTCACACACTCACAGGCACCCTCACACACAGGCACCCTCACACACACACAGGCACCCTCACACACACACAGGCACCCTCACACACACACAGACACCCTCACACACTCACAGGCACCCTCACACACACACAGGCACCCTCACACACACACAGACACCCTCACACACACACAGACACCCTCACACACATACACACGGGGGGGGGGTGAATCGGAGGGGGATCAGAGCAGGAGGGGAATCGGAAGGGGGATCGGAACAGAGTGGGGAAATCGGAGTAGGGGGGGAATCAGAAGGGGGAAATCGGAACGGGAGGGTGAATGGAACGGGGGGATCGGAGCAGGGGGCGGGAATCGGATTGGCTTCTGGGATCCAATCCGTGATTCATTCCCTTGCATGCCACGTGACGTGGCACTCGCAGAAATCACAAGCTCCTTGTAGCTCCGGCTGGCTGACGCGTCACAGCACGCAATCAGCTACGCCGGAAGGAGCCAGCGGGGACCTCAAGAACAGAGGCACTCTGGTGGTCCGCGGTGGAACAGAGGCACCGCTGGTGGTCCGCGGCCGTGCGCGCCGCCGACCGCAATGGGACCAAAGCCTGAGGCTGCGGTCCCAGTAATGACTGTGACAGGCGCGCCCGGCGTGGGGGGGGGGCGCGTGCACAGCGCTAACCGCGGTCTGAGGGGAGAGGGAGCTTGCGACGGGATGGGGCGTGGTCGGGGATTTGCGGCGGCGTGGCCATCACGTCACGCGGCTGGTTCGCCTTCATTGGGTGAACCGCCGGTTTGGGCGTGGCCACGCCTCCGTCGCAAGGTTTAAACTCAATTTCATTGAGTTGTAAAAAACCTTGCAGTATGGCGCAGCTGCACCTTCAGCGTGAAGGTGACTACTGGGCCCAGTTACTGGGACCACAGCCTTAGGCGGATAACAGATAGTTCTGATCTTTCCACATAGGTCCACATGTAATTAATTTAATTTATAATATCACTATGGTTGAAGGAGCCAAATAAGCGCAAAGCTTCAGTAGCTGAATTGGTCCTTAATAAGAGTAGATGAATTGTGGGTTGTGCAACCTTTTAATAGACCTTCAAGAAGTCGGTGGAAGTTATAGCCAGATTGCACGCAATACCCTGCATCACATATGACTTCTGCCCTCCACTTGGGTTTTCTGAAATACTAAAATCCTTGTTACAGTATGCCTTTAAAAAATGCTGTACTGCAGTTCCCATCTTAAAAATACAATACATTTAGTTCAGGGTGAACTATATTCACTGACTGATTTATATACAAGTATTAAAAGTAATATGTTCCTCAGTTTTTCTGGCTGGACTCTCTCCACAAAATACTTCCTACCTTTTGGCTAGGCAGCTGGCCACAGAATTGTGAGGTCACGTGAGCTCATCGGTGACATCATAATGCACAAAATGTTGGTTAGCTATAAGAACTGGAGCCTGCCAGGAGGATGAGTAAGTCATTAGGTAGCATGGAGCAGAGGAGGTGGAGGATTTTGTTGTGCTAGTGTGAACTTTGTTTATTCAAGGACATTCTCAAGACCTATGGATTGTAGAACGAAAATGTGAGTGCATCTTATTCTAACGGGCAAGGGTGAATTTAGGATGTTTTTTTCATGGGGTAGGGTAAATAGGTCAGAAGAATGTCATTAAGATTAGGCATTGTCAGACCTTTTGTATCCACTTTGCTTTCTCTGGGCAAAAAGGTATTTAAACTGTTCAGCACTGGCTCTTGCATGCCTGTACTTACAGTAGGTTATGCTCATTGTGCGCACAAATGGTTATCAATACCACAATTAATCAAAACCCAGCATACATCTCTCCATACTTCTTTGCGTTGTCTAAAGCTTTTGAATTAACTTTGCATTTAGGGTCCAATTTTCACATACATACATGAGCACAGGCTGAATACACTTGTTGAAAACCGTCCTTTGAGGCATAATGGAAGGTTCCCTTTAAATACTGAAAAGAATTTGGAAATAAAAAGTCCCAAATGACGAGTGCTGCAGAGTTCATGGATTGTAAATATAGCATGGCCTCCCGGCCGCTACTTCTTTTTCCTGGGCCCTTCCAGTGTCAGTCCTGTTAGGAGCAGGCAGTGAAGGGGTTAATTCCTTTTTTAGGCTCTGTGTGTGTATTGCAGACTTTGATACATTTCAGGTATCCAAGGACAGGCCTAGCAACAACCGGAGAGTGTCAGCCTGAGAGAAAGATACTGATTGGTTAATCCAAAAGTGGGTGATCACCAATGTATTCAGTCTGTTCTGTTATGGGGCAGGGTTTCAACCCCCAATCTCAGGTTATACATTCTAGCACTATCCTAAATTATGTGTTGTTCTTCCTGGTTGATCCTGGTAGTCAGTCTTTCTCCTTCACCTGTGAAGCGAGGAGCCACTTCCTCCATCCCACCAGGAGATGGGAGGAGAGTATAGCTGGCCTGAGATGGGCCAAATGCCTGAGGAGTCAGGGCTCTGACAGTCATGGGAGACAAGATAGAAAAAGGATACCTCTGTGCCGTGTTACCATCTGCCTTCAATAAAGCCAGTTGTATCAGAACCAGTGTGATTACTGTCTGCTGCTGTAAAGGAAGAACAAGGTGTCAGTATGGGCCATCCCCTGCCCCTGCAGAGAATCTATGCTGACTGGAGGTGCTGCACCCCTGAAGAACAAAGGTAACCTGCACTCCTGTCCTGGCTCTCCCCACACCATCGCGGACCACTCAGCCCTCCTGTTTACCCCAGGTGCACAGCACCAAACCCTGAAGTAGTAACCAGATAAGAAGCAGACCCCCCAATATCACTTAGGGTGGGGTACAAGGGCTACATATCAATCACACTTCATTGTGTGTAATGCACCTTGTCGATTTCTGTGTACTGTGGGGCTGTTTGTATGTATGATGCCAAGTACAAATACTTGGACCCCTATGAATTGAAGAATGGTATAGCGGAAAGATTATGAGGGGGAACTGGGATGTCCATTGGATGTCGTGAGACAGGCTCTGGACTCCTACCCACTAAATGCCACAGAAATAACCAATCCTCATGGGGTAATAAGCATAGAGATATCAGATAAGCTACTCACAGGTTCCACATGTTATCCGCATCAGAGTGCTCACTGCCAAAAACTGGAAACCAGAGGTAAGATCCCATGGGGGAAGACTATCCGCGGTGCACAGCGCGATGCAAAAATTAGTAAGTGAAAGCGTTACTTTTTCACTTTGGTAGGAGTCACTTTACTCAACCTAGGGAGATTTGGACAGCACTGGTTTAGCAGTCTCCGAAACACAGACAAATATGAGCTCGGGAAGATAGGAGTCAGACAACAGGGCTGCTGCTTCCACACTTCAAAGTTTATTCAGTTGTGCCCCGACATTTATACAGAAAACCAAGGGCATGTTAATACATAACATATCATGTTTACCAATGAGAAATAACAAGTTTCTGTAGAGGTTATGTATCTGTGTCTTTGGACAAAGCATTAGTAAATCACTACATCTTGCTTGTGTTTGCCCGGCAGTTTCTACTTCTACATTACAATGAGAAATACAGGGAATGTTTCTCAAGAGCATGCAGCTGTATTGTTTGGGACATTTTACTGCTCTTGTGCTATTGTATAAAAGACAAACTGAGAACAACAGATGTAAATAAAGATTAAAATTAGCATAGTGAGTTAATTCTCTCAGTACTGGAACAGTACTATACGAAAGATAAAGCTAGCAGATTATATTCACCCTTTCAATCCCTGAGACTTGTAGAGCTGACATATAATTTTAGGAAAAAGCAGGCACCAGTAACACAGGAAACAAAAAATGAAGGATATCCAAGGGAGCGTGTGCCCATTAAAAAATGAATTTAATGGAAACTACAAAAAAACAGCAGCATTACGGGGTACAGAGCCCCCCACCAACGCGTTTCGAGCGCAAGCTCTTTTTCAAGGTGACTATAAGGCTACTCACCTAGCTGTTTATATACCCGAAGAGCGCACCACTGTCCACTCGCCGCTCACTTCCTGAAACTCGCAGTAGTGACGTCGGCGCGATGACGTCAGCGCGCAACGTGGGTGTTGCAGGGTACATGCAACTACACACGTGGGTTTCTTGACAAGGCTTATTTATTTAGCCTTAAAAGATATACAACACACAAAAACAAAAATAGCTTTTCATCAGCAAACAAAAGAAAGAATGGTTTTTCATCAGCAAACAAAAGAAAATAGCTTTTTCTTCAGCAAACCAAACAAAATAGTTTCTCTTTAGCAGACAGTCTATATATAAAGTAGCTACCCTTTTTCTATGCAGGGGACAGACAGTTCACAATTCAACTACTTTGCTAATCAGACCTTGTATCAGTAATCTCTTCAGCAGCTTACTCCTCTCTCCTTAACAGCCAGCTCCCATGTGTGTACAGCCTGGGGTTTTAACACACCTTGATTAGGCAGCTGGGTTCCAACTAATTGTCCTGAGGTTCCCAGCTGAAGTTAACCTAGTCAGTGCTGCACTGCAGACTAGACATAGGTTTTCCAGGCATATAGCTGGTGGCTTTTATTTACCTTGTCACAGTGGGGAATACAAAAAAGCTCAAACTTTATTAACAACAGTACAAAAAAACTATTGTAATACTAGAAATACAGATACGAGTACTTGGTATATCTTTCAACAGTGAAAAACACTGACAAAGTAAAGAGAATTCATAATTAAAAGGAAACATCATAAAAGAAACTATGAATATTTCTATTAAAGGAAAAAACATACCTAACAAACGGATGGTTTAGATGGTAAATATATTAGTGCATATCCATACATAATTGTATAAATCAAAACTGTTGTGGATATGCACATAGACATATAAAACGTCATCATCCATTTGAAAAAATGAAAAAGTAGTACAGCTAAACCCCGTTATAACGCGGGTCTCGGGGTCCACCCCGAGACCACCGCGTTACTAACGGGGTCGCGGAAAAAAAAAATGGCCGCCGCTTTAATGCAGATTCATCCCGCGGGACAGGAGATGGGAGCGGGCATGTCCCTCCGCTCCCCGCTTCCCCCTGTCACCGCGGGACAGCCCGCGGGTCAGGAGATGGGAGCGGGGATGTCCCTCCGGTCCCCGCTTCCCCCTGTCACCGCGTGACAGGCCGCGGGGCAGGAGATGGGAGCGGGCATGTCCCTCCGCTCCCCGCTTCCCGCTGTCACCCAGGACAGCCTGCGGGGAAGGAGATGGGAGTGGGGATGTCCCTCCGGTCCCCGCTTACCTCTGATCCCTCCACGTGCCCGGTGCTCCCGCTGCCTGCATGGAGGTGGTAGCGGGGGGTTTCTTCTCCCCACCGCTGTCCCTGGCGCTCCCGCTGCCTGCGCGGGAGGAGGGGGGGAGCGGGTGGTGGTGCTGGTCGCGGCCTTTCCTCTGCTCCGACCCCACCCCCCGTCTGTGTAGAGTGATAGAGTGTGTGTGTGTATGTATGTATGGGAGAGAAAGTGTGTGTATGTGGGTGTGAGTGTGTGTAAGTGTCTGTGAGTGTGTGTAAGTGTCTGAGTGTGTGTGTGTAAGTGTGTGTAAGTGTCTGTGAGTGTGTGTAAGTGTGTGTAAGTGTGTGTGAGTGTCTGTGAGTGTCTAAGTGTGTGTAAGTGTGTGTAAGTGCCTGAGTGTGTGTGTAAGTGTATGTAAGTGTCTGTGAGTGTGTGTGAGTGTGTGTGAGTGTGTGTGAGTGTGTGTGAGTGTCTGTGAGTGTCTGTGAGTGTCTGTGAGTGTCTGTGAGTGTGTGTAAGTGTGTGCAGTGTGTGTGCAGTGTCAGTGTGTGCAGTGTGAGCAATGAGCAGTGTGTGTGCAGTGTGGCAGTGTGAGCAATGAGCAGTGTGTGTGCAGTGAGTGTGTGCAGTGTGTGCAGTGTGCAGTGTGAGCAATGAGCAGTGTGTGTGCAGTGTGTCAGTGTGTGCAGTGTGAGCAATGAGCAGTGTGTGTGCAGTGTGCAGTGTGTGTGCAGTGTGTGTGCAGTGTGTCAGTGTGTGCAGTGTGAGCAATGAGCAGTGTGTGTGCAGTGTGCAGTGTGTGTGCAGAGTGTGTCAGTGTGTGCAGTGTGAGCAATGAGCAGTGTGTGTGCAGTGTGCAGTGTGTGTGCAGTGTGGCAGTGTGAGCAATGAGCAGTGTGTGTGCAGTGAGTGTGTGCAGTGTGTGCAGTGTGTGCAGTGTGCAGTGTGAGCAATGAGCAGTGTGTGTGCAGTGTGTCAGTGTGTGCAGTGTGAGCAATGAGCAGTGTGTGTGCAGTGTGCAGTGTGTGTGCAGTGTGTGTGCAGTGTGTCAGTTTGTGCAGTGTGAGCAATGAGCAGTGTGTGTGCAGTGTGCAGTGTGTGTGCAGTGTGTGTGCAGAGTGTGTCAGTGTGTGCAGTGTGAGCAATGAGCAGTGTGTGTGCAGTGTGCAGTGTGTGTGCAGTGTGGCAGTGTGAGCAATGAGCAGTGTGTGTGCAGTGAGTGTGTGCAGTGTGTGCAGTGTGTGCAGTGTGCAGTGTGAGCAATGAGCAGTGTGTGTGCAGTGTGTCAGTGTGTGCAGTGTGAGCAATGAGCAGTGTGTGTGCAGTGTGCAGTGTGTGTGCAGTGTGTGTGCAGTGTGTCAGTGTGTGCAGTGTGAGCAATGAGCAGTGTGTGTGCAGTGTGCAGTGTGTGTGCAGAGTGTGTCAGTGTGTGCAGTGTGAGCAATGAGCAGTGTGTGTGCAGTGTGCAGTGTGTGTGCAGTGTGGCAGTGTGAGCAATGAGCAGTGTGTGTGCAGTGAGTGTGTGCAGTGTGTGCAGTGTGTGCAGTGTGCAGTGTGAGCAATGAGCAGTGTGTGTGCAGTGTGTCAGTGTGTGCAGTGTGAGCAATGAGCAGTGTGTGTGCAGTGTGCAGTGTGTGTGCAGTGTGTGTGCAGTGTGTCAGTTTGTGCAGTGTGAGCAATGAGCAGTGTGTGTGCAGTGTGCAGTGTGTGTGCAGTGTGTGTGCAGAGTGTGTCAGTGTGTGTCAGTGTGTGCAGTGTGAGCAATGAGCAGTGTGTGTGCAGTGTGCAGTGTGTGTGCAGTGTGGCAGTGTGAGCAATGAGCAGTGTGTGTGCAGTGAGTGTGTGCAGTGTGTGCAGTGTGTGCAGTGTGCAGTGTGAGCAATGAGCAGTGTGTGTGCAGTGTGTCAGTGTGTGCAGTTTGAGCAATGAGCAGTGTGTGTGCAGTGTGCAGTGTGTGTGCAGTGTGTGTGCAGTGTGTCAGTTTGTGCAGTGTGAGCAATGAGCAGTGTGTGTGCAGTGTGCAGTGTGTGTGCAGTGTGTGTGCAGTGTGTCAGTGTGTGCAGTGTGAGCAATGAGCAGTGTGTGTGCAGTGTGCAGTGTGTGTGCAGTGTGGCAGTGTGAGCAATGAGCAGTGTGTGTGCAGTGAGTGTGTGCAGTGTGTGCCGTGTGCAAAAAAAAAAAAAAAATGTTTTAAACTTGAGCCACAGGAAAACCGCGTTATAACCGAATCGCGGTATAACGAGGCGCGTTATAACGGGGTTTAGCTGTATAATGAGCTGTAGCATGTTTGGAAGTGACTAAACTGGGGCCAAAAATTAAATTTAGAAAACTAAACAATTGATCATAGACAGTTATCATGTCTTAATTAATTAGTTTTTAATTATTATATGATTTTATTATAAATTTGTTGAACTATTGTGAGGGAGACAAACATATGCTAGAACTATAATAATATTAATATTCCGAGTTATCAATGGAACAATATAGATGTAGCATATTTATGATAGATGATAGATGAAAATGCAGGCAATGTGCAAAAATAGATGGAAATGCAGGCAATATGCAAAAATAGGGAAACTTCATACAGATTTTAAGGAATTAACCAAACAATTCAATTGTTAAAATAAATGAAAATGTATAAAAATTAATCATTAATCGTTGATCAATGTAGATAAGGTGCCAAGTCCCAGTCAGAGTTTAGGCCATGGGGGATTCTTGTTTTTAACGTAAATATCCAATAGAGCTCACGCTTATCTAGGAGTTCAACCCTATTGCCACCTCTGATGGGACTTGGCACTTGCTCTATCCCCATGTAGGTAAATGTATCAATATTTCCCAATCTACAGTTAGTAAAATGTTGTGTCACCGGGTGGATGAGATCTCCTTTTCTAATGAGTCTCATATGCTCCCTGATACGTACCTTCAGGGCACGTGTAGTACGGCCCACATACTGTTTACCACATCCGCAATTCAAGACATAAATCACGAATGTGATATCACAATTAATGAAGGACGTAACAGGGAACTCACACCCAGTGATAAAGGATGTAAATGATGAACTGGGAAGCATATATCTACATGAGATGCATTTGAGACATTTGAAGCTTCCTTTGGGTAACCGTCTAGTACTATTATTTTGTTTACTAGAAAAAAGACTACGGGAGACTGAATTAGCAATGGTTCTGGCCTTCTTAAAAACAAATTGGGTACCTTCCGCATATACATGTTTCAAAAGAGAATCTCCCGAAAGTGTGTCCCAGTGTTTTTTAATGATATGTTTAATTTGACCTATTTGAGTGTTGTATTGAGTAATAAATAAGGGCTGATTAATACCCCTCATGTCATGATTGGGAGGCTTATTCCTTTGTTTTACAAGTAACTCTTCCCTGGTAATTTTATTCACTTCCTCTAATGATTTTTTTTGATCTGTGGGTAAGTAGCCCCTATCTTGAAACCTTAAAAGGAGTTCATTAGATTGTTTAACAAATTCTTCATTGTTGGAGCAAATTCTTTTTAACCTTATTAACTGTCCCTTTGGAATATTTCTCAAACAGCTAGGTGAGTACCCTTATAGTCACCTTGAAAAAGAGCTTGTGCTCGAAACGCGTTGGTGGGGGGCTCTGTACCCCGTAATGCTGCTTTTTTTTTGTAGTTTCCATTAAATTCATTTTTTAATGGGCACACGCTCCAATATATGTTGGGTCACTTTATTGTGAGGTCTCTTACTACATTGGTCGTGGGGACCCTAGTCCACTATTTGGATTACAATGGAGTAGTGATTGTTCTACATGTTATGGGTTAATATCCCTTACGCATCCATCAGGGGGTTCGTACTGCAGGACTCTTCAATCAAGTATTTGAATTTTATTGTGGTTTCTTTTAAGTACCATATTGAGGTTTTTTATCTGAGCACCACACATTTGCTTTTCTTTTGGACATATAATTTTAACCCCTTCAGTAAGGTTGGGTTGTGAGTGTTTAAAAATAATTTATTTGGCCATTGGCACGTTTAAAAATGGGGGATGACCCCACACACAAGCTCTGACACGTTTCACCCAAGTGGGCTTTCTCAAAGAGTGAAATTAATTTGTCTAAAGTGAACTAAATAGAGAAAGCTAATAGAAAGTGACCTCAATCTAAAGTCCAACCCATGGTGTTCCCCAAGAAAGAGGAAACAACAATTCACAGGGGAAGACTAGAGTGGTGACATTTCCGGATCAAATCTCCATAACAACACATACACAATTTCAAATGAAACAATCAATAAAATTAATAAAGATAAAATATACACACGTATACAAAACCGAGATCATTAAACAAAAAACATAATACAGCTGAACCCCATTATAGCGCGGTCCTCGGGGTCCACCCGAGACGGGGTAACGGGGTCGCGAAAAAACAAAATGGGCGCCGCAAAAAAAAAAAATCACTAATGGCCGCCGCGCGCCCGATCGGGAGGGAGGGAGTAAGGAGGGAAGAAAGAGGTGGGCGGAAGCTCTACACGTCCCCCAGCAGCGGCCCTCCGAGTCCAGCTGCAACCTGCTCCTTACCTCCCACCACCGGCATCCATCCCCCTCCACCGGCATCCACTTCCTCCCCCCCCCAAGGCCCCCACACCTAACGGCCCTCCGCGGCATAATCAGTTTTGGGCCTAGCCCACGCGGCCATCCGAGTCCCAGCCTGCTCCTCACTCACCCTCCTCCCGACACCCCCCCTCCTCCCGATACCTCTCCCTCCTCCCAACACCCCCCCTCCTCCCGACACCCCCCTCCTCCCGACACCCCCCCCTCATCCTGATGCCAGCTCCGCTCCGATCTCCAAAGGTAGGGAGGGGGAGTGGGAGGTGTGAGTGTGGTGTGCTGTGCAGTGTAGTGTGCTGTGAGAGTGTGCTGTGAGTACTGTGAGAGTGTGCTGTGAGTGCTGTGAGAGTGGGCTGTGAGTGCTGTAAGAGTGTACTGTGAGTGCTGTGAGAGTGTGCTGTGAGAGTGTGCTGTGAGAGTGTGCTGTGAGTGTGCTGTGAGTGCTGTGTGCTGTGAGTGCTGTGTGCTGTGAGAGTGTGCTGTGGGTTGTGAGCAGTGAGTGCTGGGAGTGTGTGCAGTGAAAGTGTGTGCAGTGTGAGTGTGTGCAGTGAGTGCTGGGAGTGTGTGCAGTGAGAGTGTGTAAGTGAGAGTGTGTGCAGTGTGAGTGTGTGCTGTGAGCAGTGTACAGTGAGTGCTGTGAGTGCTGTGTGCTGTGAGAGTGTGCTGTGTGCTGTGTGCTGTGTGCCGTGAGTGCTGGGAGTGTGTGCAGTGAGTGCTGGGAGTGTGTGTGGTGTGAGTGTGTGCAGTGTGAGTGTGTGCTGTGAGCAGTGTGCAGTGAGTGCTGGGAGTGTGTGCAGTGAGAGTGTGTGCAGTGAGAGTGTGGGCAGTGTGAGTGTGTGCTGTGAGCAGTGTGCAGTAGTGCTGCGAGTGTGTGCAGGGAGAGTGTGTGCAGTGAGAGTGTGTGCAGTGAGAGTGTGCAGTGAGTGCAGGGAGTGTGTGCAGTGTGCAGTGAGAGTGTGTGCAGTGAGAGTGTGTGCAGTGAGAGTGTGTGCAGTGAGAGTGTGTGCAGTGTGAGTGTGTGCTGTGAGCAGTGTGCAGTGAGTGCTGGGAGTGTGTGCAGTGAGAGTGTGTGCAGTGAGAGTGTGTGCAGTGAGCGTGTGTGCAGTGAGAGTGTGTGCAGTGAGAGTGTGTGCAGTGAGTGTGTGTGCAGTGGGAGTGTGTGCAGTGAGTGTGTGCACAGTGAGTGTGTGCGCAGTGAGAGTGTGTGCAGTGAGAGTGTGTGCAGTGAGAGTGTGAGCAGTGTGCAGTGAGTGCTGTGAGTGTGTGCAGTGAGAGTTTGTGCAGTGAGATTGTGTGCAGTGAGAGTGCATGCAGTGTGTGGTGTGTGCAGTGTGAGTGTGTGCTGTGAGCAGTGTGCAGTGAGTGCTGGGAGTGTGTGCAGTGAGAGTGTGTGCAGTGAGTGCTGGGAGTGTGTGCAGTGTGCAGTGTGCAGTGTGCAGTGAGAGTGTGTGCAGTGAGTGCTGGGAGTGTGTGCAGTGTGCAGTGAGAGTGTGTGCTTTGAGTGCTGGGAGTGTGTTCAGTTTGCAGTGTGCAGTGAGTGTGTGTGCAGTGAGTGTGTGTGCAGTGAGAGTGTGTGCAGTGAGTGTGTGTGCAGTGAGAGTGTGTGCAGTGAGTGTGTGCAGTGAGAGTGTGTGCAAAAAAATGTAATTTTTTTTTTTTTAAACGGGAGCCACGTGAAAACCGCATTATAAACGGATTTGTGTTATATAGGGGCGCGCTATAACGGGGTTCAGCTGTAATTGGAATTTGATATATGATCTCAACCAAAATAATCCAAATGTTATATGATCTCAACCAAAATAATCCAAATGCATACATGTAGTTCTTGGAATGTAAAAAGGAAATATTAAAAGAGAGACAAAGAAAAAACAGTTGTGTGGGTTAGACCTTATATACAAGAAGTAGAAAGACTTAGTATATAATTATAGTCAAGTCTAATATATGTTTAAACCTATAAATCTATCATATCAAATATGTAAATGAATTCATTGGTAAGTCCAGTATATATCCACCGCCGGCACATCACTCCTAATGATCACATCGAATGAATGCAAATGAGGTGAAAAGTGCACCAAACGACACATCACTGGACATATCCAAGAATTCATATATTAATCATTGATAAAAAAATATATGATGAGTAGCAATGTAAACTGGTATCAGTTTTCTTATAAAAATCTAATATCAAGCCATTTGCTTAAAAGAGTTCTTTGATGTGAGCACCATACAGAGACATATTGGACATATATATATATAGTATATATAAACATAAATACACATTGAGGATCTAAATTATATTACAAGAAATGTTTGATTTCCCAGTCAACATTAATGCCATTAGGCACCAAGGGGTCCAAGGTAAAAATCCAGAACATCTCTTTTTTATTTTGTATGCTCTGGTGGTCCCCTTTCCTTACCGGATATGGAACATGCTCAATCCCACTGTGTCAGGAATCAGCGTTCTCCGCGCTTCCCACACAGAGTACTCTCTTCCTCTAGGGAGCTCCTAGACACACAACACAATCCTGCCTTACCGGTCTCCGCGGCTCCCCGCCTCTGCTGCCGTCGCGGGATCACTCCCCTCGGCGATTCCTCTGCTCAGCGCCGGGCGCGCCCACGCCCTCCCGCGCGCACACCTGCACCCTCCTCTGGCGCGGTCCACGTGCGTACACGCGTTACGGAGTGCGCTCATTCTGCACACACCTTTCTTCCTGTCCCCCGGACCTCAGGCTCCGCCCCTGCACGCCGCACGGGCATACTCAGGTTACCAACAAGACTCACCTGGCTTGTTATGGCTGCACCAATCTGCAGTGTCTCCCTGTACCTCTTCCTGTCCCGCCTCCATTCCTGAAGGGATCTCCCTGCTTTATCTAGCTCCTCTCTCCTCTCAGTCTTTGCTCGACATAGTCTCTGTATGGAAGTACTTCTGGATTCTCTTAGTGTTTTCTCAGGTTCTGACACAGCTCGTACGACTACCCCCTCTGGCTCTCGATCCCGGCATTCCTTGGACAACGCTCTCTCTGGTAACCCCTTGAACACGGCTTGGACTACAACCTACCTCCGCTCTCCACTCCCTGACCTCGGCAAGGCATTCTTCACTCTATCTCTACAACCGGTACCGGCAAGTATTGTTTACATTACTACACCTGACCTGGCAACACTTTATACCACACTCCGGACATGCTCCCTTTGCTGCGGGTGCGTGTATTACCACTTCCCCCTTCAGCTCAGGGGACGGGTCTGGTCTGCGGGCAGCACCGGCTTAACATTATGTCGAGCCCACAAGACGCAGACCAGACCGAACTTAAACAGTTTCTCTCCAATCTGCTTCAGCAAAACCAGGCCATGGCGGATCAAATTGTGGCCCTTACACGCCAGGTCACAGTACTCTCAGCCCGAGTACCGACCCCAACCTCGCCAATTGTAAGCCCCGACTCCGCAAGCGCAGTTAGCAGCTCCGATGTAAAGATTCCACCCCCAAGCCTTATGCAGGTGAACCGCAAGAATGTAGGGGTTTCCTAAACCAGTGTGAGGTGCAGTTTAAAATGGCTCCCCATCTCTACAATACTGGTCACAAGAAGGTAGCCTACATTTATAACCTCCTCACTGGCAGCGCCCTGGCTTGGGCTTCCCCGGTTTGGGAGCGACGTTCTGACCTTACCCAAGATTACCCGGCATTTAAAGCCGAGTTCCAATAAATATTCGATTCCCCCGCTCGTCGGGAGATGGCATCTGTTTCTCTTCTTCAGATCACTCAGGGACGGCGAATGGTGACACAGTATGCTGTGGAATTCCGCACTCTAGCAGCCGAGACTAACTGTAGACAAGAGGCTCTCGTCTCCGTATTCTGGCAAGGCCTGGCAGACCCCATCAAGGATGAACTCTCTCGCCAATCCATGCCAGATCAATTGGAGCTCCTCATTGATTTGGCCGTCCGAGTGGATCAACTTATCCAGGTACGCCGCTCAGAGCGTCAGCGCATTCGCTTCCATAACTTTCAAGTTCCTTTCTCCAGTACTCCCAGCAGCACTCCTGCGCTCCCAAGTGCTACTACACCTCTTCGTCCTGCACTGGAGTTGCCAGAGCCAATGCAATTGGGGGTACAACGCATCCGCACATCGATACGGCAGTTCCGCCACGCCGGGGGATTGTGTCTCTACTGCGGATCCATGGAGCATCTGGTCCGGGAGTGTCCGGGAAACGGGAACACCCAGTGAGTACAGAGGGGCTCTCTCTGGGTGTAATGTCTCCACATCCCCTCTATAAAGGTGAACTTCCTAAGAAACTTACATTTCCAGTCTCTTTTTCAGGCGATAAGTTCCAGACTTCTACCGCCGCTTTCATTGACTCAGGAGCTGGAGGAAACTTCGTGGACCTTTAATTCGCCAGGCTAAACCGCATACCGCTCGTGAGGAAGAAAGTTCCCATAGCACTCGTCGGTATCGATGGACGTCCCCTTACCCCGGCACACATCTCCTTTGAGACGGTCCCCTTGCTTCTGCCCACACATCTGCACAAGGAGATCTTTGTTCTCGATGCCATTCACGCCCCTGGGATACCCATCACCCTTGGTCTTCCTTGGCTACAGCTTAACAATCCTCTCATTGACTGGACTTCCTCTGCTCCCATCTCCTGGAGGCCGAGGTCAGGCGAAACTTATCAATTGCTGGCCAATACCTCTATTCCTGAGGTTATTCTATCTTCCGTTTACCACCAATTCCGGGACGGTTTCAATAAGGTAACCTCTGACCTTTTGCTGCCACACAGGACTTACGATTGTCCGATCGATCTGGTTCCAGGTTACTCCCTACCCAAGTCCAAAACCTACCCCTTGTCGTTACCAGAATCTCACGCTATGGATAAATATATCCAGGAGAATCTCAAGAAAGGCTTTATTCGTCACTCCAATTCCCCAGCAGGGGCTGGGTTTTTCTTCGTCAAGAAAAAGGACGGCTCGTTGAGGCCTGCATCAATTACAGGGATTTGAACCGCAAAACTATTAAAAATCGTTACCCCCTTCCCCTTATTACCGAACTGTTCGATAAATTACAGGGGGCCAAGATTTTTTCCAAGTTGGATCTACGTGGTGCCTATAATCTGGTTTGCATCAGGAAGGGGGTTGAATGGAAGACGGCCTTCAACACGCGTAGCGGACACCTTGAGTATCTTGTAATGCCTTTTGGCTTATGTAATGCTCCCACTGTCTTCCAGGATTTCATCAACGACGTCTTTCGTAAGGTACTAAATATTTTTGTAATAGTATACTTGGATGATATCCTGATTTATTCCAAAGATCTCCAGGACCATATACGTCACACCTCCTACGTCCTTTCCTGTCTCCGTGAACACCATTTGTACGCCAAGCTGGAGAAGTGCACCTTTCATCAGATCTCTACTCCGTTCCTGGGGTACATCATTTCCGATGAAGGTTTTATGATAGATTCCGGTAAACTTCAAGCAGTTACTGAATGGCCAAGACCTAATTCTCTCAAGGCCATACAACGTTTTTAGGGTCCGCTAATTACTATCGTAAATTTATACGTAATTTTTCTACCATTGTGGCACCTCTCACTGCGCTCACCAAAAAAGGAGCTGATCCTTCTGCTTGGTCATCCGAGGCCCTCTCCACCTTCGAGACACTCAAGGAAGCTTTTATATCTGCACCTATTCTCCGTCATCCCAACATTGAACTTCCCTTCGTTCTGGAGGTCGGCGCTTCTGATTGCAGCGCTGGAGCTGTTCTTTCTCAGAGACACACGCCTCAAGATAAGTTACATCCCTGTGCATATTTTTCCAAGAAATTCTTATCCGCCGAGAGGAACTATGATGTCGGTAACAGGGAACTTCTGGCTGTGAAGATGGCTCTTCAAGAGTGGAGACACCTGCTGGAGAGGTCGAAAGAGCCGTTTACTATTCTCACGGACCACAAGAACCTCCTTTACATAGAAAACGCTCGACACTTTGGTCCACGACAGGCTCGTTGGGCACTTTTTTTTTCTCTATTCGATTTTCACCTTTCCTATATCCCCGGAACCAAGAACGTAAAGGCAGACGCACTCTCCTGAATACATTCTTCCAAAGAGAGCCCAGAGGAACCTTTAGAGACAATCCTTCCACAGGAGAGGATTCTCGCCACGTCTTCTTTCAAGAATCTTGACAAGATTTTGCACTCCCAGAGACGCATTCCTAAAGACTTGGTCTTTCCCGACAATAAACTCTTCGTAAACTCCAAATTTGTTCCAGAGGTCCTGTCTTGGGTTCACTCTTCTAAATCAGCAGGTCATCCGGGTTTTAAGAAGACTATTGATCTCATTCGTCGGAATTTCTGGTGGCCAAGGACGTCTCAAGATATTCTGGAGTTTACTCGCGTGTGCCCCACGTGTGCGCAAAGCAAGACTCTCCGTCAAAAGCCTCAGGGTTTTCTGTTACCTCTTCCAGTTCCCGACCGCAATTGGTCCCACATTTCGATGGACTTCATCGTGGAGTTGCCCAGGTCCAGAGGAATGAACACTATCCTGGTGGTCGTGGACAGGTTCTCGAAGATGTCACATTTTATCCCACTTAAGGGATTAGCCACCTCCCCCGCCCTTGCTGATATCTTTACGGAGCAGATTTTCCGGATTCATGGGATTCCTCCTTCCATTGTTTCTGACAGAGGTTCTCAATTCGTATCCAACTTTTGGAGAACTTTCACCAAGAGATTGGGCATCTCTTCTTCTTTCTCTTCCGCCTATCATCCACAGTCCAATGGACACACAGAGAGAATCAATCAATCCCTGGAGAAATACCTGAGATGTTTCATATCCGATTCCCAGGATGATTGGGCTCAACTCCTTTCTTGGGCAGAGTACACCGTCAATTCTGCAAAAAAACGAAGCAACCCGGGACTCGCCCTTCTTTATAAATTATGGGTTCCACCCTCCCTGTCTACCCATCTCCAACATCCCTTCTGGAGTACCAGCCGTAGATGAACACATTTCTTCCTTCCAAATCGCATGGTCCAGGATTCAGTCTACCCTTCTCGACTCCTCCCGCAGATCGAAAGTACAGGCCGATCGTCGTCGTCGTTCGGCGCCCAGTTACAAGCCAGGAGATTTGGTACGGCTCTCCTCTAAGAATATCCACCTCAAGGTACCATCTCCAAAATTGGCACCTAAGTTCCTGGGTCCCTTCCCTATTTGTGAACAAATCAATCAAGTGGCATTCCGGCTCCAACTACCACACAGTATGAAGATTCCCAATGTCTTTTATGTGTCCCTCTTAAAACCATTCATCACCAGTCACTTCTTTCCGGATCAGTCTCGTAAACTGGACCCCATTACTGTCCAAAATAACGAGGAATACGAAGTTCACTCTCTTTTGGATTCTCACCTATCCAGGGGCCAGCTCCAGTTCTTGGTTCAGTGGAAGGGCTTTGGCCCTGAAGAGAGATCCTGGGTACCTTTAAAGGACATTCATGCCCCGGCCCTTCTTAAATCCTTAAGGAAAAAGTTTCCAGAGAAACCTTTTATGGACCGTCCTGAGGCCGTTCCTGAAGAGGGGGGTACTGTCAGGAATCGGCGTTCTCCGCGCTTCCCACACAGAGTACTCTCTTCCTCTAGGGAGCTCCTGGACACACAACACAATCCTGCCTTACCGGTCTCCGTGGCTCTCCACCTCTGCAGCCATCGCGGGATCACTCCCCTCGGCGATTCCTCTGCTCAGCGCCGGGCGCGCCCATGCCTTCCCATGCGCACACCTGCACCCTCCTCTGGCACGGTCCACGTGCGTACACGTGTGACGGCGCGCGCTCATTCTGCACACTCTTCTTCCTGTCACCCGGACCTCAGGCTCCACCCCCGCATGCCGCACGGGCATACTCAGGTTACCAACAAGACTCACCTGGCTTGTTGTGGCTGTACCAATCTGCAGTGTCTCCCTGTAGCTCTTCCTGTCCCGCCTCCGTTCCTGATTGGATCTCCCTGCTTTATCTAGCTCCTCTCTCCTCTCAGTCTTTGCTCGACATAGTCTCTGTATGGAAGTACTTCTGGATTCTCTTAGTGTTTTCTCAGGTTCTGACATGGCTCGTACGACTAGCCCCTCTGGCTCTTGATCCCGGTATTCCTTGGACAACGCTCTCTCTGGTAACCCCTTGAACATGGCTTGGACTACAACCTACCTCCGCTCTCCACTCCCTGACCTCGGCAAGGCATTCTTCACTCTATCTCTACAACCGGTACCGGCAAGTATTGTCTACATTACTACACCTGACCTGGCAACACTTTATACCACACTCCAGACACGCTCCCTTTGCTGCGGGTGCGTGTATTAACTCTTCCCCCTTCATCTCAGGGGACACAAACCGGGACCGGACCGTGGGGCTGAGGTTTGGTTATATTATCACCGACCTTAGTCCGTGCAGACTGATCCAGAGTGCGCAGTTCATAATCATACATAGCAGGGTCAGGATTGGAGAAGGCAGCATCGTCGTTATTCAAGCAGGAGTTCGGCAACAGGTAGACAGGAGTTCCCCGCTTCAGCTCAGGAGCGCGGGAGTGGCCTCTGCATGAGGAGAGGCCTCGGCCCATGACGCCGGTCTCAGCAGGGGGAGACAGCAGGCTGGCTGAAGTACACCACGGGGCAGCATCGGGGAAAAACCAACGCTTCAGCACAGAAGTCCACAGCAAGCCTCAGGAAACAACTGGTAACCTCTGCTAGGGGAGAATGCAGCACGTACCAGGAACCAGTGCTTGAAAACCAATGCTTCAGCACAGGAGTCTGGAACAGGCCTCTGCGTGGAGAGTAGCAGCAGGCCTCAGGATACTCGGGAACACAGGCCTCTACGTGGAGAGTAGCAGCAGGCCTCAGGATACTCAGGAAACACAGGTCTCTGCATGGAGATTAGCAGCAGACCTCAAAATACTCAGGAAACACAGGCCTCTGCATGGAGATTAGTAGCATGCCTCAGGATACTCAGGCCTCTGCATGGAGAGTAGCAGCAGGCCTAAGGAACTACTAACGAGAATTAGAGAGGTTAGTACACAAGGAGACAAGCCAGACGGCTTGTGGCAGAGAAAGTAACTTCCAGAGAAGGATTATGCTCGGCACTGACTCAGTGCCAAAGCCCAGCATATAAAGGGCAGAGATCCAATCACAGGGAGGAGGTGTGTGAGCATTCCTCCAATGACGGAGCACAGGGCTGAAGCTGCAATGAGAGGCATCACATGTGCTATTGATTGCCAGAGGAAGCCTTTGTAACTGCAGAAGTCTGCAAGGCTATAATCAAAGCCAGGAGCGGATTCCTTACAGTACCCCCCACCCCCTTCAGGTGAGACCTCCGGACGAACAGGATAATTCATAGATCTGGGGGACATGGAGTTGTTCCTAAACTTCCTTAGGCGAGAGGTGGCGTTGAAAGCCCACGGTTTGTTGGGAATCCTTACAGTACCCCCACCTCTGGGTGAGAAGCCTGGGTGGACAGGACCATACATATGTCTGGGAGACATTGAGTTGTTCCTGAAGTATCTCAGGCGAGAATTAGGTCCAAAATCCAGGTGTACATTGGCGAGTTCCACAAAGGAGAGCGGTGGCCCTGCGGTTCTCGGTACATGGGCAATGGGACAAGGGGTCTTGGAAATACAAAGCTGAGAAAGGACAGGGGACTCCGGAATAGGGACATCAGAAGGACAGCAGGCAGGTGTCCGGTGCATAGTAATAGTCCAAGAGTATGGGACACAGGACACTAATTGTCGGACATGAATGAGATTGGGGACTTCAGGGCAGACAATGGCTTTGGCGGAATCAGCACGTAAGAACTTCTGAGAGTCTTTAGCTCCCAAGGAATTCCGGATGGTGGTTAGCGAGGGTATTGGGCGGGAGGGTTCACTGCAAGATATTGAAGCAGTATTCTCGATACGAACCAGGCTTGTAATCCCAAGCAATTCGAGAGAGCCGTAGCAGTGATTACGCAATTCTTGGTTGTGGTACAGGCAGTTGAAGAAGGATCCACCTCGTTTGGCCTCTGATATTTGGGGAGAATCAAATCCGAAGTTATGGCCTTGGCGAAGGGTATAGTGAGCAGCAAGGAGTCAGTAGGGGACAGCATGTCTATACCCATAGTGGGGCCAACGAGAACAGGGGCGGACGCCTCAGGTAAAGCAACGAGGTCCCATATGGGTGTCTTCGTCTTAGAGAAAGACCAAATGCAATCCAGAAAGGGCACTTTAGGCACCGCACAGAAACCTGCAAGTAAAGACTCTGTTTGAAAGGTGAGAAAACAGATCTTATCCGAGAAGACAGGAAGCCGGGTAAGCGGTGCATCAGCCTTAGAAATAGAAGTCTTGGGGTTAAAGCTGGGTACCTCCAACACAGAAAAAGAAAACGGAGAACATGAACTTGAGTTAGGCGTGGAGGTCCCAGGTAACAAGGTCTCGCATGATACTGTGGGAGAAGCAATGCGGAATATGACAGTTTTAAACACAGGGTCCTTAGCATCGGTAGCTACAGAAACCTTACCTGGGAGGTACCCCTACTTTTGCGACAGGACAGTCAATAGTATGTACCCCAAGTATTGTGGAAAATACAGTGAAATCTAACTCCATCTTGTACACAGGAGTTTTCGAAAAAAGGGACGCAGCGGGTATTACCGAAAGTTCCAAGTGTTCGTGGTAGCAGACATGCAGTCAATAGCGAATGCCCCGAATACTGTGGGCAAGTCAGGGTGAAACAGTATTATTAGCGGAGTGGACATCCCAGATTTTAGGGCTAAGCGTGGAGTTTTAGGGGGCTTAGAACGAAAAAGGCTATTCCCAGCCGTGAGGAGCTTTAAGACAATTTTAGTCATCCCAGAGGCTGTGGCATAATCCGTGAAAGAAACTGGGCTAGACTTTCCAATGGAAATAAAGGACATCTTGCTAGTCTCTGAAGTGGGTGATTGAGAACCGGCAGTATCTGAGCTAGCTACTGTAATAAGATCAGAGAACATTGCGCTTGTCTCCGAAGGGGGAATTTGTGAAAGAGCAAGGACCAGGCCAGGTACTTCTAAGGAATTAGGGGAGACTGCGCGTGTTTCTGACTTGGGTTTCTGAGAATCCCTAGTGAGGGCATCAGACTCCATGGGAGGCTCAGTGGCTGGGGTCTCGGGATCAATTAAAGGAATTGCAGGTATCACAGACTTAATAGGAGAAATACCTTGCAAAATGGGAATTTTAGCAAAGGTGATAGGTATCTCACAGACCACAGCAGAGGTGGAGGGCAGGCAGTCAGGCTCTACCTCAGGAGTTAGGGAGAAGGCAAGGGTTAACACAGGAAGTGCTGGGGAGACCTTAGAAGCCGTAAGGGGAGACTCAGAGCGTAGTAAGGGATCAGGGGAAGATAAGCTGATCTCTGAAGGCCTAAGGGGCCGTAGAAGGGGGGCTAATAGCTGTCACAGGTTCCAAGGGTCAGACTTAGAGTCAAGGACAGGAATAGCAACACTCTGAGACAGAGGAGGAAAAACATTGGGAATAGGCATAACAGATAGGACAAACGGAAGTGAGCTAGGGAAGGCTGCTCTTACAACAGAAGATTTAGTAGCGGCAGAGCTTTACTCAGCGGCTGCTGGAGAACTTTTAAATACAGTGAGAGGGGACTGCAGGTTTACAAAATCAGGGGTAGAGGGAGTTTTAGATTTGAAAACCTGATCCTCCAAAAAGGAGGGGCCTGACTGAAATTGTACTAAGGGAGCAACAACAGATACGCTGGTCTGAGAACTGGTTACTTGAGAAGTGTCTGGGAAATCAGCCACAAAGGCAGAATCCATGAAAAGAGAGCTATACTCTGAAGCAGGGATTTCAGCTATGAGTAACATAAGGGGTAGGAGAAATACCTGGGAGAGGGTATTCTGTGAACAAGCTTAAAGCTGAAACAGACTCATGAACAATACTCTTAACTGAGACCAGCAGTTTAGCAAAAGTTTCAGGAGGCGCGGCAGCGGGAACTTTAGCTGAGCCAGGGGGGTTACAGTAACGAGTCTCCAAGGGCTAAACAACTAGAACTTTGGGGATGGCATTACGTGCAAGATCTACTGTCAGACTTGGGGGTAGAGAACTCACAAGGGTTGTCAGGCTGTGCCTGAAAGTCAGAAAAAGAGAAGTTAGCCACCGAAAGTGGGGTCATAGGGGGTTCAGCCTCTGACCCTAGGGACATAACATTAGTCTGCGGAATACAAGGGTTAACAATTGGTCTATTAATACACAGGTACCCGTGAGCGCGGGGGTAAAACCTTGCTCTAACAAAGGACAGGGAGGGTGTCAAAATTAAAAAATCCCCAACAACGATGAAAAAGGTGGTGCTCACTGGGGAAGGTGAAGTATGAGGAGGTGAGACAGAAAAGTATTCCCTTTAATCGTGGCACAGTTAACACCTAAATGTAAAACTCGATTTTATTAAAGTAATTTAAAATAATGTGTAAGGGATTATGGACAAACAAAACAAACACGTGAACATATAGTAAAATGATGCGGAGTGTAATTAGCAAGGGTAACTGATGAATGATAAAACACTTGGAAGATATTATATTAAAGATCTACCCACAAAACTATTGTTGTGTGTGTTTATGCTTCAGTTGTCCTTCAAAGGAAAATAGGTTCCCTGAGTTGCTAAGGAAACCCTAACATTAGGGGGTTCCTTAAACACTACACCTCCCACAGAAAAGCTATAGTACACAGCTGGATGCCAAGAATTGGCCAAAATGGGATATCTCTGTAAAATGTTCTCTAGATGACCAACTGATAGAGTGTTAATTGAAGGTCTATGAGATGCAGCCTAGACTCTATAGGTGGGTGGGTATACTCACCCCTCCACAACTAAGCATGAGGCAATTATATGCTTAGTTAGATAGTGCTGGAGACTGCACATCAGATAGATGTTTGATCTGAGGTGCTGTAACCAGTGTCCAGCTATATGTAGCTGTTGCAGGGCTCAAGAGATATTAATAGTACTGTGGATAGTGCCTGTTAAGTGCATGAGGGTGTAGTGTAGCAAGTGTCCCTTGCCACTCCGAATCAGCCGACGTCGCTGACTAGCTGACGTCACACGTACCCGACGTGCGTTTCACCAATAGGCTTCATCGGGGGTGGTTTGTTAAAGAAACCCCATGGTTCTTATACCCTGTGTGATTGAAGGGAAGACCGGACAGGTAGGCTTATTATTGGTGTATTGAGACGTCAATCAAAGCGTCACATCATAGAGTACCCGCCTCCTGTATCCCATGTTGAGGTTGTGATTGGTACCCTTAGTGTCCAGTGGGAGAAGGGGTGGGTCTAGCCGTGTAGGGCTATGATGAGTTGTTGCAGGAGGAGCTCCATGCTTGTAACCTCCCCCTTGAAGCCGATTTGCTAGGCTGCAAAAGTATGTAAACAGATGATCTGGCTAAGAAATTCTTGCCATCAAAAACAGGTAATGGTTTTTACACACACAAACTTTGCAGGACATACAAAGGAGGTCACATAGAAAGTGATGGTGGGGAGAGAAGGGGGGGTTTGTTTATGGGTGGAGATGGAAATAATAAAGACGCGATATACGCATCATATAGGTGCTTTAAATGTGACTAAAGAATGTTTTTCCTTTAACCAAGATGGACATATCTCTTAAACAAGAGAAGAGAGGTATAGTATAATCTGTATGAGCAATGTTTAAATAGTAAACCTATTAACTTGGGCAGCACAAATTAATCAAACGATGAAGGGGGAAAAGAGGAAACCCTCATTCAACCCATCTGGGGTAAGTGTGGCTAAAGTGTAAATCCACTTAGCTTCTTTGCGTAACAACTGTTTATCCCAATCACCGCCACGGCTGATATTGGGGAGATGGTCTATCCCCTGAAAGAGGAGAACATTGGGGTTGCCATCATGTTCATTTCGAACATGTCTTGAGACTGGTGTATCCTGCTCATTTCTTATGGTCCCAATATGTTCTAAAATCCTTCTACGGAGTTCTCTGCCGGTCTTACCAACGTACTTTATACCACATATACAGGTGATAAGGTATATCGCTTTTGTGGTTTTACATTTGATAAAGTGGCGGATTGGGTACTCTTTCCCCTTGCATGAGAAGGTTTTGCTAGGTTTGATGAATTGACATCCTTTGCAGTCCCCACATCTGTATGTGCCCATAATTTTTGATGGTAACCATGTAGGTATCGATTGCCTATCGGGTTTCTGGTAATGGCTGTGGACAGGAATGTCTGTAAGATTTTTGGAGCGTCTGCTCACCATGTTGGGTTTTTTGTTGAGTATTTCCCGAAGGTCCTTGTCCTGTATTAAAATGTGCCAGTGTTTCTCATAGATTTTTCTTATTTCTCCCCATTGCGCTGAATAGATACCTATGAATCTTATGATTTTCTGATCAGCTGATCTTATTTTATCTTGTAAAAGAGTTGATCGTGTTGACTTGAGGGCATTATGATAAGCTTTTTTAATGTTGTTATGCTGTAGCCCCTTTGTAAAAACTTCACAGTCATGATCTTAGCGTGTTCTTTAAACTCATTGATATCTGAGCAGTTTCTCCGGATTCTGAGAAACTGTCCAGTGGGTATCCCCCTTATCAATGGAGTAGGATGGTGACTATCGGCCCTCAAATAACTATTTGTTGCCGTCTTTTTTGTGTGTGTGGAGGTTTTGATTGTACCATCAGTTGTTATTTGCACACAGAGATCAAGGAAGACCAAGCTTTCTTCACTTGTGAGATTGTGGGTGTTGGTATTTACAATTTTCACAAAACTCTGAAATAGATTTTTGCTACCCCGCCACAGAACCAGGATATCGTCAATATAGCGTATCCATAACACGATATTATCTGTGTTTTCTGTTAGATGGTCACTGAAGATGGTATGTTTCTCCCACCATCCCAGGTACAGGTTTGCGTATATTGGGTCCTTCCGTTATATTCCCTATTCCAGACACTATAGGGCGCCTGGGGGGTTTGAGTGCATTCTTGTGGACCTTTGGTAGGGTATAAAAAGTGGCTACCTGTGGCTTGGTATTGAACATATATTTATGTTCTTGCTTTGATATTACTCGGTTTTCGAGTCCCTCATCTAAAAGTATTTTTAGTTCTTTTAGAAATATCAGGGTGGGATCCGTATCCAGGACTCTATAGCAAGCGGTGTCCCCCAAGAGCCTTAGTTTTTCTTTCACATAGTTCTCGTTTTTTTGTAGAACTATGTTGCCCCCCTTATCAGATGCCTTGATCGTGATCTCACTTTTCTCAGATAGATTTTTTAGTGTCTGTCTCTCCTGTTGATTCATGTTGTCACATTTCCTATATCTAGGAATTCTTTCCACATCCTGGGTGATCAGTTTTACAAAAGTATCTATATTACTACAGATCTCCATGCTCGGTGTGAAGTTACTGCGTGGTTTGAGTTTTGTGTACGGGCCTTGGGCTAGATCTTGGTTACTCTCTTGCCATAGATCTAACAAGGTCTCATAACATTCTATTTCTGCATTATTCACATCGATCATACCAAGATTGGTTAGTCTTGATTGTTGAATTTTTTTGTAATGCTTATGTAGAAGGAGTGTCCTTGCAAAAAGGTTGGTATATTTTATTGTTTCAAAACAGTCCATCATAGAGGTTGGAGAAAAAGATAGGCCCCGATTTAGGACTTTTATGTGGGGTTGACTCAGTTGTAAATCTGTTAGATTAATGACAAAGTTCCTGTCATTAGTGTCTAATAGTGGGCTCCCCTGTGTTTCCTGGGATTGTCCCTGTGTCTGAAATTCCAGCCTCTTTGGCCCCATCGTCCTCCTCTTCTCCCTTCTGGTCCTCTTAAATAGAGGTCGGGTGGGGGGGGGGGAGGATCAGTCAGATCTAGAAAAAAAAAGGGGTTTGATCTACGATATATTCGGCTGTTTTCGATCGGGTGTTAATTCCTGAATACCCTCTCTCTGTATCCTTGGTCTTAGTGTATATTTTGTTCTTAGCTCGTGTACTGTCCGTGTCAGATGATTCCCAGTCAGTGGAAAGATCACCCTGGAGACCTGACACAGCAGACTAGCAGGGGTTAGAACAGAAATAACCTCGGGGATAGAACTTAGAAATTCTGAGTTAGAAAGTGAGGGCAAATAGGGTTCATTCTCTGGTGCTAGGGAAGACACACTGACCTGGGGAATGCAGGGATTTACAGTGGGGGACTCAAAGGCCTGACTAGCAGGGGTTAAGACAGAAATAACCTCGGGGACAGAACCCAGGGAGGTTAACTCAGGACTTGGGACCGTGGCAGCTTCTTCCTTAGCGAGCAGCGACAGGGAGATGGTTTGGCCATTCTTAGGAGGGGGTGGTACCCCCACGGGTTTAGTAACAGGGTTGGCAGAAAAGAAATTGTGATTAGAAAGTGCGTAGGCAGCGAGAAGAGGTCCCGCTCACTTATGATTAGGTCAAAATCTTGGTATAACACACGAGCGGCATCTAGAATCTGATCTAGAGTCTTTCGATCTGAGGTGGAAAAAACACGGTGCCGTTGGGAGAGCAGGGCCTGTTGAGACTTTCTTTCCTCTATAAATTGCTGAAACCTAGTAAGGAGTTCTTTACGAATCAGTCTTTTCTGAGGGGTTAAACCTTCATAAAAGAACGCACTCTCAGGCGGAGGCAGTCTCTCAAACTGGTATGGTCTTCCAAAAAGGGACTGGTCCGCAGCCTGGGACATAGGTACAGTTAAACATTTACCAACCCCCACCATGGCACGGTCCGGTTTTGTCTGGCCGAGCATACTGTTACGATTGTGCTCGCCACAAACCGGGACCGGACCACGGGGCTGAGGTGGGGTTATATAATCACCGACCTTAGTCCGTGTAGACTGATCTGGAGTGCGCAGTTCGTAGTCATACATAGCATAGTATGGTCAGGATTGGAGAAGGCAGCATCGTCGTTATTCAAGCAGGAGTTTTGCAACAGGTGGACAGGAGTTCCCCGCTTCAGCTAAGGAGCGTGAGCTCGGGAGTGGCCTCTGCGTGAGGAGCGGCCTCGGCCCATGACGCCTGTCTCCGCAGGGGGAGACAGCAAGCTGGCCGAAGTACACCGCGGGGCAGCATTGGGGAAAAACCAACGCTTCAGCACAGAAGTCCACAGCAAGCCTCTGCGTGGAGAATAGCAGCAGGCCTCAGGAAACAACTGGTAACCTCTGCTAGGGGAGAATGCAGCAGGTACCAGGAATCAGTGCTGGCAAACCAACACTTCAGCACAGGAGTCTGGAACAGGCCTCTGCGTGGAGAGTAGCAGCAGGCTTCAGGATTCTCTGGAACACAGGCCTCTACGTGGTGAGTAGCAGCAGGCCCCAGGATACTCAGGAAACACAGGCCCCTGCATGGAGATTAGCAGCAGGCCTCAGGATACTCAGGCCTCAGGATACTCAGGCTTCTGCATGGAGAGTAGCAGCAGGCCTCAGGAACTCAAGAACTACTAACGAGAATTAGAGAGGTTAGTACACAAGGAGACAAGCCAGGCGGCTTGTGGCAGAGACAGTAACGTCCAGAGAAGGATTATGCTCGGCACTGAATCAGTGCCAAAGCCCAGCATATAAAGGGCGGAGATCCAATCACAGGAGAGAGGTGTGTGAGTATTCCTCCAATGACGGAGCACAGGGCTAAAGCTGCAATGAGAGACAGCACATGTGCCATTGATTGCCAGAGGGAGACTCTGTAAATTGCAGAGATCTGCAAGGCTAGAATCAAAGCCAGGAGCAGATTCCTTACAAGTCTGTAGTTCTTGAGGTCTTCTTTGTCTCCTTCCTTGTGGGGGAGAATAACTATGGCATTACTCAATTGTTCTGGAATGTTACTGTTCTTCAAGCAGCATGTAAACAGTTTTACAAGGATTTCTTCTACTTCCCCAGCTTCTTTCAATATTACAGTTGTAGTTCCATCTTCCCCGGAAGCCTTCCCATTCTTCACGGATTTTATTGCATGGTAATTTATAGATCGGAGTTTCAAGTTTCTATGTTTATAAACTAACCCTTAAAAAATATTTGAAAATGCTTCTGGGATCTTTTTTTTTATATATATTTTTTAAGGGCATAAATAACATAGGTCTAACACCACACAAAAAAACACTGCTATTGCTTGATTTGACAAAATGTGTTATGACTTGTTTAATTTATTATTAAAAAATGAAAAGATTGAGTGCTGTTGCAGTGGACTGCCATATTGAAAAAATATTCATCAAAAGTAATCTTGTCGAAGTGTTCCCCCTTGGCAGAGGAATCCTATTTTCATAGAATTCAATAGAGGACAAATAATGTACACTGCTATCTATGAGAGTATTTCCACTGACTGCTCCCCACACTACATTCATGTCATTTTCTTTTTATTGCAGTGTACTTTGATGTTGAATAGGTTTTCCTTTAGAGGATAAATGCAGTGGGCAAATGGCTATAAACTAATGTTCTCAACAGATGGGGCAAAAATGCAGTTATTTGGTTGAAAAATGGTTTCTAACCAATATACAAAATTATTGCCTCCCATTGTGCAGTAGCATGCAGCTTTGATAGTAACGTTTGCTACAGTTGAATTGAGTTCAGAATAACTACAACTGTATTATTTGTGTCACGTGGTGTATTTACTGCCATGGATGGTAAAAAAAATATTTTCTATTACATTTTACAGAATGTGTATTAATTAGCACTCTGGATTCTGGAGTTTGAAAGGTTAATATGTTGCTTCATTATGGAAGGGGGAGCAAGGGCTATAATAGGGATTTAGGTCAAGAGTGCGGCAACTACAATCTAATGCCAAAAAGTGCAAAATATTGCACTTGGGTCACAAAAATCCAAAGGCAGAATATAGGATTATTGGCACTATAATGTCAGCTAGTATAGAGGAAAGGCACCTGGGAGTCATTATTCTGGCATACTTGAAAGTAGGCAAGTAGTGTGACAATGCAATGGTGAAAGCCAGCAGGATGTTAGGTTTTATAGGGAGCAGCAGAAAGAGAGGGGTGGTGATGGCACTTTTATAGCTGATCGGGGAGGTCTACTGTGCTAATTTCTAGAGACCATATCATTGAAAGGACATAAATCAATCCATGAGAGATAGTGCAAAAAAGGGCTACTTCGATGGTGTATGCTCTACCGCAGGGGTGCACATTTTTTTGGGGGGGGCGCAGCACTTACAGAGGCCCCTCAGTCTTCCCTACCACATTTAAATAAAATGCCGGAAGAGAGCGTGAGGCCTCTATGCCACTTACCTGCTCTTCGGCGGCTTCTGGCGTTGCATCGTCATGGCAACGTGGAGTCAAATGGCAACACATTGCCATGGCAACACAAAGGCACATGACATCTAATGACGCCACTGATGACGGAGAAAAGATTAAGGGGAGGAGAGCAGGCTGGGGGGTGTAAACAAGAAAGTGTGCACCACCCTGCCTGCTGTTCAACATAAATACTAAAGTCCTCTAATATGTACAGCTTCAAGGATAGAAGGGAGAGTGGGATATGGTTTGAAACTTTTGAATACATAAAGGGTTTCAGCAAAGTACCGGAGGAAAGCATATTAAAGCGAAAGAGAAGTGCTAGAACAAGAGGTCATGCTCTGAAACTGGAGGGTAAAAGGGGTTAAGGCTGCACTCCACAAAAAAGAAAAATGCATACAATTTACCGGTGCTGCTGGTTCAAGGAAGTACCTGGGTGAAAGCTTGACTCATGTAGTGTGGAATTTCTATCCGTAGGTTTTCTGAATAGATCTGTATGCAGTTCGTGTTCTTTGGATGTGACCAAAACATCTAAGTAAGCTATCTCTGACTTACTCCAATTTTTTTGTAAACTTAACAGGCGTTTGCAGCTCTGATAAGTATGTAAAAAACTCAATAAGCTCATTCTCAGTTCCCCCCCAGATAAAGAAGAGGTCGTCTATGTAGCGACAATAGAAGAGAATCTTATTGAAAAATTGTTTGTTATAGATGTATTGTTCCTCAAAGTTTGTCATATATAAATTCGCATATGACGGTGCTACATTGCTACCCATGGCGGTACCTGTTGTTTGTAAGTAGAAATTTGTCTCAAATTTAAAATAGTTCTTATGTAAAATAAAATGTAGCAGGAGCATGATATAATCAGTTGGTGGACCTATTTTGTGATATGTTTCTAATTTTTCTCTAACCACATTTAAGCCCTCTGTGTGAGGGATGATGGTATAGAGACTGGTGACATCCATGGTCACCAAAATTATGTCTCTATCATTAAACTCTATAGATTTTATTTTATTCAGAAAATCAAATGTGTCTCTGATATAAGATCTTCCCTTTACTACTATTGGCTGTAGAAATGTGTCTACAAACATCGACAATGGTTGGTTTATTGAATTTGTAGCCGATATTATCGGTCTACCTGGGGGATTATGGAGACTCTTGTGTATCTTTGGTAAAAGATATAACACTGGACGGCGTGGGTGTTCCATTGTTAAAAATTCAATCTATTTTCAGTAAGCCATGTGTTACCTAGACCCAGTTGTAAAATTTGTTTTATTTCTTCTTGATATGAGATTGTTGGGTCATGTGTTAATTTAGTGTAGCAGTTAGTATCTGCTAGTTGTGTATTGGCTTCTGTCCTATATTGTGTATAGTTTTGTAGAACTAGTGCCCCTCCCTTGTCAGCTCTCTTTAAAATAATTTTTGGATTATCTGCCAGTTGTTTTAAACACTTTTTTTTGACTCACAATACTAAGGTTGTAATGTGTATAGTGCTTTTTCTTAAAATATGCATTTACATCATATTTTACCAAATTCATATAGGCTTGTACTGCTGAGTTCTTAACAGGAGGTACAAAATTAGATTTTAGCTTACATACGTTTCTTTGGTCAAACCTTGTGCGGCTACTGGTGGCTGCTGCTGTTGTATGGCCGGCGTCCTGTTAAGGAAAAAAGATTTTAAATTTAGTTTTCTTTCCATTTTAAAGAGTTCCACCTCTAAGTCAAATCTGTTTGCTATAGTGGTGGGTACAAATGAGGGCCCTCTCAATAGAACTTCTAGTTCTATATCGGACAGTGAGTAATCAGAGAGATTAATAACAAGGCTATGCACTCTACTTATTGCCGAGGTCTCAAAATGGGTGGTGTCCGCGGGTTTATATCTCCCCCTCCTTGTCTTTTTTCTTGGGCCTTTGTTCCCGTCCCTTTTCTTCCTCCTAAAAAAGATGAAGAGGTGGAGGGTCCTGGTGTCTGTCCCCTTATTTCATCAGTAGATGAACTGGCCTCTTGGTCACTGGAAAAATCTTCTCCTCTTTTTTTAATCTTTTTGGCCTTTCCTTTATTTGTGAATCTGGTGCGTTTATCTTGTTTAGTCCATATGTATACACTATTTTCTTTGTAGTCTCCTACTACTTTTTTAAACTTCTGCTTTTTAAAGTGGACTAAATCATCCTTGAATTTCTTAAGTTTAGTATTAAGGTCATCCAATAATTTGAGGGTTACATCACTCTGGTGTGTGTGCTCTATTGTAACCTCTAATTTAAGAATCTCATGTCTAGTATTGGATACTTGTTTTCCTGCCTCTTCTATAACTAATACCATCAAGTCCAGGGATGCTCTATTCAATATCTTGCACCAGTTCTCAAAAAATGTTTGATTGTCTATGCCAATGGTTGGACGGTTTCGGATCCTAAACCCTCTGGGAATAAGTCTTTGTTTGTAGTATTCACTTAAAGTGGCTCCATGTGAGAAAAATTCTATTTCCTTCTTTTTCAGTCTTTCTAAATCTTGGATATAATCGGCTGGTCTATCTGAACCAAACGCCTCCTCCGGAGTAGTTTTAAACAAAATATTGCTTTTCTCCTCCTCATTAAAAGTTTTGATCTCAGCTTTATTTGTAAGTCCAAGAGATAGATTGGCCAGCCCTTCCATAAAGTTAAGCCTTACACTTGAACCAGCCTAACACTACGGAAAACTGGAATACACTGGGAGAAATTCAACGTCTCCAATATAAATAGCTGTAATGATACACAGAAATGAATCTGTAAAATATCTTAAGTCAATCCAAAAGGATTTTAAAGGGTGCCAGCCCAAGAGACAGGAAATAATCACACTGTAAAAGGGGTTAAGGCTGCACTCCACAAAAAAGAAAAATGCATACAATTTACCGGTGCTGCTGGTTCAAGGAAGTACCTGCCATAAACTCCAAAGTACACTGAGGAAAAGAAGGGATCCAGCGCTCCACGGATTTCTGAATAAGAAAGATTTATTGTGCCACACAACGTTTCGACCTTATGGTCTTTATCAAGTGACTAGGCATACATAAGTCAGGATTTACCCAGTATATATATCCTTGACCATTACCCATATACAGGTGAATAACAAGTGAATAACAAGTGAAAAAACAAGTGAACATTACCCCCAGCTGACCCCAATTCGCCTCCCCTGATCAGTCCTGTGTCCATACAGTGTCCATACAATGCTCAAACAGTTTTTATTATGGCAAGGAGTGCAGCAACAGAACCAGGACGACAGATGTACTAAGCAGAATCTCTTAAAACCGCAGCGCAGCAAGAAGAAAGAAGTGAGAACATGAGGATGAAGAATCACTACCCACAGGATGAGGAGAAGAGGATAACCAATCAGAACTGAGGTGACTGATGTCAGACCTGGCCGACGGAGAAAGGGAGACGACGCTGGAACGCAAGGCCGGACCGCGCATGCGCAGAAGATCACGATGACGTCACTGGAACGCAAAAAACGGAAGAGGAAGGAAAAACCGGAAATAGACATTCACGAACTGTTTGAGCATTGTATGGACATTGTATGGACACAGGACTGATCAGGGGAGGCGAATTGGGGTCAGCTGGGGGTAATGTTCACTTGTTTTTTCACTTGTTATTCACCTGTATATGGGTAATGGTCAAGGATGTATATACTGGGTAAATCCTGACTTATGTATGCCTAGTCACTTGATAAAGACCATAAGGTCGAAACGTTGTGTGGCACAATAAATCTTTCTTATTCAGAAATCCGTGGAGCGCTGGATCCCTTCTTTTCCTCACTGAAACTGGAGGGTGGCAGCCTAAGGGGAAATGTGAGGAAGTTCTTCTTCATGGAAAGGGTGGTGAATATGTGGAATAGCATACTAGCAGACATGCTAGGGGCTAATACAGTTAGAGAATTTTAATCATGCTTGGGATAGACATAAAGGTATCCAAAATACAAAATCATTACAAGTATTAAATAGCACCTTAGGTTTACAGCAGATAGGAAAATGGCCAGACTAGTTGAACCAAGTGGTTGCTATCTGATGTCAAATTCTATGTCTAGGTAACATCACATTATTTGCCCTGATTTAACGGATGTAGTGCTTCTTGGCCTTTGTATCAACTTATTCACATGCTTCATGTGAAATAAATCAAAACTGTACAAAAATAATGTTTTTGAAGTTAAGGAAGACTTTCTTTTGGAAAGATTGAGAGATCTAGAGGAGGGTTATGGCACTTACTTGGATTGGAAGAACAATGAGAAAAAATGAATGAAGCTCTATTGAAAGCAATAGTATCATGCAGGTAAGAAAATAAAACGAGGTGCTAACTACAGTACCAGTCTAACAAATGACCTATGAGGCAGAGAAGGAGGAGAATGTATGTTTTGTCAGGAATAAAGTTATTCTTCTAAGACATGTCGAAAAGTATAGGTGACTAACCACAGATGACAAATATCAATAAAAATATTTTATTTTTATATAGGACTAAAAATGCGTATGTAACTTGGAAAGCTGAGCAGAGTTCCACATTGTTAATTTTGTGAAGTTAGGATGCTACCCTTATCTCTCGTCTACTACTGGTGGAAGGCTCAGTGCCTTGGTTTTTGGAGGAGGCAATTTCCCATGATGTCACAGAAATGCCCAGATATCACTAGAATGATACTGATGCCATAGGAACACCCAGCAATATCATGGCCATGCCCCCATTGGTTACCTTAACACTGATGTATGTGCATGGGGAACTGATAAATGTAGAAAAGGTGCGACAGGCTACATCAAAGTATTTTAAAGAGCATAGAGCGGTGCTTGCAACCCCACTATCAGACATTTTCAGCCAGGCAGTACTTTATGAACAAGAATAGCTCAAGGGAACTCATGGTGCAGAAAAGTGAAAGTAGAGAATAGGCTTGTAGATCCAGTGCCACGAATATGATTTCAGCAGTATTCACATCGATTTATTTAGTGAATATTATAGCTATTAAATAAAAAGGCAGCATCTACAGAGTTTACTTGGAAGATCACGTCATAACGTTAAGTGCCTGGGTCACTAAGGTAGTAAATCTGGGGGGAGCAGCAGATTTTCATAAAACGTTTTGACACAATTATGTATAGTAGATTACTAAAAATGTTGCATCAATAATCAGGGCTCGAAAAATGCACTTGCCCGCTCGCCGCAGGCGTGTGCATTTTGGCCGAGTGCATTTTGGCTGCCTAATCAACATGCGGTTCTTTAAGCCTTTTTTTCTATGACATTCTAATCCTCCCCGCCTAAAATTCAAATCCCCACCCCCTGATTGGTCGAAGTATCCCACCCCCTGATTGGTCACCTGCTCAGCCGGTCCCCCGTGCTTTCCTCCACTCACTTGCGGCACTTCTCGCTCCCTCTCGGTCACTTCGAGTGCCGCATGCGCCGACAGGGGTGTCGGACTGGAGTTGGGACTTGTGAGGCACTGTGGGGGCCCGGTGACGCTGAGGAGGGGGAAAAGGCCTTGGCTGGAGGCAATTTGCCCGCAGGTGGGGAGAGCTGGGTCTTGGCGGTAACTGCTCTGTCTGGCTGCCAGGCCCCCCTATGATCACTTGCCCCCCCTGCAATTACCTGCCCCCCCCCTGCGATCACCTGCCTCCCCTGCAGCATTCTAAGGCATAGCTGAGCTGTCCGTCGATGGTAGTGGGGACACAGGATCAGGTTTCTGGGGTACATTACCCACATGGTTCTCTAGCAGTGCCGCGCCTCCATCTGCCACTGGCCCCAAGATGAATGGATCGCCTACGGTAGAATTACTCCCTCTCTGCCAAGTAAGATCACATACCAGGCCGGAGGTATATGCAAACAGGAATGGTCTTTATTTATTACACCACAACACAGCAGTGGTCTGTCCAATCACAGCTTCTCAGGATCAGCTATCCACTGGATGATGGTCCCTAGACCTAACTACAGGTTAGGGCCCCTGCAGCTGTCCTAGCTCTTCCCGACTCCCCTATCAGGAGTCAGGGTATAGGTCTACACTCGCTCTCCCCCAGGGGGAAGAGGAACAGGGAAGGCCCCAATCTCCGGCTCCTTGTATGCGACGTGACTCTCAGTGGGGAGAGGCACTACTCAATTTGGGGCGGCACTGCCCTTACGTACAACCAGGAGGAGGGCACCAGGTCTGTCCCATGATTGGACATGCTCAGGCCACATGTCACCACCTCCCACTGTCAATCAAGTGCAGTACCAAGGAGTGGGAAAACCCCACATTGACTGCTTGCAAGGCTTGCTCTTACCAGGGTTTACTGCCAGTATAGGGGCAGATTAGTTGCCACAGGTGGCATGTCTACATATGTATTTGGGGGTGGGAATTTTTTTGCTTTGAGGATGTTTTTTTGTGGTATATATTGTGTGTGGGGGAGGGAATGAGTGAGAGTGGGGTAATTGATGGAGGGAGAGTGAGAGGAAAGAGTGGGTGAGTGAGGAAAAGAGAGTGAGACGCAGGGGAGAGAAATACATGCGAGTTGGGATGGATTGAGTGAGAGTGGGTAATTGATGGAGGGGTGAGAGGTGAGACGGAAGGGAGAGAAATACATGGTAAGAAGGAGGGAACTAGAGGGGGCCCGCGTGGTGTGAAATGGAGGGGAGGGGTAGGGGGGCTCACAAGGTGTGAAATGTACAAACTTTTCATAAAAATGTATTAAATATTCATGGAAAATAAAATGTTTCTTAAATTGAGTTTTGGGAACAACTCATCCACACACCCCCACATCTGTTTGGGTGGTCACGTCACTGCACCCCCCTCCCCTGCAAGGTGATGCCCTCGCTGTGCACACACCCCTCTGCAAGGGGTCAACCTCACTGCACAAACCCCCCTGCAAGGGAGCTGGGGAGGCTGGTGCGCTGGGGGGGTGGGGCGCCTGCTAAGAGAGGGGGAGTTGCGAGGGAAAGGGCTGCTATACACACGTGGCAATGTTTATATGTACAGTCACAATCATGCTTTATTATTGTGCTTAATGTGAGAAGGGTACCTTACTGTCATTCAGAAATGTTAATATAATAAACGTATTTCTATGAGGAGAGGCTAGCTAAATTAGATTTATTCACATTAGAAAAGAGGCATCAAATAGAGGAGATATGATAAATAGGTAAACATAGGAAGGGTGTTGATCCAGGGAGAAATCCAATTGACAATTATTGGAGTCAGGAAGGAATTACATTTTCCCTTTATGAGAGATCATTGGATGATATTTCATTTGGGTTTTTTGTTTGCCTTCCTCTGGATCAATATACTGTAAGTAGGATATAGGATAAAGTATCTTTCGTCTAAATTTGCCATAGGTTAAACTTGATGTACGCATGTCTTTTTTTCTAACCTCATCTGCTATGTTACTATGAGACAAGGACTAACTTTAGTAAAGTATAAATGTAATACAGTAAATAAACTGTTATCTCAACAACGAATGTTGTTGTTAGTTTCTATTAGGAATTCATTAAAAAAAAATTAAGTGGAGGCGGAACTAGGGATGGGGCTTGGTGGTGAGTAGCTTTTTTTGTTGAGCGAGTAGCTTTTTGGGTAATTTGTCAAGCCCTGTCAATAATTCTTCACATATGCTTATCACTCAGTCCAGTGATTGTTGCTTTTTCAAGCTTCTGTATGTATGCTACGTGGCTTCTCAGGTTTTTATTCTAAAGCTGAATGCTGTGTGTCTGGTTCATAGTAAAACAACAGTTGTATCATCTTAAGGAGACTTTATCCCAGTTTTATTTAGGTGACATCTTGGTCTGGTTAATTTGACATTTTATTAATTGTATCTCCGTACTATAAACATTTAAAACAACATACCCACTACCTCACTATGGAATTCTACCAGAATCGTCAGACTACTTACTAGAAACCCCAAGGCTGAATACAAATCCTGTAGCTGAATTTCCTCTGGCATGGCCAAATTGGAGAAACTGTGATATATTAACATATTTTAAAGCAGTCATCTGCACGGCTCGCATTCTGCTTCCTTTTTTTATTGTTATACTAATCTTTTTACCCCAAAACTGATTCATGGATCTCTAATGTCCCATGGACACAAAATGGCTGTAGGGTCAGCAGGCCTTCGGCGGCCAATATAAGATGACATTTTGGCTTTCTTTTGGTGACCCCAGTGACCATGTTTGTACTTTATTTTGCACTTTTTTTCAAAGAAATTACCACAAATTAAAACTCGTCACTCGGGAACCAGGGAGTTAGATCAGCTCTCCGGGATCACTTGATTCAGGTAAGCTAGACATTTCTATTCATTTTGCTGAGGTTTACTACTTTAAGATGTTAAGTTTATTTTCCTCTTTCATATACTCTGGTAAGATATCAGAAGCATCCATCTGGGATATGACTAGCGATTGATTGATAAACACACTTGAGGCAGGGCTTAGGTCGGATTTTTAAACAAGTAGGAGATAAAACCCTGACTTTAATTGATTTTTGGGATAATGTCCAGCAAAAAAAGAGACGTACATCTCCATATGGGTGATTCTAAAACCCAAAACGATGGCAGCAATATAGCTGATAATCAGGATATATAAATGACCATAACCCCCAAATATTGTGTATATGAGGAAATCATAGCTCTCAATAAAGTCTAATAAAATAGACCTAATATTATTAATGGGGAACAACTTAAACCCAGGAATACAGAAGTGAGCCCACATATAAGTAAACTAACCCCATAAACCAGGTCAGAAGCCCCTAGGTCTATAGGCTGGAGCACGACAAAATCGTCACAAACACAATAAAAATTATTATGAAGGGGCAAGGAAAATGAGCGAACTCACATATGAACTCCTTGAAGGTCTCCAACAATCCCAGGAATGGCGTGCGTCGATCCAGAGGGTAAGAATAGAAAAAAAGAAAAATGATAGCGCACTGCAAAATAAAGGGCTGGAGGCAAAAAATTGAAAAAATAAAAAGGCTTTAATAAAGATGCGTAATAGCCTAAGCTAAGGGAGAACAAAAAAGAAAAAGGATATCCCTAATGCGTTTCACGCCTTAGTGGCGCTTTATCAAAGAGATAAAGTGATAAAGCGCCACTAAGGCGTGAAACGCGTTAGGGATATCCTTTTTCTTTTTTGTTCTCCCTTAGCTTAGGCTATTATGCATCTTTATTAAAGCATTTTTATGTTTTCAATTTTTTGCCTCCAGCCCTTTATTTTGCAGTGCACTATCATTTTTTTTTTTGCTTTTTGAGATAAGGTTGTAATGGCCTCTGTTTGATTTATTGTACTTGAGTATTTTTTTAATTATTATTATAATAGTCATTGCAAATTTATATTGTTTTCAACTCACTGGTGCAGTATTCCTAGATTTTGCAACGGCTTTTGATACTTTTGATCATGCTATCCTGCTTAACAAACTCCAGAGCTCTGGAATAGGGAAGCATGCTTTAAACTGGTTTCAGTCCTACCTATCAGGTAGATCCCAACATGTGTCCATCTCTGGCTCTAACTCTACAAGGCTCTGTTCTGGGGCCCTTATTCTTCTCAGTGTTCATCAATGATCTCCCCACAGCTTGTCAGGAAGCCTCAATACACATGTATGCAGATGACACAATCCTATATGCACACAACCATAGCCTCTCTGACCTTCAACACATATATCAGTCTGACTTTTTGAGACTTGAAAACTGGATTTCCCAAAACAAACTGTTTTTAAACACTGACAAGACTGTAACAATGGTATTTGGGACCAAGACTAATTTTTTAAAGCTTCCAGCGACTGAGCTACACATTAGAACCAACACTAACACCACCCTAACTCCTGTTACTAGTTTTAAATACCTGGGCATGTGGCTTGACTCCCACTTAACATTCGGGATGCACATTGATACCCTGACAACCAAGACCTATGCCAAACTAGGGGTACTTTACAGGAACAAATCCTCCCTAAGTCTCCTGGTCAGAAAACGTATCGCACAGCAGATGCTAATGCCAATTATTGACTATGGAGACATCGTATATGGCTCGGCAACTCAATCCCACCTTAGCAAACTTGACACCCTCTACAATTCAATTTGTCGTTTTGTTCTTCCATGCAACTATAATCCACATCACTGTGAAATGCTCAAAGAACTAGATTGGTCATCACTCGAGTCTAGGCGCAAAGTTCACCTTTCCTGTCTTGCCTTTAAATTATTTCTGTGCAAGCTACCCACCTATCTGAACAAGCTCCTCACCCCTACCACATGCAGCACTTATCATCTGAGATCTGATCCAAAAGACTGTTCATGGTCCCAAGGCTCAACAAAGTATCCAGCCGCTCCTCCTTCTCTTACCGGTCACCCCAAAACTGGAACAACCTAACGGAGACTCTCACATCCTCCACCAGTTTAAGTTCTTTCAAAACTAAGGCTGTCTCACATTTTAATCTGGTCTGTAACTGTTACATAAGCCTATAATATACATCTTCTCTAACTGTGCATGCAATGTATTGTATATAATGTATACCCTGTTCATTTATGTAACTGTATTTGTAACCATGTATTATTTGTCATATTAACTATGCCCAGGACATACTTGAAAACGAGAGGTAACTCTCAATGTATTACTTCCTGGTAAAACATTTTTATAAATAAATAAAAAACTCTGTCTGTTTATGAGGGCGACTCCTGATTTTATTGCTGTCTCCCTAAAAATAATTGCCTCGCCCTGATGCAAGTCAGTGGAAGTTTTAGGAATTTTCATTATAACATCTCCTGTAATAAACTTACGAATGTTGGCCAGTATGTGACAATTCTGTGACCAGTTTAAGTTCTTTCAAAAGTAAGGCTGTCTCACATTTTAATCTGGTCTGTAACTGTTACATACGCTTATAATATATATTATCTTTAACTATGCATGCAATGTCTTGTATATAATGTATACCCTGTTGACTTATGTTACTGTACTTGTAACCATGTATTACAGTATTTGTCATATTAACTATGCCCAGGACATACCTGAAAACGAGAGGTAACTCTCAATGTATTACTTCCTGGTAAAACATTTTATAAATAAATAAAATAACATGAATATATGAATGTTTAATAATGTTTTGAACGGCCCAAACTATCTGGCTCTTGAAAGTTGTGGAGGTCTTCTCTAATTTAGTGGGTGGATGATTGTTTTTCTTTTTCCTACACCTGTAATGGGATTTATTGAGTAGTGGGATGCTGTACGCTTCTCCAAGCTTTTTTGCCTTGCTGCTTGCATAGAGTAAAAGCAGTATTGCAAAATTGTTTTTGGAAGGCTTTTGACTTATAAACAATCTTCCATCATACGCATTAAAGAGCGGATTGGGACTCTTTTTTGCTACCATTTAGCCGCCAACAGTTGGTCGCGGCCAATTTGACGCTGTGGGACAGTTGACCGCTGCTGTTTTTATCACTGCCATTTGGTCGCCGGGAGTAGGTCAGGGTTAAGGTTAGGGGTTACATATCCCCTGCTCCCACATATTTGCAGCGAAATATCCTGGTCGACATCTGTCCCGGCGATCAAGTGTCCGGCGGCAATATGGCCGTGGTGAAATGTCCTTTACTGTTAAAGAGTTTAAATTCAACATGGGTATGGCATGCCATTGGATTCTACATGAAAATATTACTTTAAAACTCATTCATGCTTTCTTATTTACACATATATCAGCTCTGACCTGTGAAACGCATTGAGACTGTGAGGAGAGAGGACAGAGGCTGAGATTTGGGCTGAAGCCGTGCCCGCGAGCAACTTCAGAAGGGAAATCTGGATACCATGTAGACCACGTAAGGTCTGCAGCCAGACGAGAGTCAGGATCCCAGGAACACTGCCCCTGTGATCTAAGCACAGAATCCTCTTAATTTCATGCCTAATTTACCTGTACAAAGTGTGAGTAAGCTGAAGTACATGTCTGTTAGGAATCCGGTTTCTCAGCGCCGTCCGCACAGACTACCCTCAGGTAGACCCAGGGTGCGCAGCGCAACTCCCGCCTACCTGCCTCCACTCCCACTCCCGCGGGCCGTCAGCTCTCCGTACCCGCAGGGCCGTTTCCCTCAGCGGTTCCGCCACTCCCCATCCTTCTCAGTTGGAGGCGCGGTCCCTCCGTCCCACGCGCACACGCGCGTCCCCTCCCAACACTGGTCGCGTGCACGCGTAACTTACAGAGCACGCGCCCAGCATCTGTTCTTTAGCTCCCACCCCTGCAGTAAGGCTCCACACTCGTACACTGCGCGAGTGCACTCAGAGTACTACCAGTGCTCACCTGGGTTGTATCAGCCGCACCAATCCTGTGAGGCTCCCTGCAGTCCTCCTGATCCGCCTCCATCCCTGATTGGTCAGCCCAGCCTTATCAGGCATCTCTGAGCCCTCACTCATCGCTCGACATAGTCTCTGCATGGAAGTTGTTAGGTATTCTCTTGGTGATTCTACAGGTTCTGACACGGCTCATACAACAACCCCCTTTGGCTCCCGACCTCGGCTCTCTTCACACGACGTATGCTCTGGCACCTCACGATTACGGCTTGGACTTCAACCCTCCTCATCTCTCTGCTCCCTCACCTCAGCAAGGCATCCACTATTCTACTCCTACACCCGGTACCGGCAAGTATTGTCTACCTTACCTACATCTGGCCTGGCAACGCTTAACACCACACTCCGGACGCGCTCCCTTTGCTGCGGGTGCGTGTATTCCTACTTCCCCCTTCAGCACAGGGGGCGTGTCTGGTCTGTGGGCAGCACCGGCATAACAATGTCCTAATTACTAATGTGTTACTATTGGATTGCACTATGCCTCTTATCTCTCTTTTTTTTACCCTGAGGGAATATCCAAACTTATCTTCAAATGAAAGGAGCTGACAAGTCTCTGTTTGGAGGAGGCTATATAATTTTCATCTTCCTGTATGTGGGCTGACATATGAGCCAAGATTCTAGCTATACAGCACTCACTTATACAACAGTATATTATCTTTTCTCTTTTTTTTGTGTGACCCTGCTCCCTCTGGATTTTTGTAGAGTGGTGATTGAAGAGGAGGACTATCGGAAACAAGTCCTCACCATAGGTTTTGAGCAATTCTCACCCATATATTTTTTTCACTTATCCACTCTCATTTTGTGACGATTCAGGGGATTCCTTCCCCTTCTTTCTCTCCCTCTGTCCCATCTCCTTCCAATCCCTCTACCCTTTCCCACTCCTGTCCCGTTCCGTCTACCTCTCCCCCTCTGCCTCAGCACATGCCCCGCAGGTCTCGCGCTCCCGCGTGGTCCCCGAGCCCTTGCAGTGACGCTCCCTGCTCCCAGACACCCGCTATGCCCGTGGCCAGTACCTCACCTTCCCTGGTGGCCCCATCCGCTCCTTTGCCTCCCTCCAGCAAAGTACCCGTGGCGCGGCGCTCCGCGCGCCTCGTGACGCGGCCTGTGCGTGCGCTCCCTCAGCTGGCAGAGGGCGCGCGCACACGCTCCTCCTCTGGGCTCTGTCGCCCTTCTGTTTCCTCATCCCGGTCCCTGCGGGCCATCTCCCTGTCACAGCCTGTGCGCGTGCACCCTAAATTTACAGAGGGCGCGCGCACACGCTCCTCTTCTTTGGCCTGCCACGTTCCTGACTCCTCCTCCCAATCCCTACAGGCCATTCCCCTGACTGCCCCTTCTGTCGCCTTCTCTTCTCTCCCTGACCTATCTCTGTTGTCTCCCACTTCTCTCTCTGCTCCTCCCCTCTCTCCTATTGATGTGTCTCCCTTTATAATCCCTGTCTGTCCTCTTCTTCCTCGCTCTGCATAGTTCCTGTTTCCCTGTGTGTGCTGACCTATGCTGTGCTCCCTCTGTGTCCCTGCTGTATCCTGCTCCTGTGTTTACTTTGGATTTCCCTGGCTTTGACCCCTGCTTGTCCTGGACTACCCTGCTCTCTGTACCCCTTTGAACCTTGCTACGAACACTACCTTGCTTACCTATGGCATCCTTGGACCTGGCTTTGTACCCCGACGACTCTACTCTCTGGACCCCTGGAAATTGGCACATGGACACGACCATTCTTACGCTTACACCAACTGACATGGCAAGTATCATTAACCACTCTCCCTACAGGCCCAGCAACGCTATACCACACTCCGGGCTTGCTCCCACTGCTGTGGGTGTGTGGTGTAATACCATTCCCACCTCAGTACTGGGTCTTGCCAGGTCTGCGGGCATACAGAACAAGGTAGATGTGATGCTCTAAAATTGTGACCAGTCCTGTAAATTGAGTATCCAAATGTATAAGTCCACAATGGGTTAATCCAAAACACGATGGAGTGCCCCTAATAAAGTTGATTAGGAACTGGTGGGAATAAGTGTACCAGTGGAGTCGAGTTGACACCCACAACCATAACACATAATAGCACCCAACCAGTACAATGCTTATAAATGGACAATGTCCGTGGTTGACAGGAATAAAATAAGGCACTGCGGCACTTTACCTGTGCTACCCAAGGGGCACTCTTGTCATTAGCGGCGTGCAATCCATCCGTTGTAGATCCAGGAAGATAGAGAGCGTAGATAGAGCACAGCCAGGGATATCCTGTATATTCCGTGCAGGAAGAAAAGAAACAGCCAGGCCACTCCAGAAGTAACAAAAATTAATAATTAATTTATTGCATGCTGAACATACAGAAAAAATGGACTAGGTAAACGCACCTACGCGTTTCGTACTCAAGGTACTTTATCAAGGGGGTGCCCAATGCTGCATCCAATTGTCTCTTGTTATATACAATTGCCACGCTCAGTAGCTCTCTGGTTGACATAAATAAATATTCACTTTGTGGTGGGTGTGGGAGTTTGAGCTTGCTGGGTATCTGTGTTAACCTATGTCTCTTTGGAGGCTGTGGCACCTCCCCCCAGAGCTCACTCTTCCTCCTTCACCCTTTTAACTTGGAAGGTCATTTCACTTGCTGCAGGAACAAGACCCATTATGGTTTCCCCTCTCACAGAGGTAAAAGGAAGTGTTCACAGTGTAGTGTAGGACCTGCATTATTTTGGTTATACCTTGACGTTGGTATGCAGGCTTATGACGCCTTTGGCCAAAGGGTTAACTAAATAACCAATTATTATTATTGAAGTATTTTACTTTATATGTTTTGTCAATTGGATGCAGCATTGGGCACCCCCTGTCTCTTGTTATATACAATTGCCACGCTCAGTAGCTCTCTGGATGACATAAATATATATTCACTTTGTGGTGGGTGTGGGAGTTTGAGCTTGCTGGGTATCTGTGTTAACCTTGCAGGGGGTAGTCCACCGGCGGTGGGGAAGCTCCGGCACGAGCACGGCGCTCAAGCGACTCCGCTCTGGACTAAGCAGCCCCTTGCGGGGGGTAGTCCACCAGCGGCGGAGAAGCTCCGGAATGAGCCCGGCAATCGAGCTCCTCCGCTTTGGACTCAGCAGCCCCTTGCGGGGGGTAGTCCACTGGCGTCGGAGAAGCTCCGGCACGAGCCCGGCGCTCAAGCAACTCCGCTCTGGACTCAGCAGCTCCTTGCGGGGGGTAGTCCACCGGCGGCGGAGAAGCTCCGTAATGAGCCCGGTGATCGAGCTCCTCCGCTCCTGACTCAGCAGCCCCTTGCGGGGGTTAGTCCACCGGCGGCGGAGAAGCTCCGGCAGGCGCCATGGCACTGCCAACACACGGGCCACAATAATGCCCGGGGCCCAGACCATACGCGGTCAGGCGAAGAAGCCCCTCAGGGCCAGCGCTCACGAGCTGCAGAAAAGATGACCCCGTTAGTGGCATCCTCCGATGGCTCCCGCCCAGCCAGGGCGACAACCCTTCGCGGGACGTCCCCTGGAGAACCTGGCCGGGCTGCATCGGCAACAGCGGCAGAGAGTGGTGGCCATCCATCAGATCCCGGCGGAGAACCGGCGGCGGAGAAGAAGCCGCCATTCCGGCATCCGGCCGGCAGCAATTTTATTTGGGGGGAGGGTTGGGGTGTGCAGGAGGTGGGTGATTCACATTGTTTGGCGGAGTCGGCGATTCCCAGCGATGACCGGAGCCCCACAATCCACGCCGGCGACCCTGTACCAGAGTCGGGTGCTGTTGCGGCAGCTACCCGGGGCTCCCCCGTGGTAGCGGCGGTGGAAGAGCCGCGATTCCGACAAAGTGCCGGAGCCCTTTCTGAGTAGGGGGAGGGACAGGGATTGCGGGAGGGGGTTATTTTACCTGGTTTGAATGGAGCCGTGTTACTCCACAAGGACCTGGGACCCTTGTCCTGCACCGTTTAACTTGTACCAAACCCGGGCGCTGTTGCGGCAGCGGCCCGTTGCTGCCCGGCCCAGATGATGCCGGCGGCGGCCACTCCAGTCCTCCTGCAATCGGGACCAACGAAGGCGGCGGTCTCTGCAGGGACCAGCGAGGTAAGCCAGACCAAGTCGCAGACTGACCCTGACTTATTTTTTCCCTTGACTTTACCCTGTTGTTCCTTTGTAGGGGTGACCGGTGGGTGGCAGGAGATAGGGGCACCAGGGGAGGGGAAGGAAGGGCAGATTGTAGGGCAGCTAGGCTTCCCCATTACCCTGGCAGAGCATCAAAGGGACTCTCAATTAAGAGCCCCACTGTTGCAGCCTTGCTATGGGCTGGAGGTATCGGGTTGGGGCACAGTTAGACCACCCCAGGGTTACCTACCGGCCAGGAGCTATGGTGGGTGCAACTGCACCAGCAACCCTGAGCTCACTCCGGTAATGGGGGCACAGCTTCAGGGAGAGGGGCTAGCCCCGTTAGCACCCAGATCTAGGGTAGGGTTGCCTGGGAGAGGGTTGGGTGGGCCAGTGGGTACCGGGGAGGGAGGGCAGCAAGTGAGCCATCCAGATTTCCCCATTACCCTGGCAGAACCTCAAGGGGTCTCTCGGTTTAGAGCCCCACTGTTGTTGCCTGGCTATGGGCTGGAGGTATCAGGGGCAGTGGCACAGTTAGCCCACCCCTAGATTACCTGCCAGCCAGGAGCCAAGGTAGGTGCTTCTGCACCAGTGCCCCATGGCTCCTCTCAGGGAATGGGGAGGCAGTGTCAGGGAGATGGCCTCACTCAGGTGTCCCTAGGATCCAGGTTAGGAGTGGCTAGGGGGAAGCGAAGTGAGGAAAGGCTGCAGGTAAGTAGCCAGCACCAGATCTTAGTGGGAGAAGAAGGGCTAGTGGTAGCCGGGGAGGGAAAGCAGCAGGTATGGCAGCTAGAGTTCCCCATTACCCTGGCGGAGCCTCAGGGGGTCTCTCAGATCAGCAACCCCCTGTTGCAGCCTGGCTATGGGCTGGGGGTATCATGGGCAGTGGCAAGCTTGTGCCACCCCAGGGATACCTGCCAGCCAAGAGCTAAGGCGGTTGCATCTGGAGAGGCGCCCCTGAGCTCATCCCTGGTAAGGGGGAGACAAGGTCAGGGAGGTAGGTGCACTCAGGTAGTTCCAGTTTCTGGGTTAGGTTATGATTGCCTAGGGGGGAGCGGAGTGCAGGTGGGCTGCAGGGAGGTAATCAGCAGGAGTCATCAGCAGGGGCTGAGGTGCTGGGCCTAGGGGAGGCTAGGCAGGGAGACACTGTGGAGCAGGGGGAGATAGGAGGTCAGTGGGGTGTCAGGCAGCTGGCAGAAGCTAGGGATGGGCTAGGTAGGCAGGAGGTCCCTTGTTCTGACTTGCCAGGAGTGACCCCCCTGACAGATTCCCCAGGATTCCAAGAGGTGGGGCTGTGGGTAGGTAGGCAGCCAGGAGCAGAAGCCAGGGCTAGGGGGGTACAGCAGATGGTTCTGTCCCCAGGGCAGCCAAGGGTAGCTACAGGGAGGAAGGGCAGCACAGTGGAGGGGAGAGGAGTGATGCTGGTCCTAGCAGCAGTGGTGGTAGCAGGTGCTTGTTTCCTGGCCTTCAGTTTTGAGAGGGCAGGTGCAAAGCACCTGGGTACCAGGGACCCCAGTACAGGATACTGGGAGATTGCCTTGTCCCAGGGGGCACAGGAGAGGGTAGGATTCAGCACCCCAGGTGGTTTCTGGATTCCAGACGTGATGCCACTCGGGGTGGGGACTGCCCTAGAGCCAGGGAGGAGAGACAAGGGTATAGCGGAGCAGCTACAGGTGGGCACAGGGCCAGGGCAGGTAGGGTCGCTACAGGATAGTGACATAGCTCTTTCCCAGACTTGGTTGACAGGAAAGCGACGGTCTGTGCTTGATAGCTGGTTTCTCGCTGGTGCAGAGACATGCCAGTGTCTGGGCAGTATGCAGCCTGGTCTGCAGAGGTGCCCCTTCACAATGGGCTTGGTTCACCAGGCACTGGGTGGGGGGCAGAGGGTGGCAAAGGAGGATGCCCAGCGGCCACGTTGGAGCCCTGCTCAGCAGGATCTGGACTTCACTATCCAATGTGGCCAGGACAATGTACTGGACAATGCCGGAGGACAATTTTGCCAGGCCAACCCCTCAGGACTTATTCAGTGCTTCAAGGATGCCCGTGGTGTCCCAGTGCCAGGGTGGGCAGCTGGGGCACAAGGCACCCATTGAGCAGGGGAGGAGTCAAGGGAGAGGGGGTTTGGCCCGGGATTAAAGGTGTTACACCCCATTTAGCCACCCCTTCTCTCACTTGGGGAGCAAGGGGTTAACTGGACTGGTGTTCAGTGATATGTTTTTATCTTGCTTCAGAATCCAACTGTTTATTCCCCTGTATAAATGTATGGTCTCATCCTAGTGTTTGCACCAACACATACACTAGGATTGATGCGGATTGATGCGGGAGGCTTAAGGGGTTCATGAGCTACAGTTTAGGAAAATACAAATATGTGTGGTGTCTTTTCAGAAATATTTGGGCTTCAAAAGGCTTGATTGAAGTTGGGTGTGAAAAGTACAGAGGGGGTTTAGTGTACAGTATGTTAATACCTAATTGGCAGGCCAAGGGTATCTTGCTGGTAGAGACAGCTTGGACCCAGGTCTGGAGCATTGGGTGTGAAATATAGCACATGTGACAAATTTCCTCTACACATGGGGCCCAGTGTGGCAGGACGGCCTGTTGCCGAGGTCAGGGAATAGTCCACACGTGTAGTTTCAGGATAATGAAAACGTTCAGTGGCTTTATTTCTCTACAACATAACATAACATAACATGTGTGTACACTGTCCCTTCAAACCAAAACAAAACCTGCTCCACATTGGGAGATCTGACTAATACACCAGGCCTATCTAGCAGGCTGGCTGGCTAGACCATAACCAAACCATAAGTGTACTTTAAGCAGTGAGGAAAACAAATGAACAATCCTTACTTTGGTTGAAGTAGTGGCTTTGGTGAATCCCTCTGGCTAACAGCTCACATAGCAGTGTGCTCAGGTCTAAGGCAGGCAGCTACTGCCAGTAACAAGATCCTTTTCTACCTTGCTGGCTATCAGGTGTCAGCTTACCTCCTGATTACCTTGCTTCCTCCTGAGTTAACCTTCTGAGTGCTGGATGCAGCACTCAGACATATGTTTCCCAGGCATAACTGATAGGGGTTGACTTCACCCTGTCACACCCAGCTTCAAAGTATTTCTTGACAAGGTGTTATGGGGGCCAGGGGTGCGGTTTCACAAGGAGATATCAGAATGAGTGAACTTATTAAATATAAGAATATTATGAGATGTCCTCGGCTGAACGTGCTAAAAGCTACATATGTGTATTCGTGGGACTGATTCGCACATAAGGATTACAGACACATGATGTCTAGCAGGTACTAAGAGACATATATTAATATCTCTCTTAATTTTAGTATTACACAGTAATATTTAGTCTTATTGGGAGCGTCATGCGTGCCGGAATGTATTAATGTATTACTCTGGGGACGACTGTCAACCTCACTACTGATTTATGAGAGGGGCTGGGTTTAGGTTGTGTTCAATGGGAAATAATTGTATATAAACAAGGCTCAGCCTATGGCTATTGTCTTTTGTGATTTTCAAGATTGCTGTATGAACTGCCAGTCCAGATTTGACTGTTTCATCATTCCATCTTAAGTAAGTGTCTATATTTTGTCTGTTATTTGTATATCTTGTGTGTTCACCTTTTCCAAGGAATAAATTATATTTGATCATATCTCAGCCGTGTTCAGTTCAACCCAGGTATTTTTTGTAAATTATATCTTGTCATAAGTTACCGTGACAAGTTCTATAATTAACAGGTGGCAGCGGGGGGATTGAACTGGACCTTTAATACAGTGTACTGCGGGACTCTGTAATACAGTTGGAACTCGGGTGAATTGCAAGTTCCTAAGGCTAAAGCTATTGGACACAGTGTACAACATATAACACAAGATATGGCACCTCCTCACTGTTCCCCTACTTCTGAGAAGCATTGCCTCCAGAACCAAAGTGCCGACCATCCGTGTGACTGGAGCCGGGCACCGAGACCGGAGGAGTACATCAAGTCAGCGCGGGAACCTGCAGCCGGCAAGGCTGAGAGAGAGGCGGCGATCGGTGAGCATGAAACCCGGCCGGCTGAGCAAAGAACCACCGCTGCAGCCGCCGTAACCATCAAGCCGCCCGGAGAGCAGGGAATGGACCCAGCTCTGGGATGGCAGAGACTTGGGGAGGGAGCGGGTGGTCTCAGAGACCACGGAAGTCTTGCACCAGGAGAGGTAACGGCCGCTGCGGCGGCCCGTCCATTTTCCCTGAAAGAGCTAGCACTGGTGTGTGCGTTGGGCAAGACGTGGTTCCCGCCGAAGCGGACCCAGCTATCGGCGTTGGTGCCGCACCGACCCGCTTACCCCCTCCCAGAACCCAGCACTCAAGCAACTCCGCTCTGGACTCAGCAGCCCCTTGCAGGGGGTAGGGGGTGCCCAATGCTGCATCCAATTGACAAAACATATAAAGTAAAATACTTCAATAATAATAATTGGTTATTTAGTTAACCCTTTGGCCAAAGGCGTCATAAGCCTGCATACCAACGTCAAGGTATAACCAAAATAATGCATGTCCTACACTACACTGTGAACACTTCCTTTTACCTCTGTGAGAGGGGAAACCATAATGGGTCTTGTTCCTGCAGCAAGTGAAATGACCTTCCAAGTTAAAAGGGTGAAGGAGGAGGAGTGAGCTCTGGGGGGAGGTGCCACAGCCTCCAAAGAGACATAGGTTAACACAGATACCCAGCAAGCTCAAACTCCCACACCCACCACAAAGTGAATATATATTTATGTCAACCAGAGAGCTACTGAGCGTGGCAATTGTATATAACAAGAGACAGGGGGTGCCTAATGCTGCATCCAATTGACAAAACATATAAAGTAAAATACTTCAATAATAATAATTGGTTATTTAGTTAACCCTTTGGCCAAAGGCGTCATAAGCCTGCATACCAACGTCAAGGTATAACCAAAATAATGCAGGTCCTACACTACACTGTGAACACTTCCTTTTACCTCTGTGAGAGGGGAAACCATAATGGGTCTTGTTCCTGCAGCAAGTGAAATGACCTTCCAAGTTAAAAGGGTGAAGGAGGAGGAGTGAGCTCTGGGGGGAGGTGCCACAGCCTCCAAAGAGACATAGGTTAACACAGATACCCAGCAAGCTCAAACTCCCACACCCACCACAAAGTCAATATATATTTATGTCAACCAGAGAGCTACTGAGCGTGGCAATTGTATATAACAAGAGACAGGGGGTGCCCAATGCTGCATCCAATTGACAAAACATATAAAGTAAAATACTTCAATAATAATAATTGGTTATTTAGTTAACCCTTTGGCCAAAGGCGTCATAAGCCTGCATACCAACGTCAAGGTATAACCAAAATAATGCAGGTCCTACACTACACTGTGAACACTTCCTTTTACCTCTGTGAGAGGGGAAACCATAATGGGTCTTGTTCCTGCAGCAAGTGAAATGACCTTCCAAGTTTAAAGGGTGAAGGAGGAGTGAGCTCTGGGGGGAGGTGCCACAGCCTCCAAAGAGACATAGGTTAACACAGATACCCAGAAAGCTCAAACTCCCACACCCACCACAAAGTGAATATATATTTATGTCAACCAGAGAGCTACTGAGCGTGGTAATTGTATATAACAAGAGACAGGGGGTGCCCAATGCTGCATCCAATTGTCTCTTGTTATATACAATTGCCACGCTCAGTAGCTCTCTGGTTGACATAAATATATATTCACTTTGTGGTGGGTGTGGGAGTTTGAGCTTGCTGGGTATCTGTGTTAACCTATGTCTCTTTGGAGGCTGTGGCACCTCCCCCCAGAGCTCACTCCTCCTCCTTCACCCTTTTAACTTGGAAGGTCATTTCACTTGCTGCAGGAACAAGACCCATTATGGTTTCCCCTCTCACAGAGGTAAAAGGAAGTGTTCACAGTGTAGTGTAGGACCTGCATTATTTTGGTTATACCTTGACGTTGGTATGCAGGCTTATGACGCCTTTGGCCAAAGGGTTAACTAAATAACCAATTATTATTATTGAAGTATTTTACTTTATATGTTTTGTCAATTGGATGCAGCATTGGGCACCCCCTGTCTCTTGTTATATACAATTGCCACGCTCAGTAGCTCTCTGGTTGACATAAATATAAATTCACTTTGTGGTGGGTGTGGGAGTTTGAGCTTGCTGGGTATCTGTGTTAACCTTGCAGGGGGTAGTCCACCAGCGGTGGGGAAGCTCCGGCACGAGCACGGCGCTCAAGCGACTCCGCTCTGGACTAAGCAGCCCCTTGCGGGGGGTAGTCCACCAGCGGCAGAGAAGCTCCGGAATGAGCCCGGCAATCGAGCTCCTCCGCTTTGGACTCAGCAGCCCCTTGCGGGGGATAGTCCACTGGCGTCGGAGAAGCTCCGGCACGAGCCCGGCGCTCAAGAAACTCCGCTCTGGACTCAGCAGCTCCTTGCGGGGGGTAGTCCACCGGTGGCGGAGAAGCTCCGGAATGAGCCCGGTGATCGAGCTCCTCCGCTCCTGACTCAGCAGCCCCTTGCGGGGGTTAGTCCACCGGTGGCGGAGAAGCTCCGGCAGGCGCCATGGCACTGCCAACACACGGGCCACAATAATGCCCGGGGCCCAGACCGTACGCGGTAAGGCGAAGAAGCCCCTCAGGGCCAGCGCTCACGAGCTGCAGAAAAGATGACCCCGTTAGTGGCATCCTCCGATGGCTCCCGCCCAGCCAGGGCGACAACCCTTCGCGGGATGTCCCCTGGAGAACCTGGCCGGGCTGCATCGGCAACAGCGGCAGAGAGTGGTGGCAATCCATCAGATCCCGGCGGAGAACCGGCGGCGGAGAAGAAGCCGCCATTCCGGCATCCGGCCGGCAGCAATTTTATTTGGGGGGAGGGTTGGGGTGTGCAGGAGGTGGGTGATTCACATTGTTTGGCGGAGTCAGCGATTCCCAGCGATGACCGGAGCCCCACAATCCACGCCGGCGACCCTGTACCAGAGCCGGGTGCTGTTGCGGCAGCTACCCGGGGCTCCCCCGTGGTAGCGGCGGTGGAAGAGCCGCGATTCCGACAAAGTGCCGGAGCCCTTTCTGAGTGGGGGGAGGGACAGGGATTGCGGGAGGGGGTTATTTTACCTGGTTTGAATGGAGCCGTGTTACTCCACAAGGACCTGGGACCCTTGTCCTGCACCGTTTAACTTGTACCAAACCCGGGCGCTGTTGCGGCAGCGGCCCGTTGCTGCCCGGCCCAGATGATGCCGGCGGCGGCCACTCCAGTCCCCCTGCAATCGGGACCAACGAAGGCGGCGGTCTCTGCAGGGACCAGCGAGGTAAGCCAGACCAAGTCGCAGACTGACCCTGACTTATTTTTTCCCTTGACTGTACCCTGTTGTTCCTTTGTAGGGGTGACCGGTGGGTGGCAGGAGATAGGGGCACCAGGGGAGGGGAAGGAAGGGCAGATTGTAGGGCAGCTAGGCTTCCCCATTACCCTGGCAGAGCATCAAAGGGACTCTCAATTAAGAGCCCCACTGTTGCAGCCTTGCTATGGGCTGGAGGTATCGGGTTGGGGCACAGTTAGACCACCCCAGGGTTACCTACCGGCCAGGAGCTAAGGTGGGTGCAACTGCACCAGCAACCCTGAGCTCACTCCGGTAATGGGGGCACAGCTTCAGGGAGAGGGGCTAGCCCCGTTAGCACCCAGATCTAGGGTAGGGTTGCCTGAGAGAGGGTTGGGTGGACCAGTGGGTACCGGGGAGGGAAGGCAGCAAGTGAGCCATCCAGATTTCCCCATTACCCTGGCAGAACCTCAAGGGGTCTCTCGGTTTAGAGCCCCACTGTTGTTGCCTGGCTATGGGCTGGAGGTATCAGGGGCAGTGGCACAGTTAGCCCACCCCCAGATTCCCTGCCAGCCAGGAGCCAAGGTAGGTGCTTCTGCACCAGTGCCCCATGGCTCCTCTCAGGGAATGGGGAGGCAGTGTCAGGGAGATGGCCTCACTCAGGTGTCCCTAGGATCCAGGTTAGGAGTGGCTAGGGGGAAGCGGAGTGAGGAAAGGCTGCAGGTAAGTAGCCAGCACCAGATCTCAGTGGGAGAAGAAGGGCTAGTGGTAGCCGGGGAGGGAAAGCAGCAGGTATGGCAGCTAGAGTTCCCCATTACCCTGGCGGAGCCTCAGGGGGTCTCTCAGATCAGCAACCCCCTGTTGCAGCCTGGCTATGGGCTGGGGGTATCATGGGCAGTGGCAAGCTTGTGCCACCCCAGGGATACCTGCCAGCCAAGAGCTAAGGCGGTTGCATCTGGAGAGGCACCCCTGAGCTCATCCCTGGTAAGGGGGAGACAAGGTCAGGGAGGTAGGTGCACTCAGGTAGTTCCAGTTTCTGGGTTAGGTTATGATTGCCTAGGGGGGAGCGGAGTGCAGGTGGGCTGCAGGGAGGTAATCAGCAGGAGTCATCAGCAGGGGCTGAGGTGCTGGGCCTAGGGGAGGCTAGGCAGGGAGACACTGTGGAGCAGGGGGAGATAGGAGGTCAGTGGGGTGTCAGGCAGCTGGCAGAAGCTAGGGATGGGCTAGGTAGGCAGGAGGTCCCTTGTTCTGACTTGCCAGGAGTGACCCCCCTGACAGATTCCCCAGGATTCCAAGAGGTGGGGCTGTGGGTAGGTAGGCAGCCAGGAGCAGAAGCCAGGGCTAGGGGGGTACAGCAGATGGTTCTGTCCCCATGGCAGCCAAGGGTAGCTACAGGGAGGAAGGGCAGCACAGTGGAGGGGAGAGGAGTGATGCTGGTCCTAGCAGCAGTGGTGGTAGCAGGTGCTTGTTTCCTGGCCTTCAGTTTTGAGAGGGCAGGTGCAAAGCACCTGGGTACCAGGGACCCCAGTACAGGATACTGGGAGATTGCCTTGTCCCAGGGGGCACAGGAGAGGGTAGGATTCAGCACCCCAGGTGGTTTCTGGATTCCAGACGTGATGCCACTCGGGGTGGGGACTGCCCTAGAGCCAGGGAGGAGAGACAAGGGTATAGCGGAGCAGCTACAGGTGGGCACAGGGCCAGGGCAGGTAGGGTCGCTACAGGATAGTGACATAGCTCTTTCCCAGACTTGGTTGACAGGAAAGCGACGGTCTGTGCTTGATAGCTGGTCTCTCGCTGGTGCAGAGACATGCCAGTGTCTGGGCAGTATGCAGCCTGGTCTGCAGAGGTGCCCCTTCACAATGGGCTTGGTTCACCAGGCACTGGGTGGGGGGCAGAGGGTGGCAAAGGAGGATGCCCAGCGGCCACGTTGGAGCCCTGCTCAGCAGGATCTGGACTTCACTATCCAATGTGGCCAGGACAATGTACTGGACAATGCCGGAGGACAATTTTGCCAGGCCAACCCCTCAGGACTTATTCAGTGCTTCAAGGATGCCCGTGGTGTCCCAGTGCCAGGGTGGGCAGCTGGGGCACAAGGCACCCATTGAGCAGGGGAGGAGTCAAGGGAGAGGGGGTTTGGCCCGGGATTAAAGGTGTTACACCCCATTTGGCCACCCCTTCTCTCACTTGGGGAGCAAGGGGTTAACTGGACTGGTGTCCAGTGATATGTTTTTATCTTGCTTCAGAATCCAACTGTTTATTCCCCTGTATAAATGTATGGTCTCATCCTAGTGTTTGCACCAACACATACACTAGGATTGATGCGGATTGATGCGGGAGGCTTAAGGGGTTCATGAGCTACAGTTTAGGAAAATACAAATATGTGTGGTGTCTTTTCAGAAATATCTGGGCTTCAAAAGGCTTGATTGAAGTTGGGTGTGAAAAGTACAGAGGGGGTTTAGTGTACAGTATGTTAATACCTAATTGGCAGGCCAAGGGTATCTTGCTGGTAGACAGCTTGGACCCAGGTCTGGAGCATTGGGTGTGAAATATAGCACATGTGACAAATTTCCTCTACACACGGGGCCCAGTGTGGCAGGACGGCCTGTTGCCGAGGTCAGGGAATAGTCCACACGTGTAGTTTCAGGATAATGAAAACGTTCAGTGGCTTTATTTCTCTACAACATAACATAACATAACATGTGTGTACACTGTCCCTTCAAACCAAAACAAAACCTGCTCCACATTGGGAGATCTGACTAATACACCAGGCCTATCTAGCAGGCTGGCTGGCTAGACCATAACCAAACCATAAGTGTACTTTAAGCAGTGAGGAAAACAAATGAACAATCCTTACTTTGGTTGAAGTAGTGGCTTTGGTGAATCCCTCTGGCTAACAGCTCACATAGCAGTGTGCTCAGGTCTAAGGCAGGCAGCTACTGCCAGTAACAAGATCCTTTTCTACCTTGCTGGCTATCAGGTGTCAGCTTACCTCCTGATTACCTTGCTTCCTCCTGAGTTAACCTTCTGAGTGCTGGATGCAGCACTCAGACATATGTTTCCCAGGCATAACTGATAGGGGTTGACTTCACCCTGTCACACCCAGCTTCAAAGTATTTCTTGACAAGGTGTTATGGGGGCCAGGGGTGCGGTTACACAAGGAGATATCAGAATGAGTGAACTTATTAAATATAAGAATATTATGAGATGTCCTCGGCTGAACGTGCTAAAAGCTACATATGTGTATTCGTGGGACTGATTCGCACATAAGGATTACAGACACATGATGTCTAGCAGGTACTAAGAGACATATATTAATATCTCTCTTAATTTTAGTATTACACAGTAATATTTAGTCTTATTGGGAGCGTCATGCGTGCCGGAATGTATTAATGTATTACTCTGGGGACGACTGTCAACCTCACTACTGATTTATGAGAGGGGCTGGGTTTAGGTTGTGTTCAATGGGAAATAATTGTATATAAACAAGGCTCAGCCTATGGCTATTGTCTTTTGTGATTTTCAAGATTGCTGTATGAACTGCCAGTCCAGATTTGACTGTTTCATCATTCCATCTTAAGTAAGTGTCTATATTTTGTCTGTTATTTGTATATCTTGTGTGTTCACCTTTTTCAAGGAATAAATTATATTTTATCATATCTCAGCTTTGTTCAGTTCAACCCAGGTATTTTTGGTGTAAATTATATCTTGTCATAAGTTACCGTGACAGAGATCAAGCTCTTTTAAAGACAATGTATCCGCTTTCGAGGTTTGCAGTTTGGCTGGCTGCCAGCTCGTCTCCGGAGGTCGGACTCGAGGAATCCCCATTGAAACACATTACTCCATTCACTTTCAATGGGGAAGCTCCGCTCCTCCTCTCAGGCGCCACCTGCAGGTCTTCTCAGGTATCGGGCCAAAAACGGTGGAATCTCCATAGGATTGCATGGAGCTCCAATGGCGACCTATGTACAGGCTGCAAAGGGAGACTGAAAATGCGGGAAAGAGAACAAAGGGCCATAAACATGTTAATGCAATTAACCTTTCCCTCCCGACCTGATCCCAGTGTATGTGGTTGGTGCATACACTGGAAAGGGACAAACACCGATAAATGGAACCATATACAGACGAGATCATGACTATTCTAAAGCTTGTCTTAAACTAGCCTGGTTACATTCTGGGTATGTGCTGGGTATGTGCTGGGCTGGTTTAAGGCAAGTTTAATGCATTTCTGCATTGACTAATGACCCATAGGATTAACACAGCAAGGGTCCCTGGCAGTCCCATTCAGTGTGAATGGGACTGCCAGGGACCCCCGCTGTTAATCTGATGGGCCATTAATCAATCCAGAAATGCTGGGGCTAGTTTAAGGCAAGCTTAAGGCATGTATCCAGAATGTACCTGGGTGTACCTGGGTCTTTTTGGTGATTGCCACTGGTTTGTGTTAGAATAGTCGCAGTCTCTGCTATATACATCCAGCAAAGAGAACACATTTTGCCCTGAGGCAGGGGAATAAAAATACATGTAATCACTCTGACTGTGAGAACATGATATCCAAAGGGACATACATTTTGGTTGTGAAGCAGGGGAACATATGTATTAAAGGTACATTCTTGATTAACCCCTCACTTCCCAGACGGTTACAGGGGGTGCCTAATGGGGGTGACCCCTTTATTACTGGCTTGGCACCCCGTTACCGTCACAAGCCCTTTCCTGTAAAGGGCTTTATAACATGTCAAACTGCTTATGTTGTTTACCTGCTAACATGCAGTTGCGGCCTACAATATGTAGGTTGCACAACACAAGCCTCTCTGTGTTAGATTTTTGTAGCACAGGAGAAACATATTAAATGGTGTTACTAACCATTTTGTTTCAAAACATTTTCTCCGGTGCCACAACAAAAACACAGAGGGACTTAAAATTATGGGATTGGAGTTTATTCCTCTTTCCATCTTGGCAGGTGACAGATTCAAAGTTCTTTCCCGTAGGGAGACCTGGATTTTTAAGATCAATCATTTGAATCCAGGGCATCTTAAGGATCATCTGGACAACAGCACTATTGTCTAGTGTCTAGGGCTTCTTCTCCTGGCGGTTTAATTGACCTCTTAATAGTTCTGTGGTTTAGATATATGTGTTTATATGCACTGTTATCTTTGGTGGTAAACTATTATGATGCCCTTTCCATGTTAACATTTCTTATATAAATGCATTACTATTCACACGCAATTACTTGCAGATTTGTATTGATTTACATTGTTTAAATGTTAAAATAATATCTTTATTGCACATTATCACATGTAATTATGTTATTAATATATTAGAACACTTTTATATACAAATATATCTTCAATTTCACTTGTTAGTTTATTTATTATTATTTGAATGTGTAGGATTATTGTTATATTTGTTAATTCTATTTGTTCATCAGCAAAATTAAATTGTTAATATAATTATTGCACAGTTGATACTTCTTTGCAATCAATCTTCTATTTACAAACCAACAAATCAGATGGCAACTTGTTTGCTATAATTATGCTAGTACTACACCCACTTCCCCTGATAAAGTCAGCGTCACAGCTGACGAAACGTGTACGGCGTCATCAAGTCTACACCAGATTTGAAGATCAGCTGCTTTGAGAGTCCCAGTGGGAGAAAGTGCAAAGTCTGAGGCTTTGCTTCACGGAGGGTCTCTCTTGTAAGGATTGGAGGAGTTTATTCCAGTTGAACTGCAGTCAGCAGACTCATACCTTGAGACGCATGGGATCCCATCTTAATGCTGGACATCTGTGGGAAATACCTACTGAAGAAGGTACTCCAGGGGTTAACCACCATCTGCATATACAGATCCTAATACATCAGGTCGGCTTTAACCTGCTCTCATTCAGTCTCGGTGGTTCCAGCTGATGGATGCATGTTACGTGTTCATCCCGAATCAGTCATATTGGATCTTTCATCCAATAGTAGAGGGACATTTAAACCTACCTTCTGGATTTTCACTTTTCCGTGCTGCCCCCACCCTTTTTTAATCGCATTGAACCAGACGGAACTCCATTGCCTGTATACATGCACCTGCACATTTGTCATTTGACATTTACTTGATCCTCAGAGACATTTAGTCCTCAAGGCACATACTGTATCATTCTCTTTATGTCAGCTCCACTGGTTTGACTTTTTGTTTCTGTATGTTTATTGTGTTTTATATTTTATATCGCTAGCGAACCTTGTTGTCCATAATTTAATAAATTGTTCCTAATTCTCTATATGCACTAGGAGTGTGCGCTCCTCATTTTTCTTTTGTTTCATTTTATATATATTATATATGTAACCCATATTCCCCCCCCAGACACAGATGCTATATCTAGGGTGTGTGAGGGCTGGCTACATGTGCTTGAGTGGTGCGTACCTGCCGGTAACAGGAGGGCCTGAGCTTCCCGCGATGATGTTGGGGACACAGGACCAGGCTTCTGGGGTAGTTGCCTCATTCTTTAGTGGTGGTGCAGCGCCTCCATCCTCTATAACTTCCCAGGGATATGGGGTAGGACCCTTATAGAAGAAATAACCCTGGTCCCAGGGTGGATGCTCCAGAATCACACACAGTCTCTTGTAAAATCAGCAATGTCTCTTTATTGTCTCTAGCTCGCACACCGCAGTCTTGGCAGCACACAGCAGCAGCAGCACACAAGGCACTCCAAAGGTGTACAGGCCTTCTCCTCTCCTCTCCTTTCCTCCAAGATGCACCCCAGCAGGATGGTCTGTGAGGGGCCTCAATACCCCAATGCCCACCTCAGAGGGTATCCTCTGGGTGGGGGTAGATCCTCCCCATCACCCCCTCATCAGGGTGAGGGGCATTGGTCCACCGGAGCTCTGCTCACTCTCCAAACTAATAGGCCAGAGTTCTCTCTCTCTCCTGCTCCCATGACAGAGCTTGACCTACTCCTCTTCTCCAACTCCCAGGACCGACTCGAACTAGACTTCTAACTAGACTCGAACTAGACTCGAGCTAGACTAACTGTTACTCACAGGAACTGGCTACTAAATAGAGTCAACCCCACCTCTCATGATGTCAGCAGGACCTCCCCTCTGTCTCATGCCTGCAGCAGAGTCAGGGGATAGAAGTGAAAAAATAAGTGCGCAACTACAAACAATGCAAAAGTGAAGTGATGATGTGGGATAAATAAAATTGTGACCTTGTAAATTCAAATTGATTTCAGGAGCGTCTGCAGCTGTGGCACCAGGGATGGCTCAGGTACCCCCTAATTAGACAGAAAGAAAATACAAAAAAACACAGCGCACAATGCTCATAGTGCATTAAAAATTATATTCATAACCAAACAAGTGAGGTAAGTATTAAGCGTACATTAAAACAGATTAAACAGGCATTTCAAGGGTTAATGTTACCCATGCACCAATCAGGACGCCAGTGGAGATGTCATCGGTTAAGGCACACGTAGCTCCCCCTGTCACGATCACTCAATCTCAGGATAAGGCCTGGATGGTCTCCGGCAAGGTGGAATGCAGTTCAGCCAGCTCGTGATACAGACGAGTAGTTTCCGCAGGTTAAGCAGTCTCTGCAGCAGCGGGACACACGCTGTTCAACTCTCTTGTCCGGCGCTTCCGGGTTCGTGACGTCACTCGGCGGCGACAGCACATCGCGGTCTTTCTAAACACCGAGTTGACTCGCAAAGGAGGGGTGCAAAGTCCAGGGTTCACAGAGTGATTAGTTCCAACGTGTTTCGAAACCACAGGGGTCTCTTCATCAGGGAATATTGGCTTTTAATCAATGTAGCATTTAAATATCCCACGCCTGTCATCGATAGGCCCCTCAATTAGGAGTTTCGGCCAATACAGGGAAAGCGGGGAGGAGTCAAATAGCTCCATGGGTCACAACTATAAACACGTTGCCATAGGCAACCTATGACAACAGAATAAACTTTATTGAACAGGCAATAACACTCAAAATACAAACATCAAATGATGACTCTAAAATAAAGAGAAAAAATGTTAAGACAAGAAAGTTTGAACATCTGCAACTGCACCTATAGCTAAAAGGTGCAAATATCATGGTATATCATTGAAAAAGAAGCACGAAGCATGAAGTCACAATAAATAAAAGCAATCACTTAGTATTAAAAAATGTAATTAATAAAAATATATATTAATAAAAAATATATATTGGTTAAAAATAAATACTAAAACCTACATGGAGGATTTGGTTAGATAAACCCCTATCTTTATGGGGATTAATAGAGGGACCAAATATCAATATCCTCATTTAGACCTCCTGGATGCAAAGTTCTCAATTTATGTATCCAGAAGGTCTCCTGAATTGATAAATCCTTCACCCTATCACCGCCCCTTCTATTTTTAGGGACATATTTAATGCCCTTAAAGAGCAGGGAGGAGGGGTCTTTATTATGGTGCAGAGTGTAATGCTAAGAAAGACTATGTTTAAAAAGACCATTTTTAATGATTCGTATATGTTCTTGGATGCGCACCTTAAGTGGACGCTTGGTGCGCCCCACATAGTGCAAGCCGCAGGGGCATCCGATTAAATAAACTATGTGGGGCGCACCAAGCGTCCACTTAAGGTGCGCATCCAAGAACATATACGAAACATTTAAAATGGTCTTTTTAACTTTGTTGGTAGATATTCTCGTATGGCTTCTCGGAGCCAACTATCTCTGCTCTCCTCTATTTCCCTCATTATGGGCTCAGGCACATAAGAGTATTCGTATCCATGGGACTGCCTATACCTAGCTACTATGGCTCTGTCTGCTCGGCTCAACTTAGTGAGCTTACGGTGACCCGCCCTGCTTGGCAGTACCCAAAACTCTGGTTCTACAAGAGCAATCTCGTCATACAATATACTGGGGCCCTTGGGCTGAATGAGTTTCTGCTCTATCTCCCGGTACCTGTGATCTATCTCGTCCTCCACCTCCTGGGGAGTAAAGGCACCTGCCGCCCACCAATAATCAACTATGTTGTTCTTAATGAGCAGGAACCGCGTACGGTCCATACCTTCGTGGTACCCAGTGAACATGGGTGCCCACCACTTGTCACAGTGCTCGTACTCTGTGGAATGGCTAGTGCTCTCTACCTGTGACTCTGCTTGGGACGAGACACCGGACGTCCCCGCCTCTGTAGAGCGCGAGCAATCTCTCCTCCCTTTGGCGTTGATGTAAATGGTAGGGTTCATCTTGTGAACCACCGTACTGACAGACCCAGCCTCTGCTGGAGTGTGGGACCCTGGGGCTATCCCTCTAGCTGTAGGAGAAAACGGCACAGGGTTAGGCACACGTATCACATTGGCATATGGTATTTCCCCATCAGACCCCTCATCGCTCAATTCCCAGTCCCGCCAATCTCTGGAATATTTGGGGTACTTGCTCAATTTATCCCCGCTAGGTCCCGGTGACAACACTCGTGACGGGGCAGGGGCAGTGGCCGGGGCGATGGAGCTAGGGGTTGGGGCAGGGGCAATGTTCAAGTCAGTGTCCAGCAAGCGGGTAATACCGCGACCAAGGGACGCTTTCTTGGGTGCTTTCTCCGCCATACTTCGCGCTTCTATCGATGGGCCTCGGCTCTTCAGGTTGGCCATTGCAATGGCCATGGCTAACCCGTGGGGAGAACAGCGCTCCCGGGTCTCTCTTCCCGTCGGGCCCGGAAGTGACGTCATCGCCTGTGCTCGCGGAATCTCCATCCGCTCCGTGGTCACGTACCGGAAGTGCGTCGAGGACCGGAATGGGCGGTGGTGGAGCATCCGGTTCGCAGACGGACAAGTAGGCCGCAAGCCTCTTCTTCTCGTCCTCCGCGGGTGCTGTCTTTGCCTGGCGGAAGTAAGGGGGTGGTGGAGTCTTCTTACCACTCCGCTGCTGTTTGGTGATCTTGGGGTCCTCCGGAGTCGTCTCGGACGCCATCTCCGCCACACTGGGAGTCACCACGGCCGTGGGACTTCTACGGGCCTCAGGCTGCACCAGCGCTCGCCGTCGGGAGGTGTCCAGACTCGTCTGCTCCTCTTTGTTACCGCTGGGGTGGTTCACCGGTAGGCGCATCGCCACCGATGGTACGCCAACCTCTTCCTCCAAGGATATTACTATCGGATCCTCCGCAAGAGAGTCACCGGGTTCTTCTGTGATACAGCCAGTGGGTATTGGTACGAAACGGGCCCGCTCCGGTACCTCCACTGCGGTCGCGCTCTTCTCCGCCGACGGTTCTCTCGGCTCTGTAGCTGGCTGGGCCTTGGTTCTTCCCGCTTGGTTGCAACGGGGAACTAGGGCAGCCTTGTCTTTCATCTCCACCATCTCCGTTAGTGTTCCCGGAGAGGCACCCCGCGGGGTCTCAATCAGTGGCCATGGCTCGTTAGGCCACAGGTAAAACATGCCGCATTGAGGGCATCGTGCCTTGGTGCTTGGGACCGCTCCAGGTATCCTGCAGTGGACGCACAGGCACCGGAGGTACTCGTGGCCCTCCACCTCCACTACCAGTAAGCCTCCTGGTAGCTGGTAGATCGTGGTGCTCATTTCGGACATTTTTAGCTCAGGGGTGGAACAGTTCAGTGTTTCAGCTCCTTGCTCCTCGAATGCCAGGCAGAAGTGAAGCTCTTCGCTCTCGCTTCCGGTCCCTCCCTTTGCTGGGGAGGACGATTCTGATTGGCTCTCCTTGTGCCCCCTCCCTCTGGTGGAATCCAGAGGCGGGGCAATCCTTCTTTCAGTGTGATGTGGTCTGGGTTGTTGGCCAGTCACAGCACAGGTGGGTGGGCTTTCGGCTTTCGCGCCGCTCCGCTCCTCTTGCAGGGAATCTGGGTTTGGCGCCAAACCCCTGCACATTTCCCGCCACATTTCTCGTACAGTCTCTTTGCACGATTCACGTGCACGCTCCAGGATTGGCGGGAAACGCCATTTTAGTTCTTCTTTGCTCCGCGGAGCACATGTAGTGACGGCCGCCATCTTCGATGAGCCCACCACATGTAAATGTGCACTACTCTCAGTGTCTAGGGTGTAACACGTTCCTAGACGCTGACTGTACTCACTGACACTTTCTGATACTCTCTGCATGCTTTCTCTGTTGCCCACTAGTATGAGGTGGCATACCCCAGGCTAGGCAGAACTCCTTCCCTGTGCACTGTACTCTGTGACTGTTCCGGCAAGTGCTCTGTGGTGCGTTTTATGTGGGTGCTGGCTAGTGTACCGGGCATCTCCCTAAGTACGGCGTCCCTACTTTGGCCACTCATAGTGCGGGCCCTGGGCCATGGTCCCTGGACACGTTAGCAGGCTAACCCCCCCAGTTGCCTCACCCTATCTGCCTCAAGGGACTAGGACAGCTATAGCTATGCACCCATCTTACGCCACCCTCTTAGGGCACCCAGGGCGTACTGTGCGGCACCCCCGGTATGGCATGCCCTACTTTCTTTAGCACTTGCACGGAGAGTGCACATCACTCTTCCCGCTCTGCTTCACTGTAAGCCTGTCCTGTTCTGGATCTCAGCAGCTCGCCTCCAAATGTAACCCATATTCCCCCCCCCCCCCCAGACACAGATGCTATATCTAGGGTGTGTGAGGGCTGGCTACATGTGCTTGAGTGGTGCGTACCTGCTGGTAACAGGAGGGCCTGAGCTTCCCACGATGATGTTGGGGACACAGGACCACGCTTCTGGGGTAGTTGCCTCATTATTTAGTGGTGGTGCAGCGCCTCCATCCTCTATAACTTCCCAGGGATATAGGGTTGGACCCTTATAGAAGAAATAAACCTGGTCCCAGGGTGGATGCTCCAGAATCACACACAGTCTCTGGTAAAATCAGCAATGTCTCTTTATTGTCTCTAGCTCGCACACAGCAGCCTTGGCAGCACACAGCAGCAGCAGCACACAAGGCACTCCAAAGGTGTACAGGCCTTCTCCTCTCCTCTCCTTTCCTCCAAGATGCACCCCAGCAGGATGGTCTGTGAGGGGCCTCAATACCCCAATGCCCACCTCAGAGGGTATCCTCTGGGTGGGGTAGATCCTCCCCATCACCCCCTCATCAGGGTGAGGGGCATTGGTCCACCGGAGCTCTGCTCACTCGCCATACTAATAGGCCAGAGTTCTCTCTCTCCTGCTCCCAGGACAGAGCTTGACCTACTCCTCTTCTCCAACTCCCAGGACCGACTCGAACTAGACTTCGAACTAGACTCGAACTAGACTCGAGCTAGGCTAACTGTCACTCACAGGAACTGGCTACTAAATAGAGTCAGCCCCACCTCTCATGATGTCAGCAGGACCTCCCCTCTGTCTCATGCCTGCAGCAGAGTCAGGGGCCTGCATCTATCACTCAAGGCAGGGCGTGAAGGGGGAAAACCCATGATTACTACTGGCGCCTGCCCTTAACAGGACTTACCACAGTAGGAGAAAGATATATATAGCCCGTGCTGTTTACAGGGGGCTTTATATATTGATAAGAGGGGACCTCCTTGATACTCAGGGTGATCTTCTTTATCAAAACTGAGGCTTACAGTACACAGGTGTCACTGGACAACTTCTTCAGCTTTATGCGCAAGAGTAATATGGCCATGATCACGAATTCTTTATAATGAAATATTTAGAACAGTGAGGCTTTTTTCCCAATTAAGATCACCCATGGATTCAGGGTGGTCTCCTTATCAAAATATGGAATACAATATTGTGAACCGCACCATTACATTATACAGTAGGTCGCAGGACATAAATTAGTATGGCTATATATCAAGACAAATGTCCCTGCAATATAATATAATGTGCCTTCACTAGTATTGAGCAGTACAGTGTAGGCGTTTTACTGTGCAGTGGCCACGAGAGGGCAATGAAGTATAATGTGGTGCAGTATAAAGAACAATTTACTGTATGTATCAAAAAGGGAGAGGAATGAGGATGGCAAATCACTTCACCACTGGACCCTTTGTCAGTGCTGAATAATATGAGCACAATTTACACGAGGAATAAAAATGCTGTTGCCTCACTACTCTCAGCTGCTTTGTTTTTGTTGCAAAAGCCAGAAGTACTGTAACTTGGAACTAAGTTATTGCTGATGGCACAGTGAATTAACTCCGGCTAGGAAAGCGTATTCCATATGAGAGCAACAATCAAATCCTGCAGAGCGCCTAACCTGAAATGAAAAGATCTGATCGGGCTACTGTAAGCACAGAGCTTTTGACTGTCATATGTGTGCAGACTATAAGAGGGCACACGGAACTCTTCCGATGATGTGAAAATGATGCACTGGTAAGTGTGATTTCAGGCTTGTACTACTTATCTTACTCAATCTAAAATAGTTGTTTTGTATTGAATATTTTAATGGCATGTATTTTTAATAGGCATGTTAGGAGAAAAGACATATTGTAGGTGACATTTGTTCTCTTAAGTTTGCACCGGTGCTTAGTTGAAAAAGGCAGTCTGATGTTTTGGTAATTGATTAATACAGTGGTATTTGATTAATGTTTAGGACATCTACAAAGTGTTGTCTTTAAACTCTTACGAGACTATTAACTTCTGTGGAGCTAGTAGTATCGTGCGTTCGGTGCATTCAGCATCACGAGGGTTAAATTGTACGAAGCTTAATAACATTTATATATCTGAATTTTATAATGGAATAAAACGGTATATTTACAAATAACCCGTTTATATCAAATAATTGAGAATTAAAATAGCACAGCTTACAAAAATATAGATAAGGATGATTTAAAGCAAAAACCCATAGTCCTGTGATGGTGTCTGTAATTAAAGGCTTTTTGCTAAGTGGGCACTACTGTACAATGCTGCAAGAGATGTGATTAAGCACTGTGCCTAATCCTCTTCAGCAGTGGTTAAAGTGGCCTCATAAAAGGTTGTGGTTAGTGGTTACAGATGCAAAAATGTCCTCCAATTTTCCTTCACTTTTTTTCAGATTTATTTCCTTAACTTTGCATTTTCTGGAAATTTGCATGATCACAACGCACCAAAATGCTGTTACTTTTACCAGAATTGAGCTAAAATGGCAAATGTTGGCCCATTCGGCAGTGAAGGGTTAACATTTTTTTGCTAATTTATGTATCAGTAGGATAAGGTTCCTTGACCACATTACAGAAAGAATTACACACTATTTACACTGTTAAAACAGTAATAGAGTATTAAAAAAATTATATTTAAAAGGACCGTGGAACCATAAAAACTGTATATAAACAAAAGCTGTAGTCAATCTCTTAAATCTGTAAATAAGAACAGCACTCTAGACAGCCTAACACCATCATACTTTGAGCACTGATCTTCACATAATACCTTGAACAATATAAGAAACCGAATTTAATCAACTCCACACTTGGACTGCAGCAAATATTCTTGCTTGTAAATACTGTAAGTCACAGCTGTTACCAGAGAAGTGCGTCATATTAGCTTGAATATTGAGATAAAACAAATGTAACATTTAATTAAAGGTCAGATGTTAGCGGTGGTTGTGCAGTGAAAAGGTAGATTATTGTGAAGTAGCCAGCTTTGTCTGTGAGGGGCTAAATTAGTGAATACCAACTCCAATTTGTTGTTTGGTTGTGTCATATCTTAGGTTAAACCATCTTTCTATATCATTCCCATCCAGTATTACGTTACTGTATTTTCCGAATCAAGGTGGTTTGGGTTTTTTATTTCACATGTACGCTGCTTCTATTACCATACTTTGTCAAGAGAAGTGTGCTGTGTGTGTGTTTTTTATTTCTCCATCACCGGAGGTATGAATAAACGAATGGGAAGATGAAAGCCTTCATCACAAGAACTGAAGATCTGTAATGGGCTCATAATAAAAATGCTAAGTGGTTTTACTTAAGTAGCAATAAGGTTACAGCCAGTAATGTGTCATCAGGTAGATTCGTAAAGAAGCTTAGCACATGGAAAGGCTTCTAATGAGGTGTGATACTGGAAATAAGGATGAGTCACTTCTAGACACCTAATTAAAAGAAGGTTAAGCTGGATGCAAGAATACATTTTACTGCCCTTTATTATAATGTTTTATTGAATCTCTAAACAGCTGAAATTATCAAGTTACACATTTCCAGTGTTAAATATATATTGAACGTAACCCTGCGTTGCCACTTGGCATTAAATCAGACATTTAGCCAGTTCTCATTTTTAATAAAGTCTGCAGATTCAGGAATCTGAGACAACTCGTCCTGGAAGTTAAATACAATTTAAAACATCTGAACTGGGATGATCTTAAAGCCACCTAGCAGTCCTTCTTTAACCCCTTTACAGGAGGACAGACCTACACACAGGTGTATGGTGCAGATTCAATAGAAATGATAATTCCTTGTTTTAGCACAAAGGGGCACATGAACGAAGGGTTGCAAAATCTTACTGTATATTAAATTGCCCTTGTGTGCACTTATGTACTAACCGGAAATGACTCAATCTGCCCCATTATTTGGGAGCACATAGAAATGGGCAGAGGTACAGTAGGTGCACATATCTTAATGGTATGTTCTATAAAAATTAATGTTTCTGTGCGCAAAAAAAAAAAGTGTGTGAAAATCGTCTGTCAAGTTAAATTTTGTGTAAACCCTCAACAGATTAACATTAATATGGTAATATTGTTAGCGAACAATTAAAGCAGCAAAAAACTTGCACTAAATGATTTATTTTGTTTTTTTCTGTTTGTTGTAGGATTGAAGTAAGGGGTCTCCAGAGCTGAGCTGTGTTAATTTCAGCTCCGGGGACCCCCTGCTTCAAGAGATACCGCCGTAGGGGTTGCCGGTATCCCTGCAGTCACAGAAACTGTGTGCCTAACAAAATGGCGGCCTTTAAATGGCCCGCATCACACAGGCCAATAGGAAGCCGTGATGTTGTCTGGTGAAGCTTCCTATTGGACAGTGTGACGTGGGACATTTAAACGTAACAGAGATACCGGCACCCCCTATGGAGATAAATATCTCAGGAAGCAAGGTGTCCCAAGAACTGAAATGAGCACAGTTCAGCTCCGGAGACCTCCTGCTTCAATCCTACAACTAAAACAAATTATGAATAAAAATGCTATGTATCAACCAAAAAATGTATTTGGTGCAGTACTGATATTTTATTATAAAGATTAACAAATTGTATTATTTTCATAGTATGGCTATAATAAATATTATGAAAATGGAGGTGGAAGCCAGCAAAAACAAAGAGGAAAAAAGGGAGCTCACAAAATTTGCAGTAACGTAGATTTATTGCATAGTTTAGCAGGACAGTATATGGATTCTGGGATTTCATTCTCTTTTCTTTTTAAATTCTATTAGATCCTGGTTCTTCAGAGTTAAAATAGATTAATGTATATGTGACTGTTTGAGCAATCTATGGTCTGTTAGTAGAAGAGCCTTCCAAAAGATTAGCCTTCAAGATAAGACGTTTTAATTTCTTCCTGTCCAGCTGATATATCTGTTGTGATTGCAGTAGAAAGACTACATTAAGACCCTTTGATGGCTTACTTTAAAACCAACTTATTTATAATAACATTTTTCCTGCTATGACTAAGCAAACTACTTAAGCAAAAATTATATTAAGTCAATAATCACCAAGTATGATAAACTTCAGAAAGTCACTTAAATGTTTAAACCAGAGGCTTATTTTCCAGGACAAACATCTTGGGGCCTATGTTATAAGCGTCGATAAGCCACTTATCGAGCACTTATCGGCCCAAATGCCTTCTGTTATTCAGTAAGCCTCGATAAGTGGGCAATAAAGGCATGAATCGACAAAAATTTCAGCCGTCATAAAAAAATTGCCGGGTGAGCGTCGATAAGCCACTTATTGGCAGGTTCTGAAACTATTTTAAAACATTTATTTTGTGCACAAAGCCCAAAAATTACACTTACAATATGTCAAGTTTTTTTGCACAACACGAAAATGCCGTCCGCAGCTTGAGTCCTCTGAGCGGTGTCTAGCAGCTGGGGTGGGCATCGCTCTCCTCTCCTTGTCTTGCGGTCACGACTCCTCCCGATACCTCACCCAATGATGTCACTGCTAGATCAGCTTCAGTCTCAGCACAAACAAATGGTAGTAGCTCCACCCTATGCATTTCGTGAGACGCTCAGTCACTTCCTCAGGGGTAATGGAGCTTCTGTTGTCTGTAGAGGCTTTTTATAGAACCTAAAAAAGTCCATTAGCCCTATTTTGCATCCTTAATTAGCGGACCAAAATTGAATGGATACAGCTGACGAGTGTTACCTCGCTGCAGATGCCTGCATGATGCTAAAATATGCATGAGATAATGATCATGATTCCATAGCACTGAAAAAAGGCATGGTGTTTGAATATAATGCATATAAATACAACACAATAGTGCTGTGCAATAAAACTACATGAATAAAACCATAAAATATGACAATAAAAATACTTAATATTACAACAAATAAGGAACTGTGTGGAAAATCTGGATAACTGAACTACTGGTGTAAAACCATATAAATAGGTTGATGAATCTCCCTTTTAAAAAGGAGGCCAAACCAAACTCTATATTCCTGCCTTCTGGGGCTAATTTTTCAATGTATATATCTAGAAGCTTTCGCGTCTGGATTCAAGATTGAGTCGATGCCCCCCCCCCTCCATTTAGGTTTCGGCAATCGATCCCCTTGCAGATTAGGTCCTCTGGATTCCGACTGTGTTTAATTTTAAAGTGGTTAGAAACACTATGGGCCTCATGCAGTAAGCGGCGGTGTGGCAGGACGGCCTGCAGCCGAGGTCAGGGAACAGTCCACACGTATAGTTTCAGGATAAATAAAAACGTTCAGTGGCTTTATTTCTCCACAGTAACATAACATGCGGGTACACTGTCCCTTTAACAAAATAAATCCGGCTCCACTTTGGGAGAAAAACTGACTAATAACACAGCAGACCTATCTAGCAGGCTGGCTGGCTAAACCAGAACCAAACCATAAGGGTACTTTAAGCAGTCAGTAAACAAATGAATAATCCTTACTTTAGTTGAAGTAGTCTTTGGTGAAATCCCTCTGGCTAAGGGCTCACGCAGCAATGTGCTTCTCTCCATCTCTCTCTCTGGCAGCTACTGCCAGTCACATGATCCTTTATCTACCTTGCTGGCTCTCAGGTGTCAGCTAAAGAGTTCTGATTTCCTAACTGCCACCTGAGTTAACCCTTATGAGTGCTGGATGAAGCACTCAGACATATGTCTCCCAGGCGTAACTGATAGGAGTTGACTTCACTCTGTCACATACCTCCCCTGTTTGTGTGTGGCTAGTGTCCCACACGGCTGAAGCCCGACCCTCCACTCCTTCCCTTGACAAAAAATCAGCATTTCCATGGTCCTTTCCAGGTCTATGCTGAATATCAAAGAGAAGGGTTGGAGGGCAATATACCACCTGGTCAACCTTGGATTTGTGTCCTTCATGGTGTTTAACCATTTCAAGGGCGTATGGTCAGTGACCAGGGTGAAGTGTACTCCGGCGACATAATGTCTCAAGGCCTCAATTGCCCATTTTACAGCGAGGCACTCCTTCTCAATAACGGAATACCTCACTTCCCTTGGGAACAGCTTCCGGCTGATGAACAGTATGGGGTGTTCAACACCATCAAATTGCTGAGACAGCACTGCTCCCAGTCCTAACTCTGAGGCATCCGTCTGGATGATGAAGGGCTCTTTAAAATCTGGGCTCCGAAGAGCGGGGCCCTCTGACAGGCACTTTTTTAGCATGTCAAAGGCGTCTTGGCACTCCCAAGACCATTTAACTTGGGTCGGGGCACTAATTTTTGTCAGATCTGTTAGGGGTGCAGATATTTCTGAAAAATTGGGGATAAACCGCCGGTAATACCCTGCTAACCCCAAAAGGGAGCGGACCTTGTCTTTGTCTGTGGGGTGGGGACTTCCTTTATGGCGGCCACCTTGCTAGCTAGTGGCCTTACTATCCCTCCCCCAACGGCATAGCCCAAGTACTTTGTAGTGGATTTACCCAGGGCACATTTTTTTGGATTTGCAGTGAGCCCTGCTTCTCTTAAGGACGTTAGGACTGCCCTTAACCTTTTTATATGAGACTGCCAGTGTCTGCTATAGATGACAATGTCATCCAAGTAGGCCGCGGCATATGCCCTATGGGGTCGTAGTACCTTGTCCATTAACCTTTGGAATGTGGCTGGAGCCCCATGTAACCCAAATGGCATAGTGACGAATTGGTATAAACCGAGAGGGGTGGCGAAGGCAGTTTTGCATTTGGATTCTTCCGCTAGAGGTATCTGCCAATATCCTTTCGTGAGATCTAGGGTGGAGATATACTCTGCTTTACCAAGCGAATCAAGCAATTCATCCACCCTAGGCATTGGATATGCATCAAATCTGGATACAGCATTTACCTTTCGCAGATCCACGCAAAACCTCACCTTCCCATCTGGTTTAGGGACCAACACGATAGGGCTACACTATTCGCTGTGGGACTCCTCGATCACGCCCAATTCCAACATGTCTATTATCTCCCTCTCTACCAGGTCTTTTCGGCCCTCTGGCAATCTATAGGGACGGGACCGTACTTTTACGCCATGTTCTGTCTCAATCCTATGGGACACTAAATCAGTCGGCCCTGGCAGCTCAGAAAAAACATCTGGGAACTGGTCACATACATCAAGTAGGTCTGACCTTTGTTCCGTTGTTAACTGCTCTCCCATGGGAACCTGATGGTCAGTGTATGTACTACCCTTTGGAAGATTTGGACCCAAATCCGTCTCTCCTTCCCGAGGGTGAATGAACAGTGATCTCATCGTTTTCCAGGGTTTCAGGAGGTTCACGTGGTAGATTTGTTTACCCTTCCTGGACCCTGGTTGAGAGATCTCATAGTTCACCTCCCCGGTGCGGTGGAGAACTTGGGAAGGACCCTGCCACTTTGCAAGGAGTTTACTCTCTGATGTCGGTAGTAGTAGCATCACTTGGTCCCCAGGTTGGAAGAAGCTCAAGCGAGCATTTTGGTTGTACTGCCTCTCTTGACGTTTTTGAGCAGATTTTTCGGTTTTCATTCGCAAACCGACCTATCATGTCTAGGCAGTTTCTAAGGTCTATGACATACTGAAGTGTATTCTTGGAGGGGGAGGGCTCCTCCTCCCAGGATTCCTTCAGTAGGTCGAGAATACCCCAAGGTTGGCATCCATATAGGAGCTCAAACGGGGAGAAGCCTGTGGATGATTGGGGAACTTCTCGTACTGCAAACAACAGGAAAGGGAGAAGTTCATCCCAAGCTCGCTTTTCAGTGTCCACAAACTTCCTAAGCATAGTTTTTAAAGTACGGTTAAACCTCTCTACCAATCCATCAGTCTGAGGATGGTAGACCGAGGTCCGGACGGATTTTACCTCCAATAACTTCAGGACATCCTGCATTAACTTTGCCATGAAATTTGTTCCCTGGTCAGTTAACATTACTTGTGGAAGTCCTACCCTAGGAAACAGTTCTAACAGCCTGTGAGCAACCTGTTTAGCAGTGGCTGATCTCAGAGGGAAGGCCTCAGGATACCTGGTGGCATAATCAACAACGAGTATAAATTTATGTCCCTTCGCAGAGGGTTCTAAAGGTCCGACCAGATCTACCCCAATTCTCTCGAATGGGACGGCTACCAAGGGCAGAGGAACCAAAAGAGCCGGCTTCTGTCCTTTTTGGCTAGTTAACTGGCATTCAGGACATGTCTCACATAGTTTCATGATGTCACCATGTATGCCTGGCCAGTAAAACCGGGACGAGATGCGGTCCGTGGTCTTATATCTGCCCAAATGACCAGCCCATGGGAGAGTATGGGCTAGGGTAAACACTGTTTTAATCAACCCTTTAGGGACTAGCATCTTCGAATGACCTCCCCTGTTTGTGTAACCTTATTCACACGATATAGTATGTCATTCAACAGTTCAAAATGTGGAAACACTTTTACACCTTGTTCATCTATTATCTTGTTGTTGACCTGTACCACCTTCTCATATTGTCTAGCCAGAGCTGGGTCCTCCCTCTGCCTCTGACGGAAGTCAGGAAGATCCAGGTCTGGCAACACTCCCGTATCTATCTGTTCCCCACCCTGGTCATCCCCGGCCATGACCTGCAGTCCTTTGGGCTGACTAATGTTACCAAAAGTCCCAGCCTTTCTTAACCAGTCCTCTTTTTCCGCACATCTCTGTTTACGTGTCTTTGGGACATGGTGTCTACGGGGGAAAATCTCTGGGGAAAAAGGGAACAAGTCTCCGGGCTTCTCCGGTACCAGAGAAGTAGTCTCCGTAGAAGTAGGGGCCAACAATGTTTCGAGGTAGGGCCAGTCTCGGCAAAGTAGAACAGGAGCAGGTAGCCAGGGAGCAACTCCCACTAGTAGGCTAGCCTCTTGATCCTGGATACGCAGTGTAACGTTCGCCATCGGGTATCTCTTTGTATCCCCATGGATACACTCGATATTCCAAGGAGAGTCATAAGATAGTCTATTGCTTGGAATTAGGCCCTCTAGGATCAGGGTTTTTCCAGAGCCCGAGTCCAGCATGGTGTTTACTTTTGTCTCCTCCAGAGATGCTGGGACTAACCACGGATTGTGGTCCCCTCGGAGACAAGCTGTGGCAGTGGTTCTGCCATATGAACAGTCCACTTCCTCATCTCCTGAGTCCGCAAACTCGGTCGTCTGCGGAAGCTCACGACGGGGCTCGGTGTTTGGACCTCTCCGCTGTTGGATGGGGTCCTCCCTTCTGGTTGGTGGGGTTATACTCTCCACCGGGTGGGTGACAGGAGTCCAGGTTCTCCGGGAATACTGTGGGTGGCGGCCTCCCTTGAGTGATCTAGTGGCCTCGGACCCAGGATGGGCGTCTCTGCGGGAGTTTGTACCAGGAACCCTCCGAGATGGGAAAGGGTCTTCCGATCGGGTTGACTGGATCTCCCGAGCTGGCGGGTTGTAGACCCCTCGATTGTCTGCTCTCCTGCCTATAGTATCACCGGAAGCAACTGGTGTTTGCACCGGCCGTTCCCAGCTATCCTGTTGGGTGTCGTCGCCCAGGAAGTTTTCCACCAAGCGGACTGCTGAATCCAGGGAAAATGCAGCGTTTCTTTTTACCCAGGAGCGGAAGGAGGGGGGCAGTATCTGTATGAACTGCTCGAGCACAAACTGTTCAAGGATCTCTGCCTTGTCATGTTTTTCCGGTTGTATCCACCTGGCACATAAGTCTACTAAGCGGTGGGCTACGACCTGGGGTCTGTCTCGGTTTGTATATTTGACTGTCCGGAGCCGCTGTCAATAGGTCTCTGGCGTGAGGCCTAGGCGATCCAGAATAGCAGCCTTTCCATGGCCTCGTCCACTGGAAGAGCCTGGTAGGCTGCCTGAGCTTCCCCTATGAGCAGTGGAGCCAGAGTCGTTACCCAGCGATCAACTGTCCAGCCGTGGGCCGTGACTACCCTTTCAAAAGTGAGGAGAAATGCCTCTGGGTCTTCGTTTGGTTTCATTATAGGCAGCATCACCGGTGGGTTATTTGGAATCCCTGGTCTGCCTGGGGTTGGGCCTTCGAACAGCAGTTGGAGTAGCTTTTCCTCTCGCCGGGCCTGTTGCCCATCTTGCTGGGCTTGTCGCTCAGCTTGCTGGGCTTGTCGCTCATCTTGCTGGGCTTGTCGCTCTGCTTGCTTCTCTGCTAGCTGGAGCTGTTGCTCAAGGAACTGAGAAAAAAATTTCTCCATTTTTTTTTTTTTTTTGTGTGGCCCTTCAGATACAGGGGCCGTCCGACGTCCCAATTCTGACACCACCTGTGGCAGGACGGCCTGTAGCCGAGGTCAGGGAACAGTCCACACGTATAGTTTCAGGATAAATAAAAACGTTCAGTGGCTTTATTTCTCCACAGTAACATAACATGCGGGTACACTGTCTCTTTAACAAAATAAATCCTGCTCCACTTTGGGAGAAAAACTGACTAATAACACAGCAGACCTATCTAGCAGGCTGGCTGGCTAAACCAGAACCAAACCATAAGGGTACTTTAAGCAGTCAGTAAACAAATGAATAATCCTTACTTTAGTTGAAGTAGTCTTTGGTGAAATCCCTCTGGCTAAGGGCTCACGCAGCAGTGTGCTTCTCTCCCTCTCTCTCTCTGGCAGCTACTGCCAGTCACATGATCCTTTATCTACCTTGCTGGCTCTCAGGTGTCAGCTAAAGAGTTCTGATTTCCTAACTTCCACCTGAGTTAACCCTTATGAGTGCTGGATGAAGCACTCAGACATATGTCTCCCAGGCGTAACTGATAGGAGTTGACTTCACTCTGTCACCGGCGGAAAGGCACTTCTCGCCACTTTCCCGCCTAAAAAGCCTATCCGTATTCAGTAACGGGCGAGAAAGTGGTGAGATTAAAAAAAAACGCCAGTTTGGCTGGCGGTTTTTTTTTTCCGCCGGTGGCGGGGCGAGAAGGCACTTTCCGCCTAAAAATCCAACTTTTTCCGCCACCCTGTATTCTAGTAGAGGCGAGTAGCTAAGCGGAGCTATTCACCACTCTAGAATGGCATTTTGCAGGCGGATCAGCCACGCAAGAAAAAGATGGCAAGTTGCTGCTCAGAGGCAGCGGATGAGCGGCGGATCGGCACTTAGAAAAAATTCAGGCCTTTTTCCTGGCTGGGATTGATGCCGGGGGTCTCCGGAGCTGATACCATTAATATCAGCACCGGGCCCCCCCGGCATGCATCCGAGGCAGGAAAAATGCATTTAAAGCCCACTTCATTACCTTAGCGGTTAACCGCTAAGGCAATGAAGGAGTTAAAGAGCCGTGCCAGGTTTATTGAGGGTAGCGGGGGTGGGTGAAGGGGGTATTTGGCCCTTGTTGTTTGTTTAGGGCTTGCGGGGGGGTTGCGGGTGCACTTAACCCCTTCACGACAGTAGCGGTTAATACCGCTACGGCCTTGAAGGGGTTAAGGCCTCCCGCTACCCACACGCAAGCCCTAAACAACCACCGTTGGGGCTAATACCCCCTTCACCCACCCCGACTACCCACAATAATAAAAAATACACACACCAGCCCCACACTAACTAAATAAATAATATATATAAAAATATATATCCCCAACAACACCTATACCCCCCTAACATAGAGTATAGTAATGGGCACAATGACTATTATCCACAAATGGATAATAGTGCAGTTGTCCATTTAAAATACATACACAACAATAAAGACATTAAATATATAGCACTCACCCATGTGCGGCTGCCACGATGAAGGCCATCCTCATCTTCATCCTGCCCATGCCCCATCCGCTTCTGCAAAACAGACACAAGAATTAAAACATCCAATGTAATGTCCCCTAACCCCTTAATCACCATAGCGGTTATTAACCGCTACAGTCATTAAGGGGTTAACCCACCATCACCCACATACCCTCCCCCACTAACCCCTCCAACCCTGAGGCCTAACCACCCTCACCCACTACCCACAGGGGAGTCCTACCAAATAACCTTGGGGCCAATACTCCCTCCCCCAGCACATACAGTACAATAATGTGCCAAATAACTATTATCCACATAGGGATAATACATTATTTGGCCATTATTAAACACATTAAATACCGTAATAAAGTAAAGAAAATTGTACTAACCTCATCAATAAGAAGGCTCCGTCGCCAGCATCATCCTTGGGGTCTGTTGCCAAAATAATAAATAGCCAATACATCTCAATGACATTAACATACCAATGAACCCCTTAATCACCTTATCGGGTACTAACCTCAAAGGTAATTAAGGGGTGATGCCATCCTGCAATGGCAACACCACTTATGCATAACATCCCCAATGAATTAAAAAGCAATTTCCTACACAAATCTCATGTAATCATTCAATCTGAAACCTCAAATGCCACTTAAAACATTGCATTTACAGTGTATACATGTAGCATAACATGTAAACTACATGTACACGCTGCAAATCAATTTTAACAATACAATAATCTAACTCAAATAGCCTGACATCACAAGAAGTATATTATGTAAGCAAATAAAGTCACCATCAATGAATTAACACACATGAATTACATCCCTAAACAATTAAAATACCATCCATACCAATTACACAATTAACTATAGCTATCGTAACAGAGAACAAGTTCAAAACATACAAAAAAGGACACCAACAATTACAATATACTAAAGCAAGCCTCTCCATAACCTACAGTACAGCATAGAAGCCCAAAACTTACATCTCTCTAATAATAAAATACATTTAACACACATCTATGCATAGCAGCATAGCCACAATCATTTACAATACAGAAAATCAAGCTTTAACAACACTATCATTTCTTACCCTGTATGTATATATATCTCTAGACATACATACATACATACAGTGGCAAGAAATGATATGCATAAAAAAAAATGAACACATGAAAAAGCAAAAAAAAACACAGTTACATTAAATACATTTCTTTATTTAACTTACCATTACTTGCCCCCACCGACTCCCGTTGATCAGCTTACTCACGAACCAATCCACGAACAGGAACCCATAAAATAAAAAACCATAAAATAATAAACATTAAAAAAATAAAACACGACAATCCAGGGGTCTTCTAGTTGTAATCCATCTTCATCTGTATTCTTCTACCTTCTTCCGGGGTCTTCTTGCCGTCCGGTGCCACGCCCTGATCTTCTTTCTTCAGAAGGAGGTCCTTCCTCCTCGGCGTCTGGCTTCAAAATGAGACGACATAGGCTTTTAAAGGCCTATGACGTCACATTTTCGTCATATGGTTCCCACGGCCCTGATTGGGCCGTGAAAACCATGTGTTTTGGCCGATGTAAAAAAAAATGATGACGTCACTTAAAGGCAAAGAAGGCACAGCCAATCAGAATGGCTTTGCTTAAATTGCCTTTAAGATGACATCATGAAAAGACACATGGCCGGACTCACATGGTACGGCAGCCAATCAGAGCGTGGGAAGTCTATCCCTACTCTGATTGGTTCAAGTACCATGTGACAGAGGCTTGGGGAAGAACGGATATGACGTAATTGAAAGCCCATCAATGACAAATGATTTTAAACTGTCATCTAGGTTGACATCACGATCAAGTAATCTCCTAATGGCATTGATACCCATTTCATGATCAATGACTGTATACAGTGAGATCACATCACATGTGACCCACATATAATGATCAGGCCAAAGGTCACACAGTTATTTTCTAAATTCTTCTGTGGGATTCCTATCTAATGCCTATACGTACTGGCATCACTCCAAATTCTCTATTTCATTTCTATAATATCCGGTATTCATCACCACCACCCCTCCTCCATTGTCAGCTGATTTAATGACTATATCTTTGTTTTTCTCCAGGACCCTCAGTGGCTTCCTTCTCTATCCTACTTAGATTGTGTTTGTTTTACTTGAACTCACTGCTTACTTTTTCTAAGTCCCCAATTACCATCTCGGTTAATGTGTCAATAAAGTTACCACAAACTGCGGTGGAGGGATTTTTTAAGGGAGTTAAAGGGACTATCTCCCTGATCCTATTAACCAATTTTCATTGATAACTGTTCTACTTGTGGCATCTCTCAAGAAATACATTTCAACGTTAATTTTCTCACAAACTATAGAAATTGAACATTAGGTACATGTGTTGGTGCAAAGTTAAGCCCTTTGGAAAGAACATCACTCTCAACCTTCATCAACGGATAATTGCTAATTTTGAAAATGTTGCTCTTTTTTACCGAATCTTTCCTTGTTCTGGCTTTTTCCTTTTGTCTTCCTCCTCTTTTTCCTCTTAATCTTCTACCTGCTTTCTTCTGGCTGGCTGATGTATATCCTGTCTCCAAAAGGGGCTATTAATGGTTTCTTTTTCTTTGAACGGATCTGTATCTCTGCGATGGTCTAAAAAAGATGGAGAACATTTCTGAAAATCAACATATCTAGTTTGAATATTACTACCCCTGGTGTTCTCAAATGGCCTACCAGAGTACTCTCTTCTGAAACCTTGATCTCTTGATCTGTCATAGTGATCATGTCTAGACACATATCTACCATCATATCTATCATCATATTGGGGTCTATGATGAACAACATGATGATCTTTTTTTATGAAACACCTTGGGTTTATATATCTTATTTATAAACGTTTTAGAATTGCTGCTTTCATTTTTGTTAGACCATTTACCTTTTTTATATTTCATTCTTTTTGGGAGTGATGGTCTCTTCTTTCTTATCGTCAGTTTTTACCTCACATTTATCTTATCTGACCTCCAGTTCCTCTCTTTATTTTGTTCATAATCTTTTTTTGTCCCTAAAGAATTTGTTCTGCTTCCGTCTCAATTTTTTCTATTCTATGTAACACTTTCTCATCCAAGGATTTATGTTCCTTTTGAATTTATGTGACCTATCACATGGTACAGCAATCAATGGGATTATCTTCAATCCCATTGGTTGTAAGAAAGAAGATTTAAGAAAATAAGAAAATAATGACAGATGAAGAAAGAAGATGGTGATAGAAGATAAAAGAAAGAACTTGATGCTGGTCTTCAAGGTGGATGGCGTTGGATTGCGGGTGATGACGTCGAGGGCTGAGAGCTTGCAGATACAATGGAATTCTGAGGTTGAAGTCTTCTAAAGGTAAGTAAAATATTAAATCTATGTAAATGTCTTTTTTTTCAGGATTTTCATTGTATTTATTTCTTTTTATGTTTGTGATTGTCCATTGACTAATAATGTATTAATCTGTGCCAGGGTACAGATAAATACAGTGACAGACAATGCATTTTTTGGCAAATGCTTGTTTTGAATTGATTGTAATTTTTTCTATTTATTTTTATTGTTTAGATTCAATTGTTTGGAATTTGGATGGCTTGTTTTTAGTATATTTTAGGATTGGTTAGCGTTTTAAATTAATTATTTGTTTTGTTGGCTACTGGTTTAAATTCATTAATTGTTTTGTTGGCTAGTGTTTAAAATTAATGAATTGTTTTGTTTGTTAGTGCTTTATTTATTACATTGGTTGGCTGGTGCTTTTATTTATTTACTTATTTAATTGGTTGGGTAGTGCTTTTATTTATTTCATTGGTTGGCTAGTGCTTTTATTTATTAAATTGATTGGTTGGCTAGTGCTTTTATTTATTTAATTGGTTGGCTAGTGCTTTTATTTCTTGAATTGGGGTGTTTAGGTGCTTGTGTATAAGTTTTATTATTGTGTTTTTTTGGCCTTCATGCTTTTTTATTAGGTTGACCATTGACTGCTATAGTGGCTTATCATGCCCATATTATATGGGTATGATGTACCACTATGCCAATAAATGGGCAGAGGGTGGGTGTAGTGGTCCCAGGGGGGGTTGTTAGGCCTCCGGGGTGGGTAGTGGGGGAGGGTGGTTTAACTCCTTAATTACTATAGCAGTTATTAACCACTAAGGGCTTAGGGGCCATTAGATTGTAATTTTTCTTGTATTCTTTCTGGCATCGGAGGGCATGGACCTGCAGTATGCTGATGAGGATGCACTTCATGATGGCAGGGGTAATTTTAAAGGTTTATTTACTTAATTTATGCTGGGTTATGTTTTATTTTATAATGGGCAAATGAGCTATTATCCATATCTGTATAATAGTTATTTTACCCATTACTGTACTGTATGTGTTGGAGAGGGGAGGGGGGTGTATTTATTTCAATGTATTGCACTTTTGTTTGCTACAGGATTGGTACCGAGGGCCCCCAGACACCTGCGGTGAGACCATCTAAGGACCCCACGAAACCCATGGGGACCACCCGAGGGCCCCCAGACACCCGCAGGCCCCTAGACACCCATGGGGACCACTCAAGTGCCCCCAGACACCTGCAGGGACCACGCGAGGGCCCCCAGAAACCAATGGGGACCACTTGAGGACTTCCGGACAACACCTGAGGACCCATGGGGACCACCCGAGGGTCCCCAGACACCTGCAGGGACCACCAGAGTTTCCCCAGACACCTGTGTGGACCACCTGAGGGCCCACAGACACCCATGGGGACCACTTGAGGGCCCCAGACACCCACAGGGACCACCCAAGGGCTCCCAGACACCCATGGGGACCATCTGAGTACTCCCGGACACCCAAGGGGACCACCTGAGGACCCCCAGATACCTGTGGCCTCTGGTATCAATCATGCAGGGGTAGAGGAGGTGGGTATTAGTGTTGTGTTTTTAATGTTTATTGTGGGTAGCAACTGTTTTAATATAAATTTTAATACTAGTGTAAATGAGAAGGGGGTCTCCAGAGCAGAACCGCGTTGATTTGAGGTCCAGGGACCCCCTGCTTCCCGAGATAAAGGCCCCGTTATGGAGTACCGGTATCTCCTATACATTTAAATGTCCCGCATCATGTGACCGTGGGAATAAAATGCATAGGAGATACTGGCACCCCATAGCAGGGCGTGTATCTCGGGAAGCAGGGGGCCCAAGAACCTGAAATCAACGCAATATATTAAAAAACATTAATTCCCGGCGAGATTTGTGCTGGGAGAGGCGGCTCTCTTTGAGCAGCTCTCTCTGCAGCTGAAAGAAATCACCGGGTAGGCCTTTTCAGAGAGGCGATCATCACGCCGCCGGCTTCTCGCCTGTTTGGGAATTTTGTAATCACAGGTAACCGTGGCTTTCGGAATACCGTGATAGCAACGCGTAAAACAAATAGTGATTTAAATGGCCCGGCGATTTGTTTTATGAACGCTTATAGCATGGGCCCCCTTGTCTTTGTCAGAAAAAGGCCAGTAAATTTAGTCACCTTATATACTACTTCAGTGAACGATTTGTTAGCAAAGACATGTGAAGTACATATATCATCTTTCTGCTGGTTTTAATAGTTATGACACATTGCAGGTATGACTGTCACTGTTATAACATGTGAACAAATGAAGGATTTATGCATACAATTCTCCTTACCTGCTAATTTTCATTAAAACTGCATTAGGAAAATGAAAAACTACTGGTGCAGCAGACCAGAGCAACATATCAACTCGAAATGTAATCACTTGGCTCTCTAAATGTATCTTGATTGCAAAATGAACCTGATGGATCCACATTTCCATAACTCGCAGTTATAAGCACACCGTTTTCATGTCTTGAACAAGGTGGCAGCTAGAAAGTGGCACATTTGTTGTCTTATTCATTAGCTGTGGTTTAGTGTGTGCTTCTTTGCTTTGCACAACCCTCCCAGAATTGCAATATTTGTATTTCAATGTCACACATTTACTATCTGCTTTTATCTATTGAGAAAGGTGATAGCAGGCACTCCAAGGGACTTGGTACAAACGTGAAAGTTTATTATGAGATCAACGTTTGGCTCCTTATTTGGACATACTTTTACCTATTGCCATTTTATTTTCTGATTTGCAGTCTGACCCAGCATCACACAACGCTTACATAAAATGAAGGTTTAACAGTGCATGCGTTCAAAGCACTTATTCTTGACCTTTTCTGCGGACTTCGATGAATGGGTATTCATACTGAAAACATGTGGTGGCCTATATTTTCAGAATGTGCTCCATCCAGCTCAAATATTAGAAATGAGTTGCTTGTTGTTGCAAATGTCTGTTATAGCCAATAAAATCCATTAATTGGTTGAGTAGTTTTGAGTAATATTTTGGGCAACATTTAGAAGGTGAAGCTTAGCCCTACGGTGATGACCCATTCACTTGAATCATAAGGTGCCGTACGGATTTGCACCAGATAGTAAATAACATGACTCCAATCTCTGCACCTGCAGCTCAAGAAAATAATTTAAATATATGTGATCGGTCATACGTGTGAAAACATGAAAATGATTGTCTCTTAAGTTTATCAGCTGATGGGTTTAGGGCCAGCAGCTACTGAAGAGTCAAATTCTTTAATTTCTCCACGGGAGCTTTCCAGAGAACATCTCCCAACATCAGCTGTGATTCTGAGTGTTGATGGCCTAGATAGTTAGTCAGCAGTGACAATGTTATCTACAGGAATGGTAACTGTAAGGTAGAAAATGTTAGCATACCCTCTCTTTGTTTGTGGTCAAATAAAGGCATCCACTTGACATCTTTTTTTTTGTGGTATAATTGACAATGTATTGTCCAGTAATTAAATCTTAATACGTTGTAAAGCTGCATCCCAGCACTGGAGAAGAGTTCAGCTTGATTCAAATGAATGGGGCTAATATTTTCTTCAGCAGGGGGAAGCAATATTACAGCCGACTGAAGTGGGACTTATAACCAAAGGTCATATTTACATCATTTTATATAGTTCAAGTACTGTATGTTGAATAGCTGACCTTTAACATTGATTTTTTTCCCCTTTAAATATTGAGCTTTTCTGATTTGTTCTGAACATTTTTCAAGATAGATTAATTGAATTTGTAAGCAATTATTTGGTAAGAAATCACTTTTTCATTTTATTCTTTATTTTGTATTTTTTTACTTTGTTTGAATCCATAAAGTAATCAGTATTTCTACAGTAGTTCTTCCCACTTTAATTTACACCGGGAAGAACTACTGTAGAAATGTAGATATATTTTTTTTTTTACTTTATAGGATTATGTTTGATGAATTCTGCTTGAAAAAGGTGACATCATAAAATGTATGTGTTTGTAAAATATATAAGCCTGTTAAATAATTGTCTACAAGTTAACGATAACTACAAAGTGGTGTTATATTAATATATAGTGTAGAACAAATAGCTATTATCTGTTGTAAACATTGGTTCCTAATGCTAACAAATAAAATAACTAAATATAATTATTATATGAAACAGTATGCTGCACTTTATCTATATTGCACTGCATGCCACATTGACAGCCTTTCAGTAAAACTATGCCATGGCAAAACTATTATGCAATTGTACATTATTGTCAGTAATGCAATAATACAGTACTGTACATTCACTTTCTTTAGTGTGTGTTGCCAGCTGTGGTTAACTCCAAAAATGACTGTCTGAAAATGAATAGCTTATTGTAAAGGGCACTGTTTTCCCCTAGGTTCAGTTAGAGTTCTGGTAAATCTGGTTGCTTTAGCAACCAAGCTTTTTTTCCATGGTGGTAGCCTTGTGTCTTGACAATGTGCTATAAGCTGGGTTCTGGTGTCGGAAGGTGTCTTATGGAATAGCATTGCATAGTTGATATGGTCCCAAGTCATCTTATAACTATACCACTGCAGTGCATTTGTTGAATAACATAGAGCCCTTGAAGTTTGTGTTAACCAAGATTGAAAACAGCTTGTCCTGCTTATCTCTCTCTTTGTACTTGCCCCATTCTCTGATATTACCACCTTGCCCCCCTGTTGACACCTTTCTTTACCCGTAGCCCCCTAACCATAATTTGTGTAACCTATTTACAAACTTCTTGATACTGCCTACGGTGATTATTCCTTTTAAGTTTTATATCAGGGAAAAAGGAGACCAAAAGCGCACCAGCACAAACGGAGCAGGAAGGACCCAAAACGAAAAATAATTAAAAGGGCACTTTAATGTGACAAAAGACCCATCCAACACGTTTCGAACGTCACAGCGTTCTTTTTCAAGGATAAAACACAATGTGATAACATCCATTATATACCCTCTTACCTGTGGGCCGTTTCGCGCCAAAAATCGGAACCTGATGACGTCATGACGCTGCTTTTTATATCACAGTGAAAATATAAACTTTTTTTTAAGGGTTTTATAATTAATAGGATTCCATGTGTTTGCTATTTTCCAATCTATTGTGCATTTTATGTTTTTTTTATAAGAATATATCAAATACTGAGGAGTAAAACACAGTTCTCATTTGAAATGATTAAAAAAGGGCTTTACCATACCAGACTTATTTCTGTAACTCGCATGAGAAAATGGCAGACAATCAGATATTTCCAGATAAAGGAGAGGCAGGCAATATTTTTGTATTAGAAAATATCTATTTTTAGATTGCTCATATAATTTCATTCTGAAAAGATGGTCCAGTGATTCCAATTATCATGTAATTATTATTGAAGTAGTTCACCAAGAGTTAGATTGTGGTAGCTGTGTTCAAACAGTTGTATTTGTGCAAAAAAGCAAGAACACCAATACAACTAAAGTTCTTACTATAATCATGACTTGCCCAGTGATTAGGACCCAGTAGGCTTTGTTAAAACCCCAAGTCTTAGGCAACTGTCCAACTCCTTAATGACGTAGATGACCGAATATGATCCTATAGTATTCCCCCTCATAAGGTAGATATCCATATTCGGACATGTACATTATCAAGGGGCTGGACAGACCGCAGACTGCTCTTGTTGCCTCTTGATTAGACGAGGGGAAAAAGGTGGCTTGAATCAACATCAGATAATATTATTGTAGGCAAAGTTATTGAGAATCATGACATACAATTTTGGGCTGATACTGCTATAACTTTCCTTTGCTGAGAAGCAGAATGATCTTGTTGCAAACGGAAATAGATAAACATCAGTGTCTTTTGGTCTTGTATCTATGCTATCCTAGAGTGAAGGAAATTGAAAAGCAATAGCACTACTAATAAAGCAGGCTAAGGTAACAGGTGAATTTGGAGATATGCATATTGTGATAATTTCTGTGGAGACCAGTGGAGCTATGAGAATACAGTATGTATTAAGATGGAGCAATTTGCATTAATTTCTTCCTGCTCTATATTTATGGCCACTTAAAGAATGCAGAAAGACAGTGACCACTTTCTTATAATGCACTCAAGTGAAAATTGTCTAGTTACATGATAAATGAGACTTAACGTACAATTGATACCCTGAAGGATAAGACCAACTTTTTTTTGCATGACCTATATAATTATTGTTACTTTCACCTTGGTTGGAAAGTAGTGGTACCGTCCGCACTGCAGCTGCTGCTTCCAGATATGCACTGCATGACTTAAGGTACATCAAACCACTAAAATGATAAGCCAGACATTCTTCGCCATCTATTTATGGATATCTGTTTAATGAATAGATTGAACTGCCACTTTAAGTGTCCCAGCACTCTTTTTGACATTAGGAGCACGTTATGCTCCACTCTGGTATTCTGGTAATCATTTTGCCCTGCTGCATAAGATCAGCTGAAGTGAATACTTTGTAATATTGGATGACACTAATGTCTAGGATACCTTCCCTTTGCAACTATCTGTATATACAGTCATGTGAAAAAGAAAGTACCCCCTCTTTTAATTCCATGGTTTTACATATCAGGACATAAAAACAATCATCTGTCCTGTAGCAGGTCTTAAAATTAGGTAAATACAACCTCAGATGAACAACAACACATGACATATTACACCGTGTCATGATTTATTTAACAAAAATAAAGCCAAATGGAGAAGCCATGTGTGAAAAACTAAGTACACCTTATGATTCAATAGCTTGTAGAACCACCTTTAGCAGCAATAACTTGAAGTAATCGTTTCCTGTATGACTTTATCAGTCTCTCACATCGTTGTGGAGGAATTTTGGCCCACTCCTCTTTCCAACGTTGCTTCAGTTCATTGAGGTTTGTGGGCATTTGTTTATGCACAGCTCTCCTAAGGTCCAGCCACAGCATTTCAATCTGATTGAGGTCTGGACTTTGACTGGGCCATTGCAAAACCTTGATTCTTTTCTTTTTCAGCCATTCTGTTGTAGATTTGCTGGTGTGCTTGGGATCATTGTCCTGTTGTTACCAATGTCCCAATTTCGGCCAAGCTTTAGCTGTCAGACAGATGTCTCACATTTGACTCTAGAATACTTTGGTATACAGAGGCGTTCATGGTCGAATCAATGACTACAAGGTCCCCAGGTCCTGTGGCTGCAAAACAAGCCCAAATCATCACCCCTCCACCATCGTGTTGACAGTTGGTATGGGATGTTTGTGCTGATATGCTGTATTTGGTTTTCACCAAACGTGGCGCTGCGCATTATCTCCACTTTGGTCTTGTCTTTTTTAGAGGGAAGAGGCTTTCTCCTGGCAACCCTTCCAAACAAACCATACTTGTTCAGTCTTTTTCTAATTGTACTGTCATGAACTTTAAAATTTAACATGCTAGCTGAGGCCTGTAGAGTCTGAGATGTAACTCTTGTTTTTTTTTGCAATTTCTCTGAGCATTGCACAGTCTGACCTTGGGGTGAATTTGCTGGGACGTCCACTCCTGGGAAGATTGGCATCTGTCTTGAATGTTTTCCATTTTCAATAATCTTTCTCACTGTAGGATGATGGACTTTAAATTGTTTGGAAATTGCCTTATTACCCTTCCCAGATTGATTGGCAGCAACAATTGCTTCTCTAAGATCATTGCTGATGTCTTTCCTCCTTGGCATTGTGTTAACACACACCGGAATGCTCCAGACCAGCAAAACTGCTAAAACCTTGGCTTTTATAGAGGTGGTCACACTTGCTGATGATCAATTAATCAAGGGCATTTGATTAGCAGCACCTGTCTGCTACTTAGCATCTTAATTCCTATGGAAGCAGTAAGGGTGTACTTAGTTTTTCACACATAGCTTCTCCATTTTGGCTTTATTTTTGTTAAATAAATCATGACAGGGTGTAATATGTCATGTGTTGTTGTTCATCTGAGGTTGTATTTACCTAATTTTTAGATGTGCTAAGGAACAGATGATTGTTATTATGTCCTGATATGTAAAAACATGGAATTCAAAGAGGGTGTACTTTCTTTTTCACATGACTGTATGTTATTTTAACTGCATTGCCCTGCCATTAATTGTCAGAACACGGTGCCTACTAAAGTTGATAGCTGCACTGTTCTCCGGTCTGTCCAGCCCCTTGATGATGTACATGACCCATTATGGATATCTATGTCATGAGGAGGAATACCATAGGATCACTGTGGGCATCTACATCAAGGGACTGGACAGACCAGAGACTGCTTCTGATTCTTCTTACCTTCCCAGGGAGATACTGAGAGAGTCCACTTCTCTCTGGGACACCACTGTGGAGCTCCTCCAGACTGTCTGGCTTGGAAGGCTTAATGCTGCGGGGGGTCCCATTCCGAAGCATGGACCCCTGCAACGGTAATTCTCCTAGTCCGTAAAAAATTACTGTTTTTGGTGCCACAGATTTCAACATGTTGGTCTGCAGCACCCAAAACCATAAGTCTTGCTACATCTGTATGGGTTTTGCTGGAGAGAAGAGGAGAAAATGCTTGGGGAATCACTTGCGAATTGTCTCTCGGCTGCGATTCATTGGCAAAACAGCAAATAAAAGGTGGAAATGTGTGATTTCTGAAAATCTTATAGCCCTTAAAATTCTGCTAAATAATTCGCCAGCAATCGTTTTGGATTAAAATTTGTGAATGCATTTCCCTAAGAAAAGCTGTTGAAACTTAGTTCCCCTAAGATACCTCATTAACCTAGCTGTATTTATAATCCTTGACACTATCAGGTGTATAAATGGAGCATCCAAAAATAGTGGGTTATTCATTATGCTGCAATAGTGCAAAACATCCACAATCCTAAATATTTTTTTTTTAAATAAATCCGTCCTGTAGTATTCGATAATACTGACTGCATTTTTTTAAACAACAATTTCAACTCCTAATACCATTTTTAATGATTTTTTAAAAATGTATTGATCACCCTTTGGTTGCTATAGCAACCATTTAGAAAGTCACATCCACTTCCTCTTTTGAAACAGGCTCTCACACACCTTTTTGAGCTGTTCCCTTGGGCAACAAAGCATCACAAACAAATCTGTTGCAGTATTTCTAGGAGAAGACTGTTTATTACCAAGCTGAACGCTGTAACAGTAATGTGTTTCACTTGGTAATATAATGTCACACTGCAAATGCAGCATGTCACAGAATGCAGCACAGAGCCAGAAGGCAGCTTAACATGGCAGGATATTGATCTATCGATCACAGGAGAACGGATCGATAAGCAACTTAGGTAATTATTTCTCATTAAAACTACTCACATACTGCATATAGTTAAAAAAAATAGAGTTAATGCAGGACTGCTGCTTTAAATGGAATTTTCCGTGCGATAGTGCTCCAATCAGCAGCATTGCTAGTTTATGGAATAACCACCAAAGTGCTTGAAATTATTGCATTGGGGCAACTGTTGGGGATAATGCATTTTGTTCTATCCTAATTGTACAACTATTTAAAACAATGGTGCTATCTTTGTGCATAAGTTTGAAATTTTTACCTGCTCCCATTCTCGCCTTCAACTTTACACTAGCTCTCTTCACTTCCCTTCCCTCTTCGTTTCTCCTGTACTCTTTGGAATGCCTGTTCCCTTTCTAATAAGTTCCTTTCTATACACAACATCTTATTCCGCTCTTCACCTTTTTTTTTTTTTTGCTGTAACTGCATCTTTTCTCAATCTGACTGCTCTGGAAGCAACCCTGTATTATGGTGACCTTTCTTTCTCCTACACTCATCATCCTGGTGGCTGGGGTGCATGTGTGCAACTTCTCTCTTTTGCATTAATTTGAGGCTCACACTGTCCAGTTTTGTTCTCCTCTCTCCAGTTGGCTGTCATCTATTGGCTAGCTACCTCTACTCATCCCCCTTCTAGCTTTTTCTCCAACTTTGAATCCTGGCTGTCCTTTCTCATCTCCGACTCCCTTACTCTTCTTCTTGGGGACTTTAACTATCATATTGATGACCTCTATCTACTTTGGGCTTCTCATTTTCTCTCACTGTCACAAGCACGCAGCCTAGATGTCACATTTGACTCATACCTCACATTCTCCTTTTATATTCACAATGTTGCTAAAACCTGGCGATTTTCCCTTTGTAACATTGCAAAGATGCACCTTTTCCTCTGTCCTTCTACTGGTAAAACTCTAATACAGGCCCTCATTCTGTCCCGTCTCAACTATTGTAACCTTCTACTGTCTGGCCTTCCTGCTTCTCACCTGTCTACCCTTCAATCTATCCTAAATGCTGCTGTTAGAACCACTTCACACTCTCCTAAATCTAGCTCAGCGTCTCCTGCTGAAATCCCTTTCCTGGTTCCCATTAAATTCCATATTACTTATGAAATTATCTTTCTCTCTTTTATACACTCCTCTGCCCCTCCTTACTTGTAAGACCTAATTTTTCACAATACACTTGTCCTCTTCTGCCTAAAATCTTTCTTATTTACTACCCCACACTTCTGGAATGTCCTTCCCCTCAATGTTCGACAAGCACCTTCTCTCTCCACCTATAAGTCCCATCTTTAAACCCACATTTTTAATGAAGCAATTGGGTAGCCCCAAATTACTCGACCCTTTCATACGCACTTTCTACAAAACCCTCCTACTCTCTCTGTAGGTTCTCTTGACTTACCACTTTGATTGAGGTCTTCTGTGCAGGGAATGCTTTTCCTATTTACTTTTACAGATGCAGCGGCCGTTATTCGAACACTACATGCGTTGTATACCTCGGAATACCCATGTCATGGCGCGTGATTTCTTCTAACCTTATCGCCTTTAGAGGCGAGTGCAGAAAATTGCATTTTAGTGTTCTGGTTTTTAAACACCTTAAATTGACGCAGTTGCACAGTAGCACAGTACTGTACACATTTCAATTGATTCATTTCATTGCATTTCATTGCACACAAAGAAACAGAATCCATGACATTCAAACAAAGCAACTGCGATAAACACATGTGTCTGGGGAGATTGACCGCGTTAATGCCGCGTGGAATACAGCAGAGCACACGAAAACAGCTCCGCGATTTGTTCGCATAACGGCCGCTGCATCTGTATTTCTGTACTGCTTGTTCCCATTATGTCTCAAAATATTTTGTCATGTGAATTACTGCTGTAAAGCGCTATGTACAGGGATGGTCCTATACAAATATTATGGTGATAGTGCATCTTGGAATATGACTAGAGCCCATCCCTCCCCCTGTGTGGTGTGCGATTTATGACTAGCGGTGTTAAATAGTCCCTAAACGTGAGTGATGTAAGTGTGTGTGTGTGTGTGTAAGTATGTAAATATAAATAAATAGTATCTACACACACTTTTAGTAATGCAACACCCTCTCACATTTCCACACCTACCCACACCATTGATATACTGTACACTCCCACTCCACACACACCTTTTGTAAAGCGCTGTGTATACTGTGGGCTCTTAATTTATTTATATTTACATACTTACAAACACACACTATCAATATTATTGATATGTATTATTGATGTATGTGCAGCCTCAATGCTGGTTTTAACACAAAAACCCAATTGTTTATGAAAAACAGTGCATTTGGCGCAACAAGAAACTGTTGTATACGTGTTTCAGATATTCAATGATATAGGGGCTAATGAGGTGTAGATATTGAGTTAGATAAATATATCATGGATAGATGTTAATCTAAATAGCAATACATAGAAATTGCACCTAGTAGAATCAAAAGTCAGTGGTGTCCCACAGTACTGAGAGAGAGTCAATGCAATACAGCAGCGTATAATGTCTCTGTGTTTTTCTTTCTATGTCACAACAGTAACACTGCAATGGTTAAATACCTTTGGCTTAGAGTCCCAAAGCCAGTGTATGACATATATATTGAAAGTTTCTCACAGGACGCAGTGTTTTCCACTCAAAATGCAGATATGTGCGTCTTACTAAGTGTCTCACCAGCGGGGAACAGTATTTGCACCTGCCGGTCTCCCAATAGAGTGCGGTGGTTCGTCTTACTTGGCGCCTCCCAAACGGGTCTCTCACCGGAGCCTTATTGGTCTCAGACTGCCTGTTTCTTCTCCGGTGTCCCGCCGGACGATTTCTGGTTCTCTTAGATCAGATGCAATCTTTCCACAGCTCCGTCCTCCAATGGCTGCCTGGCCGCACATCCCATAGCTAGTGTAATGCTTTTCCTCCGAGGTTCCACTGTAGAGGTATAACACTTCCCCTCAGGTAATCAGCCAGGTATTTCACCTTCCTCTGCAAACCTCCCAACAGTCCAAATGGCTGCATGTCCCATGAATGGTACCGCACCTTTCCTCAGCTGCTTCACAGAGTCACACACCCTTCTCTCTGATCATCAGCTGTGCAGAAAGTGTGAATGCTAGGGGCAAGCCTCAATCGCCGGATGACTGGAATGGGGAATAGGGAAAGTGGTGGAGAGGAAAACAAACTGCAGACACTCCAATATCTTTAGAAATTTGTATTAAAAGGGTAGAGACAGTGGGTACCATGTACAAATAGCAGGTATATCTCCTCATAACCCTACGCGTTTTGTCTATATACAGACTTCATCAGGGGTATAAATATATAAAATAGATATTCTATATTTATACCTGTGTCTATGCTCCAATCGGTTGATTGAAAGATTGTATATCTAATCAAAAATATGCAATTAGTGGCCTAGCTGTTTGACCACAATTTAGAGCTATAGAAATATAAATATATATACAGGGGAAAATATATCTAACTATGGGTATATGTTACAGACAATAGGACAGTTAGTAAACTTTAATGATATGATTAAGACAATAAAATATAATAATGAAAAAATAGGATTAACCCTTATTCACAGGATATGTATAATACTCATAGACGTCAAAAATATCATATTGAGATAACACGAAACAGTAAATTTATCTAAATGGACACATTTTGATATTATATAGAACATTGAACAAATACAGTCCAAAAGGGTAAAGATATGTATAGCCAAATTGGAGGGGGGGAGGGGTAAAGATTTTATATTATTGAAGGAAAGCTCCCAGATCTATATCGACATTATGTCCATTGGGCACGAGAGTTTTCATTCATTGAATCCATTTGGTTTCTAGTTTAGAAATTTGGTTCAATACATCTCCCCCTCTCCAACTTTGCTCTACCATATCAATACCAATGCATTTGATTCCCACTGGACTTTGACCATGGCACTCATTAAAGTATCTTGAAAGGCTATGTTGCATAAAGCCCTTCTGGATATTAGTAATATGTTCTGCAAATCTCAATTTTAATTTGCGAGTTGTACGACCTGTATATTGTCCATGACACGGACATGTAATAAGATATACTATATTGGCTGAATCACAACTGATGAATTTATCAATCTCAAATTCTTGTTTGATAAAAGTAGAAGAAAACCTTTTGACTTTTTAACCTCTTGTGGGTTAAGTTTGCACATTTTGCACTTTCAACATTTGTAAAATCCTTTTATATTAAGGAATGATTTAGTTTTCAAATCCCTGTTAGATTTTAAGCAGCTTGGGGCAATAGTCTTTTTGAGCGAGGTGGCTTTGTTAATAATAACTCGGGGAATGTTGGGAAGGTATGATTGTAATATAGGAACCTTTAACACCAAATGCCAATGTTTATATAGGATGCGTTCGATTTTAGATGAAAGAGGATTATATTGTGTAATAAATGGGACATCAACGAGAATGGCATTGTTTTGGCTGTTGCTTTGATCTTCCAAATGTTTTCTTTTTAATAAATCTTTTCTATTTAATTTAGTGGTTTTTACATATGCATCCTTCAAAATGTCACAGTTATATGATTTAGTTTTGAATTTATCTAATACAGCAGCAGCTTGTTCTTCAAACACTTGAGGTTCTGAGCAATTGCGTTTCATCTGTCTCAATTCTCCATATGGTATATTGTTTAACCATTTATTGTAAAGGTTACTTTCTGCCTCTATATAGTTTAAACAGCTGACAGGTTTTTGGTACAAACAACATCATCCTTAATATAAATAAGTAAATCCAGAAACTCAAACTCAGATGTGCTGTGTTTATGAGGGAATTTTAAATTGTATGGATTATCATTTAGATATTCTAAAAAAGTATTCAGAGTGCCGTGATCACCACACCAAATAATAATGAGATCATCTATATAGTGTGTGTATAGAGCATCACATTTGTGCTGAACTCCTGTTTTTCCCAGATATATTGTTGTTCCCATAATCCCATAAAGAGGTTAGCATAGCTGGGCACAAATCTGGTCCCATCGCTGTGCCCTTGGTTTATAAATAGATGTCATCATTAAACCCCCCAACATTGTGTATGCTTGTAAAATAAATCCTTTTAATCAGAAAATCAATGTGTGGGTGTAAGTGTATTATCTCTCTCTAAAAAGTGTTGTGCTGCCCTACACCCGTGTTCGTGATCTATGACGGTGTAAAGAGAGGTCACATCACATGTGACTAAAATGTGTTGGTCAGACCAAATTATATCTTCCAATAAGTTAAGTATGTGAGTTGTGTCTCGAAGATGTGATTTTAAATTCTGAACAGGTTTCTGGAGAAAGTGATCAATATATGCAGACAAGTTTGAAGTTATGGAATGTACCCCCAAAATAATGGGTCTTCCGGGGACATTTCGTTAGCCACAGAACAGTATTGTCTATTCATTTTTGATTATTAAAGCTCAGCTAAGCCCAGTATAGGAATAGGATGAAATGCTCCTTTATGTTTTCAAGTAGTAAACCATGCTATGTTGTGTTATCATATAATTGAGTACAGTATTGATTATGTGCTGACTACTATTGTATTGTAATTTATTGTATTGCTAGCACTAAATCTTATTTTGTCATATACAGTGGCGAGAAAAAGTTTGTGAATCCCTTAGGATTTTCACATATTTCAAACCTAAATTGTTATTATTTCTTAATCTAAGTCTAATCTAGATAATGATAACCTGATAAAACAAATGACACAAAGAAATGATACTTTTTAAACATTTACTTAACTACAAATGATTCAACATTCAATATCCATGTGTGAAAAGTATGTGAACCTTTAGATTCAGTACCTGTTGGCACCCTCTTGAGCAGCAATGACTTCAACTAAGTGTTTCCTGTAACTCCTGGTCAGTCTCTCACATTGGTCTTGAGGAATTTTGGCACATCCCTCCTTACAGAACTACTTCAACTCAGTGATATTTGAGGGCTTCCTTGCATTGACAGCTTGCTTCAGGTCCTGCCACAACATTGGGGTGGGACTTTTACTAGGCCATTCTAAAACATCGAATTTGTTCTGCAGCCATTCTTTTGTAGATCAACTTGTATGTTTAGGATCATTGTCTTGCTGCAAGACCCACTTTCATTTCAGCTTCAGCTCACGAATAGATGGCCTGACATTTTTCTTAAGAATCTTCTGATACAATGCAGAATTCATGGTTCTGTCAATGATGGCAAGCCGTCCATATCCTGAGGTTGATGGTTGGGGTTAGGTTCTTCTGTTTTATTTATTTATTTATAAAATATTTTACCAGGAAGTAATACATTGAGAGTTACCTCTCGTTTTCAAGTATGTCCTGGGCACAGAGTAAAACAAATAATACATGGTTACAAGTACAGTTACATATATGAACAGGGTATACATTATATACAAGACATTGCGTGCACAGTTAAAGAAAATATATATTATGAGCGTATGAAACAGTTACAGACCAGGTTAAAATGTGAGACAGCCTTAGATTTGAAAGAACTTAAACTGGTGGTGGATGTGAGAGTCTCTGGTAGGTTGTTCCAGTTTTGGGGTGCACGGTAGGAGAAGGAGGAACGTCCGGATACTTTGTTGAGCCTTGGGACCATGAGTAGTCTTTTGGAGTCTGATCTCAGGTGATAAGTGCTGCAAGTGGTAGGGGTGAGGAGCTTGTTCAGGTAGCTGGGTAGCTTGCCCATGAAGAATTTAAAGGCAAGACAGGAAAGGTGAACTTTGCGCCTAGACTCTAGTGTTGACCAATCTAGTTCTTTGAGCATTTCGCAGTGATGTGTGCTGTAGTTGCATTGGAGAACAAAACGACAAATTGAATTGTAGAGGGTGTCAAGTTTGCTAAGGTGGGTTTTTAGGAGCCGAGCCATATACTATGTCTCCATAGTCAATAATTGGCATTAGCATCTGCTGTGCGATACGCTTTCTGACCAGGAGACTTAGGGAGGATTTGTTCCTGTAAAGTACCCGTAGTTTGGCATAGGTCTTGGTTGTCAGGGTATCAATGTGCATCCCGAATGTTAAGTGGGAGTCAAACCATAAGCCCAGGTATTTAAAACTAGTGACATGTGTTAGGGTGGTGTTAGCGTTGGTTCTAATCAGGAGCTCAGTCACTGGAAGCTTTACAAATTTAGTCTTGGTCCCAAATACCATTGTTACAGTCTTGTCAGTGTTTAAAAACAGTTTGTTATGGGAAATCCAGTTTTCGAGCCTCAAAAAGTCAGACTGAAGTATGTGTTGAAGGTCAGAGAGGCTATGGCTGTGTGCATATAGGATTGTGTCATCTGCATACATGTGTACTGAGGCTTCCTTACAAGCTGTGGGAAGATCATTAATGAACACTGAGAAGAGTAGGGGCCCCAGAACAGAGCCTTGCGGGACACCACAGGAGATATTCAGGGGGTTGGAGTTAGAGCCTGAGATGGACACATGTTGGGATCTTCCTGATAGGTAGGACTGAAACCAGTTTAAAGCATGTTTCCCTATTCCAGAGCTCTGGAGTTTGTTAAGCAGGATAGCATGATCAACTGTGTCAAAAGCCTTTGCAAAATCTAGGAATACTGCACCAGTGAGCTGTCCCTGTTCCATTCCACACTGGATTTCATTGCAGACTTTTAGCAGGGTAGTTACGGTGGAGTGTTTGGGACGAAACCCAGAGTGGAATTGGCTAGGGAAATTTGTCTTGGTATAGAATGCAGTGTTTGGTTTTCGCCAAACATAAACTTCTCATTGAGGCCAAAAAGTTCTACCTTTGACCCGTATGTCCAGAAAACATTGTTCTAGAAGTTTTGTGGATCATCTATGTGCTCTTTGGTGAACTTTAGATGGGCAGCAATGTTCTTTTTAGAGAGCAGTGGTTTCCTCCTGGCTAATTTCCATGAACACCATTCTTGTTCTTTCTTTTCTTTTGAGTCATAAGCACTCATATTAGTCAAGGTGCGAGTGGCCCGCAGATCCTTGGATGTTACTCTGGGGTTCTTTGTGACTTGCTGAATAATTTGCTAGTTTGTTCTTGGAGAGATTTTGGTAGGATGACCGTTCCTGGGTAGAGTGACTGTGGTCTTGAACTTTCTCCATTTGTCTGACAGTGGATTTGTGGAGCCCCAAATCCTTAGACATGGTTTTGTAACCCTTTCTAGAATGATGAGCATCAACAACTGCTTTTCTGAGGTCCTCAGAAATTTCTTTTAATCTTGGCATAACGTGTTTCCACACATCTGTATTGTGAAGACCAAACTCACAAAGTTTCTTATCTTTATATAGGGTGGGGCCTCCCATACTCGCTCCTGAATATCTACCTAATTATTTAAACACCTGATTATAATTATTCCCTTTAATTTAGCTGCTAAAACCAGGTTTTCATTTACTTTTGCACATACACTGACTTAATTACTTATTGTTTGTCTAATTCATACATAATTTTGTTTAAAAAGACATGGATTTGGTTGATACAGTATAAACCCTTTTGGATATTTAAGAAAAAAATGGTTTTGATTCAAGAAGGTTATCATGGAAAAACTATGGACTTTCCGTAATTATCATTGTGGTTCACAAACCTTTTCTTGCCACTGTATGTCTCTTACCTATAATTGCTTCAGATTTCCTATTAAAGATAATATACCTAAAATAAAAATGACTTAATATCAGTACTCAAAATGAGATGGGAGAACTAAAAGCAGCTACAGTATATTTAAGATCATGTTCTAATCAACAAACAAAGCAAATAAGACAAAGCACATAACAAACAACTAGAGCTTTCTTTTTGAAAAAGTAATACAGTATGTGCACTTATAGTTGCTTTGCTTGTGCTAAACAAATGTTTGCATTACTGCACCAAGTGAACTTTTCTGCAAAATAATTACCAATGACATTTCTCCAATATCATTTTAATCTACTTTTTTTTCTCCAAGTGGAATATTTTTAAGGTCATATTTTTTTTTAAAGAAACTTCTCCAAACGTGTCAAAATGTCAAATTAAGTGAAAGCTTGCTGACATTTTTGTTATCTAGGACAGGGGTGCGCAAACTTTTCTCCTTGCGCCCACCTGCCTCCTCTCCTCCCCTGCTCGCACCCCCCTCCTTACCTTGTCTTCAGCACCAAATGACGCCGCGGGTCACGACGTGCCATGGCAACGTAACATCATGTGACCACGCAGCCATGGCAACGTGACGCTTCGTGACCCGCAGCGTCATATGCTGCGTTGCAATGGTGACGCGTCGCCAAAGACAAGGTAAGGGAAGTTGCACAGGCCTCACGCGATCCTCCAGCATTTCATTTAAATGCCTTGGGGAAGAGCACGGGGCCTCTGCAACCGCCGCACCCCCCACTGGAAAATCTTGCGCCCCCCAGTTTGCACACCACTGATCTAGGATGATAGTAGGACATCACAGTTTTGGAAGACAGAGTGTAAAATACAAATCGTGAAATGTTTGGATAACGGCCGCTGCATCTGTAGAAATGAAATCCTTATGTCCGCTATGAATGCAATATTGTTTCCTTTTGTAATATCTGTTGTCATTTTGACTCTCGGGAACCAAATATTGTAATAATTTAATGTATCCAATTATAATATTGATCTTAAACTATCATACAGCAGATGCAGTAAAAAAAAAAAAGTGAACAACCGATTTTCTTATTGATGCACAAGAGGTTATAGTTATCAAACTTTCCAGCTGCAAAAGTAGGGCCAAAAATAGCACGAGGATTATGACTGAACAAAAACGTTAAAACAATATACATTTTTTCCTTCGATAATTGATAATCCCAATGGTCAGAGAAAGACCCGCACTTTCCTCATATAAAGATCATCATGCCGGTCCTACTTCAGCCACTGTTCTGGCAACAATGGCATGGTCATGGTGCTGGAATTAATTTCTGGCCGAGTTGCCTAGGCTTGGCAATCTCTATCTGCCAATCACCGCTCAATTGCACGGGCCCCCTTCCTCCATGGTCTTTTCACCACACATAGGCCCAAACTGGCTACGCCATCTCCCTCCTATTTACAATTTTGGCGCACCCCCTCTTTACTTCTCTGCTCAACAGCTGTCAGGGACTGGATCAAGGCTTGTTTTGAAAACCAGGCCTGCTTCTTGGGTAAATTAGGTAAGTGATTGGAGAGAGAGGGATAAAAGCCAGATATGCCCAGCATATGCCCGACTGGTTTAGCTAGCTGCCAAACCACTGGGAAAATCCTGGTTACACCCCAGCTAGAGCTGCCAGAACTAGCTCAATGTTTGCTGAAGTTTATCTCTTTCTGACAGGTTTTTGTAGATTTTGAAAAAAATATTGACAGCTTTACTGTTAATATAAACACCAGCAGGCTATATAAACTTCTAAAATTCAACGTTTGCTATCTAGTTATGAATATTTTCCCCCCATAGTTTTGGAAAAATCCCTCAATATTTGCTGTTTATACTGTATGTTATTCTAATAATTTGTCAGTTTATATTTCAAATTAAAATCCTGCAGTTTTTTTTTCTATAATTCAGAAAAGTTTTAAAAAAAGAATGCAAAATTCATTAATCTAAATAAATTTAATTAAATGAATTACGATTTTCTGCAAAAGTGAAAATACATATTCTGCTATAATTCCTCAGGCAAAATATAGATTATACTTATACTACTGAGGCTATTGTTTGCCCCAGTTTTGTAGCTGTGAGACTTTCATGCATAAGCCCTGCACTGTATAAAACAGTTGGTTAAGGAAATATCGACATAACCTAAATTACCATAAACTAGAGTTGTTTTGTTTCAGTTCCTTGTTTTTAAGGTTTCCTTGCCACACATCTCTTGCTATTGACTATATCATTGTTTTCTTTCACCTTTCCTCTATTTAGTCGAGGGAATTCAAAGACTATGTAAAAAATTGATGATGTAGGAACCTGCTGAAAGGGTCTTCCTTGACGTGGTAGCAGGCTTAACATGTTTTGGCCAAAATAATGAACTTATTAGTGGGAAATATTTGATTTTTTTAAAAATTATTATATTGGATGTGCATTGGGGATTCCTTGTTTTCTGTAATATACAGCAGGGGTGTGCAATCTTTTGGCACTGGACCCCCCTGCCAGCACTGCCTCTGTGTTCACGCCCCCCCTACCATCCTACAGCATTAAATGACGCCATGGGGGTCATTTGACACAGCGTTGCTATGGTGACGCTGCGGGTCATGTGATCATTTGACGCTGCGTCACCATAGCAACGTGTCGTCTGAGTCAAGTTCAGAGATACTTACAGAGGCCTCGTGCAGTCCCCGGCATTTAATTTAAATGCCTTGGGGAAGAGTGTAGTCCCATGGAGGCTGCTTTTGCATTGGGGCCGCGTGCGTGCTTGCACTGCGCATGCGCAACTCCCTAATGGCCGCCGCAACCCCTGCACATTACTGCGCATGCGCAACCACTGTGCATGCATGCGCAGACCATCATGGAGGCCCCCGCCAGCCGGGTGCGCCGCCGAGACTCCCAGGACTCGGAGCGCTCCCTGCTCCGGCCCCCACCTTTCCTGTGTGCCGCCGAGTTCGTTGCTGCCTGCGGCGGCACCCGTGACCGCTCGGGGTGAGTACAAGGGAGTCTCTGAGGAGGAAAAGAGACCGGGGCTACAGTAGTATATACACAGCCAGCCCGCTGTCCTCCTTCAGAATGTCCCCTACCTCCACTCGGGGCCTAAGGGCCACCCAGAGTGGGGCTAGCTCTTCCCTCACCCCCTATGCAGGGTGAGAGGTACTTGGTCCACCTAGATCTAGGAGCTCTACTCCTCTGGATCCTAACTCACTATTCAACTCTGTCAGACTAAATAGGAAGTGACACTGCTCTTTGTAGCTTCCAGCAGGTACCGCCCCTATGTCTCTTGATTGGACACAGGGTCAGGTGACCTACCTTCACTCACTCAGGGCAAATGTCTGAAGCAGGGAAAATCCATGATTACTCCTGGCAGACCTGTCCTTACACAGGGATTACTGCCAGGAGGAGAGTAGAAATATAGCCCATAAACTTACCAGGGCTACACCAGTATCCCAAGATATCCCATCAGAAAGGGCAATTTAATTGGCTGCGTCTGTATGTCAGTGGAACAAATTAATGCAAATGAAAAATGTTGCACCTTGCTTAGCAATAGATGGGTGAACAGATAATGATTCAGTTTGAAGTTTTTCCACAACTTTTTCAGTGACTGTAGAAGTAGAAAGTAGAAAGAAAAAGTGATTCTTAAAAATCTTTGGGAAAACTGTAACACCTGTGCTGCGGAAAGGGCATTGCTCTGCTGTAAAGCAGCAATCCCTCCCCAAATCAAATCCGGTATATTTTTGCAATACTGTATTCTTTTTATTCTTATATTTTAATTCAAATATTACTAGCTATTTCTGTTTACAGCAAATATATATATATTTTTAAAAGACAACATTATGAATATCCGAAATAAATGATAAAGAAGAAATTGAAGTGAAAAAGCAGTTTCTGATAAACACACATCATGAATTTCTTTGTCTAATAATATTTTTAAATCGATAAAATAATATTAATGATTACTACTGTATATTTGATTTGTCCTTGAGCAGTCACATCTCTCATTCTTTTCTGAGTTTATTAATAACATTAAGTATGATTTGGCAAGGTATTTGGCTTTTTTTTTATACTATAGGTTTAGATTGGTCAGAGTGTTTTCTGGCAAGATGCACAGGATTGAATAGCTATCAAAAAGGTGCATTTTGTAATTTCTCATCTTCTGAGAATAATATGGTGGCATTATGGTTCATCATAAGGAACTTGAGGGTGATAATTGGGAACTATTGTGCAGGGATGAAGTTCATTTGACAGACATTGGTTTGTATATTCTGAACATGGGCTTTCAGGATGGTGTAGAGAGTGTCAACGAGCCAATTTAGGAGGTTTATTGGCTTGCTAGTGGCGGGATGTCCTTGCCAGCTTCGTTATGTTTAGTTTATAGTTTGGGTTGTTTGGCCCTGTTCAGGCCTTGAGCATTGTGTGCAACCTCTTTTTAGCTTTGCAGCTTACGTTATGCAAATCTTTGGTGTTATACGGTATTACTTGCCCACTTGGTAATTAGACAAGTGGACTGGCTGGCATATGATTTGTTATTTCATGATGTTTGTTTATGATGTTAGCTGGCAAGGATTATGTTAATTAAATGCTGTGGCTGTTTTCGTTCAAATCTGTGTCTTATTAATGGGTTTTGGGTGGGACGGCTATGTTCTCTAAGGGCACTTGAGAAATACTGCTGTCAAGGCAATCTTTTAAGTAATTATGTTTTGTAAAGATGAAATTTACACTTAGTGCATGGAACATTATTATTTTTTGCAGATAAGACTTATTTTACTTAATACATTCATGTAACATTACTCCATAACAGTTGTAATGTTCTTACATGCATGAACATTATAATGCTTTTAGAAGAAAACATACATCAGCACATAAAATAATTTAAATGGTCTAAATCACACTAAGACTGCAGCACAACATAAGTGAGCCAGCAAACAGTAAGTGAACATATGGAGGAATGTATTTATTTATTACAATTAACTCTTTACATGCCACAGGGGCCTGCAACACAGATCGAGGTGATGTAGCAGGCCTACTGTATATGGCTTGCACAAATCTATATGCAGTTATTTATACAATTATTACTCAACTGACTTAACCCTAGCCAAATCATTACCCCCTGCATGAACAACCAATATTACAGAACCCGACACTAGCCACCTTATTTACATAAGTTCGGGCAGCAACTGCTTCCACGCTAACCCCTGAATCGTTCTCCAACTTGTCCTTACCAATCTCAGATGCCAAATTCCTAGCATACGCTCTGAACTCAGCGCTCCTTGGTGCCCAGTAAATATATGAGTGCCCAAAGATCCAAACCGCCTATGTGCTCGCACCTAATTAAATACCTGAACAAATCAAAGGAACATTTATTGTTAACCTTAATCAATTAAATAAGGCTGAATTCAACTTTGATAACGCTTTGACTCCCAGTTACCCAGCATGCAAACACAAACAGGCATCTGCCCCAATCCTAAAAGAATGTGTATCACAGTCATCTGGGCATTCAATGCATCCAGACATGCTGTAAATACCTGTTAAACTGATAGTTTGTTAATAGCCTGCCATCTTCAGTAACAAATAAATAAATCAGAAATAATCGGGCCAGCAGGCAGGTAGCATTGGTTAGTGGACATGCAATGGTTCATGGCAGGCAATGGTCAGAGGCAGGCAGCAGGCAGGTAGCAGTGGTTCAGGAGAACGTAGGAAATAGATCCCACAACCAGGGCTCTAGAGCTAATAGATGTAAAGAATATCCTTCTTAGAAAATGAAAGGTCTCCGACCTAAATGAAGCACACAGGTAGGTTTTGAGACTTAATCCCAAAGGCGAAGCGGACTATTATGCAGGTTAGGGGGAGGGATGATGAATCGGGTGTAGAGGGGAATCGCCGACCGTCCTGCCTGAGAACAACCAGACCAACTCCTGACACAGCCCTCAGCCCACTACCCCCACAGAGTACCTGCTGTCACGCTGGGACCACCGTAATAGCTTGAATGAGTTCCCCCGCTGAGTCAATGCGTCCCCGATCCTGGTGAATAAGCGTGCTGCCAGCTGAACAAAATCCAGAAGAAATCCAAAGGCAAAAAGCGGTGCACTGCAGACAAAATATGTAGCCAAACGCAGCTTCTTGAAAAATGGCTTTTTTAATGAAAAAACGAACAAACATTCACATAGTCAGATCCACTCTGATGCGTTTCGTCCCGCTCGGGACTTTGTCAAAGAGTGAGTGATACAATATCTGTGCGCGCTCTTCTATAAGACACTAGCAGGTCTCTGATTGTATTGTCATAAGCATATCCATATTGGTGTATTTTACAAATTATATAATACTAATTACTTGTAGCAGGCTTCCCCCTAGCCCCCTTACCCCGCGGTAGCCATTACAGGATCGCGCGTGCGTAGTAAAGATAGCGCACGCGGTCCCAATGCTATAGAGGTCCTGAGTGGACTACAATTCCCAGCAGCCTCTGGGGATTGCTCTTTCACCCACATCACATGCAGCCAGCCAGCAAATAGGGTTTTGCAGCTTCTCCTGTGGAGGAAGGATACAATGTTGCGGGGACCACGTTTGGCAGTTAGAGCTGGAAGCAGGAAGGGGAAGGAAGGGTGTAGGGAGCAAGTGGCTCCTACACCAGGTAAGGTAGTTCCCCAGATCCCAGGCAGGCCCCAATCCTCACCAGGGTAGTGGGTAGGTACTGAGGGATGGCCCCTAGGTTAGGGATCTTCCCTTAGGTGTTAGTGTGCAGTCTTGTCAGTGTCACGGCTGGCAGTGCTGTGAGCGCTGACAAGTAGGCACAGTGTGTGTGTGCAGCACGGTTATTGTAGGTACGGTGTGAGTGCAGTGGGTTGCTGCAGGTACCGGTTGAGTGCAGTGGGTTGCTGCAGGTACCGGTTGAGTGCAGTGCGGTTGCTGCAGGTACCGGTTGAGTGCAGTGCGGTTGCTGCAGGTACTGTGTGAGTGCAGTGTGTTTGCTGCAGGTTTAGGTTGAGTTAGTCAGAGGGGATCCGGGAGGTGAAGGGAGAGGTAGTGTGGGTGCATGGGGTCAGTGACCCACCTGCATAGGCCAGGCTACCCCGTAGGCCCCTAGGAGTGTTCCCTGAAGTCACCGAAGGTTGCTGTGCTGCAGGGACACCAACACCGGTCAACAGGCGCTGATCCCGCCTTAGGCTAAACTCTTTAGGAACACTGAGCGAGTGGTTAAAGAACCGAGCCTATACCAATAGTACTATACATGGACAAGGTGAGTAGGGCACGCGGTGAGGGGATGGAGACGTTTCTCCTGATGAGAGTGGCCGAGCCACTAAGGTTATATGAGCGTTAGAGTATAAGTGTGTAAGATATATGTTATGTTCAGTAAAGCCCTATGCTATTTCACATCCAGTGTATGTGTTCATTTGTATGTGTCCTGCGAGGAACAACTCCCGCTCTGCTGGGAGCCATCGCAGGTGGAGGCGCTGCACCATATAGTAGTATTAAGAGTAATTCCCCCCAGGTTCCCCGTGGCGGAAGCTCAGCCCTCCTGGTTGCCAAACAGGTACAGCACCACACTGATAAGTAGTCAGATACAACTACCCATCCCAATCTCACTTAGTTTGGGGGTAAGAGGGCTACATACTCATATAAATGGAATAACTGATTCAGAGAAAATACGTATATATCTTCTGTAAATAAGTAATAATCTTTTAATAACACAGAAAGAATGTGCTTAGAAGCGCTAGTCCCTATCAAAGCTATACAAACAATATGCAACAATAAGCAGAAGGTGAAATTAAGTCAGGGCAGCCAGGAAAACTGGTGTGAACAACACCAGAGAAGACAGAAAGTGCAAATACGAATCACCGCCCACAGGGATTGATAATGTCCAATGAGTCCAAAGGGGGGGGGGGGAAAGGTCCAGTAGGTCCAAATGAATATGAAATCTCCAATCAATGGGTCCGTGACATGTGGACAGAAACAGAAGAAATTATCATAGTAGCAGGCTTCCCCCTAGCCCCCTTACCCCGCGGTACTGTTAAACAAAGACTACATGAAACAATTAAAACATAGTACTAACAACATGAAAAACATATAACACAGAAGCTGAAAAATAAAACAATTTATTAAAACAAAGGATTCTGCTGTAGCGGGTCATCAAGGGGTTAAAACCCAAAACCCTACTTACAGCAGGGCCGGATACAACGAGCGTGTGAAACCAAACAGGAACGGATGCCAGGTGCAGAGAAAGTCCTCCGTAGATGCTAAGGTGTGTGGGGTGGTGACTCAGACTCCCTCCGATATGCAGGGGATTCCCAGAATGAACGCAGGGATAGGGAGCTGCACTGCCACACTGCCGAGTGGAAGGGGACCTCTCTCGCAATGACATCACTTCCTGTAGGGGTGATCAGGAACGCTACACAGAACCAGCTCTCTCCAAAGGCGCCGTGACCTTTGACCCTACGCGTTTCGTGATTACATCACTTCCTCAGGGGATAATTAGGTGGAGGTGAAGCAGCACTATATACACCTCTCTCAGCACTGATTGAACCAATTGTAATCATACTCCAATAGAGTTTAAAACAACTGCTTCTGAGAAGGACAAACTACAACTCAAACTTAAACAAACAAATCAAAAAAAAAGACAATATCAAAAAACATACATAATCAAATAACATAATAAAGTACTCATACAGCATAGCGGATGACAGCAAGGGTGCATTGATATTACACACAGATGTTGCAAACAGATGCATTTGCTTATTAAGAAAAAAAAGAAAATAACAGAAAATGACAGTGAAGGGGAGCCAGACTGTATAATGGATCATGACTGAAATATGCTGTCAGCAATGAAATACAGTCCACTCCTATTTGGTCAGGAAGACCCCTAAATCAAAATCTAGATTTAGACCATTTGGAGAGAGGGTCCTAAGCTCAAAGATCCAGAAGGCTTCACGTCTGCTGATCTGATTGAGCCTATCGTCCCCCCCCTCCCCTCCAACTGGTAGCAGCAGTTTCAATTGCCTGACATCGGAGTCCCTTAGGTTCCTGGTTATGACACATTAGAAAATGATGGGACACGCTGTGAGTTGTTAGGCCCTTCTTAATATTATAGACATGCTCATACACTCTTCTTTGAAAGGACCTCCCAGTCCGCCCTACATACGTTGAATGGCAGTTAATAAAGGATTTAACTGGATAGACCTTGGAGGTGACGTTTGATTTGAATGTTGTTCCTGCCTTGCCGAAGGCACAGGCAGTACATCTTGTACACGTAAAGAAGCCTTTTACTGCAATAGATGAATGGGAAAAAATAAAGGAAATAGATAAAACTTACACTAAAAATACGACGGTTCAGACCATAAGCAGTTTTATTCAGTCCAGTCACTTGCCAGAAGACCCCTGCTCTAGACCTCCGGACGCGGAAGGAATATCAACTCTAAGCAGGAGCCCGACAGCAGTACAGACAGGATTTTTAGTGTATGTTTTATCCATTTCCTTAATTTTTTTTTTTTTGTTTGTGAATTAAAGCTGTTATCCCTGACACCACCTCTCCTCCGTCTTCCATTGTATGACTGAGAGAAGTTGAGTGTGATGGAACCACACCTGGGGCATATCATTTACCATATGATATAAGGGCACTCATATATACCATTGGACGAGAGATGTAACAGGAGCACCAGAGAACATCTGCATATTTTATCAACAAGGGCACTCACATATGCCCGTGTGAGTGAAACATATTTATTTGCATATTTACCCCTAATCAGTCACCCATTACTCGGTTGTCTGGGATCAACCCCTGCTGTTCTTACCCTTTCTTTGAGGCATCATTAGAGGAAAAGCACAGCAGTGATACCAGGGAAGATCTCTATACATTGTCTACAAGGACACTTACTTATGTCCACACACCCTTGAAGGAAGACCAGACGTCAGGAGCTGTGGGTATATTGGATACCACATCAGAAGCAACTAAACTCTGCAACAGATGTAATCGTCACTCACATTTGGCCGTGTGAGTGTTTGATTATATGACTATTACTATCTCCCCATTCCATTATCCCATTATACAGTACTGTATGTCTGTTTATGATGTGAAAAGAGCAGCCTTTTAATACACTGTTCTAAAGATACAACTAAGTCTGAAGAATCCCGAATAAAGGATGGCAGACTCCATACTAGAGGTTATAGAAAAACGTCCACATACCGTGATAACCCATCTCCCAAAGATCCAATACTCGCCACAATTGGTCGACCAGGAGGGTCGACCAGCAATTTATGGATCTTTGGGAGATGGTCGAATACCGGAATCACGGGATGTGGACAGCTCAAAAATTAACATTCCTTTGTACTAAGTACACATAACAGTAGCAGTGGTTAGAGCAGCGGTGCATAAACTGGGGGGGTGCGCCCACCAGGGGGACGTGAGATTGTCTGTAGGGGGCGCGGGGTTTACAGAGGCCTTTCGCGCTTCCCTAAGGCACTTAAATTAAGTGCCAGGGAAGCGGCGAAGGCCTCTGTAAACTGCACTTACCTTGGGGGGGAGGGGACGTGGAGAAAAAGGAACAGCTGGCAGGGGGGCGCAGGGAGAAAAGATTGCGCTTCCCTGGGTTAGATGACAGGCAGGTAGCAGTTGTCAGAGGATGGGCAATGGTGGTCAGTACTTAACCAAAACCCAAAAGAAATCCGCTCAGCTACAATATATATGTATTAGATATTCTCAAAACTCCCTGACAGTAGCTGCAGTGAAACTAATTTAGGATTTTAGGATGCTGCACAGGAAGAGAGGTGTCAGCCTCCATAGGAAAAGAGACCCTTCCAAACTTTAAAAAAATCAACACACAGAAAAAAGTCAAGGGTAATAGACTACACTCTATGAGAAAAATGACACCAATGTTGAGAATTGTACTATATAAATATCAATGTTTTAATAATTAATTACTTCATATGTTAATTACTTCATATGTGTAACCCCTCTTTTGTTTATAAAGTAGGCCTCAGACTGTTACCTATTGCTAAGATGGGGCCTGAGTATTTTATTTCTAAATGATATGCCACATGCTTATACTGTTACAGTTTATAAAGAACGTAGCAATAGACACTCTAGTACCTTATGATCCTTTACAGAAAGGATCATTACATGTATCAACAGAAACATAGGAACATAACACTCCCCGCAATAAGCACTGTTCACGTGTACTTCAGTGTCTGATGCTTAGGCCAGGGGTGCGCAAACTTTTCCCTGTGTGCACCCCTGCCTGCTCTCCTTGTCGCCTCGCGCCCCCCCACTCCCCTGCTCGACCCCGGCATCAAATGACACACTGGGTCATGTGACGTCACATCGCCATGGTAACGTGACCCCACGCCGTCATTTGACGCCGGGTTACCAGGACGACGCGTTGCTGGAAGGTAAGTGTATTATAGAGATCTCGCACTGTCCTCTAGCATTTAATTTAAATGCCTGGGGAGAGAGCGCGGGACCTGTATAACTGCCGCCCCCCCAGAAAATCTAGCACGCCCCCCGGTTTGCGCACCACTGGCTTAGGCCATCCAATCCTGGCTTGTGAAACTGGTGTCGGCACCCTATTGGAGCTCTTATTTATTGTATTAGCGTAATAGGCCTGTACTTCACAAATGCTTCGGTACCCTTTACTTTTCTCTTGTTGGGGATCCCCTCTGATGATATGCTTGCCTCCTGCTGCTTTGCTTGACTTTCTCTGCTGGGGCCTTCCATTTGGGGATTGATCTGCATGCTCTCCAGCCAGTGTCCACTACCTCGTGGAACGTTGATTGGCTCCTCATCAACAACGACCAGTCCTGGAATCTCTGAAGCTGCAGCAGCTCAGTCAGACAGAGCTGTTCAATTTTGAGCCTCTGTAGCTATATCTCCTTGTGTCCTTTCCTTTCCCAGAATTCCTTGGTGCCTCGATCTCTTATCGTTTGCCCTGATTGGCTGTAATGTTATGTGCCCCTCTCCAGGCCACAAGGGCACCTGGGAGTTGTAGTCCTGATCCGGCTGCCTCTTTTAGTCATTGTCTTTTAACAGCAACACATGCAGGAGAGAGGAATCAGCCAGGGGACAGTATACACAGCTGTATTCTCACAAGGGGGTTACATATTCAATTCAGTCAAAAGACATTAAACAGTATAAGACAACAAAGAAAAAAATGATCACACAATTATATTCACAGAAACCCAGTTTCAAGACACCTCAGAAACATCCCTCAACCACTGACAGGGGCCCAGGACTAGAGTTTCCACCAGGGCCCTTCCCCTGTGTCAGTGGCCTTGCCAGTCCCCCCTCTTTCACAACTCCTCGCTCTCACCCCCCATACATTTCTCTCCCCCCTCTCTCTCACTCTTCCCACTCTCACTCTTCCTCTCACCCCCACCTCTCCCTCTTCCACTCTCATTCCCCATCCTCCCCCTCTCTCTCACCACCACCACCACCTCCCCCTCTCTCACTCCCCCACCTCTCAATCCCTCATGTGACCTTCATATGGGACAAGGGTTAATACACAGCTACCTAGCTGACCCACTTTTAACCTTCTGCAAAGGTCCATCAAATGTACAATATCTCCGTTCAATCCATCCCAATATACCATCTGTCACGGACAGCACAATAGTTAGCAGCAGAGGGAAATTCCAATGCAGACGGCAGCAGCAGCAGCACACCCAGTGGACATTAGAGGGAACTGTGAACACAGTGAAAGCTATATAGATATGTCAGGGATGTCCCTGACATTATTCCCCCCTCTTAGGAACATCCTCTGGACGATCCTCCAGGTTTGGTAGGGTGTCCATTATGGAAGGCTGATTTAAAGTAAGCCTATCGGATACAGGTGGTAGGCTTACACACATAGGTACCAGGAGGAGAGTCTGAACACTTGGACATGCAGAGTTGTTTCAAGGCTGGGGACCCGGGCACAGTCTGTAATACCCTGTGAGAAGGCTGAAAGGCAGATGCGAATTTCTCAGTAGATGTAAAAAGCAACTCTACTACTCAGATAAGCACACAGACGTTCATGAGGATTCTCTGCTACCGGCTGAATCTGGTCAAATGACAGCATGGATAGTAACTGAGGAGGCCAAAATAAAAGTTCAGATACAATCCTTTTGCAAAGATCTATTCCAGTTACACATAGCCATTTATCAATGACAGGCAAAGTGGCGGAATAGTTCTCTGCCATTGGATTGGCTGTCGGTAGGAGGTCACTATATTGGAACAATTGAGTGTCAGCATGCATCTACACAAATGGTGGAGGATCCATTAGCACAAAACTTGACCTTAAAATAGTAGTTGTGGGATCAGAAATGGGTACATCAGGCACTGCACAGGAATCAGTGAGGGGATTAGCCTCCTTAACCCAGTGAGGATGTCTCACCCAAACTCATCTTCCACTGGTTTGACAGCAAATCTTCCTAGGCATCGCGCTGTTATTTCTTCCTTGTTGCTGCCGTGACCATCTGTTTCTGGCTCAGTTTTATTGATCTCCAGCAGCTCAACCTTGGTGGAGCTCTTATCAACTCTGACTGCATCCTGTGGCATCACTCTTTCTTAATCATAAGATTTTTAGTCTTGTGCCTCTATTTCTCGATGCATTAATTTCTTCATATGAAAGCACAGCTGAATAACCAGTGATGCCTTTCTCATTGTGCGATAGCTGATACATCTGTCGCATTCTAGTCACAGACTGAATCTTGATAGTGGCGGCTTTCATAACAAGGAATCTCTTTCGGATCATGTGGGCCTTGTAAAATGACTGGATATGTACTGCACTTCTCAGTCGTAACTTCATTCATTTTTGTAAGCATTTTGTGGAAAGCAGACGGTAGCACTGAGACAGCATTGAGAATGCAGACAAGTAGAAAAGGAGTTCTGGCAACCTTTCAAAAGTTAATGAATAAATTGTTACCTCACTGTAAATATATGGATTTAGACGATGTAGTAATTCATAGTCCAAATTGTGACTCACATCTACAAAAGGTAGAGACAGTGTTAAAAATGTTTTTGCAGGTTGGTTCCTATAGCCCGTTAGCCTCGGCCTATAGCCGAGACTTGTAGGTCTCGGAACAAGTGTTCAGTTGGGTTGTCAGATGCAAAATTTCTTAGCTATGTGGTGGGTAGAGGGACTGTAAATTCCCAACTCAATAAGGTGGAAGCAATTGAAAAGTGGCCCTGTTCCCTTAGAAAGAAAAAGATTAGGATATTTTTAGGTATTATCGGTTACTACAGACGATTCCTACCCCATTTTGCAACCCAGGCTGCACCCCATTCCGACAGTAAAAGCAAGTTCACCCAACATGGTAAAATAGAGCAATAAAACACATACCCAGGTTTAGTGGACCCATATTTTTTAAAGAAATTTATCTGTTAACAGATGCCTCCGAAGTTGGCCTCGGAGCAGTCCTATTCCAGTTTGAGAAGAGAAACACCCCATCTTGTATCTAATCTGACCAATCCATCACACAAAGGCATCCACAAAGGATCCATCACAGGTGGGGGTGGAGTTATGGCTACACACGCCTTCCCAGGGGCAGGGCCAGGAGGGATCGGAAGTCCGAATGGGCCAATCACAGCAGTGCAGACTTTCAAATACATCTTAATGGGAGTAATGTTTTTATCCTTAAAATAGGATTAGGGAGGAGGCGCATGCGCGATGGTGAGGAGAGTAGCAGCCTAAGCTGAGAGCTCCCGCACCCGCCGCATAAAACAACGACAGACTAACATTTAAAAATCACTTTACCCGACAATAAATACTACGCACAAACAGGGGAATACATCAGGATGGCCCCACAACCTACCAAAAAAAAATCTACCGGCAACATGCGCAAGTATGTGAGCCGAGCCGCAACGCGGGGGGCCGAGGCTGAAATGGCGCCGGGCTCCATAGCGGGATCCGACTCCGATCGGGAGGAGGAGAGAGAGGACGCGGCAGGCCAGCTCCCGGTACGAAGATGCGACTTCGACCGGCTCTATGCCAATATGAGGTCGCTCTTCCGTGCCGAAATTCAAGAGCTTAAACAAGAAATCCAAGGCCTGGGAGAACGCACAGGGGCATTGGAAGACAGCATGGCGGCCTCCAACACTGCGGCGAGAAAGGCTGAGAAGAGAGCAAACCACCTGCAGGCGCAAATAGCGGAGTTGGCTGAGCGGCAGGAAGACGCGGAGAACAGAGACCGCAGAAGCAACCTCCGCATCAGAGGCATCTCTGAAGACGTGGCGGATATTAAAGACTTTATAACCCGCTGGCTGTCTGTGTTATTACCGGGGGTACCTGCGTTGGAGCTGGCAATGGATCGTTGCCACCGGGCCCTCCGGAGTAGGCCAGTGGCCTCCGACCACCCTAGAGACATTATCGCTAGGATGCACTATTATAGCACCCGAGAAGCTGCGCTCCAATCAGCCCGGGGCCCCGAGGCATGCAGTTTCGAAGGCACATCCATTCAACTATACCAGGATCTCTCCCCTATTACCCTGGCTCGCCGAAAGAAGCTCCAACCGGTTACGAAAATACTGCGGGACAGGGCAGTAAGATACAGGTGGACCTTCCCATTTGGACTACTGGTCCTGCGGAATGGGAAGGCCATCTCGATGAAGGAGCCGGAGGAAGCCCCAGAGTTCCTCCGCAACCTAGGACTGGAGGAAGGCCCTGTCTCAAATAACAACAGGGAGCGGAGTCCACCTGCAGAGTGGCAAAAATCCCCCAGCCCCAAAAACCGCAAGACCCGGGCGACAGAGGAGGAGGGGTAGAGCGGCGCCCTAAAAGACAAAGTTGAGTTGGCCACAGTTAGGCCCTAGTTTTTCCCTGACTCTCGCCAGAACTACCCTGAAAAAGTGCACAAAATGCACGGCAGACGTCCCAGCACGGACCGGAGATCTCTGGATAACTGCTCCTAAAAGAATAATAGACGCAGAGCCAAGGCGGCATCCTCTTACCTTAAGTGCCGGTCGTACCGAGGGAAAAGAATACCAGGAAATCCCCGTGACACGCAAGACCAAGAAGATGGCGACGCCAGACCGCATGGAGGGATCACCAGCACCTACCGGAAGTGGAGGTCGTTTCGGCGGGAAGAGCCCACGAGGAGACATCCGCTTCCCCCGACGTCCGGCGACTCAATGATGGCACCCGGAAGGACGTCACCGGAAGCAGCGAGACGGCCATCTTGGATGGGGCACACCCCATCGGACACAGGAAATCCCGCGATGCTCCGGCCTCCGGATGCCAGTTGCCACCGGAACCGGATGTGCAGCCCTGGCAGGGATAGAGCTATGACTATAGCGGCAACAGCCGATCTCTCCCTCGCCCTTCCCCTCCCCTTCCTCTCCCCGGCTGTGAGGGGGGAGCCCTCGGGGACGGGGGGAGAGGGGGGCACCCCGAAGGGCGAATCCTCAGGACCGGGCATGTTTTCCATGCGCCCCCCCCCCACACATCTCCCCCCATGGGCAGGCCGAACGATAAGGTTAAAGCTGGAAGCACTTGGCCCGCTGCGGCGCATAAGTAGGGGGGGGTAGACCCACAGACTCTTCCCCCCCCCCCCCCCCACGATCAAACTTACCAGCTACTTGCCCACACGCACACCCCCCCCCCCACGTTCAAACTTACCAGCTACTTGCCCACATGCACACCCCCCCCCCTCCCCCTCCTGCCTCCCCCCCCCTTGCCTCCCCCCCCCCCCCTCCTGCGCATTAAGTCAATGCAAGAAGCATGAGCACCCAGCTCTTTAACAAACACAGACAAACACTTTAGACATGCAGACCAGGGTTGTGGCCTACAGAGACCAATCATAGATAATAAACACACCCTTGCCCAACACCCATCATGCGGGGCCATGGTTCGCCCCCTCCTCCCCCCTCTCCCCCCTCCCCCTCCCCCCCCCTCCCCGCTCCCCCCTCCCCGCTCCCCCCCTCCCCCCCCCCTCCCCGCTCCCCGCTCCCCCCTCCCCCCCCCGCTCTCCCCCTCCCCCCCCGCTCTCCCCCTCCCCACCCCCAGCTCTCCCCCTCCCCCCCCTCCCTCCCCCCACTCTCCCCCCCCCCTCCCCCCCCCTCCGCCACTCCCCTCTTCCCCCCCCCCTCCACCACCGCCACCCCGCCTCCCCCCCCCCCAAAAAAAAAAAAAAAAAAAAGAAAAGAAAAAAAAGAGAGGATAAAAAAAAAAAAAAGGGAAGAAATACATAACAGTCACAATACCGCCAAGCTAATAGCATCCTTGGATAGGCACACACAGGTTACCCTAAACAACTGGCAAGGGGGCCACGATAATATCCAGGCGAGCAGACACAAAGCTGAGGCACAAAGAGCTGACCGAGGATGCAGCAGTTATAGGATTAGAGGGCGAATTAACAGGGAGACTAAAAGTTTCCGAAGCCAAGGGGACAGCGAGGGCATAAGGGAAAATATGTTATGAAGTTGTTGTTTACCATGCTATTAAAAAGAAAGTTATTTGTTCAAAGGCGGAGGCGGGATGCGCTATGCCCGCCATCGACATGGGACTCCAAGCGGGATCCTGGGTCTTAGCCCCAGGGAGACCCGCACAAGACCCCACTGGGCCGGTACATCTGGGACGAGAGCCCACCCCCACAGGTGGAGGTGAGGTGCCTAGGTCTGGACCCCCAGAAGGGGCAGTTATGGTACCCTGGGAGGACTACTCTCATTGGGTCACCAAATGTTTATGTCATTATTTCTTTGTTATGTGTTCTACCCCTATGTCTGCTCCCTTTTGTTTCCCCCGCTCCCAGGCCAAAGACACACGAGGACGCACTCTTGGCTCCAGACGTCCTTGGACAACTAGACAACATGGGTCCATCATCCAGACCGCCACCGTTAAGAGTCACACAAAAAGCACAAATGGGTAGGGACCTCACAATCATATCCCACAATGTGAAGGGGTTTAACAGCCCCCAGAAACGTCGACTGGCCATGACTGACTATAGACGACTGAACCCGGACATTATCATGTTACAAGAAACACACTTCTCCCGACGCCACTCCCCTAAGTTTATTGACAGTAGATATCAGACCTGGGTGTCAGCCGCAGCAAATAAAAAAAAGAGAGGAGTCGCAATTCTATTGCACAACCGCCTATCATTGGATATAACCATCACAAAGAGGGATGCTAACGGTCGGTTCTTAATAGTGGTCGGGACCATTCGTGGCCAGCCACTCACTGTAGCAAATGTATATGCCCCCAGCGACCGCGCAGACTCCTTCTTTGATCGTTTTTTCACGACCCTTCAGAGAATAGCACAGGGTGCTATAATTTTAGGTGGGGACTTTAATCATACTCTCGACCCTCACACGGACAGATGCACTGTAGGCGGACTTAAAAATCCACAGGGTAGAGCTGCCTGGATCAGGGGCCTCCAGGCCAACAACCTGGTTGATATCTGGCGCGAGCAACACCCAGGGGAAAGAGAATACACATTTTACTCCCACCCACATGACCGCTATAGCAGGATAGACTACCTCTTTGTGACCAACAGAATGGTTTCGCAGATCGCCCACACGGGAATCCATGATATTTCATGGTCAGATCACGCACCAGTAGAGCTGCGGTGCACAGATTATGTGCTTGACAGGCCCGGAGCGACATGGAAACTCAATGAGTATCTAATTAAAATCCCTGAGGTGGCACAATCAATAGAGGGAAAAATCAGGACATATTTTGACGAGAACACGGGTAGCGTGGCGTCTCAGTCTATCCTATGGGAGGCCCATAAGGCGACACTCAGAGGAGAACTCATAGGGATTGCTAGTAGGCGGAAGAAAGAAAGGGAAAAAAAGATTCACACTTTACAATCAGACCTAAAAACCCTCTCCGCCCTACACAAACAAAATAAACAAGCCCAAACCCTTAAGGCATGGCTAGATACCAAAACGCAACTAAATTTACTGATGGCCTCCCGAGCTGAGAAGGAGCTGACCTGGTCTAAACGGAAATTCTATGAACGTGCCAACAAGCCAGATACCCCGCTTGCCCGTAAACTCCAGAATAGGAGTAATAACTTCCACATACAGTCAATTCGAACTAATAAAGGTGGCCTCACTTCTGACCCTAAACAAATTGTCGAAGATTTCAAAACATACTATGAGACCCTATATGATGGGGCGAAGGTCTCCCATTGTGAGACCACTCATAGGCAGCTGAAGACGTTTCTGAAAGAGGCAAATTTGCCCAGATTGAGCAGATTGGAAAGGGACGCGCTGCAGGTGGATTTCTCAGGTGAGGAAATATCTGAGGTAATCAAATCACTGAAGTCATCGAAGGCCCCAGGCCCCGATGGTTTCTCTAACTTATATTACAAAAAATTCCGGAAATTATTAGTCCCTCACCTGACTAGGCTATATAACACATTCTTAGATGGGGCCCCTATCCCGAGCCAAATGCTCCAAGCGTCCATATCAGTGATCCCCAAACCAGGGAAGGACCCAGCTGACTGTAAGAGCTATCGACCAATATCGCTGATCAATTCTGATACTAAATTTTTTTCCAAACTATTGGCAAACCGTTTAAACACGGTAATGCCCAAGCTGGTCCACCCAGATCAGGTAGGGTTCATCTGCGGGAGGCAAGCGGCAGATAATACTAGACGGATCATAGACTTAATAGATTTGGCCCAGAAACAGAATAGCCCGTCTATGGCACTTAGCTTAGATGCCGAAAAAGCCTTTGATCGAATTGATTGGCCCTACCTTAAAGAGACGCTTGGGGAGTTCGGCGTGGGAGGGAGAATGCTGAGCGCCATTCTAGCTCTGTATCATGAACCGAGGGCGAGGGTCCAGCACCAGGGCTTCCCCTCGGAGGAATTCCCGATACAGAGTGGCACCAGACAGGGTTGCCCCCTGTCCCCACTACTATTCGCGCTATGCATAGAGCCCTTGGCGGCACATATTCGTAATAACCCAGATATAACAGGAATCCAAATTCATGACCAGTCACACAAGGTGGCCCTGTATGCGGACGACATTATCTTAATGTTAACAAAGCCCCTTACCTCCCTGCCAAACGTCTTCAGCCTACTAGATAAATTTAATAAGATCTCGGGGTTCAAAATTAACCAAACTAAGTCAGAAGCTCTAAATTTAAACCTGCCAAAGGCTACCGCAAAATTGATAGAACTAAATTTTAACTTCAAATGGCAAGTCTCCTCGATTAAATACTGTACCTAGGGGTTAATATCACCAAAGAATATAGCGCCCTATACAAAGCTAACTACCCCAGACTGATAAGGACCCTATTGGAGGATCTCAGACTCTGGTCAGGCTATGCAGTCTCCTGGATCGGCAGGATCCAATGCCTCAAAATGAACCTCCTCCCCAGAATCCTGTACCTATTTCAGACACTTCCGGTGCAGGTGGCCAGGGCTGACATCCTCCGCCTGCAGTCCTCAATGGTGAAATTCGTCTGGGGTAATAAGAAGCCCCGTATCAAAGCTAGTATATTAATTCGCCCAACACTACGAGGAGGACTAGGGGTACCTTGCTTGTTGGCCTACTTCCGAGCAGCACAATTGACTCAAATAGTACAGTGGCACTTGCCGACGGTTCTCCGGAGGTGGGTGGAACTGGAACGTAATTGTAGCTCCCCGGTGGAGTTACAGGATTTAATCTGGCTTCCACAGCGAGTACAAAAATCCATGGGGATACCGCTTGCGACTATGAGGAGCTCGTTGGCAGTTTGGAGGGACACCAGACTCAGATGTGCGCTTACCACCCAGCACACATATATGACCCCGTTTGTAGGGAACCCTGATTTCGCCCCGGGCATGCCAGGTGGACATATGGGGGCCTGGAAAACAAAGGGCCTCACAAGGCTTCTACATCTGAAAGGTAGCCCGCTACTTAAATCATTTGACCAAATTAAATCTGAGACCGGGATATCAAACTCCGAATTCTTTAGATACCTTCAGGTTAGAGCCTTCTATAATAAAATCCCTAAACGCCCGAAGCGTACCAATTTCGAGCAGCTGTGTTCAAGAGGAACGGACACCTCGGGACTTACTTCTACGATCTACAGAGCGGTAGTCTGCCCTGAGACCACAGACGATACCAAACTGACTTATAGACAGGCATGGGAAACCGACTTAGGGGAGACCCTAGAAGACAAAGACTGGGACACTATAGTGCTGGCGGCGGCCAAAAGCTCGATCTGCACAACCCTGAAGGAGAACGCATATAAAGTCCTCATGAGGTGGTACCTCACCCCAACCCGATTAGCAAAGTTTGTGAAAGGTTACCCCCCATTGTGTCCCAAACAATGTGGGGAACAAGCAGACTTGCTGCACATGCTGTGGGGTTGCACCAAAGTGGCACCTTTATGGGAGGAAATCCAAAATTGGCTAGAGAGAATTCTCGGAAGACCGGTCCCCCTGGACCCCTGGCTGTTCCTGCTGGGCAGGCGCAGGCGGGGGCTAGGCAGACCGGCACAAAAACTGATTGCACATTTTGCAACAGCCATGAGGTGCGAACTCGCGGCATTGTGGAAGCAACCAGACTTACCCACGATGATGAAAATTCGGAACAGAATCTGGTATGTTTGCCGGATGGAACAATTGACGAGTCTGGTCAATGACTCCGGCACAAATTTTCTAAAAGTATGGGCCCCTTGGCTAGACCAATCTGACATCCCTGGGGTGAATGCCACCAACATTCTGCAGTGATAATAGAAGATGCGTTCTCCTTCAGGGCAGCGGCACAGACAACGATAGTTTAGAACACCGATAGGGCAGACACGCGATGACCACGCAGAGACGGGCAGTCGGCTCCCTCGAAACAATTATAGTGCCGGTGGCTCAAGAGCACAATCCGGAGACACATTCCATCTGGCCGTCCTAACTGGCCGTCTTACTTGGCCGCCCCCCCCCCTTTCCTCCCCCCCCCCCTTTTTTCTTTTCCCTAAGTCTGTCCTGTACGTCTTGTAAGTCTGTAATTTTATTTCTCCCGCAGTTGATGCTGTAAAATGAAATGTTGGGCTATGGGGCACTCATATAAGATAGTGGGTTGTCAGATATTGTGTGAACTGTACCCTGACCCAATAAAGAAATTTTTTGTTGAAAAAAAAAAAAAAAAATATGCAAAAAAAAAAAAAAAAATAGGATTAGGGAATTTAACCCATACAGCGGGATATCCATCTGATGATCAAAGGCAGAGGTGGGCTTAACCTTTAATGTGCGATTGTCAAAGATTGGACTTCGGCTGGAGTGGATCCCAGTGGCAGGAACAGCAGGGAACGTGGTAGGGGTCACAAGCAGAGGTCAAAGGCAGACGGCAGATAGCATAGTCGGGTCAAAAGCAGAGGTCAGAGGCAGGCGGCAGATAGCATATTCGGGTCACAAGCAGAGGTCGGCAACGAGGAGACTGCAACAGGACAATAGCAATAGCACAGCAGTAAACACAAGAACCTAGCAAGAGCTGAGGAACCAGTATTAACAGGCAAGGGAGGAACAGGAAAGGGAGGTTTATATATGCAGGCTGAGAGGTAGAGCACAGGCGCAGAGGTGTCAGATTTCAGGGTCTGGAATGTTCCTTAGTTTAGCAGCAGCAATCCCAGTGGACAAATATCGGCACTGCAGGCTAGAACAAGACATTGAGAGAGCAGCAGCAATCCCAGTGGCCAAGCATGGATATAGCAGGCTTAGAACATGACAGTGATTGCCATGCTGTCTTTTCTGTAAAACTGAGTTTTCAATTGCCGAAGATGCAGAAGTGAAATGCGTAGGGCCGTGATTTGCTCAGTTCTTTGACGAGGTTGAAAGGAATCAGATGCTGGACACCTTACCTGGTGGATGCGGACACGGGATCGAGGCGGAGTGACAGATGGCTTCGTATCCATTCCGCTCAACTGACGTGTAATCCTCTAGGGAGACGGTGGCGTCCGGGGCAGGAGCCCTTTCCTCCCTCATGTTGGTTTTTACCTTTGTAGATGCCAGTGTTCATGTTCTACATTTCTGGTATTATAAACATATTTTTGACTATCTTTTCCTGTGTACTATCTTGCATTCTGGGAGAGGCGAAGCTTACCTATCTGGTCATAGGCATCTAACATCTAAGTACAAGAAGTAGTAAGTAGGAAGAGCCGTCTGTGAAGCTCAAAGGCAGTCCACCCGATGGCAAAAGCCTGATGTAAACATGAATGGAGATGAATGGAGCATGGAAAGAGGGGAGAGAGGGTTGAAGAGATCACTGCTAGAAAGTCTATAACAATTCAAATGTCAGCTGCATAATATACAGTGTTGTGGGAATCGGTATGGAGTGTGCTAGTAGTCACGATGAAGCCGTCCTCCGTTGCTCTCACTCTCTCTCCCCATGTCACGTGTACCAAGAGGGATAGAGACGTCACTCCCCGGCGCAGGCATGATCCAAAGGCAGCAGAGAAGAAGTAAAAGACCGATGCAACAGCCGCTCCAAGATACTGGGACTCACCAAAAGTTATTTAAAAACTGAAATTCTTTATTAAACTACATAAAAAAGGGGGTCACTTAGGACATACAAAAATAGGGGAACCTCCTCCCACACGTTTCGGGCATAGACTGCCCTTTCTCAAGGAGTACAAGAACCTGTGATTACACACCAATGCCTGTTTTATTTGTGATCATATGAGTTTTGGCATCAAAAGATTTAGTCTCGTGAATTACCTGATTTATTTGCAATTTTGCACAATGTACTTTCCTTCTTTTTTTTTTATATTCAATGATTCTACGCTCCACAGTGTAAAGAAAATTCATCACGCAAGAACTACACCGACGATCTAATTTGGGGTTCAGAGCAGCTGTATCTGTATTTCAATGTACAGCTCAACCCCCTTATAATGCTGTGCTTGGGGTCCAAAGAATCACATCGCGTTATAAGCGGATCGCGTTAGAAATAATATACAATTGTATGCATTGTACAATAAAGTATTTAAGATCCCAATAATCATGCTGTAAAGTATTTATAAATACGAAAATTGGGAGCCATGCTTGCAACGCATTATAAGCGGATTCGCGTTGTAACGGATCGCGTTATAACGGGGTTGAGCTGTATTTCCTAATCCACCATCTCACAGTATTATTGATATTTTCCACTTGAGTTAGTCACTTCATTATTATCACTTTAGAAAGAACGTACAATTGTTTTGACCTTTTTAAATGGCTGACCCAGATATTACATGTTTTCATGAATTGTACTAAATTTCCTCATCATGGCTCTGCGGTTCCGAATTTGAGCACAATGGAATCACCTACTGTCTTCAGAAAAGCCGCTTGGGGGTGTTGTGGCTCTTTGCCCTAGCTGTGGTCTCCTTCCTGGCATTTGCTGAAGTCTTTATGATAGCCCTACCTCAGGCCTTTCCTCACGCCTGATTATTTCTTGTGCCATAAGCTGTTATTCAACAGCCACGTTAGTTTCAGTGACTCCTGTGAAGGTAAAGGTTCGAAGGTTAGGATGACAGTTTTTTCACCAGATGATTGTCTTTGGTGCCCCTCAGAGATTTCTTCTTCATCAGAACTTAGTTACTGGAGGTTGTACAACCTGGCCATGTTAACACCAGGAGGGACCTACTGTATGGAATAAATAATCTAATATATTTTAGCAATTCACCTTTGTATAATTTTATACTTTTTAGGAATATTTTTTTTATATCTGTTTTTATGTGATATGTAAGGTTAAATTATAGAATTAAAATGATACCTTTTAACGTTATATGTTATTGTATATAGACAACTGTTTTCTGTTCTCCCCCATATTGTTCCTAGAACTATTATGCATTAAAATTGACTAAATGTGTGAATTCAACTTTGCTAGTTTAAGGCTGCTGAAAAAATTACATTATAGTGCTATTTCAAACGCTTACAGTTTAAATGTGTTTGTAAACTGTGCTACAGTAACCTACAAGGGATGAGCTATGGCCGTGTATCCCCATATGCCCTCTATAATTTCATCATGAATTACCTTTTTAATTATGTAACAAGAACTGTAGTACAGATTTAGGGGGGGCAGCGGGTTATCCGCCACCTGTTTCTCTCCTGTGTCTGTGCTCTTGTCCCATTTTCTCTTTCACTTTCCTCTTTAAACTGGAAAAGCGCTTCTGACTGTGTAGCACAGCCCTTGGAAACACACCTATACTGTTGACTTAGTCAGCAATATTGCGCCAGTGTTGGTTCTTAATTGATATGGAGGTCTGGTGCATGAAGCGCCCATGATGTGATTGTCACAGGGAGACCAGATCTTAACACCAGAATCAAGGCATCAGACAGGACATAGCAGTCCAATAAAGAATATTTATTCTTGCTGAAGCCAGCAAACACAACACAAATCACAATCAGAGTTTATACTCACCAAAACAGGGAATATTGGGGGAATCCTTGGCTTACCCGGGGTTTGATTCCACTCCTGTGGGGGTAGGGACCATCCAGACCTCTGGTGCAATACGCAGCTGAGAACTTTTAAATTATCCACTCAAAGGTCCTGCTCTGCTTTTACAACAAGTCACAGTCCCACAGCACAGAAGCACTTTTATATCCCCCGCTCGGATTAACTCCCCGCCTCATTTTCAGGGTTCTCCAGCACAGCTTTGGAGCACACTGCTTAGTCCAACTCCACAACAGGATCATAATGAGGCTTGGAACTCTGATCGGGTTTCCCTTACATAGATTCCTCACTGCCATAGGAAATCATGGTAGACGGGCAGCGGCCAATCACTGCGTGGATGCTGCACGGGAACCAATCAGGAAGCGAGGCTCACCTGCATTGGGCAATCAGGGCTGGAGGTGGGCAAGTTAAAGGACAGAGGGAAAAATATTAATGGGCCAATGGGAGCAGCGCTTACCAGAATGAGCTTGGCAATGGCTTCCCAGGCAGGCAGGTTATTCCCCGCTGGGCTCTGCACCGTGATATCTGGGGGAACAGCCAAATTATCCTCTTTTCTGGTGTATGGCCCTTTGGCCAGATCTCCGCCCCCGACCACTCTCCCTTTGTTCCCTGCACCTCTTCTACCCTTTCAGTCCCAGCTAGTTCTCCGGACATGCAGGCTGCACAAAAGTTTTACCAACCCTGAATGTACAGTGACCCCGGAATAGGCTTTATAGTGTGCATAATCACATGTTTATGCTTCAGGTACATTTATATACACAGGAATAAAATAATTGCAGTTACAGGGTAGGCAAGTGGCTACCGGGCATATTAAAACGGGGTAGCCCCGGGGTCTGGTGGCCAGATGAGGACATTTAGAGGTCATGGACTGGGCATAACCTTTATTATACTTGTGCTTAGGCCCCTTTACGTCACAGTGATCATAGACCTCAATAATGTTTTCTACAAGAACTAAGTTCTCGTTGTCAAAAAATTTCACATTTCTCAATCAGTCTCTCTTCAGCTTCACTAATGGCTTGTGGTGTTTCTGTATGGGCTTGTTGCTGAGCCCTGACTCCCTGATCACTCCACCCAGTCCCATCTGCTCTTTTCTCCTTTCCTCCCCTCCAGTCTCCTTAACCTGCTCTACTTCTCTTTTTCCTGTCTCCCACCTGTTCTAAGCTTCTCCTCCCCCAATCATCCTCTCACCAAAGTCTCACCATGCCTTCTCTCTCCTGCACTCTTCTCATCATCACTCCCTCCAATCCTCCTCTCCCCACTGCCTCCATGCATCCTCTCACTACCACTCCCTCTACTCCTCTTACATCACTCTCTCCACTCCCCCTCTAACCATCACTCTCTCCACTTCTCCTCTCACCACTCCCACTAAGCTGCCTCACACCTGCGCTCCTCTAATCACCACTTCCTACACACCTCTTCTCACCATTCCCACTACACCTCCTCTCACCTCCACTCCTCCTCTTACCACTCCTGCTATGCTTCCTCTCACCACTACTCCCTCCACTCCTCTGACCAACATGCAGTCAACTCCTTCTCTCCTTCATCTCGAACAACAATCACACACTAGCAATTGAACACAAGAATTGTACCATACTATCAAACAACAAAGATGACTCAATTGCAAATATGACAATATACAAATAATACACAAGCACTCACACTCACACTCACAAACTACAAATAGCACAGGATAACTCCCTCAGAAATCTGAAATGTCCATAAAAACTAACAACCAACTTCCAACTCTTTATGGCCTTTGTGGTCTCTCTCCCTCTCAACAGTATGGTCAGTCAACTTAGCCTTATACAGCTATACATGCATGCTAATATCACGTACACAACAAAGTCTGCCAACATTTCCTCCATTTTTGCTGGTGTTAGGTATACCACTAGACTTATCACAGGTCTTACAGAATGTGTTAGTATCGGTCACGCATTTGTTTTTTACTTTTCAAATGTTCATGCACATGTATTTTTCTTTGAATGGAAAGTGATATTACTCTGTTTTATCTGAGTTTGATGACTCTAGGCCTATGTGACCTTCCCATATTGCTCTGTGTGTAACAATGCTACATAATATGTAGTGTGTGCACAATATTTCGTTTCTATGACAAAAAAAAGAATGTACTCCAATACATATCTAGTATCAGTGTAATCAGGGGACACAGGGCAGTAATATTTATTATTTATTTTAATTAAATTAATTTATTAGTTAGATATACCTGGGACAAATGAAGTAAATAAGTAGATTCCCCCCCCCCCCACACACATGTATAACATCATATCTTTGTCACATGATATGCAATCCACCAGAGACAGATACCAATAAAAACCCAACTTGTCCTGAGGTACCTGTTAATCTGCTTATGGGAATTATACTTAAACAAATGTACTGTATAGCAAATGTTTGAAAATCTGTTTGACCTGGTACTGAAGTGGTTAATATAAAGCAGGCATTCATATTCTGCTAACATAATTCCTATTACAGACCAGTGGGAGGTGAGAGAGTGAAAAAACATGATATAGAAAGCACACTTTATAGTCTATACATACTGTTGAAATATTAAGGAGATCTGTGCTAAGAAGAGTTTACACTGTAAATAAGTAAGATACTAGTCATTTAATGTGAAATCACTCAAAAGCTTCCACTATGTAGAGATATGAAACCCATTTTTAGCTTCCCTCTAATAGTTACACATTCAGTCCCTTACTGCCAGTACTTAATGTATCTAAAACATTTGATGAGCATTAGCAGAACAATTAATGTGGTCAAGGATTATCATTTTGGTTACTATTGTTGGATAAATACAAGCATAGCAGGCAGCACAAAATCAATATGGTTTGTAATTGTCCCTGTGGAACTTCCTAAAAGTATATTTTTTTCAGAGGTAAATGGGCCTGAAAGAGATACTCAGTTCATTACGCATCATATTATGCTCATTTTTGTCAATATTCATTTATCTTACTCTCTTCTTCTGTACATAAAATGCTGCTTTTATATTTTCGACAGGCCAGGTTCCCACCGACTGGTTGCACAGAATATTAATTCCAACAACCTGTGAAATATAGATTCATACTCACTAGAGCGAGGGATGGCCATTACTTATTAGATACTAAGCCTTTACTGCATTCACAACCGGCGATAAACCGATCTCTGCGTATAGAATTTTATGTTTATTATTCCTTATACCGATAAAAGAGAGGGAACAGATTGTCTCTATGATGGACTTCATTTCACGTAACAAAATACCTGGCTGGATCAGCACTCTGTAATAAAAAAAGGATAAAGATGAATAGATTAAAAGTAAATATACTCACGTATTCCTTTTAGTATCAACTAGATCAGCGGTGCGCAAACTGGGGGGAGCGAGACTGCCTGCGGGGGAGGGCGCACGGTTTACAGAGGCCCCGCGCACTTCCCAAAGGCACTTAAATTAAGTGCCGGGGAGCTGCAGGGCCACTGTAAACCTTTACTTACCTTGGCTCCACACGCGTCGCCATCCAACATGGCGTCAAAGGACGCTGCGAGGTCATGTGACGTCACATTGTTATTGCAACGTGACGTCATGACACGGAGCCGAGGTAAGTGGGGGTGAGGGGGGGCGGGGGGTGAGGTGACCACTGGCAGGGGGGCGCAGGGAAAAAAGTCTGCGCACCCCTGAACAAGATTTTTTCTTTAATGTACAGTAAAATACAATAATCAAGAGGGATTAGTCTGCAGACACACACTGTTACAACAGCAAAATAAGCAAAGTTTCAAAGCCCCGGACCCTTCTTCAGGCTTAAAGTAGAAATCTAGTTGATACCAAAAGGAACACATGAGTGTATTTTTCCCCTCAATTATGTATCCTTTTTTCGATTACTGATTGCTGATCCAACCAGGTATTTTGTTATTACATGGTGCCCATCGGTATGGACACAGGGTCATAGCACCTGTTGATGTTGCTATTTCACAAACCGGTAAGTTCAAGTTCTACCATTTTGTTTACTTCATATCTCGTAATTCATGGCCTCTTGTGAACAGTAAAACTTGTTCCATATTTTTCTGGTTCTTGTTACGTATATTCTGGAGCTACACAGATGTATGGTAGTATATTGGGGTGGATGCAAGGTGGCGGTGAGCGCAAGATGTTAATCTCGAAAAATAAAGTGACAATGATATACACAGATGATTAGTGCATGTATTGAATGTCTCTTTGTTTTTCGAGATTAACATCTTGCGCTGACCGCCACCTTGTATCCATTGCCGTTATAAGAAGATTCCGGGTTCCATCTTCTTCTTGGTCAAGCTGCAGAACTACGACAAGGGCTAGTATATACATACTTCTTTGGTTTCTACACTAGCCCACCTGTGTTACACTTCCACACGTCACACAAGGTAGGGAGCGCCCCAGCTTTGTTTTTGTTCCAGTATATTGGGGTGTCCTGATGCCCTTGTTGGTAATAGTCCAAAATAGGTGCACTCACGATACCAGGTAACAAATCGGCATGGGTGCACAGCAACAATGGTCCCGCTGGATGTAGAGCCACAGGTAGATAAAATAGAAAAAGAGGCACTCCACTGGTCTTCCAAAGATTATAAAATGTATTGCACATGCATCAATGTTTCGGTCCACTTGTGAACCTTTGTCATTTTGACAAACGTTCGCAAGTGGATTGAAACTTTGATGCTTGTGCAATAAATGTTATAATCTTTGAAAGACCAGTGGAGTGCCTCTTTTTCTATTTTTGCCCTCGTTGGTAATACAGCTAAATATATGTTCTTGTGTAGATTAAACTGCATTGTTATGCAGTTTGTAGGAGGATGTGCGGAGAGGTATGCAAGGGAGACTTGTTAAGGTGAAATTAAATAAGGCTTTTATTGTGCCTGTTTCCTTAACATCAGAAAATCATCCAAACAAGGGGTCAAACAAAGCTTCTATTCACTTGGGAGTATTTCTAGTGAAACCTATGCAGTCCACAACTCCCTTTAGATAAGCATGTCTCCCAGCCCCAAACATATATCTTGATATGAGCAGATATACCAAAAGTCTGATAAAGGAAAGTCTTATCTGTTTCTTGTAGTTGGAGGGAAAGTCTTCTCTGTTCCTGGGTTGCTGCCTTTTTCCTCAGGTTTTGTCAGCATTCAGGTTTAGAGGTGCTTTCCCCTGTGTCTTGCAAGCAGCACTGCTGTTTCTTCTGGCAGGCTCAAGACATCTGTCCCCATGGTCAGTCTCACAACTTGTGAGACTCAGGAACAATCTCCCTTCCTGTCTCAAAAGACAGGCTTTTCTAAGAAGCTAATCAGGCAGGTAGTGTTGGATAATTGACTACCAGCAGTTAACCACCACACTGCTGGATTAGAGGCACATTTCCTGAACAGGGATAACTCCCCTGTTACACAGTTTAAATTCAACCACATTAAACTAACAAAAACGTTTGGGAAGAAATAATACATAGATACAAGTTATTATGTGTGGTATCCATATTTTGTGTTACTGACATAAAAGGAGTCAAAAGAAGCAAGGGACAAACTTAACTGCAATGTAAAATGCTAAAGCATTGGATTTGCATTCAATATAAGTATACAGGGAGCACTGAAACATCTGTAATACTACCTTATCCCTTGAGAACTGTTACAGCAAACAAATTAGAAATCCTGGTAGTGCAGGTTGCTGAAGTTACCAGCAGTAGACATTAAAGAGAAGTGTATAAATAATGCAGTTACAAACAATGTAGTTATGAAATGTCTGACTTTTGATGCTAAATAAGAAGAAAGAGGGGGTCAAGGGTCGTATTTACCAAGCAGAGCAATACCAAAAGATATCTGTAACAGGGTGAATATAAAACACCAGCCCTATGCCTGGCCGACCTATGTTTAGGTCTGCAGTGCAGCAGTGACCAGGTTAAATTTCAGCTGGGAAAAGGTTTGGTTAATTGGTCAGGTCCCAGCTGCCTTGTTAAGTGGCTTTAAAATCCCAGGCTGCACACACATGCCTGGCTGTCTGAACCAGTGAGAGACTGGAGCACTGGAGGAAAATAGCTTGCTAAAAAGTTTGTCTTATCCTGGTATATATTGTTGCTTATTGCTACTCTGAACTTTAAACAGCCCTTGTGGGGAAAAGGGCAAAGCCCTGCTCGGGACTTATTTTCTGTTTGTTTGCATATGCTGAAAAGAAGCTGTATGATTTTTGTATGCGATATTGTGAGGCTGAACTAAACAAGTCCATTCTAAGAAACCCACGTGTTGTGTCATTGACCCTACAACATATGGTGTCAGATACTGAGAGGCGCAGACAAAAAAACGGACGCTTACCTTAAGATATTAGTACAGGGTGGAGAGTACAATAAAATACTTAATCCAAAACCAATGTATGTAGTCTTTCACAGTGGGATCCGTAGCTTGCGGTGAGTTCCTCTGCTCGACCCCAGAGAGGGGTATCCAAACCCTCAGAGTATACGAAAACGAAGAGAAAAAAGGGGGAGCAAAGGATTAGAAGAGATTGACCTATATTAGCAGTACTGAGATGACTTAATGGAGTATCTAGCTGTTTAATAAAGGTGTGGTGATGAATTGACAATTGTTTGTAGTCAAATACTCACACGGCCCTGAGTGAGCACATATGTATAAAGGTATCTTGCTTCTGACAGCTTCTTCTTAGCCCAAGAGGCTGGTTAAGTTCGGATGGGAATGGAGGGGGGGGGGGTTAAAATATTAGTAATCATAAATTACTTACACGGCCATGTGTAAGCTCAATCCTTTGAGAGATTACTATGTCCCATCACTTCTGAACCCGGACGCGGAAGACAGCGCAGCTGGAAGGCGACCTGCTACCACGCCGACAGGAGTGCCACGGGGTTTTTTAACATCATTTTGTGAGTGTTTTTTTCTATTTATATGTTTAATAAACTTCTATCTTGACCAAAGATTGTCACTGACCCCCTGCTATCATTTCACCCCACACATCCCCGTTTCCTGAACCGGGGAGGGGGGGAGGATTGGAACGTGTGAGGGAAGGGGAACCCCCATCCAACACTCTGCCCACCAGCAGCTGAACACACGGTGCCACGGAATTACCACGGGAATTACCACGGGAATTACCACGGACGGGTCCACTAGAGGCACCTCATAGTAATCTCTCAAAGGAGCCGTGTAAGTAATTTATGATTACTAATATTTTAACCCCCCCCCCTCCATTCCCATCTGAACTTAACCAGCCTCTTGGGCTAAGAAGAAGCTGTCAGAAGCAAGATACCTTTATACATATGTGCTCACACAGGGCCGTGTGAGTATTTGACTACAAACAATTGTCAATTCATCACCACACCTTTATTAAACAGCTAGATACTCCATTAAGTCATCTCAGTACTGGTAATATAGATACTGAGAGGCCCCTGCATTTGAAGAGCCACATCAAGAAAAAAAATTTAACATTTTTTAAAAGAGTTTCTGTGCGAACAGGCCAAACAGCAGGGACTGCTAATGCAGGAACAGGCCAAACAACAGCAACTATTCATGCAGGAGCAGGCCAAGCAAAACCAATTACCACTGCAGCAACAAGCACAGCTCCTCTGCCAGCAGCAGGCAGCACAGGAGGAAAACCAGGTCAGGCAAAACCGGGAAATGGCCAAACTACTGGTTCGGTCCCCTACTGCTGCTGGGCCAGAACTTCCAAGTAACCCCCCAGTTCTCCTGAGGAAAATGAGTCCGGCCGAGGACCCTGAGGCATTTCTATTGACATTTGAAAGGGTTGCCGAGGCCCAGGGTTGTGTTTAGATTGCTGGAAAGAAAAAAGCTTTGTGGTGCTCTTTAAACATAGACCCCAAAAGTTGTCAAGTTCATTGAGACATAAATGTCATAAATTGTATCCTCGAAGTATCCCATATATAAGGGTGACCACCTATAGAATAAGAAAACCTATTCCACTAGATATCAATGAACTGGAAGAGTACCACCTCTTGAATGGTGAGTACTCACACTTGCTAGTGTCCAGCCAAATACATTGAATAGGAATGTTGCGGTGTAAACTGAGTAATATAACTCACTTGTTTGTAGGATGGTCCTCAGGGGATTTGATCTTCGCAGGTGTGTGCTGCCTGTACTCCATAGAAGTCAACAGGATTCACAAAGGAGAGTTGGAGCACTACTACAAAAAAACGATTGCTAGAGAGCGGGTCCCAAAAAGTAAAAGGTTTAATGGATCAGAGCATGGTTAACAAGAAAAACGAGCCCTCAGGCCCCCACCAACGCGTTTCGAGCTTCCGCTCTTTCTCACGGTGTATAGACCTAGGTGTATACACCTTGAGAAAGAGCGGAAGCTCGAAACGCGTTGGTGGGGGCCTGAGGGCTCGTTTTTCTTGTTAACCATGCTCTGATCCATTAAACTTTTTACTTTTTGGGACCCGCTCTCTAGCAATAGTTTTTTTGTAGTAGGGCTCCAACTCTCCTTTGTGAATCCTGTTTAGATTGCTGGGCAACCGCATTGCCCCTGCTCCTCATAGGAGAAGCCCAGGACTCATATCAGGGCCTACCAGCGGATCAGGCTTTGGACTATTAACAAGTAAAAGCCGCTATACTAGATCGCTTCGGCCTGACCCCAGAAACCTACCGGCAGCAGTTCCGGAACTTGAAGTACACATCTAAGATGAGACCCCATGTTCTAGCTCAACGCTTACTGGACTTGTGTACTCGCTGGATACAACCCGAGCAGCGTACTAAGGAGGCGATTTCAAACAATTTGTTTTTAAACAATTCCTATGTAACGGTCGTGCTCGCCACAAACCGGGACCGGACCACAGGGCTGAGGTGGGGATGTGAATACACCGACCTTAGACCACGAAGCCGATTCTGGATTGTGAAGTTCGTAGTCATTCATAGAAGGGTCAGGGTTGGAGAATATAGAGTAATCCTTAGATAAGCCAGGGTCAGGGTTGGAGATGTCAGGGTAATCGATATCCAGGCAGAGGTTCGGCAAAAAGGAATCAGATGTGCAGCGCTTCAGAGTAGCAGTCATACTGCGGGAATGGCCTCTACGCGAGGAGAAGGAGCGGCCCATAACGAAGGCCTCTGCAAGGTAGGAATGCAGCAGGCCTCAGGAAACAGGAAGCAGAATGTTAGCGCTGGGGATCCAGTGCTTCAGCACAGGAACCAGGGCACGTCCTCTGCAATGGAGATATACAGCAGGCCCCAGGAACCAGCCCTCTGCGAGGAGAGAAGGCAGAAGGCCTCAGGGAACAGGCAAGGCTGGCGCAAGACCAGGAAGCAGACCTCTGCCAGGGGTGAATGCAGGAGGTCTCAGGAACAGGATAAGTTAGACACTGGGAATCCAAAGCTTCAGCACAGGTACAAGAAAGTAGACCTCTGTCTGGGCTGAATGCAGGAGGTCTCGGGAACAGGGTAGAGTAGCACTGGGGATCCAGTGCTTCAGCATAGGAAGCAGACCTCTGCAGCAGGCCTCAGGAACACAGCAAGAGTAGCACTGGGGATCCGGCGCTTCAGCACAGGAAGCAGACCTCTGCAGCAGGTCCCAGTAACAAGGCCAAGGCGGAAGTGTGTGGCAAACACTGTTACATCCAAGTGAACTTGAATTATGCTCGGCAAAGAGTCAGAGAAAGAGGTCAGTATAAAAAGGGCAGATAGCCAATCCCAAGACAGGGGTGTTTGGGAATTCTTCCAATGCCAGACCAGAGAGACAGAGCTGCAGTGATTGCAAACACAGGTGAAAGTACTAGCAATTCCAAGGGGAGGTTTGTTTGAAAGCTCACCAGCTCTGCAAGAGTGAACTCCCGCCAAACCCAGGAATAGATTCATCACATCCTACAAGTGATAACCCCTCCAGAACGCTCTTGGGTAAAACGCAATGCTGCTAAAAGCCTAACTTTGGCTGCCCAGGTCCTTGAAAACTTCCTTGAGGTCGAGGATCAGGAAAGTGTCCTGGGCCCTACAGATCCGACTCCACCGGCCCTGGTGGATGCCCAAAGAGGGAGACCAGACCAACGGGTAAAATACGAACCATCCACATGCAACCGCCAAGTCTCACAAAAGGAGCAGTCGTTCCAGCAATGGAGAGGTTCAAACGCTGGTCTCCACCGAGACCCTCATCAACGTCCCGATGTCGGCTCATCACCAAATGATAGAGACTTCAGGAGACGTCGCACACAGGACCCATCCGACTCCTGGTCTCCAGTATTTGGTCCAGCTGAGTGGTGTCTGTGTCAACCACCGGTGAGAGAGCATTCTCCATGTTCTACAAGCGGGGAACAAGGCCACCATCATATGGAATGTCAATAGATGGATTGTTCCTTCAGCAGGACCATCGCCTCGGCCTTCCCAAGAGAAAGTTGCAAGCAGCCCTAGCTACTCCCCGTCATGATTGAGGGTAAAACCGTCCAGACCCTTGTAGATTCTGGCTGTGTGAAAACTCTGGTTTTCCAGGAACTGTTACCGCCTGACATACTTTCCTATAACTCCCCATGGAGCATAGAATGTATACACAGCGATGTAAAATGGTATCCAACAGCCAAAATCCTGCTACAGGTAAAAGGTCGGGAGGCCAGGCTCGAAGTAGGAATCGCTCCTTGGCTCTCTGCCCCCGTTTTGCTCGGCCTGGACTAGCCTTTCTTTTCAAACCACTGACTCCCTCTCAGGAGGAGCCTCATTCTCTGGTACAGGAAAATCCTGGTAAACTGTTCCCCTTCTCTTCAGATCTATTTCCCAGTAGACACCGGGTTCCGAAGAGTCGTGGGCAAAGACGCTGTGACAAACAGGACTAGTTACAGAAATCTAGGAGTCAAGGTGGCCATACTAATAGGCATGTCACAGATAATGAGTGGGGATGGCCAGAAGGAGGGAGAGATAGACCCTGGGGATTTACCAGAGCTATATCTCCCTGATTTTCACCAGAGGCAGAGGGAAGACCCAGTCCTGGCCAGACAATATGAGAAAGTGGTAAAAATTGATGACCAGATATTGAATGCACAAGGGGTAATGGTGTTCCCTCATTTTGAATTATCAAATGATATTCTATATATGGTGAACAGGCAGACACAAACAAGGGAGGTCACCAGACAAATCTTGGTTCCCAAGGTGTTTGTTAAAACTGTCTTCACCGTAGCCCATACTGTCCCTTGGGGTGGTCACCTTGGTAGAGATTAATTCTTGGACAGTATTTTGTTCTGGTTCTATTGGCCAGGAATGCATAGTGATATTGCTAAATTATTAAGGGGGGCTGAGAACCCAGGTCCGTTTCCTCTTCCACCGGGTGTATGAACAGAGACTTCTGCACCTTTCAGGGTTTCAGCAAGTTCAAATGGTAAATTTGTTTACCCTCCCTGGACCCTGGTTGGGAGATCTCATAATCACCCATGTGGCAGAGTACTTTGAATGGGCCCTGCCACTTTACTAGGAGTTTGCTCTCACAACTGGTTAATAATAACATCACCTGGCCCCTCAGATGAAACACTCATGCGAGCATTTTGGTTGTAATGTCTCTCCTGAATGTCTTGGGCTGATCAAAGATTCTCCCTAGCAAAATGGCCAACCACATCTAGGCACTTCCTACGGTCCAATACATATTGCAGGGTATTCTTAGAAGGGGTTCGCTGTTCCTCCCAGGACTCCTTTAGGAGGTCTAGGATACCCCGGGGTTGGCGGCCATACAGTAGTTCAAATGGAGAGCATCCCGTGGAGGTCTGGGGAACTTCCCGCACTGCAAACAGCAGAAAGGGGAGAAGTTGATCCCAGGCTCTCTTTTCCAAATCTACAAAATTATTCCTAATGCAGCAAGAGGAATACTTCCTCCAGCATAGAGGGGACTTAGGATGCTCAGATCTGTACCAAGAAAGATTGTGGTGGTAGGGAACTCCATTATTAAGAAGGTAGATAGGGCAATCTGTTGCCATGACTGCATGAACCGAACAGTTGTTGTCTCCCGGGTGCTCGGGCTCGGCACAATGAGGATCGGGTAGACAGATTGTTGGGAGGGGCTAAGATTGACTCGGCGGTCTTGGCACATGTTGGCACCAATGACAAAGTTAGAGAAAGATGGAGGGTCCTAAAAAATGGTTTTAGGGATCTAGGCTAAAAGCTTAAGGCAAGGACCTCCAAGGTAGTATTTATTGAAATACTACCAGTGCCATGCGCTACCACAGGGAGACAGTCAGGGATTAGGGAGGTTAATGCATGGCTAAGAAAGTGGTGTAGGAAGTAGGGTTTTGGGTTTTTAGAGAACTGTGACTCCTTTTCTGAGATGCCATCTTTATGCTAGGGATGGATTGCACCACAATGAAGAGGGATCTTCTGTGTTAGAGGGAAGAATGTTAAAAAGGTTGGAGGAGATTTTAAACTAGGATGGAGGGGGTAGGGGAATGAAGCAGATAAACTAAATGGAATAGATGAGGAAACAAGGGGTTATGGAAGTAGAATGGGGGCAAGTGCAGGTTTGACAAGCAGTGAGACACCCATAGTAAATACAGATAATACTAGAAAACTTCTAAAGACTAAACTAAATTGGTGCAGAAAGGAAGGAACAGATAAGATAATAGTACAGGCTGAAAAAACAACTTAAATGCATGCTTGCTAATGCAAGAAGCCTGACAAATAAAATGGGAGAGCTTGAACTAATAGCTGCAAGGGAGCAGTATGATATCATACAGTAGGCATTACTGAAACATGCTGTGATGAAATTTATGACTGGGCAGTTAATTTAGAGGGTTATTCCCTTTTTTTGGAAGGATCGAGCAAATAGCAGAGGGGGTAGAGTATGCTTATTTGTTAAACAAGATCTAAAACCTATTAATAGGGAAGATGTTTATAAAAGGAATGTTGAAAATGTAGAGACCTTGTGGATAGAAATTAGCAGTGGAGGTAAAAGTATAAAGAAAATGTTTGTAGGGATATGCTATAAACCACCAAATATCTGTGAGATTGAGGAAGCTAAAATACTTATGCAAATGGAGAAAGCATCAACACGAGGTCATGTTTGCATAATGGGGGATTTTAATTATCCAGACATAGACTGGGGCAATGAGATTAGCATTACTGTGGAATTACAAATTATTGAGGAACCAACCAGGAGAGGGCCAGTCCTGGATTTGGTCATGTCAAACAATGTAGAAGTAATAGCAAATAATCAAGTCCTGGAACATTTTGGTAACAGGGATCATAACAAGGTCTCATTTGAAATAAATTATCAAAAAACAGATTACTTGGGTTCAACAAAGACCTTAAACTTTAGAAAGGCAGATTTTAATAAACTGAGGACTAATCTACAAATAGTACACTGGGATGATTTTTGCAGAGAAAAATGTAGAAGATAAATGAGCAGTCTTTAAAACATTGTTAGAATAGCACTCTTATCAGTATATACCCTTTGATAATAAGCAGGCCTCAACAAATGCACTCGCCCGGTCTCCTGGGGTGAGTACTTTTAACCCCCTGGCGAGGTGTTTCGGTGGGGTGCTGCAGCGGCATTTTCCTCCTCAGAATGCATTCTGTTCCAACCCATTTAAATATGGCTGCATGGCATCAAATGACGCAGCATTGCCATGCCGATGGGACGCTACGTGATGTCATGATATCACGTGATGGCAAGTAAGCAGCTAAGGGCGATTGTGCAAGTCCTAGTCAGTTGGGCCAGCCTCACAAGCAGCTGCAGAGGGACTCCCTGACGGTGCGCATTCCGGAGCTTCGTCTGCCTCACTCCACGGGATGCGGTGGAAGGGGAAGCATCGTCCTGCTGATCTGCAGATGCGAAGGGGGAGGTCTGACAACCTCCCATGGTCGTCCGCAGCACCTCAGGATGAGAAGCTTGGAGCGCAAGGATTTGCCTGGCGCCACGCACGTGCACTGTCCTGCCCGGCGCCGTGCGCATGTGCAGGACCCCAGAAGATCATGATCTGCCACCTGGACCATACGAACTTTGCTGCACAGATGGGCCTCCTCCCTTCCCAATGAATACAGTCACCCACCCAGACAGTCAGTCAAGTTTCAGTCACCCACCCAGTCACTCACACACTCACCCAGTCACCGTGTCACTCTCACACACTGTCACACTGTCATGCACTCGCACTCTCACACTGACACACATTCCCACAAACTGTCACACATGCACACTGTCACTCACACACACTGTCACTCACATTTACACACACACATACACACTGTCACTCACATTCACACACTGTCACTCACATTCACACACTGTCACTCACATTCACACACTATCACTCACATTCACACACTGTCACTCACATTCACACACTGTCACTCACATTCACACTCTGTCACTCACATTCACACTCTGTCACTCACATTCACTCACAATCACACACTGTCACACTCATTCACACACACACACACACACACACACACACACACACACACACACACACACACACACACACACACACACACACACACACACACACACACACACACACACACACACACACACACACACACACACACACACACACAATCAAACACAAGAAATTCCCAGTTAGTATTAATTTAGAAGTTTAAATAGTTAAAACGGGTGTGTGCCGCACATGCTCGTTCTAAGTGAAACTTCTTTGCGTTTTGTCACTGATTGTGTTTTGATTTTTAATTAAAAACAGTCAAATATAATATCTGTGATTAAAACAGTGCAAAAGACAAAGAAGTTTCACTTAAAATGCACGTGCATTAAAAATTCTAGAATGCAATATTTACTCCAAAGCAACAAAGGAAAGTGCACTGAATATTATATGGCACACAGAATATGAACTTGTAAATACACTTCAAATTTGTAGATTATTTTGACCGGTATACTCAAAAATGAAAAGCATTTCAATTTTATTTGCAAAGTTAATTAGTAAAATTATGAATTACATTAAAATAAGAAGAAATGGTCATCTGTAGAAACACTGGTGGGGGGGGGGGGGAGGGGTAGAGGATCAACATTGCGGGAATGAGAGTACATAGTTAAAACTCACATTCACATATTGTCACTCACATGCACACTCATTCACACACTGTCACTTACACACTGTCACTCACATTCACACACTGTCACTCACATTCACACACTGTCACTCACATTCACACACTGTCACTTACACACACACTGTCCACACACACTGTCACTCACATTCACAACCTCCCATGGTCGTCCGCAGCACCTCAGGATGAGAAGTTTGGAGCGCAAGGATTTGCCTGGCGCCACGCATGTGCACTGTCCTGCCCGGCGCCGTGCGCATGTGCAGGACCCCAGAAGATCATGATCTGCCACCTGGACCATACGAACTTTACTGCACAGATGGGCCTTCTCCCTTCCCAATGAATACAGTCACCCACCCAGGCAGTCAGTCAAGTTTCAGTCACCCACCCAGTCAGTCACACACTCACCCAGTCACCTTGTCACACTCACACACTGTCACACTGTCATGCACTCACACTCTCACACTGACACACACTCCCACAAACTGTCACACATGCACACTGTCAATCACACACACTGTCACTCACATTTACACACACATACACACTGTCACTCACATTCACACTGTCACTCACATTCACATACTGTCACTCACATTCACACTCATTCACACACTGTCACTTACACACTGTCACTCACATTCACACACTGTCACTCACATTCAACCACTGTCACTCACATTCACACACTGTCACTCACATTCACACTCTGTCACTCACATTCACTCACAATCACACACACAAACACACACACACACACACACACACACACACACACACACACACACACACACACACACACACACACACACACACACACACACACACACACACACACACACTCACAATCAAACACAAGAAATTCCCAGTTAGTATTAATTTAGAAGTTTAAATAGTTAAAACAGGTGTGTGCCGCACATGCGCGTTCTAAGTGAAACTTCTTTGCGTTTTGTCACTGTGTTTTGATTTTTAATTAAAAACAGTCAAATACAATATCTGTGATTAAAACAGTGCAAAAGACAAAGAAGTTTCAATTAAAATGCGCGTGCATTAAAGATTCGAGAATGCAATATTTACTTCAAAGCAACAAAGGAAAGTGCACTGAATATTATATGGCACACAGAATATGAACTTGTAAGTACACTTCAAATTTGTAGATTATTTTGACCGGTATACTCAAAAATGAAAAACATTTAAATTTTATTTATTTATCAAATGGACAGTCCCATTTCCCTCCCAACACTGACACAGGAAAGGCTACTAGACCAAAAGAAGCTAAAATAACCAACACATCCCCTCATCATTTTTTAGAGAAAGCACAGAGACAAGAAAAGAAGTCAAGAGAAAAGGAGAGAGAGAGAGACAAGGAGAAACAGTATCCGTTATGGGACCGCGAGGCTCCCAACAAATCCCAGAGTCTAGGAAAAAGAGGAGCAGAGGAGTTAGAGCGGGGAGAGTCCAACAGGGGAAGAAGGAGAACAGAAGACGACTAATAACCCCCCAGTGAGGGTAATAGTTCTATATTTAATTTATCTACAAAATTATTATCCATTTATGATATATCTCTATTGGAGAGGGGTCTGTCATTCGCTCCGAATACAGGCCCCAATGCCTTTCAATTGTTTGTGGACCTTAATAGTTTCATTAGAAAAATCACTTTAAAAAGACACTATAATATACAGGAAACTAACATTAAACATAACAAGGAGGCTGATTTGATTTATACACAGGATCTAGTCCATTTAGAAGACCTCACTTCACTGTTAGGAGAATCATGGGGAGTTTCGAATGCATCACAGGATTGTACGGATCCTATGGATCTATCTATACATCCCACTCAAATTAATTGTAATTTAGAGGATCTAAACATCGTACATTCACCCTTTAAACCCAAATCCATTTTCTTTCCCTACCAGTCTAAGGGAGGATTCATTGAGGCCTTCTATAGTTTGGTACTGCAGGACTTTGAGGCATTATGCTGTAAAAAACCTAAAATCAACAAGAATCTCAGTCAGGGCGAACTGGACGCACTAAAACAATTGAAGGATAATCCCTCTATTATTATCAGGCAGGCTGACAAGGGGGGTGGAGTGGTCATCCAGGATACCTCTGCTTATCTCCAGGAGGCTCGCAGACTCCTGGGTGACCAGGCCTCCTATATTACCCTTGAGTCTGACCCAGTTATAGGGTATCAAAATGATTTAAAAGAGCTTCTTCTTTCTGCACTCACTAAGGATATCATCTCCAAGACGGATTTTAAGTTTTTGTTTAATTCACATCCACGAACACCCATTTTTTATCATTTACCTAAGGTGCACAAGTCCTTGACAAACCCCCCTGGCAGGCCCATTGTGTCTGGGGTGGAGTCGATGACGTCGAGCTTGTCCCAATATGTGCATTACCATCTCCAACCGTTTGTGGCCAAGCTTAGGTCACATATCAGGGACACGCTCCATGTCATCGAGACCACCTCAGGCATCAAGTGGAAGTCCACCTATCTATGGGCCACATGTGATGTGGCCTCTTTATATACTTGCATTGACCATGCCAGGGGTATTGAAGCATGAACTTACTGGCTTGACAAGGATTTGTGCATGCCTAAGAAACACAAGTCATTTATTTTAGAGTGTGTTAAATTTATTTTAAATCACAATTATTTTCTGTTTGAAGAGGTTTTTCATCTACAAATCTGTGGAACAGCTATGGGCACGATGTTCGCTCCTAGCTATGCAAATCTCTTCATGGGTTTTTGGGAGGAGAGATTTGTGTGGCAAAATTCACATCTTGGAGCGGGCCTTGTGTACTATGGCCGTTTCATAGATGATATGATTTTTATCTGGGATGGAGAGGAGGCAGAACTACAGGTGATCCTCAAATCATTTGATGAGAATCCTTTAGGATTGAAATTTACATTTAATATAGACGCCACCTCTATAGTCTTTTTGGATCTATTACTCACATTTGATGATAATCTAGATATCATTACAGCCACTCATTTTAAAGAAGTCTCTGTAAATAACTATGTGCACGCGTCCAGTAACCATCACAAGCAGTGGTTACAGAACATTCCTCTCGGGCAGTTTCACCGAATCAGGAGAAACTGCTCCAGAGACATTGATTTTGTCCAGCAGTCAGAAGAACTTAGTCTAAAATTTAAACATAAGGGGTATGATAAACAATTAATTAATGAGTCCTTTAAGAAAGTCAGTTCCCTGGATAGATCCACCATGCTACAGACATCAAAAAATAGGCAGGTCACATCTCGTCTGGGTTACAACTCACCAGTGATTGTAGATAAAACGGCTACATCTAGTCTAAGATTTATTACCACCTACAACCAGTCTCATAAAGCCATCCAAAAAATCATGAGCAATCACTGGGGAGTTCTCAGATGGGATCCTCATTTGAAGGGAATTCTTCCGGAACGGGCTTCAATTGTCTACAGAAAGGCCAGAAGCATGAAGAGTATTATAGCTCCAACTAAATTAAAATCAGCAAATATCTCTGATAAATTAGCTCCAAATGGCCTTAAAGGAAATCATAAATGTGGACGAGGTAGATGCATTACCTGTAGACATTTGAAGGTCCGGTCCGATTTCAGTTCTCCCAATAGAGATGTTATCTATCAGGTTAGGAATCACATTAATTGTCTCAGTTCATTTGTGGTATACTGCATTCAGTGTGGTTGCGGACTACGCTATATTGGACGCACCACCAGATCCCTCTGCACCCGTTTCCTAGAGCACAGAAGGAGTGTCATAAAGGGATTAATTGTCAATAGTATTTCCTGACACTATAAAACTATACATAATCAGGACCCAAAATGTATGACAATTATGGGCCTGGAATATATTTCGCCATGTGCTCTGAGATGCGATCGTTATAAGATTCTGTGCAGACAGGAGACTTATTGGATCCACCAGTTGGGGACCCTTACCCCTGGAGGACTCAATGAATGTCTGGATGCTAGTACACTGGTCTGATCTCCTGACCTCTTGGATTCTCGTCGCTCTCTTTAAGGGAACACAGTCATCAGTTCTCTCCTTCGGTCCTCTTTTTCCTACACTCCCTCATTCAAAGCAGTTTTCCCATCCTCCCCCGTCCCTCCATTCCCTAGCCCTCCTTCCCCCCCCCGTTTACCCCCCCTCCCATTTCCCTTCCCTTTTCCCTCCCATTCAACCCCCCTCCCCCCCTCCTACCCCAATTTCCCATCTCATCCCCAGTGGTCTTACCATTATTATTTTCATTGAAGGAATACACAGCGCAACTATTTTTTAATAAAAGTATTCACAATAGGCTAATATTAGTCATATTATTTACATCCATAATTTGGAAGGCAACTAATACATTCACTTAGAACGATTAGAACCTTGAACTTTCTCTCTCTCTTTTTCTTCCATACATATACATATGTGTATATATATGTGTATGATTATTATGGAAATTTATTTTGTTTTTATATATTCATATCATATATTTTTAATTATTATTTGTTTTCCTATAGATATTTTTGGACAATTCCTTTGGTAAACTACTATTTTTTCTTGTCTCTATGGAAATGAGTATAATTTGATTTAGTTATTATTTTATATAGAAGATCTGAGATATGGTATGTGGTCTATTCAAGATATAACATCAGGGTAATATACTAAGCCCTCTAGTAATACACGCAGCCTGAACATATTTGTAGTATCACTGGATATTAATACTTATATATAAAGTATCTATATTATCTTATAATGTGAATCTATTATATTTATATAACCTCTTGTTTCTGTCTAAACTCATGTTGTATCTTTAATAACTTTCTGTGTATAAGGCCATGAGGTCTAAACCCCCCCTTTTTTTCTATATATATATATGATATTGATATTGAATTAGGATTTATGGGTAATTCTGCTCCATTCATTATTGAGATTTTTTTTATCCTACATCTGATTTTATTGGTTATTTTAAGTTTATTTTCATGTCTCTTTTTAATATATTTGTATATCATGTAGTGCAATGTATGATATAATTAATTATATCTATTAAGAGTATATATATTTTTCATATAATTCATTATTTATGTTGGTCTTTCCAAAGGGAAATCATTGGAATTCGATTTAAAAGTCAAACATTGCAGTACAATGAATCACTAATATAATTGAAGTGTAGGTGTATGTATATTTGTGTTTTATTCTGAGCTTTAGCATGTTTATCCTGTCTTAATATTTTGGTTTTTGAGATCCTTCATTCATTCATGTCCATTCCCTATGTGTATTAGTCCTTATTTAGCCTCTGTATAGCTAGTTGTGTATAAAATTTGTGCTTTAATGAATATCAGCTCTTAAACATGAGACACGTAAAACAATTACCCTATTACGGGTTGCTTGGCAACGGACTAGCTATAAGAGGGCAGGACTTGATTCTATACATCATCAGCCCTTTGAGAAAGTCGCCCGTTAGGTGACGAAACGCGTCAGGGAACTGATAGCGCGATTACGTCACGATGACGCTGCGCACGCGCATGAGGCCATACCAAGCGCGGGAATACCATCAGCGGCCATTGGAAGTGAGAGCTGAATTCTGGACAGCATACAGATAGCGAACGGAGCCCTTGGCACCTGGTTCCTGGTGATCGTGTTTGGCAGTCCTGGAGGAGTCCACAGAGACGTTTTCCTGCACACAGAACCGGATGGTGGTGATATAATTCACAAACTGCCTTTTATATATTTTTATCTTGTGATTCCAATCCCCCTACCCCCCACCCTCCTTCCCCCTTTTTTAATAAATTACATACAGTATTATGCTATGGGGCGTGCGCTCTCTCTCTTTTTCTGTTTTTAGATATCTGTGGAGGTGGTTTACCCCGTGTGAGAGCAGCCAAAGACCCCCTTATCTACATCAAATACCTACCACTATGGACTAACTATTGAAGGACTGGTTGGACTTTTTTATATATTTTTTCTGTTTCTTTTTTTCAGCACGTTTTTGCACTTTAAAGTTTATTGATATTGGTTGTGTTTTAATAGAGTTTATTAGATATTATAGTTTATATATATATTTATTCTATATTATATACATGCACTTTACACAATCCATTTAATTGATGGTACTATAGTTTACTTATTTCACAACTTATCACGGTACTGTTTTTGGCGCTACAATCCTTTGTTTTTGTATATGTGTAAGTATATATATATACCCAAGCAGTGCCACCATAGTTTGGTCAATGCCAGTGCCTGAAGTCTACCAGATATTGGAAGGAATGTGTACCTGGTGCCTATTTTGCCCCCCCTCTGGACTATTTTGCACCACTCCTGATTCAAGAGTCTTTGGCCTGTTTCATCACTGAGATAAAACTTCAATGCTTAGCTGTTTGATCCTAGCAGCTGAATATTGGCCACTTTCACATTGACCCCCTGGAGGGTTTGTTACACAGATAAGCAAGACAGAGGAAGCATGATTGACAGATCTGTATGATCTGTACCGTTAAAATGTTATAAATAAGGAAAAGTGTGAAATCTCCTGCACTGAATTTTAGCTTATCTTTAGCTTGTCAAATCAACTTAGATTGTAACCACTTTGTGGCAGGGGTTCCCTTTGCCTTAAGTTGTAATTTGCCTGTTGCACTTATCTCCTTTGTTTGTTATTTATTTACCTTCTTTTGTAATTTTGTAAAGCGGGCATACGTTGTTTGCACTATATAAATAAAATTATACATTTGGTTTAGTTGCTGGTCTCTGGGATGTCAGTATAGAGATTACAACCACAGTGGATTTTCCAGGAAATAAACTGCAATAGTGCTGTTTGGGGCGCTATTGCCATGATACTTGCATTAACTGGAATGGACGTTTCTGTGCACGTGTCCCGATTTGGTATTATTGCAGTGCAATGAATAACCCTAATTATTACAAATAATGTTATACAAATGCAGTTAAAGACTGGTTAATGCATAAGTTCAAAAATGTATATACAATTCATTGCAAAATCTACCATCAGTTTTATATATCATAGAAATAAACCAAAATTTGGAATCCTCTTAAAGGAGCAATCCAAACCACTCTTTTATTTTCTATCCCTCCCCCGCGCCCTGTTTTTTAATACAGGATTGAAGCAGGTGGTATCCAGATCGGAACCCCATTCATTTCAGCACAAGGGACCCCCTGCTTCTCGAGATACTTCAGAAGGGGGTACCGGTATCTCTCTGTAGTTTTCTGCAGTTACAATGGACAAATCGGAAGACGCACCGGGTGATGTCATGGCTTCCTATTGACCTGCAGGGCGCGGGAGCTTTGAAAATCTGGCATAATGTGAACCCTAAAGTGGCTACTACCCACTACTGAGGTAAGTACCTCCAGAAGCAGGGTATCCCCAGAGCTGAAGTGAATGAGATTTAGCTTGCGAGTCCCCCTGCATCAATCCTGTATTAAAAAAGACAACGCATGGGTGTCCTCTTTCTCTGAAGAAATTGGTGTCTGTAATCTCTGCTTATTGACCTCTATAGTTTAACTGCTGTGCTACCAGAGTAAGCAATTCTTTACAAGGCCCTCTAGCAGCAAAGGGGTTAAGAAGGAATTCCCTACAACAAATATTGTCAGAACTGCTTTACAACCTTTATTAGTGCATACGTGAGAAATATATATACCTGCATATTAATTAAGTTATGGTGGGTTAAAAAAAAAGTGAAAAACTAATCACCACCGTACAGTGTACAGCAAATAAAAATATCACATGGAAGTGATATTCTGAGAAAAAGCTTACAGATATAGCATCATTTACTGGCACATATGTCTTGCAGTTGGTGTATGCGCCCCAATAATTTTTCGGCTGCTCACGGCTGACCCACGAATGCATCACGACCGGGAAAATTGCGTTTTAGCGTTGGTTACAATACTCCGCAGAAATTATAGTAGGCACTAGTGTGCTAGATTGTCTTCAAAATCTAAATGTAATGTAAACTGTCCCTTATTCCCATACATTTCGTACGACACGATATGATATGTAATGGAATTTAAATGTAATCCACCACTTATTCCCCTAAAAACTTCAGATGACTAAAAAAATATTTAAAATATGAAATATTTTTTATTAGGTTATCGTGAATGACTTTATGAAAAATACACTAATACAAATTTCTTCACTCTTCTTCTAAATGTACGGTCTTCTTCTAGCAACATCTTCCTCGTGCTTGCTTGCTCTTGGACATTATTACCTTAAAGAGAACATGTTCGATATAAATAATCGAGAAGAAATACATTAGTGTAGTGCATGCATTATTTTGTTTGGTACGCTTGTGCTTCTATGGGACCTGGTTGAAATGCATACTGTATGTGTATCATTGAATTTCTCGCCTTGCGTGTTTCTATTTATCTTGGTTGAAACGCATATGCATGTCATTGAATTTCTACGCATGTGAGTTTATATGGACCTTGAATTAACACACACTTTCCCAGCAAGCTCAAACCCCAACACCCACCACATTATATATATATATATATTAGAACACAGGGACTACCGCATGCACGCCAAAAAATATAGTGGTACCCCAAAACTGACATGTAATTCTAAATAAATCAAGAAGGTCAGCGGTGCTCCAGGGATAGGGAATATAAACAGCAACAAAAAGAATCCCAAAGGGGAGCACACGGGTATAGCCAAAAGTATAACAAAATTTATTAAAATATAAAAACAAGGGAGAATGTTAAAAAGAGGTTGGGGGTTCCTTCCTACTATCACAGTGGACAACAGCACAAATGCAAATATATTGCTAGTACATCAGGGGTAACATCAACTCCAATTGAAGAAATAAGTAATGAACAGAATAATGGAGGTAAATGCATCAGACAGCTAATTCAAAAAGTGGTGTCTCCAGCTATGTCAAAGATACAAATATGCCAAACATAACACACAGGTGAGTGGGCCCACTACACACTGGGTGATGAAAATGGACATGAAATGCAAATGAATATATTGATGTGATGTGGCACGCTTGGATATTTGAAGTGAAAAGCCAGTCCTGATAGAAGCATATGAAAAAGTGGCACACAGTCAATACATAAGCAGTCCATGAAAAGGCAGATACATGTCCAGAGCAAACAAAAAGAGTTGTCCCATTTACATCATCAAATTAAGATTTGTAGTGATGGTGCATGAAGACCGAATCACTGGAAGAGAGGAGTGTCCCCGCCACCACGCTCCCACTCCTATTCGTTTCAACAGGGTGATCTTCTACTGGGAGTGGTCAGTAGAAGACCAGTCCACATCAGTCTCACATCACCTTGAGAAAGGTCCCGCACGTAGGACCGAAACATTGGTTATGATGTCTTGATAATACAAAGTTTTTTTACTACCTTTTGGAGTGCTGCCTCTTGATATTCGTCTCAAACACGGGTATTGCCTATATATATACATATGTGTGTGTGTGTGTGTGTGTGTGTCAAAAGGAGTGCTACTGAGCTTGGCAAATGTATACAACAAAAGACAGGGGAGCCCAATGCTACATCCAATTGACAAAACATATATGGTAATAAATATAACGTTAAATACGTCAATAATAATATTTTCTTGGTTATTTAGTTAAACACTTTGGCCAAAGCGTCATAAGCCTGCATACCAACGTCAAGGTATAACCAAATTTGCAGGTCCTAATACTACACTGTGAACCTTTCCTTTTACCTCCGTATGAGGGGGAACAACAATAATAGGTCCTGTCCATACAGCAAAATGAGAAAACCTCCTAAGTTAAAAAGGTGGGGGAAAGGTGAGCTCTGGTAGGAGGGGCCACTTACCTAAAAACAACTTTTTCCAGTTAGAAATTGAATTAACACACACATTCCCAGCAAAGGAGTGCTACTGAGCATGGCAAATGTATACAACACAAGACAGGTGAGCCCAATGCTACATCCAATTGACAAAACATATATGGTAAAAAATATAAAGTTAAATACTTCAATAATATTACTTTCTTGGTTATTTTAGTTACTATTTAGTTATTGCTTTCCCACGGATCATCTGTGGTCTTTGCCTCTGTGGTGCTTTGGAAAGCAGGCAATGCTAACTGCTCTGGGATGACACTTTCCTGAAGGTCTCTCCCTCCATCAAGGGGGCTCGTAGCCAAAATGTCCCCGTCGTCTGTATAATCAGGGTATAGCATGGAGACAAGGGGGGTGGGTAGGGTGCCTCCAGATGTCTTGCTGTCTCCTGCTGCTGTGAGCATAACATGGAACAGAGATTCACGATGTCCCTATCCATTCTCTCCAATAATCAGGTCCAACTTTGCAGTTCCAACATGCGTCTGACCGAGCTGGACTGGTGATAGGTGGCTGGGACTGGTGAGACTGGCTTGGGAAGGGTTGTATCCAGATTGAGCTGTGCTAGATCCAGGGCAAAGTGAGCAGGGTCCAGAGCTGGGAGTGATAGGGATTGGGTTGCCAAGTGCAGCATCATGTACCCCACCCAAAAAACTTGCATTGAAATGGTTTTGGCCATCACCTTCTTTCTCCGCATCGGTCCTGGATTCTTTACCGTAGGAGTTTTGAGTGCTGCTTTGTTTTCTTCCCCTCTTTCACTTTCTCCGGATGTTGTCTGGGACAGCAGCAGCAAGCAGGTTCTTACATCTGTAGAAGCGGGATTGATCCATTGTTAAGCACAAGATCCAGTATCTGAAAGCACAAGAGAACAAGAGTTTGTTCTGTTCAAGTTCAGTGAGTGTGGCTATGCAATTTCTTGGAGCTTTTATGTACAGTACCACTGACGTCAAAGGGTCGTATTCGGCGTAGGGTGGGGCTAAGTTTGTAAGGTGTCAAAAGTAAGCGCAGACCTGTACTTGTTGCTTTACCTTTTAAATACAAAATAATGTATAACGAAGATGCAATTCACATTGAATACACATTTATTAGTAGTTCTGTCCTGAAAAGCAGCAATGACCAAAAATATTTTGAAAGACTATAGCACTGCGATAATGCACATGTACGAGAAAGGACACAGAACAAAGCACATCCAATAGTGGCTAGAGGAGGCGGCATTCAGGTGTCACTAAACTGTGTTCGGTATTATGCCCATGTGAAGACTAAGATTCATAGAAGGGTCCACTGGGTCAGAACCGAGTAAGTACAGTACAGTATACACTTATGCTTCTAATGTTTTTCTTCATGCAGCCACACAGTATGCCTATGCATCTGCACTCTTTTAATCTTTATCATGTTCATTATTTTCACAGGGAAGCAATGTGGATGGTGGATGAGATCAGCCAAGAAAATAATGAGTGCTCAGCTGCAGAGGTTCGGGATATTCTGCAGGGGCTTGGCAGCAATCTCGAAACATGGACCAGGAACCATAATACAGTAACTGTGTTACATTTGTTATTTGTTTTTTGTCCAGGGATCATGGATAAAGTGTATTTCAAGGAGTCCATTATCTCCCCGAAAGTACCCTACAATAGACAAGAATTCCCATCTGGTTACCAGTTCTTCAAAGATAACAACTCAAAGTACAGTGCTTCTGCTACCTTTATTAAGGAACATGGAATCAATTGGGTCAGAACACCGGCAGAGTGAGAACTGTAACTGTTTTGAGCAGTAGTACTGTATGCTATTAACTGTACTGTTCTGCTATGTGTGCTTGCTTTTTTCTTGTCAATAACCGTACTGTCTTTGTCTCTATGTTTGCAGATCCCTCGATTTGAACCCTTTTGAACTGGTGTGGCATGCTAGGAAACATCACCTGAGAAAATATGTGAAGCCGGCAAACAAAGAGAACTTCACAAGAGGATCCTTATTTACTGGAATGAGGCTCTAAGTGTCCCAATTTGCAATAATTATTTAAATAATATAAATAATGGGTTACCCATTATTTTAGAATATGCAGGTATGGTCACCTGAATGTGATTATACTGTAGTATAAAAAATAATTGTATTTTACCCTAAACTTTTTTTATGCTCTTTCAGATTCAGGTTCTGTTGCAGCAGACAAAAGTGTCAGTTTCTGTAAACAGGAGTATCAGCCAGCCACTTATGATTTGTCAACAACTTGGAGATAATCTTTAAACAATCATTAAGTAATTCTTGCAGAGCAGGAATCCCAGGTGATGATATAACAGTAGAATAATCCCCTTTTTCTGGTTATCAGGTTCCTTAACAAAAAGTGAGATAATCATGTTAAATGTTCAGTCCACATCACACCTACTGTAGATAAACTGTAATATGATATATATATATATATATAGAAACACATAAAAAGAAACCTCTAAGGAGCACTCAGACAAATTATGTAAAGTAATGATAGTAATTTATTAAATCAAAAAGATAATGAAAAACTAAAACAGCTGACTTGAAACCTGCCTGACTAGACAAAAAATGAATAGATAAACCCAAGGCAAATTAGATTGCCATATGAAACCCAGACATAATTAGAACAGTACCCAAGATAGTTGACCACAATGGGAACAGAGTTCCCATAGAGATCAAAGGACGGCCGGCCATAAACACAGATACTGAGTAATTAACCCCCCATGGAAAATAAAAAATAAACCTTAAGGGAAAAACATAGGAAAGGGTAAACAGAAATTACCAAGCATGCTATACCAGTGTGTAAAGCACTAGATGGGAAAAACCCATGATCATAAAGCTATACTGTACATATAGTGCATAAAGTACAGGAAACATAAATATATGAGTACTTCAGTGACCCAAACACAGATGTCAACAAGATGGGTAACAGAGGAAGATACTCAGCTCCTTATTGGTAAAGTACTGCAGTCTCTGGTAGGCATGGTCTCAGTCCAGAAATGGCTTCCAGGGGTAAATAACAGAGATATGATGTCCAAATGAAGTGTTAGCAGGCAGGGCCAGCAGTGTAAAAGTCTTACCAACACGTTTCACCCACTAGGGCTTCTTCTAGCCCCGCCTAGCAGTTATTTTTTCTGTGATTTCTTTTCAGTTATTTTTCCTGTAAAGATAGGTTTTGACAATGCATTTATTAGTTGGTTGTTGATGCGGTATTCATTTTTTGTGTATGTTGTATATATATATATATGTATATATATATTGTGACAGAGTCACTAACTCACTAGGCTGGAATAGTGAATGGAGAGACGCTGCAGCCAGTTCACAGAGTGTTAATCTCCTCAGACAGAAAGAAGCACACCTGCAGCCTAATTAAGCAGGAGGACTGAGAGACTGCAGGTTTAAAAGCAGGAAGTGACACACACACAGAGAGCTTGTTTTTCCACAGGAAGGTGGAGAGAACTCTCCCGGCAAGGAAGCCGTTGCTGTTGCTCTGGTCCCCCAGTCCTGCGAGGAGCTAGGCTGCTGGGACCAGCTGGGACCCCAACCCAGGATAAAGATCAAGATCGCTGCGAGGCTGGACATAGCCTGCTTCCCGGAATCGTGTTCCTGTTGCTACTGGAGCGGCAAAATAGATAAGACTTTATTCTTATACGTATCGTTATCCTTTGTGTAGCATGTTTTGGGCATGACCAGGTTAGCTGGCTGTCCTGTTAGTAAGGGCTCAAGAAGTGAGTTAGTGTCCCTAACGGGACTAGGCTTTAATTTTCAAGAAAGTAGTTTCTTAAAGGGACAGTGCACCCGTACTTATTTTGGTTGTGGCTAATAAACCACTATAGTTGAACATTTCCCACCGTGTCTAGCGTCTTACTGACCCCGCCGCGAGGCCGTCCTGCCACAGGTGGTGTAAGAAGTGGGATGTTACGCCTCTGGGGGTCAGTAGATGAAGATGTGTTGAGAAACTGAACTCAAGCGAAAAAAAAAATGATTTTTGCTGAAGCATGGAAGTTACAGCTAGCAAGCGCTGAGTGTAAATTTTGCCCCGTCGGGTATGAAAGGATTGCTGTGTAAAGCTAATGCCTTTTGCTGAAGTGAGTGAATTTGCAGCTAGCAAGTGCTGTGAGCAAATTTGCCCTGTCTGGTAAAAAAAGAAAGTGAAAATGGATTTTTGCAAAGAAGTTGCCTTAAGAAGAACCCAGAAGGTTCAAATATTTTAAAGCAAGAACAACTGACGTGTGTTGTGCAAAGTCTGCCTCGTCTGGGGTGAAAAAAAAAAAAAACAAAAAAAAAACCGGGGTTTTAAAATGGCCGCCGTCAAGTGTCAGTTTTGCAATGTACATAACCATACAAAACAGTGTCCCTTCAGGCCATATGATGATTATGATGACGACGCATATGTGGCCCCGAGAAGAGAGACGTACCCGCAGATGAAAGCTGCAAAAGTGTCCAGTGTGTGTGTGCCCAGTACCACTGATGTCTCTGGAACTAATAAAACAAAGAGAAAGAAGAAAAATAAAAATATTTCTCAAGTCACAGAGGAAGTGACCGAACCACTTGAGCCTGCGATATCAGGACAACAGGCGTCAGCAAGCCACCGAGATGTGCTGCAGACCGGAGTGATGGGCAGAATTGTCACAGGAATGGTGGCAGAGGAAAAGGAGGAGCAAAGGGAAGCTGAATCCTTGATCCAGGGAAAAGAGGCCTTAATTTCTGCACTCCAAACTGCCCAGCGTGATTATGATGTCTTGCAGAAACAATTGAATAGGGAGCGAGAAGCTAATGCCGAGGTACAGAGGTGTATATTCCCAGCTATACAAGAGTATGCGGCATTAAAGAAAACAGAGCATCTCTTGCGGAGTGAGTTGGAGGAGCTGACGACAAGTTTGAATAAGGCCAACACCGCAATTGCTAACATGGAATCAGAGAGAACAAGTCCTGACTGGAGACTATGCTATCAGATGTCTCCCTGCAGCAGCACACACAGGCAACGCACTTATGGCAGAGCCAGCTGCAAGAGCTACATGCAAATCTGCAAGCAGCCAAGGAGAAGCAGCAAGTGCTACAGGAACGGCTGAGTACCCAGTATGTCCCCACAGAACAGCATGAGGAACTGAGGGCCACGCTGGACGCCACAAGAGCATCGCTAGGGGCAGAGCTGGGTACTTTGAAGAAAGCCAATGAAATGGTCCTAAGGGATATAGAGACTGTGAAAATGGAGAATATAAACCTGAAGGAAGAGGTTTTAAACCTGACTGGTCAGGTCAGTGATGGGACTGAGAAGCTTCACCAAGCGCAGAAAGTGAAGACGCAATTGGCGCAAGAAAAAAATGAAGTACAGGCTGCTCTGCAGAATGCAGAGAAAATGCTGGAAAAAGAATGCCTCGCCCTGGAGCAGCTGAAGATCACGTTGAGCGCCACAAGAGCATCGCTGGAGGCGGAGCTTAGAAGCCAGGTGACTCTGTGTGAGAGGGAACATGAGAAGGTCCAAAGACTGGAGCAAGAGCTGGAGAAGCAGAGAGGCAACACCATCTCCATGAGTCAGTATGCCAAGGAGAAAGAAGCCTGGAAGACAGAAGCAACAGCGATACTGGCGACAAAAACTGCAGAGCTCCAAAAGATGAAGGAGGAGCTGACGCAAGCCCAGAGCAAGCACCAGGCAGAGGTGAGGGCCCTGAGAGGGGATTTGCAGGATCAAATTGAAGCGCTGCAAACGCAGGTTGCTGAGAGCAAGATACAGCTCGCCGAGCAGGAGAAGGTGACCATCCGACAGGTGGCTTGCCTGTCATTGCACTATGAAACCGAGATGGCTGATACCCGCAAGCTTCTGGACCACACGTCCAATGATATGGCCCGACTGCAGCTGGAGCTGGACAAGGTCCGGGAGGAGCACTGGCAGTGGCAGGTCAGAAATAGAGCGAAAGAAACAGACTTAAGACTTGCGCTGAACCATCTAGGAGATGTGAAATAGCGACTCGACGCCAAAGAAGATGAACTGGCAGCTGCACTGAGTGAAAAAAGAAATGCAGAAGGACAGCTTTTGACCTGAGGAAGGACCTGGAGTCTGAGCGTGCTGGCCGCAAGATAGCGGAGAAACAAAAGCGTGACCTGGATGAGATACTCGAGGCTCTGAAGACTGAGCAGGGTGCTACGTTGGACTCTAATGCTGCCCAGCAGGAGATTCCTCAGCTGAAGTTGGAGAAAGAGGTTACAACCCTAAGACAGACCCTTGGGTCACAGAAGCAGTCCATGGGAAAAACGGTGGTAGAGATAAAGCAAGTGAGGCGCACCAGGAAGCGTGACTGCAATACCGTTGCAGTGTTACAGTCTACTTTTCACAAGGCACGGGATGGGAAGACCAAGGTGCTATGTAGTAGCACAGTAAGAAGCCAGTTGTACTATGGGACCCATAGTGGTCTCCTTGCAAGGAAGGCAGCCGCTGTGAAGAGACAGTCGAGAATGGGACTAAAGAGTGTCCATGTTTGTAAGATGAGAAAGACCTCATAGTTTGTTCAGCAACACTCCCAAAGGAGTAAGTTAAGGGGACAAAAATGACAGGCCCAAGCCTTTGAGTCTGCCGACTGTAAAAGAGAGGCATCATGGGGTGCACTTGGGGTTAAAAAGACCCCCACCCAATTTGAAGTTCTGAAAATAAATGATGTGAAACCCAACACTGAATGTATGCTGATGGAAAAAGGTCCAAAACCCATCACCGCTAAAGCGGAGGTGCTGTCTTCACAGGAAAAGGCCAAACAGTCACTGGCAAGAGTATGCAATGAGCTGACCGAAGTCAAGGCTCTTCAACAGGGTGAAGGAGTCTCTGAAAACAAGGAGATAGTGAGGTACACGTCCTCAGGCCCAGATGGCCTGGTAATTACCCCAAAATGAAAATGCCTAAATTGGTAGGCAAGAAAAAAAAAAGGGGGGAGGGAAGGGCCGACGTCAGACATTTTCGGCAAAGATGCTGGTGCACGGGAATGGTGCACGGGCCGCTCCACAGGACAATGTTTCGCTGGGGAGAGGAATATGTGTCAGTAGGACTGACTCAGTAGGCTGGAATAGTGAATGGAGAGACGCTGCAGCCAGTTCACCGAGTGTTAATCTCCTCAGACAGAAAGAAACACACCTGCAGCCTAATTAAGCAGGAGGCCTGAGAGACTGCAGGTTTAAAAGCAGGAAGTTTCACACACACAGAGAGCTTGTTTTTCCACAGGAAGGTGGAGAGAACTCTCCTGGCTAGGAAGCCGTTGCTGTTGCTCTGGTCCCCCAGTCCTGTGAGGAGCTAGGCTGCTGGGACCAGCTGGGACCCCAACCCAGGATAAAGATCAAGATCGCTGCGAGGCTGGACATAGCCTGCTCCCCGGAACTGTGTTCCTGTTGCTACTGGAGCGGCAAAACAGATACGACTTTATTCTTATACGTATCGTTATCCTTTGTGTAGCATGTTTTGGGCATGACCAGGTTAGCTGGCTGTCCTGTTAGTAAGGGCTCAAGAAGTGAGTTAGTGTCCCTAACGGGACTAGGCTTTAATTTTCAAGAAAGTAGTTTCTTAAAGGGACAGTGCACCCGTACTTATTTTGGTTGTGGCTAATAAACCACTATAGTTGAACATTTCCCACCGTGTCTAGCGTCTTACTGACCCCGCCGCGAGGCCGTCCTGCCACAATATATATATAATGAGAAGCTTCTATACTGTAGTGTACAGTACTGTAACAGTGTCATTATCCCACATCACTTCAATGACTGTGTTTTTATAAAAATGCAGTTAAGTATCATAATGTTTTACAAATACTGTTAATGTAGTATACATTTTTCTGTCTACATAGTATAACAGTATAACAATCCCCCCCTTTTTATAATGTATTCTTTTAAGTTATATTAAATAATATCACAGTGTTATAATCTCTTTTCTGATTTCCGGTAGTTTAACAAAATGTGATACACTCAGCTTTAGTATTGTTTACAGTATCCCACTTCACAGTTACTGTAGCTAAAGTGAAACTTCCCTAGCCTAAAATTGTATATATAATGTATATGTCTCTAATAATGTATACAGTATGTTTCTATGTGTGCACTACGATAAATATATTCACATTTAAAATATATAAAAAAATAGAAACATCTATCTATCTATCTATCTATCTATCTATCTATCTATCTATCTATCTATCTATCTATCTATCTATCTATCTATCTATCTATTATACCTAGTCACTATACAGTATACATAAATTGTGGCTACAGGGATAGTGTATATTCTTTGTCTATGCCCATGCATGTCTATGGAATGCACAGGCTCTGCATGTCATTCAACAGGAATTTGAAATTCAGAGGAGGCAAGAAGAAGAGGTGGCCAGAGGGGAATAGGGGGGGGGGAGGGAGCTGAATTTCTCTACACATGATTGATTGGCAGAGAATAAGTGAGAAGGGGCCTTGGCCAATGGAATTTCACCTTGGGTGAGTTTTACACTTGGTAGAGGCAAAGTGGGTGAGGGGCGAATGCTTTGTCTATTCTTACAAGGGTTCTATAGGAATACCAAGATGGCCAAGGGACTAGGTCACTATCATGCCCACCTAAGATGGCTGCTGGCAGGAAGTCACGGTACAGTGCCTAAATATATATGTATAGATATGTATAGATATCTATTAAATATAGATATATAGATATGTATAGATATCTATTAAATAAAATGGTCTTTTAGTTTAGGCACTGTACCATGTATAAGTTTCACTGGATGTGCACTGAGCTCTGTCTGTGTTTCATGTTCTGTCTCTGGTTTTAAATATATATTGCCATGCTCAGTAGCACTCCTCTGTGACACTTATATGCTTATATATAGGTTGTGGTTATTTTGGGGGTTCAATATGAGCTTGCAGGTGTCCTGTATGTTTTACAATTCTTGTTCAGCTGGTCTTAGCTGATTGGAGGGTGGTTCTTCCTATCTTGTTTAAGATCACCCCCTCCCACATTTAAGTGGTTAAAAGCTCACTCCATAGCATCTCCCACTGTCAGGGGAACTTGTTTGCTTGCAGTATGATTGTGACAAATCTAATACAGAGTACTTTTCCTGGTAATGTACAGGTTAATAAAAGCTTCAATCAGACTTAGAACTATGCAACTAATTTTGACAGATTTATTATAAATCATTCTTCTTGGTAATGCACAGGTTATTAAGAATTTATATTAGTGTTAGCGACCCTTGAGATGTGGTCTGCCATGTAGTGGCTCAGGGGCTTACAACACTTTGGCCAAACTGTTAAACTAAAAGACCATTTTATTTAATAGATATCTATACATATATATTTAGGCACTGTACCGTGTATAAGTTTCACTGGATGTGCACTGAGCTCTGTCTGTGTTTCATGTTCTGTCTCTGGTTTTAAATATATATTGCCATGCTCAGTAGCACTCCTCTGTGACACTAATATGCTTATATATATGTTGTGGTTATTTTGGGGGTTCAATATGAGCTTGCAGGTGTCCTGTATGTTTTACAAATCTAATTATATCTTGCTTTTAAATAAAATGTCTAAAGATTTGACCAAATGGAATCCCAATACAATTTCCTGGTTTCGGAGGATAATGTTCATTAAAATAAATATCCTAAGTATCAAAAACTGTTTTAGAGTATACATAGAGCAAAGAAATCCCTTCGGGGGCATGCCACAAAAGCAATTAATGAGATATTAGTAGATAATACAACTTCTAATTTTAATAGGCATACTTAAAATAAATACAGCTTGGGGATACATGACATACATACAGTATAATGGTGCTCCTAAACTACAGTGAATTCAAAGGATGGTCATCCCCAGGAAATAATACCAGACTCACGGTTGGGTTAGTAATGGTAGCCAGCTATTTGATGTATATATACATACACTAGCAGTTGAAATGGCTTAAATTAGAGCCCCAATGTTCAGCCTTTTTCAAAATTTTATAGACAGGGAGTTTGGCTGCAGGTGTCAGATAAAGATTCAGTGGAAAAATTACTGATCTGTGTCTAGGTCTAAGTAAGAGTATCTTTAGTCAGAGTGTAGACATTTGCCTATGGAGTGACTTTATTATACTGTAGGCAAGGGATCGGCAAGCTTTGGCTCCTCAGCCACATGCCGCTCTGGACACACCTACTGGTGGCTCTGCCCCCGTCCACGTATACTGGCGGCTGTGGGGGGTGGGGTGGGGGGGTGTGGGTGTTAGGGTGCCCGGCTGGCTGGTGCTGAAGTTGGGGCTCTTGTTACCTCTTTTTGCCACCTGGCCAAGCTCTCCCCAGCTGTTAGCCTGATTCTCTCCTTCACTGTCCCACGCTGGTTCTCTCTGTGACGTCGGCGTGTAACAGAAGCTGCCAAGCTGTGGAGGGTTTTTGTCATTTTTTTTACCCACCATAACTTAACTAAGTATGGTAAAACCTATCCTTGCTTAATTTTTTCAGAGCCAGTATAACCAAACCCACATCGAGGAGACCCATTATGGTCAAAACAGCAGTCTGTGGGTGGGTTTACTGGCTATGCATCTTAAACCTGGCTGTGCCCAAATCTGTGACCATGCAGCAAGTTTAAGCTTATAGGGAACCATGTTGAATGGTTTTGAAGCAAAAGGTGGCACTGTGTGCTCATTTGCATGTCATTTCCCAGAATCCCTTGCTGCAGTGGAAGCGCTGTGTGCTGGGTGATAATGGTGAAAGGCGGGGTTGCAGACCTGTCTAAAACATGCAAATGAGCATACAGTAATATTTCCATTTGCTATATGCTTTGCTGTGGAGGGGTTTTGTCACTTTTTTTTACCCACCATAACTTAACTAAGTATGGTAAAACCTATCTTTGCTTCATTTTTGCAGAGCCAGTATAACCAACCCCACACGTAGGAGACCCATTATGGTCAAAACAGCAGTCTGTGGGTGGGTTTACTGGCTATGCATCTTAACCCTGGCTGTGCTCAAAGCTGTGACCATGCAGCAAGTTTAAGCTTATAGGGAACCATGTTGAATGGTTTTGAAGCAAAAGGTGGCACTGTGTGCTCATTTGCATGTCATTTCCCAGAATCCCTTGCTGCAGTGGAAGTGCTGTGTGCTGGGTGATAATGGTGAAAGGCGGGGTTGCAGACCTGTCTAAGACATGCAAATGAACATAAAGTAATATTTCCATTTGATAAATATATATGTAATTTGGGGGGGGGGGTAATGTAAAAATGTATGTGTTTGGGTGGTTAGTAAATGTATGTATTTGGGGGGGGGGGAGGCACAATCCCAAATGTAGGGATTATTTACCAGAAAGGTAAGCCATTCTGCCCTCTCACATATAAATAGCTTTTTTTGGTGAGTCTGAATTGAGTAAGAATATTCGATATGATATGTATGTAACGAAAGAACAATCAGACAACATACGGTATACCTTGACACTCTGACTCGATAACGGATTCACGCATTACAATATAATTATCGTTGAATTGGATTTCTTACACTTATTTATATGCGAGGAGGGCAGGTGGGTTATTGAGTGTGGGGGGGTCGTTATTGTGCATGTGTGGGCGGTGTGAATTGAGTGTGTTTGGGGTTTGAGTGTGAGGGGGGATAGTGATAGAGGAGTGAGGGGGAGTAAATAAATACATAGGAGATAGAAAACCACTGCTCAACCTTAATATTCAACATACATAACTATATTCTAAGTGGTGCACGGGAAATAGAAACACTCTATATATAGGATGGTCCAAGAACAACCACAGAAAAGAAATCCCATAGATTTGCACTCAACTTAAAAATATATCTGAGTAGATGGAAACAGATTTCCAAACCATATAGGATACCAGAAGGTTTAAAATACAAAACAAAAAATCTTTAATTAAATATGGATTAACTCTTCTAATGAAAATACATAAAACATATATTTATATACATTTAACTTTTATATAAAATCACCTAAAAGGTGCTCTAGTGAAGGTGACAACGGAGTATGCCAGCGTGCAATATGGTATGGTAAATAGCGCATATGGGTGCCTGAAATAGGTACACTCTCTAATGTGGATAGATGTTCAAATCATACAATAATGAAGCTGAATTTTATGCGTCTATTTGTATCACCAGCAGCTGATGGTTTGAATGTCCACGCGGGCAGGCTATAATATGCCTCCCGTGCTGGGTCTTGACACACAAGGTTAACCGGCTTTAATAAGCCCAAAATGCCCATAGGTTGTCACCACATACTATGCAAATGATCCTATGTTATGTGCTCCTCGCAATAGAATCTATTCAAATCATTGCCTAAATTATGCACAGTTTGTGTGGTGCGCATTTGCACCCAATCGTATTATACAACCAGTCAGCTGCAGGGTCACTGGCATTCACTCGCGCTCCGTCTCAGACTCCAGAACAGCAACCGGCTGACGTCATTAGTTAGCACGTCGCCTACACCCAGGGTGGAGTCTGAGACGGAGCGCGAGTGAATGCCAGTGACCCTGCAGCTGACTGGTTGTATAATACGATTGGTTGCAAATGCGCACCACACAAACTGTGCATAATTTAGGCAATGATTTGAATAGATTATATTGCGAGGAGCACATAACATAGGATCATTTGCATAGTATGTGGTGACAACCTATGGGCATTTTGGGCTTATTAAAGCCGGTTAACCTTGTGTGTCAAGACCCAGCACGGGAGGCATATTATAGCCTGCCCGTGTGGACATTCAAACCATCAGCTGCTGGTGATACAAATAGACGCATAAAATTCAGCTTCATTATTGTATGATTTGAACATCTATCCACATTAGAGAGTGTACCTATTTCAGGCACCCATATGCGCTATTTACCATACCATATTGCACGCTGGCATACTCCGTTGTCACCTTCATTAGAGCACCTTTTAGGTGATTTTATATAAAAGTTAAATGTATATAAATATATGTTTTATGTATTTTCATTAGAAGAGTTAATCCATATTTAATTAAAGATTTTTTGTTTTGTATTTTAAACCTTCTGGTATCCTATATGGTTTGGAAATCTGTTTCCATCTACTCAGATATATTTTTAAATTGAGTGCAAATCTATGGGATTTCTTTTCTGTGGTTGTTCTTGGACCATCCTATATATGGAGTAAATAAATACACAGGACAAAGCATATTTTGATTTATTTTGCGTTTTTTGTCCAAGGGTGAAAGTGACATATGATAAACTGTTCAGCACAGAAAAACAATGAAAATCAAAACAAAATAAAGGGATTATTATTGTGAGATGCATTTGATTCCCTCACATACATTTTCCTTTCCCTAATTCTGATTGAAGTTAGTTTGTCGTATGTTGATGCTTATACAGTATATACCTATTAGTGTGTGTACAGTATATGTATGTGTTTGTGTGGGGTTGGGTGATATTATTGCATGTGTTGTGGTTCTCAGAATATTTTGGACAAAGACATTTTTTATAAAATGGCCCTTCTTCCTTGAAAGGTTGCAGAACCTGCTGTAGACAGTCCTCTGTATAGAGATTATGGGGCAATTGGATAATCCTCTAATTGGGTAGGTAATTGAAATGATTAATGCCCAATTCATATATTGTTTAGATAGGATCCATTGTACGTCAAAACATCCTTAATCTAGGTTAGGTGGAGGAAGTGCAAAGTCCCACATTCAGTGAAATAAACATAATGATGGTGTCTAGATATATATTGTGTGGTACTGAGCTTTTGTACTGAATTACATCAGGAATCGCTGCTGTAAATTAGGCTACTGATTGTATGTGTTTGCAAAATTACTAGCTTTAAAGAATCTATTCCAATTTTAGTGACTTGCCTATTTGGAGCAGTCAGCAGCGAGATTATTGCAAATTGTCCCCCTGTATATCAAACGTGTGAGTGGATAGTTTCCATGCATGAGCTGCACAGTGTAGATGGAGCAGGGGAAGTCTTATAGACTGTTTTCTGCGTGTATGCCCGGATCAGAACCAGGTATGCTAGGTGAGACTACAAATGCTACTGGCTATTGGGCGAAGCGGATCCATGGAATTGTCGCTGTTGGATTAGGAGCAGCCAGCGTGGACCCGACCTGTATTGCATCCCTTCGTGTGGATAGAATCCCAGCATGGATGAGCTGCTCAACGTAGGTACCTGGAGCAGGAGAGGGGAAAGAGATTGAGTGGTGATGTGAGCAAGGTAGCTCAGATAGACTTGTGTTGAGGTTCCCTTCTCAAGTCAGGGTCTCTGCTCAGATGTGGATTGCCAAATTAGTATAACACAAGCCTGGGTGCACCCCGGATCCCAATAAATGACACACAGAGTCATATATCAGTTCCCTCAGGCTCCGTAGCTCAGACTGACGTGCCGAGTATATGTATTACAGAATATATAGGCAGACAATACGTTTCAGTTTCGTTTCTCTGTAAATCATAGACTTTAGTTTCGTTTCTCTGTAAATCATAGACTTTAGTTTCGTCTCTCTGTAAATCATCTGAATTCACAGGAAACCGAGAGTCAGCAGAAAAAGACTCCTGGTTGAGTTTCAATTCACCTCAGAGAGAGAGAGAGAGAGAGAGAGACTTATTAGCTTATATAAAAACATACTGCGTTATTTCCAAGCCTTGCAATTAAAGCAGATTCAATATGGCGGACTACATACAAAATGGACGAATAGTTTCTTATAATACTTTATTACCTTCACATTCCCCCCTAGACATTAAAAGGACATTTTGTAGGAAGGGGTCTGTCCCTAATTTCTATTTCTTGTGCTAGAGTCCCTACCTGAGGGTGTTGGTCGGCTGTTCATGGGCTTGTCCCATCCCCGACAACTTCTGGCTCGCTAAACTCGAAGACCTACAGTATACACAAAAGGGTTCCCTGACCTCAAACAAACACACTAGGGTCTGGGAACTTGATTGGTCACTCCTGTCACTCCAGAGTACTATAGTGGACTGGTCTTATGTTCTCTCGTTTTTGTAATGGCATATTTTCATAACATTGGCACATTGCTCTTGTTCTCAAGGTTTTTGGCTTAGCTGAACCGCTCAATATCAATTGGAACTTCAGAAGAAAAAATGTATTTTAAACTAACGTTCATTCCAACTTTCATACAGACAATAGACAATATCAGGCACCTAAGATGGATGCTGACTCAAAATGGTTGCTTAGATCCCAGTGCTGTTATGTCAGACCTCCCCCTTACGTCATATTCTCACTTTGTCACTCCCTCCTTTTTATTCTTAAAACATAGCTTTTGAGAATTAAGTTCATGATGATAGTCCAGGGATAACTCAGAGGACAAGGGTGCGTGCCCTTCACTGTCATAGTCTCGTAAGGCGCTGCGGCCAATATGTCTTTTGATGAATTGAATAACTGTGGTCGGCATCTTCTTTCTTCACGGGACTGCTGTTTTCTGGCATCTGTAAAGAGTGGCATCCGAATGGGGGAGGGGGTCGCACACCTGTGGATCATACCTTTGCAACACGTGACACACACATATATGACAACAAGTAACACTCCCAAACACATCAAAACATTCAAAAAATTTGCTCCAAGTGATCTAAGCCATTCACCTAACCCCAAGGGTGATAATCTGTCACTTCCCTTTGTAAACCTCTTTTGAATCTCTTGTATTTAATCAAGTTCATGCTGCACATTGCTACACTGATCTGAAATAAAAACACAACATTGTCTTTAATCAAACAGATAACCCTCCTTTTGAAGCTAAAACATAGTCTAAAGCAATTCTGTTTTGTAAGGCCATAAGCCTAATCTGAACCTGTTCTTGGATTTTCATAATCATCACAACATTCTATTACTGAGAATTGAGGGGGTTTGGTATCTGTGGAAGCTAATGCATGTTCCTCACCCTGCACGCATTTTATACATCAATCACTCAGAATATCAGAACAGACGATGTCTGCGATGGGTCAACATGGCTGACTTATGATCCTTTCCTTGTGGCTGACACACGCCTTTCGGTGGAGGTGCAACACACTTCTGGATCAAAGTTTTGCTGCACATGACACATACATAGAGAGTGATGAGTACTGCCAAAACACATACAAGAGCTTTCACAAGCCACGCTTCCAGGAAACCAATCCTCCCATCAAGGCTCAATTCTACATACACCTTAAATTTCTAACTTAACACACTCTAAAGAATAAAAATATTGAGTCTCTGCAAAAATGAAAAGTTCTGATAAAACCTGGCCTTAGCCTGGTGTCTTATTTTCCTCGTTGGTTAACGGTTAGAGTTTTGACTCGGCAAGACGTTAACTTGATGCGGCTGTGCTTCAGGTGACTCTGGTCTTTGGTGGAGCTGGAACGAGCTTTACTGTACTTTGGGTCCAGGAAAATGACTCTGCCGCTTTGACTTTGCTGTATTGGTGGTTACTTTAGGCCTTTTCACCTGAGATGAAAAGCATGCTTGCGCAGGAAATATGTGACTATTAACCCCATCTCGAGTTGGTGCACTTTCAACGTTGCCTAGAGAGACTCAAAAAATATATATTAGTTGCATACAACTTATTGTTTTATTACCAATAACATGGTCCTTAATTCATTCCTTTGGACTGCTGATAGTCATAAGTCATCCCATATGTGTCTCATAAGGAGATAATTTATACCTAGGAATCAATTCTTGTATCAATGTGTTTACTCCTGTCTTAGCATCCACATATAGACAGAGGTATTCCTTATTAATGTTCCTCAAATTAAAACTAAGTAGCCAATGTGAACCTGACTTTGATACCATCTAAGTTCCTGAAACTTTAGGGCTTCATCCCTTGCTAACCCACTTGTTTCCATAATTAATTCTATCCTGTCTGCAGGCCATATCCCTAAGACCTGGGAAACTACCAGAGTTTGTCCCAATCTTCAAAAGTGGGGACAAAAAACACTGTCTCAAACTACAGGCCAATATCCCTTTTCCCAATACTATCTGCTGTTATGGAAAAATATTCCCTCCCAATTTAAGCAATTATTTTACCCCTACAAATTTCCCTAGCCAATCCCTATTTGGCTTTTACCCCGAACACTCCACTGTAACGATTCTGTTAAAAAATTGAAATGCCTTGTATATAATGCATACCTTATTCACTTAAGTAACTGCTTTTGCAACTATGTATCCCCTGTATTTAACCCTATACACAAGACACACCCACAAATGAGAGGTGACTCCCAAATTCACCCCTTTCTGGCAAACCCATTCTAGATTACACAGCAATTTTTACAATAACCACTGCTTACGGATACCTTTGGGAAAAATAAATGGTTAATTCGTTATAACATACATCACATATTCAGTTAATAGACAAATGATTTTGTATAAGACTTCACACTAATGTCTTGCTTTATATAATCTCTTTGCACAGTGCTGAGCACACGGTCAGCTTTATCATTTTAAAGACACTGCATATTCATCTGACTAAAGAAAAAATAATTCTATAAGACTTGTTTCCGGGCAAAGAGCCATCTTGTTTCTGGGCATTTCGCCAATTGACCCTGAAAAGATAAGATAAAGGTACACCACAGCTTCTTCCTGAAAAATAATAATTATTAGCTTGGAACTTTTGCTTAAAGTTTAAATACATGGAGCTTTATCCAGAGCCCTAAGAACTACATTTTTTATGACCTTTCAAAAATTAACCAACAGGCTTTTATATAGCTGAGGTTCATATAACATCTTAACACACAAATAACGCCACACGCTCATGCTATTTCACTACACTCAGTTCTTTTTAATGCTTTCTGTTTTAACTTTCATAGTTTCACTGACTTCATTCACTACAAATTTATGCTATCTTGTGACAAGTGGGCATAATTTTATTTTCTCGTCTTTCTCCTGACTAGCAGGCTCACGGGGGCGGTGAGCTACACAGGAGTAACAATTATCCCTGCATACTGGGTTCTGTGATTTGCATATGGGACATACCCAATATGGTGATTCCACGGGACATGGACTATTTTGAGGATATGGAGGGGGAGAGTCAACTTTAGGGGTAGAAGGTGTAGTTTTGTCACTTTCGGGTACTTTCATATAACAGTAACTTTTCTTATCTTTCCCTCCACATTCTATTTCAGTGAAACCTTCCTTTTGAAGCTCAATAGCCACACATAGATAAATCAGTCACACCACAATTAAAACAATCTTAGCCTCCCTTTTCTATCTCCTGCTCGGTCTATTTTTCTCTGGACAGCCTTGGTAACATTAAACCAGGCTTCTGCTATCTTCAGCAGGTTGTTATCATTCAAAATTCCTCTCTTTTCTTTCAATATCTTTCGCCACTCTTCTGGCTGTAACCTGCCTTCTGCTGCAGTAATACTACATACTCTAAACAGCGTACTTGCTTTATTTTTCACTTGTTCTTATATTAACTTCTGTCCTGGCAATGATAAAATAACTGCAGCGGTACCCTTCTGTCCCTTAACAGAATTATTTTGACTCATACTAACGTAAGGTACATTTCCATGTGGGATTCAAAAAAACACATAAGACTGCGCTCCCTGAACTTCTCCCTCCCATAGAAAAAGACTCCTCTTTCTAGTTGCTATTAGAACAGAAGGAAAAAGAATATTTTCTGGTTTTAAAAGACCCATTCGTGTGGCCAGCACGAATAAAGTTTTCAAAGAAATATTACCAGGGCTGGCATTCTTTTCCGTTCTGTTCTCTCTCTCGGTGGCAGGCTAAGACTCCTTTCCCTGTCTTACCTGCCTGTGCTTAAATGTTAAAACTGCACCTTTTTTTTTTTTCTCTTCACTTATATCACTTTTGCATATTCGTTCTTAACAACTTCGGTTGCAATCTTCCCGTAGGGGGTAAATCTAACAGTTTGAACAACAATTTACATTTCTTGGTATACTTCTTTCCCTCCCGTTCTGTCACAAGAGTTACGGAATCCCGGGCACCAGAAGGCAAATCCTTCTTTAAAAACTGCGAGAACATTGTCTATTTTAAAAACAACCTCGGACACATGCGCCAATTACCGGCGGTACCTGGACTCTTGAGCTTCAGCGATAAATCGACCTAGACGGGGAGGCGCGCAGGCAGTCCCCGGACCGTCACCTGTATGGACGATCCTCCTATTATCTATCAATTTATATCCTTACACACTCGGGATTCTTGAGTCTTAGTGATAAATCGACCTAGACGGGGAGGCGCGCAGGCAGTCCCCGGACCGTCACCTGTATGGACGATCCTCCTATTATCTATCAATATATATCCTAGACTCTTCCCCTTATTTTATAGTTATTCCGTAACCCTTATAACATATGAACATAAACCACACATCTGGCAGTCTCAAGACCTTACAAACTATATAAATCCTTGGCGGGAACCACCGGACTCTATGGTCTTGTATAGATTAACAATACTGTTACCGTCAACCAAGAGATCGCCAACCTGAACAGACTGACAGGAGTTCGGTAAAAATATATTCTGAATATATCTTACCTTGTCCTTAGAGGTTGATCAGGCCTCAATCAGTCCGGTCAGGGGACGGTCGTCCGTGGATAGAGACGGGTCCAGGATTGTTCCGGTGTCCCTTCACAAGGATCCTGCCGACTACGCCAACTGTTGAGGTTCCCTTCTCAAGTCAGGGTCTCTGCTCAGATGTGGATTGCCAAATTAGTATAACACAAGCCTGGGTGCACCCCGGATCCCAATAAATGACACACAGAGTCATATATCAGTTCCCTCAGGCTCCGTAGCTCAGACTGACGTGCCGAGTATATGTATTACAGAATATATAGGCAGACAATACGTTTCAGTTTCGTTTCTCTGTAAATCATAGACTTTAGTTTCGTTTCTCTGTAAATCATAGACTTTAGTTTCGTCTCTCTGTAAATCATCTGAATTCACAGGAAACCGAGAGTCAGCAGAAAAAGACTCCTGGTTGAGTTTCGATTCACCTCAGAGAGAGAGAGAGAGAGAGAGAGACTTATTAGCTTATATAAAAACATACTGCGTTATTTCCAAGCCTTGCAATTAAAGCAGATTCAATATGGCGGACTACATACAAAATGGACGAATAGTTTCTTATAATACTTTATTACCTTCACACTTGTTCATAAACTCAGATCAGTGCCAGATATGCTATATAGGACTACTGATGTTACTAACTGTGAGATGAGGCTGCCGACGGAGGATAGACAGACACGTTGCAGAGACCCGTGGGAATGAACACTGCCGTATTGAGAACAGCCTGATGTACGTTTTGGTGTGGGTGAGAGCTTCTTCCATGGTAGGTGTGTGACGTCTCGGATGGCCCTTTTGTAGTGTGTGGTTGCTGTGGCAACCAGCGACTTTTTTGCATGACGACTGAGACTAGAAGCCCTACGTGGATATTCCAGCTGTGATTTCTTTTAAATGGAAGATACATTTGTTGCCAAAAGTTGCTGACCATGAGGAATATGTTGACACATCATAAATAAATGATGATGATTATAATCACAAGGCACTTTGGGCATGACCTTTAGTGCTAGACTGCCAGTTAAGACTCCGTCCACTAGGTCACACTATTGCAAATGCACTGCTGCTGTTAGGCTGCTGTGATTTCCAGGGACACATAGGAGGCAAATCTTAAAAACAGTCAAGCTATCTCTTGAAGTACAGGATATCTGAGAACAGGAAGTCTTAAACAATGTTGAAAAGGGTTGCCAGTTTCACCCAGTGCAAGGGACACAATGGAGAATCAGAGGGTAAGCATGGAGAAGCTAATGATAAATTAATTCAAATATGTAGAATCCATTATTCTATTTGGAGAAGGGCAAGAACTCATTATTTTGCCCCTGTTTACACTAACACTGTGGATCCAGTGGCTTATTCCTCTGACAAGGTGTCAAAACATGTCGCCTGACAAGAGGGAGCAATGGGAGAGAGGGAGAGACAGAGTGAGAGAAAGTGGGCAAAAATATGTGATTCCAGAGACTTGTAGGACTCACCAGACTTTTCATTAAGCCTTTTACTTACTACTTACATACAATTTTGAACATTGTTTTAAACTCTCACAGCTATCAAATGGGATCTCTTTCGTCTATCCAAATCAGGGGAGCGCAATGAAATAGCCGCAAAGTAGAAAAAGGACACAATATAGTGTAATACGCCATATCAAAACTGTATTATCCTGTTCATTTAATATAACCATGTATTGTTATAACTCTGTACCCAGGACTTACTTGAAAACGAAAGGTAACTCAATGTATTACAGTACTTCCAGGTAAAATATTTTTATAAAAAAATAAATTAAAACGCTGGAAATGTGGATTGATGATAGGAGTTATACTCACATATTCCCCAATAATAAAGGCAATTCCCAAATCTGTGACAAAAAAAATCTGCGCTGGTAGTCTAGTAGAAAAGGACCATTCCAAGGAAAATTAGAGAAAGAAGACTGATAGTGCAGATGATATAAACTATTCTTTATGTAATATCAGCATTTTAAACTGAACACTCACAATGTGTCAGTTCTTTAATAGTATATCAAATCTTTGAAACTCTTAGTGTGGTGGAAGGTTGTGCTCTCACTGCCTCTCCTTCCTTCACGAACTCACCGTCCCATTGGATAGGCCCCGCACTTCCTGTTTGGATCCCCCGGATGTTTCGCCCACACTGTAGATACGTCCCTCTCTCTGTCCTTTGGACATGTTCAGGTGCACTGCTTCGCGGTTTCATCAGGAGTATTCGCCTTTAAGATTACTCAAATACTCTACAGAATCCTCTAATTGAACTAAAGAAGATGCTACCAGAAATCATCACCTGTATTGTAAAATCGACTTGGTGGTTGAGTAGCATTTTCTGTTCCTAACATATCCCTAAAAAAGATTAATCCACCCCAAAACAGCACTGAAAGCGCAGGAGAGGTGCAAAATAAGACACAACAATCATTTCTACAATTCACCAGGTCAGACTGAGCAGGCTGCTAGGTGAAGAACCGAGAACCGGGAGTTTATCAGAGGCAGGCTTTACTGTGGTGGCAGCTAGGTGACAGCCGCAGGACAGATCTGGCTGCTGCAGGACAGATTGAACTGCCGAAGATCCCGTACTGGACCACGAGGGAGCACAGACCTTTTGGCTGGCAGTACCCCGTCTGTGCAAATGGAGCCGGCGATGTTTGGGAGAGCCGCAGAGCCATGGTGGGGAGTGTCACGGTAGACCAGGTATTTTAACACATGTATATTTTTGGGATCATTCAATAGGCAAAACAAGGCAGTGAAATTAAATGGGATTGTTACGCCGATGCTCGCCACAAACCGGGACCGGACCGCGGGGCTGAGGTGGGGTTATATAATCACCGACCTTAGTCCGCGCAGACTGATCCGGAGTGCGCAGTTCGTAGTCGTACATCGCAGGGTCAGGATTGGAGAAGGCAGCATCGTCGTTATTGAAGCCAAAGTCGGGGTAGGAGAAGACAGGACAATCGATGGCCGAAGCAGGGTCAGGATAGAAGACATCTGGGTGGTCGTAGTCATAGCAAGGAATCGGCAACAGGCAGACAGGAGTTCCCCGCTTCAGCTTAGGAGCGTGAGCGCGGGAGTGGCCTCTGCGCGAGAAGCGGCCTCGGCCCATGACGCCGGTCTCAGCAGGGGGAGACAGCAGGCTGGCCGAAGTACACCACAGGGCAGCGTCGGGGAAAGCAACGCTTCAGCGCAAAGTCCACTGCATGGAGATAGCAGGCTGCAGGAAATTAAGGGTCACCACTGCTAGGAGAAAATGCAGCAGGTACCAGGAAATTAAGGGTAACAACTGCTAGGAGAGAATGCAGCAGGTACCAGTGCTGGCTAACCACACTTAAGCACAGGAGACAGGAACAGGCCTCTGGATACTCAGGAACTAGGAAGGTTAGAACACTAGGAGAGAGGCCTGGGCGGTTTGTGGCAGAGACGGTAACATCCAAGGTAGGAGTTATGCTCGGCACTGGTTCAGTGCCAATGCCCAGGATATAAAGGGCGGAGATCCAATCACAGGAGGAGGGTGTGTGAGTATTCTTCCAATGATTGAGCACAGGGCAGAAGCTGCAATGAGAGACAGCACCTGTGCCATTGATTGCCAGAGGAATTTTTTGCAACTGCAGAAGTCTGCAAAAGCTATAATCAAAGGCAGGAGCGAATTCCTTACAGGGATTTATTTGGATAAAACCTCACAAATACAACAAAACACAAAATACGGAACTATACACACTTACCCAGACTTGGGTATGATATCTAGCCTTCCCTAGGTACAGGGCGCCTGCTTGCAAGGACTTACCCTGATAGGAATCTTGTTCCGGACGTCTTGGACAGAGATTCAGCAGAAACTCCTGACCGGAACCTAATCCCGATACTCCTAGAACTGATTTTGGCGAGAAATCCTGGCCGCGACCGCGAGTTTGATTTGTAGAACTTGGCCACAAAAGACGGTACTTAGTCTCTGCGAGGCAGGCTTTTCTAGCTCCAAAACGAAGCTGATTGCTCTGCTATTTCGAACAGAGCGACTTTGAAAAGCCCACCATAGCTTCATCAACTCAAGTCACAGGATGGTCTGGTCCTCTGACTGGGGCTTCTCCTTACATACGCTAATCTATCCTTAGCATAGAGGTAGGAGGAGTGACCAATCAGCATGGGAATTCCTCCACACCAGCCAATAGGAAAAGGGGTTCATCCTTTGGCTGACATCAGAGGAGGGGGCGTGTCAAGGGTGGGACATACGAATTGACCAATGGGAAATGTGCCGACATTCTGCGGCTTCCCCCAGTCAATCCATTGCCACCTACTGGGCTGGCTCCACTAAGTCTGGCAAACCAGAGGGTCCTCACCACAGGGGGTCTCTGTTCTCCAGACTCAGTACTCCGCCATGTCATGGCTATGTTACACCCCGACACCTCTTAACATCCTGTCTCCTCTTTGAACTATGGACTCTATACAGACATGCCGGCGTCTATGCTGATGCCCTAGCTAACTGTATAGAGTCATAACAAATGTCTAAAATATTATAACATACACTTTAATAAAGTATACACCTTGGGGAACCTTATATTTATAAGAGGAATGGATTTGGGATATTTGGGCTCGAAATCCAGGAGTCTGGGGGACACTGGGTTGCCCCGGTGTAATTCACCCCACGTACCAGCAAATCATGCTTCACATCCATCTTTATTACTGATGGAGGTATATAGCAAAGTCAAATCAGAAGTGACAAGAATATATAGTCGTTCTCTTGCCACTATATCTCTTCCAAGAGAATCAGAGCATAAACCTAATGTCATAGAATCTATGCCTGATATTATCGGCCTTTCTGGCGGGTTACTTCAGTCCTGATGGATCTTGGACAGAAAATGCAAAATTGTCTTTCTAGTTTTTCATATTAGTAAAAATGTATAGTAATTTTCTTCCAAAATGCCCAGTGTTTTTTACCCTTAATTAATAAATCACAGAACTCCTCCCGAAATGTGTTAGTAAGATCATGGTTCATGGTTCACAGTAGTCTGTGAGGAGAATACTCCTGATGAAACCGTGAAGCAGTGAAACACGTAGAGTGTACCTGAACACATCCAAAGGACAGAGAGGGATGCATCTACAGTGTGGGCAAAACATCCTGGGGGTCCAATTCAGAAGTGCGGAGATTCTCCTGTGGGACGCCGAGTTCATAAAGGAAGGATAGGCCGTGAGAGCACACCCATCCACCACTAAGAGTTTCAAAGATTTTATATACTCTTAAAGAACTGACACATTGTGAGTGTTCAATTTAAAATGTTGATATTACATAAAGAATAGTTTATATCGTCTGCGCTATCAGTCTTCTTTCTCTAATTTTCCTTGGAAAAGTCCTCTTCTACCAGACTACCAGTGCAGATTTTTTTAACATAGTTTTGGGAATTGCCTTTATTATTGGATAATATGTGAGTATAACTCCTATCACCAATCCACATTTCCAGCGTTTTGATAAGTCTTTTTACACTATATTGTGTTTTTTTTCTACTTTCTTGTTATTCCATTGCGCTCCCCTTATTTGGACGCAAAAGACATCAGTGAAGTATTGGTGGAACAATTTTTATAAGGGTTTGAGCAGCAACCACTATTCAACTTTTATTTTTGATTTATTCCTCGTCACTTTTTGTGCACTTTTTTTATCAATAAAAATGTGAACTATTGTTGTGCACTTGTTTGGGATAGGTTACTGATATTTGAATAGGTTCTCATTCAGAGGACTTCTTGTTTATACTGTTTGGGTTAAGAGTGCCATTTGTAGCACTGTTTTTCAATCACCAAATGAGATCTCACTAGGTCTATTAATAGTGCTCCCCCCTTAAAAAAAAAATATTACTACAGTAGCTCTAGACCAGTGTTTCCCAACTCCAGTCGTCAGGGAGCCCCTCAGGGCAGGTATTAAGGATATCCTTGCTCCGGCACAGGTGGCTCAGTCAAAATGACTGAGCCACTGATTGACCCACCTGTGCTGGAGCAGGGATATCCATAAGACCTGACCTGTTGGGGTTCCATGAGGACTGGAGTTGGAAATCACTGCTCTGAATTGGATCATCTAGAGAAAAATCTGGTGGTGCTTCTTACTTTATAAACACGGAAAAAAACAAGGGGAAAAAAGGATAAAGGGTTGAAAAGAGCACACTAACCCAAAAATAACAGTCAAATAAAAATACTATATATTGTAAAATGTATTCTTTTATTCTGGCATTTAAATGCCATAACATAAAATATATACATTGTTATCTCATAACCAATATATAATACGCATATAAACATATAACCCTACAATGTTAAAGGTCCATATTCACAATTCAATTAATCCTTAGTTAATTAACATTATAGAGCATGATTGCAAGTTTTGATTACATTAGCTCAAGATTTTACAAAAAATTACATTGCTATTATACCTCATCAATTTTACCTAAGTCCTTGTTGATTATAGGATAGACTGCATCAGATTAAAATTCATCAATAATATATCAAATGCAGCTTAACACAATCCTAGATCTCATCTGTAGTCATATTATCACAAATATTAATAAGCAGTGAAGCAAAAACTCCATTTATCTCCTATTGACTGACAATATAAATGAACCATAATCACATTCCATAACTTTACTCAGCATTGTCTACACATCACTTATCTCAATGGCACCATATCATCCCCAATGTGACATATGGGATCCATGTTCATAAAAGCAACACACAATGTAAGTAGGATACAGAGCAGATCCTCATCATGATCCATAGTGTGCTACTCCATCAGGGGTCCATTCCCAACTACTGATTCTTAAGATGGTGTCTTCTGATGACAGAATGTGTGTTATGGAATAGCAACTCTTAGTAAACAATTTGCCAATAGGCTAACTAATATCCAGACCAGCAAAGAGCATGGATAAGAGTTTGCTAACCTCTCCTTTGCACTCTTCCACTCTTCAGGATCAGGATGGGATTTAACATATTAAATGAATAGCAATGTACATTAACTTTATGATTGGTGAATTGCTTGCAAACTCTGCAAACTGAGTCGCAATTTTTGGGGGCTGAAATAGTGTACATTTCATATAGTTTCCAGGCCTCTTGCGAAAGTTTTGCACATCTCTGGCTCCAACACCTCGTTGTATTACATTAGACTAAAAATTCTAATTTTACCTATATGTACTCTAATATTAGAATTAAATATGTTTTCATCTTTTATATACATACGGTATGAAAAGAGGGCTGACCCCAAACTCAAAGAGGTACAAAACACTAGTACAAGAGAAATAAAAAAGAATGCAAAAAATTGTTATAGTTTTATTGACAATGCATATAATGTGTGACACTTCATATATAACACAAACCGACGACACAATAAGCTGTATAATGATATAAAGCTAACACATGGGAAAAAAAGTGACAAAAAAATATAAATTCACAAGAGTAGGGAACACTCGCAACACAAAAAAACAACTATGCCTGAACAAAACCAATAACCACAAAAGAAAGTCAAGTCACAAAAAGAAATAAAGTGAAGGGGAAACGGGAAATAAAACAAACAAAGTTAATAGCGAAAAAATATAAGGAATGCAGACACTCTAACTAGCAGTCTCTTACAGATTTATTTGTGCTTTGTTGCTTGTTAGCTTGCAGAAGAAGTACAGCTGCAGCGGCCGTTATTGTAAAACTTCACGGCGCCGATTTTGTGTGCTCTGCTGTACTCCACTCAGCATGAACGTGGCCAATCGCCCCAGGCACCCGCTTTGCTTTGTTGAATTTCATGGATTCTGTTTCTTTGGGTGCAATGAAATGAATGAATTGCAATGTGTACAGTACTGTGCTACTGTGTTAATTTAAGGTGTTTAAAAACCAGAACTCTAAAATGCCATTACTGCACTCGCGGTATGGTTGGAAAACATCACGTGCCATGACAGGGGTATTCCGAGCGGTACACCGGGCGAAGTTTTAGAATAATGGCCTCTGCAGCTGTACATCTATTTTGGACGAATAAGGGAAGTACCACATCGACTTGCTTTGTGGGAACGGGCCTGAAGAAAGGGAAACCCCTGAAACGTTGCCCAAAGAATTGTTACTTTGGGTATAGTTATTCACTTAATTTTTTAGTTTTTTCATTTTGATTGTTGTTTCTCCCTCCCTTTTTTCCTTATTTTTTGGGGCTTTTTAGCTTTATTTGTTTTGTTTCCCCCTTACTTTATTTATTTTTGTGACTATACTGTCTTTTGTGAATTTGGTAGATTTATCTTTTTTAGTCACTTTTGTTCCCGATGTTAGCTTTATGTTATTATACGGCTTATTGTGTAGTTGGTTTGTGTTATACAGATTTAGCACCAGTATTAGATCACTTGCCTTGTAAAATCTGGGGCAATCTCACAGTAAATGCCTCAACATTTCTGTGAGATTCCTAATGGCCCATCAGATTAACATTCAGTTTGAATGGGACTGCAGGGACCCCCCGCTGTGTTAATCCAATGGGCCATTAGGAATCTCACAGAAATATTCAGGCATTTACTGCGAGATGACTTAGTTTTTACCCAAGCAAGTGATCGGATACTAGTGGCTGCATCTGTATATGCTGTGTCACACATTGTATGCTTTGTCAATAGGACTATAACAAGTTTTTGCATTCTTTCTGATTTCTCCTGTACTAGTTTTTTTTATACCTCTTTGAGTGCAGGGGCCGCCCCCTTTTTGTTTGACTTGGAGTTTGTTTGACTTAGAGTTACTCTTACTCGGTATTTAGAATATAATAATAGCATGTTATTGTATAGCGCTGCTAGTTTTACGTAGCGCTTTACAGAGACATGTTGCAGGCACAGGTCCCTGCCCGTGGAGCTTGCAATCTATGTTTTTGGTTGCTTGAGACACAGGGAGATAAAGTGACCTGCCCAAGGTCACAAGGTCCCAACACCAGGAATTGAACCAGGTTTCCCTGCTTCAAATTCAGTGTCATTTAGTATCTTTACTCACTGAGCCACTCCTTTTCCCTATTAGGTGGTGCTATCGGTTTCTATTCTACAGTATACATACATATGGTATGTATCAAACTTTGCATCTCTAATTTAAATGCTTTAAAAAAAAAATATTAATTGACAAATGTCTGTAGGTCTGAGGTGTTGTCAACCCTTGTGCATAGAGGTTGAATGTAAAAGTTCAGAAACTCAATTATAAAGTTTCACATTTGATTTTGTGCAAATTTAAGTACAATAAAAATCTTATATCATAAAACCATACCACCACTGTTGCTTTCTGAAGATTCTGTGGAATTGGAAATATATAATATACTTTACCTAGAGCAAGTGTTTACATTTCAAAATCGCATGTAAATATTTTGTAGAGATGTGCCACATTTTCACATAAAGGAAATCTAGTCACAAATGATTATGAGATTGCCAGCATGCCTAACAATTCAAAAACACAAAAGACACAGCGCACAACGCTCATAGTGCATTAAAGCCACAAGTGTCTTCAGCAGAGATCTTGCATCACACTGTGGACTGGATCAGCAGTCATCTACTGTTACTGGAGTCTGTGAGTAAATCCCAGATTCAGAATGGGTAGATAAGGAGTCCTTTAAATGTCCCCGGTGAAGGTGAACAGTGTCCAGCCACAAGTGGCTCACTGGGGAACGGCCGTGTCCCGCGGTCCTCGCGACGGCTGGTCTCTCTCCTTCTCCCCACCGCACCGGCACTTCTGGGTGATGACGTCACTCCAACTCGCGTCGCGTCACGTCAAGATTCTTCTCCGGTGGCCTGATCAATATAAGTGGGGGCAGAGAGTCCGATAGTACACTATCCTACGCGTTTCGAAACCGTAAAGGTTTCTTCATCATTCTTCATAAATTTCATTAAAGCACATTCCATTTTCCTATTTACTACAAAACATGCCTGGGCAAGCAGGTCTGCAGGTTATTAGAATCCTTCTCATTTGTCTTCACTGCTATTCAGGATCCCACCAGCTCAGCACCAGGGACAGCTTTGCTGCTGGTTGCCTGGTGATGCATGACTGACTGCTGACTTATCAGCTGACTCATTTGGTCCAATTTGTTTTTTTCTTTGCACGTTATAGTTACTAAATGTCACTCCTGAATGTTATCTGAATGCAGCAAAAGGTTCAGTCAGGCAAAATAAAGCTTCCATCAAACGTGCCTTTCATACATCATCAAAGTGGATCAAATGCACTGAAATATTAAAGACATTAAACTGGTAAATGAGGATTTAGAAATCAGACCCACAAATATTTTATAAGTCGTCTTCTAAAAGTTATTCGGTGAACATACTAAAATGCTAAAATTAGTAATGATGCAAACATGAACTTTGCTATACTTGAATGATCATGCAAAGCAGGATTAGCTAAAGATTCCCTTACTATTCTTCAAAAAAACCATGTCACTGCGCACAAGTTGCTAATGTATTCGTCTTTTTGGGAATTATGTTATTCATTTTGTATGTGCATAGGTAAGGAGTCACAGGAAAAATGTATAGTGTGCATCAGCCTTAAAATACCACATTTTCTCATCTCCTCCCTCCCCTAGTCAACTCATAATTTAATAAAGTCTAGGAATGTCCAATTTTTAAAACTGATGGCTACAATCAATAGAACACATATTGTTTATTGGATATCTGGTCTCCATTGATTAACCCTATGATTTTTTTTTTTTTACATAGACATGAATTAATTGACTCATCAGCATATAAGAACTGTATATGCTTTCTTTCTTTTCATTACACAGAGTTATAGCTATACACACCTCTATGCACATTCCACTTAGTTGTAACTATGATTCCAGGTACTGTATATCCCCCCCTGCCAGTAGAACATACCCAACAGCATTATTTGTTCCACAGAAAGTGACTGGTGCACAACAGGATGTGTGTCAATTCATCTGTCCCCTTTAAATATTGCTGCTGTCTCTGCTGTTACATGGCTTCAAATAAGCCTTAGTACTTAGCCTTCAGGTGCCGATGCTTCTATCTATATGTAATATATAACAATCAATTTCAGCTTTGTCTATTATGAATAGACACAATAATGTACACATTTCTAAAGTCAGGCATGTCATATGTCTCACAAAAAGGGTAAGTATGCTTCTACATATTTGTTTATATGTTCCTTGCAGCACGTTCTTCAACTAAGGCATATAAAGCATTTCTGTGGGTAAGTAATTTTGTTGAATCCATGGTAACATGGAAAGAATAAATCTTCTATTGTTTCTGACTCCCATAAATAAAATGAACTGTGTACATTACACGGAGAAGAAACAGATAATGCCTATTTTTTTGTGTGTTGCTATAAAACTGACTGCATTCTCCAAGATTAACACAGATGATGGTTCCGTGTTAGCCTGTACAATCGACCTTACTGTTCTGTGTCTTTAAGATTAATAAATACTTTGTGCCATGTTTTTTGCCAGCTTTCCAGTGTCAGAGCAGTGTATTATCTTGCACAAGACACCTGGGAGCCCAGATTGCTTTGATCAGCTCTTATTTTCTCCTTCACAGTCTTTCATCTTTCCACCCCTGAATCATGGGAGAAATAACAGCAGAGCAGTTAGTCAACCTAAGGCATGTGTCAGTGAACAATATCGTAGCATGCATGGGTGGGAGGGGACATTTTGAATCATAACCTAGTGTAAGGCGGTTGCCTGTGTTTGTTGCATGGAGGATTAGCAACTCCAGTCCAAGTTTCCTATTGATTGAAAACTAATTGATTGCATCTCGTTACCTGTCAAAATATATTCTAGTATTGGTCTCACTTCTGGCCTGAATTGCAACATTTTTCCTGCCCTCCTCCTCCTCCTAACCTACTCCAGCACTCTAATCCCTGTAGTTTGGGCCTCTGTTTATACTGCCCAATATATAGCATAGTAGGTTAGCGAAAAGCCAAAGTTGTCCTAATGTAATTTTCAGATTAATTCAGCCTCACCATTGGATTCACCTAAAGACAGCCGAATTAACTTATTGACAAATATGCGATGTGGCTATTTCGCTATTTTTCCCATTTTAGTGCTTTTGTTGCTTTTGATAATAATTCTGTAAAAATGTCAATATTTCTGTAAAACAACAATTTACCACATTTGTACATCTCAAGGCTTAAGATTTGAAGACATGCTTAATATCTTAGCAGTTAACGCATCTATGCAAACTTGTACTTTTTCATAGTTGCAAATACTATACTTACTGTACTGTATGTGTGTATTGAAGGCAGGCTATACCATTTTTTAAACATTTATACTCTAAATGTATAAAAGATTAACTTAGGAAAAGATACTAATGTGTTGTGTTACTGGTTTAGGAGGTGGTAGTCATGTTACCTAATCAGTTTTGGTGTATAGAGAACTATATGGGTGATACTGTAGTTAGAGATGGGTAAAAATTTAGATGGAATTTGAATCAGCTGCTAATTAGCCAGTTCCTTTCATCCGTGGGATTCTGAGGATCAGTCTTAATAAAACAGATGTGTGTTTTTATTTCCTATTACTTAAAATCCATTAAACGGAATCCGAATCTATCAAACGGAATTCTAAGACGTCCACGGAATTAGTATGGCAGGAGGAATATAGCAACAGGGGTGCAGCATCACTTTTAAGCCATGATGTTGTAGGCAGAGATTGGGTGGGAGTTGGTTGAGTTGCTTCTGCTGCTGTAGTACTATATGTCATACATTTATATATAATGTACTTAATAAAACTTGAAGCTTAACCATTAATCTGTCATTGACTGGATTGACCCCTGTCTGTGTGTGTCCAGTCCATTTCCTGGGTTGTGACCTGCTTGGCGTGAGTGGTCTGGGCTCCTGTACTGTGTGTGTATATCACATTCATTATATAACAGTATATTATTTAAAAATAATATTAATTACGAATATTGTCAATTAATTTCAAGAAAGGTTAAATTAAAAAAAAAACCACACAGATTTAAGTTACTCAACTTGGTAACCCTATAAATATGTGTGGGTATACTAGGGGAAAAAAATCATTTATTGCCGTGTGATTATTTCATGGGTACAATACTGTGATTAGTGTTGAATGAGACAAAAAAATCGAGGAGCTAAAGATAAGTCATCCAAAGAAAACTAACTCCAATGCACACAACCGTTTATAAAATATAATATTTAATGGGAAGCTAATTAAAAAATATATCATTATAATGTAAACAGAGTTGATAGGAATAATCTCAACAATTGAGAGAATATAAGGTTGAGTCCCCGCTGGCGCTGACTGCGCTCATGCTTGAGAGTGGTCACGTCACCAATTCTTCAAGCATGAGCGTTCTGCTATCCTGCAATTTTTTTTACAGCAGGAGCTGTTGGGGAGTGGCTATGAAGGGAGGGGGCATGTCATTGACAGGATCGGGCTGTGTGTGTGTATGTGTGTGTGTGTCTCTTTGTCTGTGTGTATGTGTCTCTATGTGTGTGTGTGTCTCTGTGTGTGTGTCTCTGTGTGTGTGTCTCTGTGTGTGTCTCCATTCTCTCCCTCCCCCTTTCCAAAAATGGCAATTAATTGTGCAAGAAAAATTAAATAAATAAAAGTTGTGCAAAGAAAAATAAAAACCTCTCTCTGTCCCCCCCTTCCACCTCTCTCCACTCAGCCTATTTTGCCTCTCTCTCCCCATTGGTCAGAGCAGGGTCATGTGACCCTGCTGTCCGCTCCAAAGACAAATTCTTTTGTCTCGCTAAGACCCAAGCTTGGGAGAGCGTGCTTACCCACGCACGAGTGCACGCGCACCACGTGAGCGTGGGCATGATGATTAACTTGTATAGTGGTAAGCACGCCAAGCGCATAGCACGGTCAGCGCCAGCGGAAACTCAGCCTCAGTCAACAAGACACTATCTGTGTATAGTATGCTTAATAGCCCTGTCTCTAATAATGACAGAGTGTCTCAAATAATTCATGCACTGAATAAGGGAGTGCTAGAGTGACGCAGGGATATAAGGTGGCTTGTAAAATACCAAAATGAGGAGACAGTCAATGGTATAACTGTGCTTTCATTGCCTTTAAATTACGTCATCATTTTTTTTCCATCGGCCAAATCACATGTTTTTCACGGCCCAATCAGGACCGTGGGAAACATTTGACCAAAATGTGACGTCATAGGCCTATAAAAGCCTATGTCGCCTCATTTTGAAGCTAGTCGCCGAGGAGGGAACATCTCCCCTCCTAAGAAGAGAAGAAGGGCGTGGCCTAAGAAGACGGAAGAAGCCGGAAAAAGATGGAAGAAGACCCCAGAAGACCCCAAAGAAGACACAGACGTGGATTTGTTATGGTTTTTTATTTTATGGCTTACCTGTGGCTTGGTTCCTGTGCTTCCGGCTCGCTTGGATTTCAGAAAGTGGACATCTAATGGTGAGTAAACAAAAGAAAAGTTTATTATTTTTACTATTACAGGTTTTTATGATTTTTCATGCATGTCTTTTATTTTTTCATTCCCATTTAATGCCCGTTAATGTATCTATGTATATACATACATTCACGGACACTGAATGGGTGTATTGTATGTTAATTTTGTATGTAAATGCATTGTATTTGATGCTGTATTATTGCCCCTGTATGTTATGTTTATCTATCTGTATGGATAGACATATAGGGATAATAATTGATTGTTTGGCTCATGTTTAGGTTTTTTTCATGTATGGATAATGTATTTAGCATCTTTATTTTGTCATTGTTGTGAATAATGTAATTTGTATTTAGCTAAAGGCTTCTTTATGGTAGTAAGATTAGAATGATGGTGGTTACTTTAAATTAGAATTGTTTTGGCAATGGTTTGGCTTTAGCAATTGAATAGGGAATTGTATAATTGATTTGTATTGTATTTTAATTGTTTGAGGAAATGGATTAATTGATTGATGCTAATTGTATTGATGTTGGTTAGTTTCTAATTGATTTTCAGGATGGCATTGGTGGTTAGGGGACATTGTTCATAGTGTATTTTATTGTTACATATATTTTGCATAGTGTTATATGATGCACAGATTACTGCACCGACACACTTTATTCGAGCAAATACCCAGTATGTACCTGGCAGATACCTGGAATGCGCCGCTCCTCCCCTCTGACAAGCCCCGTTGCGTTTGCCTTCCCAGCCTGGGTTCATGCCTGGCTGACGGGCGGCTGATCTGTTAAATGATAATGATTAGGATTTAATAGGCTGCAATGCTTCGCGTGTCTACCAGATGGCATAAATTCATGAATTGTAATGCAGTATATATATATATACTGTGCAGTATTGCAGCCAGTGGGAATAAAATGCTTCAATCCCTGCCAGGAAAATAACCCAATATACTCGGGCAGAAAACAGTCACAAACCTCAATACACCCGGGTATACCCGAATTCGTGGGACTAGCCGAGCTCGAATAAAGTGTGTCGCCAGTGTAATTGCATCATGTACACACTCAATGCAATTGTGTGACATTTCATAGATATTTGTGTAGCTGCAGTTTGTTTTTTTTATATTTGCAATGTCTGCTGGATTTATTTTAACATGCAATGTGGTGGTTTTAAGATTAAAAATTCATGTTTTGATTTGTGGATGTTTTATGTGTTTCATAATGGGCAAATAATAGATTATCCATATCTGGATAATAGTTATTTGGCACATTATTGTACTGTAGGTGTTGGGGGGGGGGATGTATCTATTGAATGTATAGGCCAGGTTTATTTATTTTACATTCAGGGTTGGTTCCTTGGTTCTGCGTGAGACCTCTGGAGACCACCTGCGGTCTCCTCGGGTATCTCACGGGTATCAGGCTGGTGGTTCCACGGGTGACACCTGCGGGGAAGAAGCGGTGGTCCCACATCTGTGGGGGCACCATGGACCCATAGGTGTGGGGATGAAGCGGTGGTCCCACATCCGTGGGGGCACCGTGGACCCGTAGTGAGCACTCGTGAGTTCCCCAGACCCCCGTGAGAACCACTCGAGGCCCCGCAGACACCTGTGGGTCTGACCTGGGGCTCCCAGACATCGCGGGCCTACCGTGGGGACCCAATTGTAGCCCACGGTGACCCAAGTAGACCACCTGGGGGCCATGGCACTTGGCAGGACTGTTACGCCGGTGCTGCCCGCAGACCAGACCCATCCCCTGAGCTGAAGGGGGAAGTGGTAATACACGCACCCGCAGCAAAGGGAGCGTGTCCGGAGTGTGGTATGAAGCGTTGCCAGGCCAGGTGTAGTAAGGTAGACAATACTTGCCGGTACCGGTTGTAGAGATAGAGTGATGAATGCCTTGCCGAGGTCAGGGAGTGGAGAGTGGAGATAGGTCATTGTCCAAGCCGTGTTCAAGGGGTTACCAGAGTGAGCATTGTCCAAGGAGTGCCGAGATCGAGAGCCAGAGGGGGTAGTCATACAAGCCGCATCAGAACCTGTGAAAACACTGAGAGAATCCAGAAGTACTTCCATACAGAGACTATGTCGAGCAAAGACTGAGAGCAGAGAGGAGCTAGATAAAGCAGGAAGGTCCAATTAGTAACGGAGGCGGGACAGGAAGAGCTACAGGGAGACACTGCAGATTGGTGCAGGCATAACAGGCCAGGTGAGTCTTGTTGGTAACCTGAGTATGCTCGTGCAGTGTGCGGGGGCGGAGCCTGAGGTCCGGGGGACGGGAAGAAGAGTGTGCAGACTGAGCGTGCTCCGTAACTCGTGTACGCGCGTGAACCGAGCCAGTGGATGGTGCAGGTGTGCGTGCAGGAGGGCGTGGGCGCGCGCGGTGCTGTACAGAGGGGAGTTATCCCGCGACGGCGGCAGGGTTGGGGAGCCGTGGAGGCCGTTAAGGCAGGATTGTTTTGTGTGTCCAGGGGCTCCCTGCGGGGAGGGAGTGCTCTGTGTGAGGAGCATGGAGAATGCCGATTCCTGACAAGGACCCACCAAGAGGCCTCCAGAACCTGTGTGAAACAAGCTGCTGGTACCCTGTAGGTCTGTCAGGTGCCCCGCCAGGCCACTGGGGACTCGCGTGGGGCTGGGGTATGGGGTCAGCTGGGCACACCCGCCGGCCTGCTGTATGGGTTTTGCGCATGCAAAAATTAAAAACCAGAATTTTTTCTAAGTACAGATTTCTTTGCGTCTACTCTGACCTGACATGTTCTAATCAACGCAACTTTCGCGTTTGCTAAGATTGCGTTGCTTAGTGCATCCCGCTTAAGGGCAGAATTTCACGCAAACAGGGCTGCGATCGAGCAAAGTTGGACTTAGAAAAAATCACTGAAAAAAGTCATTTTTAGACCGCAAAGTGCCTGTTTGCGTTGCTTAGTGCATCGGGTTGAGCCAAAAAGCACGATCGAAGAGCACTTTGCGGTCTAAAAGTGACTTAACTGAGCTTAGTGCATAGCCTCCTTAATGAGAAGTAGAGCTCAAAACTAAGTATACTGTGACACTGGTGCTAGCCATCAGCTGGTTTAGTTCACACGGCTAGAGGTGATTTTTTGAATGACAGATGTTTGAATGGCGATATTTGCATCAGGGGTTTTAGAGGATAGCCATGTTTCTGTAAGAACGATGGCTTTGGGTTTATGCATAAGGCACCATGCCCTTAGTTCGTCTAGTTTGGGCAGCAGGCTCCGGATGTTTATATGGGCAACAGATAGCCCTTTTTGGAATTTAAAGGTGGAATTCTCAGGGGCATGGGACAGAGCTGAAATGGGAGGACCTGGGTTAGTTTCAATATCACCTGCTAGAGAGAGTAATAGTATGAGAAGAAATTTGGGTAGTTGTTTGCAAGTTGTAGATTTGTGGTGTTTGCCATTTGAGTGAGCAGTGGTTGGTGTGCTGGTTTTTAGAGTTCTCCACCAACATTCAGTAGATAGTGCAAGGCTTTTGAGTAGTCCAGGGTGTATGGTGATGTTGGGTGTGGGCAAGGATGGAGGAGTTTGTAGTGGATAGAGGGAGTAACATCTCCATGAGGACAGGAGAAAGAAAAAAGTTAGAAGACATAGCAGGTTCATGATGCCAGAGGTAGGCAGTGCTGCAAGGAGCTGTTGTGAGCAGAGTGAGTGTGTGCAGACTAAACAGCAGGGGTGAACCTGTACCTTGTCATGTGTTTTGCTGCATTGCAATGCTAGGGTCAATTCAGGGTTTCAGTGTTTTGTGCAGTCAGTTTTGGGAGAGGCTGCAGTGAAAGAAGTTGTAAAGGGGTGGGGGGTTAAACTATGCTGGCTAACAAGCATGGGATCATAGTGTGATCTGAATAGCTTACCGTTTGTTGTCTTGAGTTAAAGAGTTTGCAGAAAGAAGCAGTCCCCAGTCACCTCTAGTCAAACTGTAGTCTAACTGTATCACTTAAAAACCTCACTTTAAATGCCTCACTGCCTAATGCAGTTCGCTAATTGTATATGTCTACCAGCTTTGTGCTTTAGATTTGCAATAGTAGACGGATAAACATATAAGCTGACTTATATCTTTGAATGCTATAATACCTTACAACTTATAGCTACTGTATATCGCTGTTGCAATACTAGATAAACTTTGTGGTTCCCTAGACTCTACGGGTACTATTCACCTGAGAGGACTGTTACGGTGATAGGAAATCCTGTCCCTTTAGGAGTGGCAGATTTATATTGGCATCCACGTGTATTTACAACGATATATTGGTAATCGGTATTTTGGTCACTAATTACGTTATAAATCCAATTTATATGGATAACTACTAACAACATTAGTTAAATTGCAGCCTTTCAACGGGGTATCTTTTATTGCACTGTAAATGTTATCACGAAGCGTCGACGTCATTTGCTAATAAAGCTTTATTGTTTTTCAAGAATTAGTGGTACATAAGAGGATATTTACAGTATATCATAATTCACATTCTCTTGTTTAGAATATTGGAATTCTTAAAGATTACTATATATCTTTATACCTGACTATGTACTTTGAGTGCAAGTGAGAGGGTCTCTTGTGTAGGGATCTTTTCTGCACAAAATAGTTTTTGTACACTTTTATTTATAGCAGATGAACTTAGATCACACTTTAGGGTGGTTTATGAAAAGGGTACAAGGGAGGGATGTGCTAACCAGGCTTTTTTTTGTGTGATTTTGTATTTTACAACACTCACAAAAATCTAAAGTCTAGACTACCATGAAATAAGATTGCCTAAGATTGCAGTTGGAATGCTTGAACAGCTCATCAGACTTAAGGGTTCAACACAGTTGCAAGCTAAGCCTAATTCATGCAAGCATTCGTTGGCCCAGGCGGAATCATTTTAAATTCATATACCATATTCATGGTATATGTGTTAGTATGTTTTAGTTCCATTATTATGCATTGAGGACAAGTGGTGCTTTAGCACAGATTTCCCTTATGATGCTTATTTGAATATTATTATTTGAATGGGAATATATTGTATTTAGATGTATGAGGGTGACTGAGTACAATACATACATTTACTCATATGTCCATGCATGCATAAACATACACACATAGTAACAAACAGACGGGCTGTACATAATAACAAACTAACCCATCCAGCATGGAAAATGACTGCAGTCTAATTACATCCCAGGGGCTGAATATGTATGGCCAACCTGGGTGAGGCGCTGAGTCCTTCAAGAGCTAAATGGAGGTTGCAGATACTGTAACAGAGCAGACAAATTCCCCTTTCTCCTTGCCAGAGTGACTCATATGCTGCTTTTCTCCCATAGTCTATCTGACCTTGGACATGAACTTTAATCTGATTTTTCAAGACTTGAAAACTGGATTTCCATGAACAAACAGTTTTTATCAATGGTATTTGGAACCAAGGCTAAATTTCTAAAGCTACCAATGATGGAACTACATATCAAAACCAACTCTAACACAGTTCTAGCCTCTGTCACTAGTTTTAAATATCTGAGCATATGGTTTGACTCACATTTAACATTTGGGTGGCACATTGATACCCTGACATCCAAAACCTATGCCAAACTAGGTGTACTTTATAGAAACAAATCCTCCCTAAGCCTGCTGGTCAGAAAACACATCACACAGCAGATGCTAATGCCAATTATAAACTATGGGGACATACTATATGGTAGAGCACCCCAAACTCACCTTGGCAAACTAGACACCCTCTACAACTCAATATGTCACTTTGGCCTACAATGTAACTACAACACACATCACTGCAAAACGCTCGATGAACTGAATTGTCTATCACTTGAGTCTAGGCGCAAAGTTTATTTAAAAATACCTATAAAAATACAATGAAAAAAACTGTAAAAGAAAAATAACATACATTCAGTTTTTTTCCTTACCTTTAGATGTCTTCACCCTCAGATTAACATGGTCACAACAAGCTCTCGAACCAATCCATGATCAGAAACAGAAATGGGCCCCCCCAAAAAAAATCCAAAATCCTTTTATTCTTCCTTTTTCTTCATCTGTAAATTGTAAACCAATTTCAGGGTCTTTTGGGGTCTTCTGGGGTCTTTTGGGGTCTTCTGGGGTCATCTGTATCTTCTTCATATTTATCCATCTTCATCCAGCCCACCCTTGTCTTTCTATTGGTGGGGGTCCTCTCTCCTTTGCTTCTTGCTGTCAAATGAGGCTGGAAAGGCTTTTATAGGCCTATGCCATCACACTTGAGGCAAATGGTTCACACGCCATTTGATTGGCCAGTGAAAACCACGTGCCTTGTTTTTTTTTTGTGACGTCATGTAAAGGAAATGAAGCCAGCCAATCAGAATGGCCGTGTGCTTCCTTTCCCTTTAACATGACATCACCAAAGCAACATGGCTGCAATCACATGGTTCTTCAGCCAATTAGATTGTGGGAACTATATCCCCAATCTGATTGGTTGTTGTAGACTATGTGACTCCCTTTGGATGACGTCACATTCTTTCCCCAAAAAACTCTGTCACGTAGTCTACTACAGCCAATCAGATAGATGAAGATGCAGAAGATGCAGATGATGAAGAAGAAGATACAGAAGATACAGAAGAAGATGAAGAAGAAGACCCCAAAAGACCCCCAAATATATTACAAATTTAAAAGAAAGAAGAAAAGGATTTTGGATTTATTTTACCTGTGGCCCGTTCATGTTTGAGTTCGTGGATTGGTTCCAGAGCTTTCGGTGTCCCCAGGAATCGGAGGGTGAAGACATCAAAAGGTAAGGAAAAAAAATTGAATGTATGTTATTTTTATTTTACAGATATTTTTAATATAATTTTTACTGTGATTGCATTTTTTTGTGCCCATATTAATTGCTTATGTATTTATGTATGGCCCTTTACGGCTATACATACATACAGTAAGAAGCAATGGTTGTTTTGGTAAATGCTTGTTTGTATGTATTTTAAATGTATAATGGTTCTTTGTTTTTTTATTTTTTATGCTATTTATTTTCTGCTTGGATTTTGTGTGCTGGCATTTTTGGTGGTGTTTTAAATGGTTTATTTCTGGCTTTTGATTTGTGTTTGCTTTCTAATGTTGGATTAATGTTTGAGTTTTGGTTTTTAATGATGCTGTTTATTTGGATTTTTATTTTATTTATTCTTGGTTTTGTTTTGGTGTTTAAATTGTTTATTCTGGTCTTTATTTTGGATTTGATTGCTGGTAATTTTGTTCTGTTTGCTTAATTTGTTTTTATTTTGTGATTGTTTGGAATGCATTGGATCTTGTTTGTGATTTTTTTATTTTTAGGTTGACCATTGACTGGCATAGTGTTACATCATGCCCTGATGTACCCACTGTGCCATTCAATTGTTTTATTGGCATTTGTTATGTGTTTAGTTGGCTATGTCATATGTTTTATTTTGAAATGGAATCTGTTTTATTTGGGCCTGTTTTTTTATTTCTTCCCCATTTCTTGCTATAGTGGTAAATCATGCCCATATTATATGGGCATGATGTACCCACTGTACCAATGAAGGGGAGGGTGGTTAGGCATCCTTAATGGGTAGTGGGAGAGTGTCTGTTAACCCCTTAATTACTATAGCGGTTACTAACCGCTAAGGTGATTAAGGGGTTAGGGGACATTAGATTATCTTTTTTTGATTGTTCTGTATTGTTTGTGGCAACAGAGGACATGGATGGTGATGAGGATGAGGACGGCCTTCATCGTGGCAGCCTGACAGGGGTGAGTGCAAGATTTATTTACTTTATTTATGCTGCTTAATGTATTTTAAATGTCCAAATGTCCAAATGCACTATTATCCATATGTGGATAATTGTAATTTTGCTCATGATTGTACTGTATGTGTTAGGGGGCAGGGTGGGGGGGTGTATTTATTTCCCGAATGTTTTTTTTTTTTTAAAAAGCTAAGGATTGGTACTGCGGGCCAGCAGGGACCCCCGGACACCTGTCGGGACCACATGAGGGCCCACGGACACCAGCGGGGACCACCCGAGGGCTCCCGCTGGCCTATAGAAACATTCCTATGCTTTAAAAAAACAAAACAACATATGTAATGTATGTTACGGGAGTATAGAGGTTGTTGGGCTAACAGGGTGTGGATGGGTAGCACATTTTGAAGGTTTATTGGGGGAAATTGCCATCAATAAAGCTGCTATTGGGCCTTAGCCCCTTCATTGCCTTAGTGGCTAGCTGGTAAGGTAATGAAGCTGCTTTAATGTACTTTTTATTAGTGTATGGGAGCAGAGGGTCTATTGAGCTCAACTACTTTGATTTCTGGCTCAGGGACCCCCTGCTTCCTGAGTTACAGGCCCCAGTATGGGGCATTGGATGCCAGTGTTGTCGCCATATTTAAAGCGTCCGCGTCACGTAACGTGGGACATTTAAATAATGGAGGAGATACCGGCACCCCATATCTGGGCCTATAACTCCGGAAGCAGCGGGTCCCCGAGGCTGTAATCAATGCGGTTCATCTCAGGAGACCCCCTGCTCCCGCACGCTATTATTAAAAATTATATTAAAGCAGCTCCATTACCATAGCGGATAGCCGCTACGGTAATGAATAATTTTTTATTGTGAGGTGTGTTTTAATACTAGTGTAGATAAGCAGGGGTCTCCTAAACCGTATTCGTTTCAGCCTCTTGAACCCCGTACTTCATGAGATGCAGGCCCCGTTATGGGGTGCCGGTATCCCCTTGCAGCGTCTCCATGCAGCTCTTATAGGCTGCTTTTTTTTCTATCAGCTATCATGCTTTACACGTTTAAGCACGATAGCAGGGGGGGGGACAGCTTGTGCGATACAGCAGTTTTGTAATTGGCCTTAACAAAATGCCCTTCACTTGTTAATGAATTCCGTCTTTGGCTTCATTATTTTAAGTACGATCACAAAATGCCTATGCAAACTCAAAAGTTCACTGCTTAGTGCATAGCCCCCATAGTATTCATCACCACCTAAACATACCTTCCAGATACTTATTCTACTGAGAACTAATGGGAAGTGCAGGGCACGTTCTTTTTTTCATTGGATCTTTCTTTGTTTAACACAATTATTATTACAAAACTTTCTAAAATTAAGTTATCTCCAGTGTTAAACAGATTTAAATGAGATAAAACAGTACTAATTTTTAGTTAGCAACAGTTTGACAATTAAATAGTCCCCATATTTTTCAGAAACACTTACAAGGGCAATTTCAATTTGAAATTGTGTTAAAAGTTTAGCAAAGATCATTTTAATATCATATGCATTATGTTAATAATTTGATGAACATTGTGTACTCGGGTAAAAAAAACAGTACGTTTGGATGGTAATCCAAAGTGTGATTAAAATAGATGAAAATGGAAAAATACAAGAATAAAAAAAAGAGGATTTAATACATTTGCATTAAAACACTTCAATTTGCAATCTGCTCTCATTAAAATTATTTCTGGATAATAAAGCAAATGTTAATGTTTCTATTTCTTGAATGCTTGAGTAGATATAATGAATTCTGAAGGGATAATTAATTCTGCTTGTAAATGGTATCTTTAATGAAAATTGCCAAAAAGTGCTGGGATATTGAACATTTACTTAACCTGTTTTTATGTTTTGTTGAAATAAATTAAAAGGAGCATTTTACATTTAAAGGAATAAACAAAAATGTCTTCAAAAACAGCTAAAAATGACCATGTTGGACTGCATAATGATACAGAGTATTAGGCCTACTACAGGGCATTCTTCCAAAGAGAAGATTAGAACTTATAGTATACTTTATAGCAGCCATGTCAGGTTGGTCTTTTTAAGAACCTCTAAATTACATGTAACCTTTGTTCCCCCGTATCTAAAGGAGCTACCGGTACTGCTATTACCTGTTTTCTCACAGAAAGCCTGAGCCTCCGCCACTGGGAGCCTAGGGTGATAATGTGTGCACTTCGGTGCAGCGCCTCCACCTGAGAGAGATCTCAACTTAGCAGGATAAGCCCCTTGTAGGAACAATATAAACAGTAATACCCACACACGTAGATAATAACAACCTTTACTGAACATATATCACAATACTCTGTAATACACTATATATATATAGATATATATATATATTTATATATATAGATATATATATATATAGATATATATATATATATATATATATTATATATATCTATATATATATATATATATCTATATATATATATATATAGATATATATATATATATATATATGTGTGTCATGGCATACAGTACACCAATGGGGTGTCCCCAAAGTACATTGGGTGCAGGCACCAATACCCTGATGTCCTTTCCTTCCAATTCAAGGCCCACCCAAACTGTTGGCGATAGCACTATCTCCTTGTAGTGTTGGTGCACTTAATTGAGGTAACTGTACCTGCCGGGTACTCCAGTACCCGGTGCGGCTGACTAAGCAGCAGGGATCTGCTTGATCCAGCAACATCGTCCATGATGGCGTCCACTTCCACGGGGGGTGAATTCAGGAATGGATAATATCACCAGAGTCTCTTGCACAAAGATGATCTGGTCATGGACTGCAGGCCGCAGTCACCGTGCAGCATCTCCACGGTGTCCCTGACACTAGACAGCAAAATGGGGAAGCGTCCCTGTCTAATGGGGCCTTCCCTGAAGCAGCCATAAGCTACGTATGATCGGGGCCTATCTGGGTCCTAAGGGGACAAACTAGACCTAGCCCCAGAGCCACAGGTTCCTGAGACCCTACTTCTCTGTCTGGTTCCCTTCTCCAACTGGAGTGATCCCACTGAGCAGGCCAAATGTAACGGTCTGTAGCAGGGAGATCCCTGAGCCCTATTGGCTGTGCTTGTACATGTGTTGAGCAGCCCCTGAGGCTGCTGGGAATTGTAGTTCCCTTGCTGAGCTTTTGGGTGTAATGGCCATCGCTGGGAACCTACTGCGCATGCGCGAAGGTGAAGCAAGATGGCCACCACACTTACAATCCTACTGCACATGCACGAACTAGTACTGTGCATGCACGGCACAAAGCAAGATGGTGACGCCCTCACCGGAATATTGGCGACCCGTTCATCTTCTCCCAGCCTCCACTGGAACCTTCCTACAACTGTCCTCCTCCCGCAGCCCGGAGTAAGAGGGGGACCTGGCTACATACAGTTTTACCCTCTGGCTTCTAACTACAGATGTACCAAAAATTACAGACATTCCACACTGGTGTTTTTTTGTATAAGTGTATGGAGGAGTTAGATGGCATTACAACACCTACACTGTGGCTATAGATGCATCTCTAATATTTGTTGACCTTTGATGTCTAATTGATATGACTCTCCATAGCATTTTTTTAGGAGTACATCGTAAACAGGAACTGCCATATTTTCTATTTCAAGTAAATAGACTTTAAGGTGTCTTATGGCATAGCAACACTTGTGTATAAAGCCCAAAGTTCTTTGATATTTTAACTGTGTGTTACATATATTTGTAGACATACAAATAATAATGTATTGACAACAATTCACAAAAAGATTTGTTTCTATTAAGATGTCGAGCTTAAGGTAATTTTGAACAAGCTGATGAAACAACATTAATTGTCTACCACTACCTTTATTTTAATTATTTTTATGTCTGGTAGTTACAATCTGCTATGATATGCCAGGTACGGATGTCCAGATCCACAAAGTGACTTAATATTATGATAACCTAATTTAATGTCACGTTAAGCCTTACTATAGATCTTTAAAGGACAATAATGTCATGTTTTCTCCCTTAAACAGCAATGCATTAACTTGTATGAACATTAGTGATAATGTACGACTTGCAAAAGAGGCAATACCATAAGATTGTTTATCCACAAAGATTGTTAATTTTAACATTATGTTATTTTTATTTTTTGCAGTACAGTATATTATGAGTTTTTGGATAGCATCAGATCTGTCGGTAGCATATTTGATTACTGCTAAATGTGGTAGAGGCAGAGACATATCTGACACTATAGAGATTAGTTTGTTAAATTACTTTTTATTTGTTATTTGCCTGTGTTACAGTTATCCTAATTTCCATAATTCATTACTTTATTATATCATAGTGTAATACTGTATTCAGTAGTGTTTGTATATTTTTAGAGTTTAATTAAGTTTGGAGGAATTACGGAGGTTATTTTTCCTATAACAATTAAAATGATTATTAATACAGTACTTTTGATTTATAATCTCTAGTTAAATATACATATCATATATATTTTATATTTTTTATAGTGTCTAATTTCTAATAAATCTATTGTGAGATTATCTAAAAAGTGAAACTATTAATGTAATAAGTAACTATACTAACTTGAACTTGACTAAATTTGTGATGAGTTAGTTTTTGATTGAGTTTGAATTTTTTTTTTAGTCTGTACAGTATAACACGAAAAGGCAGTTTAACTGTTCAAGTGTTCAACTCTGCAAAAACTATTTACCTTGAGATTTTTCTTTATACTGTATCTGTGTAAATAATGATTTTTGTCTTAAATCTAGATCACTAAGCATTAATTTGTTACGCAAACTTTGAGTACAACTTTGTGTGGCAGGGTAATCGGACTGCCGAATCAGCTGCGCCAGTTCAGCGCTGAATGTTTTTTATTGGTCCTACATCATGGGGGACGCGACATAAATACATTGAGTGTCTGCCTCCTCCTTAATCACCCTTACGAAGCGTTTGGTGAAACGTACGTCGGGGATGCTTCCTTGTTTATACTCTCTTATTACCTCTGTGGCTTCAATATTTATCCCTCCATGGATCCCTGGTGTCTAGCAGTGATTCAGTGCCATTGTTGTCAGCATACTCAAAGTGACTTTTCCATCTGTTCAGGACTTCAACTCTCGTCTGTGGCTAAGTATTGGCTCAGCCCTGCTTGAGTACATTAACTCTTTACACAGCATTAGGAACTTTACCTTTGCTTGTTTGATAGTGGAGCTGTTTTCATGAACTTACATCCATGGATTCTGAAGGGATAATTAATTCTGCTTCTAAATGTTATCTTTAATGAAAATTGCCAAAAAGTGCTGGGATATTGAACATTTACTTAACCTGTTTTTATGTTTTGTTGAAATAAATTAAAAGCAGCATTTTACATTTAAAGGAATAAACAAACATGTCTCCTAAAACAGCTAAAAATGATCACGTTGCACTGCATAATGATCAGAGTATTAGGCCTACTACAGGGCATTCTTCCAAGGAGAACATTAGAACATATAGTATACTTTATGGCAGCCATGTTAGGTTGGTCTTTTTAAGAATCTCTAAATTACATGTTACCCTTGTTCCCCCGTAACTAATGGGGCTACCGGTACTGCCGTTACCTGTTGGCTCACAGAAGGCCTGAGCCTCCACCACTGGGAGCCTGTGGTGATAATGTGTGCGCTTTGGTGCAGCCCCTCCACCTGAGAGAGATACCAACTTAGCAGGATAAACCCCTCGCAGGAACAATATAAACAGTAATACCCACACACGTAGACAATAACAACCTTTACTGAACATATATCACAATACTCTGTAATACACAATATATATATGTCATGGCATATAGTACACCAATGGAGTGTCCCCAAAGTACATTGGGTGCCAGGAACCAATACCTTAATGTCCCTTCCTCCCAATTCAAGGCCCACCCAGAGTGTTGGAGATAGCACTATCCCTTGTAGTGTTGGTGCACTTAATTGAGGTACCTGCTGGGTACTCTAGTACCCAGTGCGGCTGACTTAGCAGCAAGGATCCGCTTGATCCAGCGATGTCGTCCACGATGGCGTCCACCTCCGCGGGGGGTTAATTCCGGCATGTATAATATCACCAGAGTCTCTTGCACAAAGATGATCTGGTCATGGACCGCAGGCCACAGTCACCGTGCAGCGTCTCCACGGTTTCCCTGACACTAGACAGCAAAATGGGGAAGCGTCCCTGTCTAATGGGGCCTTCCCTGAAGAAGCCATAGGCTACATGTGATCGGGGCCTACGGGGACAAACTAGGCCTAGCCTCAGAGCCACAGGCTCCTGGGACCCTACCTCTCTGTCTGGCTCCCTTCTCCGACAGGCGTGGCCCCGCTGAACATGCCAAATGTAACTATCTGTAGCAGGGAGATTCCTGGAGCCCTATTGGCTGTGGCTGTGGGTAACCTTTCCTTAGGGGGTTATCATAATGTGCTGATTTTACTTTTAAACGTTTGAAACACTTATTAACCCTTGTGGTGTTCACTGCTGTTACTTTATTATCAACCAGGTTTCCCTGTACCCCAGGTTCATGTTTGCTACAGATTGAGGATTTTGTTGTTCCACCAGTATTCTATTTTGACCATCCGGTCATGTACAGTAGGTGGGAGGCTGACTGCATGCCTCATCCCCCTCAACTGTGATTCATCAGTCATTTTGGTGCTTTATTTTGCATTTTATGTGGCTTTCTTCTATCTAGGGGTGCAAGCATAATTACTTATGTTTGAGGAGGTACTAGATATTGTTGTAACTATTTTTGTTGTTCTGATGTAATTATTAATAAATGTACATACTTTTGTATACCTGAGTGCTTTTTGTGGGATACCTTTTTCTTCTTTTGTTAACATTATGTTAGTTAGGGTTTACCACACTTGGCATTACGCACATCCAGACCTTCAGAGAGAGGGAGGTGGGGGGAAGAGAAAAGGATGGAGGGAGAGAAAGAGACAGAGGTATGTATCCACATGTTGTATAAAGGAGAGTCTGGGAAGATATGTAGGCCAATGGGCTCATAGCTACAGTATATTGTATAGAATATCTTGCTCTACAAATTCAGCACTGTACATCCTGAATACCAAGTGATGATTGGATGAGGTTCAAGGTGACATGATTTCGAGACACATGCAATTATCCTTAAAAAACTGTTTAATTGGTATTCCAATAAAGTTCTCAGAAATGTAACATAGTGTATACCATTTTTAATGATTGAATTTAAGATATGATAAATAGGTTCTCAAATGTAGCACAAAAGCTGGAATCTCCAAAAATAGAGCACAATCTTACATTGAATATACTGTACAATGTGTATTGCTTTTGCTATGAATCAGTAAAACTATATTATATATTAATTAGGTATGAATTGTGTGACTTTAAAGTTATGGTGATTTGTGAAATATGTCATGTATCTCTTAAAAGATTAGCAATGGAGGTCATATTTGAGACGTCCTGTCATTTTTTAATTAAACACTATTTCTTTGAAACCGAAGACCTATAGAGGATGTTGGTTGCTACAGTAGCTTAAGTCAGTATGGTAAATTATCAATGCATCTACTTTAATGCTTGAATGCACGACACAATATGTGCACATACGTTTCTTTGCCATTGTTGCAAGCAATAATGCGAAAGGTTTTTCTTTCCCCACTGCCCTTACCGCATATGTCTTTGCTTGCTTAAAGCTACAGCTGCATGCCTGTGCTAGAGGGGAGGGTAATGTCGCCAGTCTTTTCTTTTAAAGCCCCAGGGCTCCCCTCAGTATGCAAGTGTTTGCAAGTTTTTCAATGCACCAGTAGCAAGTTTCTAATGTTTGTTTGGGTTTTATTTTTCAGGAAAAGGCAAAGATCGCTGTGGAAAAAATGCTGATGTACTTAGCTTTTCTAAGCTTTTCTCCCTCCCTTTTTAAAAATTGTTCTACATTTTACTGTTAGTAAAAAACATTGTTAGACTTTGCTTCAAATTATTATTTCATATTTCATCATACTGTATATATTATATACTATCAGTATATAATATATACTGTAATATATACAGTATGTAACAGAGTATGTCCCATTATAACTTTCTTTCCCCCTGTTATCCCTGTTATGTCAGTCCTGTTAGGTGCAGGCAGTAACAGGTTAAATCTATGGGCTCTTGAACCCCCGTATACCCCTCTTATGACTGAGCGAAGTAAGGTGGTGACTCATGTCCTGTGTAAGTCTATCGGTGATAGGTATAGACCATGAACCCGCCCCTTCTTGAGTCTCCGAGGAGGGTGTGACCAAGTTAGTGAGAGCCCTGCTTGACCTCTTGAACAGAGAGGAAGCAGAGAGCTGTGAGTCTTTCCTATGGCAGGATGAGCCTGCTCACCCCCAGCCTCTGAGCTGGGGGAACATCAGATTCAGCCTAAGGCCCTATACTATCAGGGGCAAAGCACCATCCAGAGGAATGGAACCTCTGCAACCATGCACCGCTGTGATGAAGAACTGCAGTCAGTGCCAGCCTAAATAAAGATCCTGTTCTAATTTACCTCAGTCTGAGTATTAGTCCTTGGACTGAGGGGGAAAGAGTGCAATAGTGGGAGTTGACCTCCAAACATCCTTGCGTCCACTACTGCTTGAGGTGCTAAGCACCATGAGAAGAATCAGAGGAAGAACCTAAGCCTGTCCTGATCTCCATACCACAGCAGCTCAGCTCTCCTGACCCTAACAGGTATCGCACCACACACTAGGTAGCACAGGCTGTGTAATCTCCCACTGGGGGGCGACAGTGCTATATATATACTGTGTATATATAATATATACTGTGTGTGTAATATATCCTGTGTGTATATAATAAATAAACTAGTGCTGTTTTTACTATATAATAAAAATAGAAGGAAACATTTAAAGATCTATCCACATTAAACTAGGTACCTGACTGAAAACTTGTATACATTAAACACACTATACCCATATGCGCTGTATATATATATATATATAAATATATATATATACATGTAGAGGTATCAGTACCGTGTTAGCCGAGCTTCAATAATCAAAAAATAAATAGATGATACCGTTCTGTGGCTAACGAAATGCTTTTATTTGTGCGAGCTTTCGAGATACACTGATCTCTTCTTTGTAACATCGCCGGAAGAAGAGATCAGTGTATCTCGAAAGCTCGCACAAATAAAAGCATTTCGTTAGCCACAGAACGGTATCATCTATTTATTTTTTGATTATATATATATATATATATATATATATATATATATGTATATGTACTGGTATATGTACTGTATATGTATATGTAGCACCTTTTCCCCCACCCTAAGTGAGATCATGTAGCTACTGGTGTATACTGGTGCTGGTAGAACAGAAATCCTGAGATCTCCGCGGTGGTATAGGGACACATCAGGACAGGCTATCAATGATGGTCCATCGGTCAGCGCAGCACCTCCAGCCCAGAAGGATCCTGGTGCAGCCAGGATGAACCTCAGGGCAACTCTTCTTGGTTGTTCACACTCCAGACATCACACCAGAGAGGGTATAACTTGAGTTTATTAGGTTCAGTACATCAGTAAAGGTTCCATTCCCTGAAGGCAGTACCCCGGGCTTGAGGCCCTGAGCCTCCCTCCTCAGCATACCAAGGCCTCAGCCCACACCTGTCCAGGAGAGACTCACTGCTGCGTCCTCATAGCAGGGAGGGCAGCACAGAACAAACTCCCAGAAAAACATATGGTTAGTACTGGGGACACAAGTCGAGGGGACCGGGGCCTCTATCTGTGGTCACAGTCAGCTCCGCGGGGACTGAGTTCAGGATTGTGGGAACGGTCAGAAAGGGGTGATTGGACAGAACGGGGCAAGTCCAGCACTTCAAAGTCTCGTTCCGCTGGGTATTTAGCGTTCCGTACCCCAACTTGGGCGGCAACCGGAGAGATCGTCCGTATTATGGCCTGCAACTGTCCGTGCCTAGGAACGGGAACAGCGGCAGTCAGAGGCTGAGCAAGCCTCCCATGTACTGGATGTCAGAGGGGGGCTTCGCTGGTCCTGCCTCTGCTTTCGTGCCCTGCACTGCAGCAAGAAAAGGTCCTCCGTAGGTGCGTACACCAATGCAGCAGAGGCAGATGCAGAAACCAGAGGAGAAGCAGTACCGGCCGGTACCACTAGCAGAGATCCTTCCGCGCTGATTGCCTCTCTCGGTTGTTCGACATAGGTTTCAAACACATAGACCATGGCTCGATCTCGGGCCTCGCAGATGGCTTTACTCTGCAACCGGAGCTGGGACATTCCTCCAGGAATATCGACCCAGCGATGGTTGACATCCAGGATCGACACCCCCTGGTAGAAGTTAGGGCATAAGATGGACGAAGGGGTCATTACCTCGGGATCGTTGGTGGCCTCGTCTGACACCTCATCAATGGATGCACCCTCGCTGTCCTGCCGGAAACTCGTGGATCCAGCGGTGCATGGTTCCTCCTGTGTCAGGTACATCCGCTGATAAGATTTCTCCTGCAGGGCTAGAGAGACCGCTGATGGCAGTTCCCAGGGCTCCCAGCGAGCCCGCTCCTGAGTCTCTACTTTGTGAACTGCAGTTCTCAAACCGGATTTTGGAACCGACCAGGTGCCGAAGCAGTGTACAGAAATCGGGTTGATGGGTCTCGGATTGCTATCCAGCCATATCCATCAATCCATGGAGAAACCCGTTGCTATCGGGAAATTCCCGTGTGCAGCAGGGTCTTGGAACTCTCCGCGGCAGGGCCCTGGAGGCGGAGGTACGGTGCGTTGCATTCAGAGCACCGGAAGCAGATCCCAGTGCAGGTCCCACTCGTTCGCACAACGGGCAGACCAACCAGAGTGAGTTCTCCCCATCGTCGGGAAGTAATAGCAGCCCTCCGGGGAGAACAAAGTGAGTGCCTTTCTTCTCATCCATCGTCGCAGCTATTTGGGAGGGAGCGAGTACGCGTGCATCTGTGCAGCAATACTACCACGTGCGACTGTGGCTAAGTCCCCACATCCACGGCTCAGTAGCAGATAGACACATCTTCAGCTCCTCCCTCTGGTAATGCAATAGAACAGGGTGTGACTTGGCTTTCGTGCCAATCCCAGATAGCTCTGCCAGGAGGGCACGGCTAGGCTTCACGCCACGCCCAGAGATTTACAACAGAGTTTTGCAATTATGCACAAGCTGCCATGCAGCCTCCCGTTTTCGTTGGGAAACGCCATTGTACATTGATCAAGCACATAATACGTCTCCCTTTTCGGGGGACGTGTAAGCATGGCTGCAGCTCCTCAAACGGAGGTTCGGGCCACCTGTGAATCAGTCGTCCCTCCTCGGATACCTGCCCACTCACATAAAAATGGAATAACACGAGTTGGCCATAGTCTCCTCGGTGAAGCCTCGAGGCACTACCCCCACACCGCTTTTTGGTTATAATAGCACGGTTGGACCATAGTCTTCTCGTGAAGTCTCAAGACACTACCCCGCACCTCTTATTGGTTATAATGGCACCGAGTGGGCTGTAGTCTCCTCAGTGAAGGCTCGAGACACTACCCCCACACCTCTTCTTGGTTATAATATCATGGTGCGGACCGCAGCTTCCCTTCGGTGAAGCCCCCACACCTCTTCATAGTAATGGTTGAGTTCTTACACACACTATACGTGCATGTACTTGGAGAGGAGGGGTCCATGGGATAGCTCCTTTTTGGCTGGGGATTCCAGTCCTTAAGATCCCATAGGGTCCCCTTATGGACACTACACACCCATGAGCCCTCTGACTTGGCATAGTTCCTCCTTTTCTCGCTTGCTGCAAAAGCCTGTCCTGATGCTATCTCAGTAGCGCCTCCATTTGGAGCACCTTTTCCCCCACCTTAAGTGAGTGCGTATAGCTACCAGTGTATTTTGGTGCAGGTGCATACCTGTGAGGTAGAACAGAAGGCCTGAGATCTCTACGGTGGTATAGGGACACATCAGGACAGGCTATCAATGATGGCCCATCAGTCAGCGCAGCACCTCCAGCCCAGGAGGATCCTGGTGCAGCCAGGATGAACCTCAGGGGCAACTCTTCTTGGTTGTTCACACTCCAGACATCACACCAGAGAGGGTATAACTGGAGTTTACTAAGTTCAGTACAGAAGTACAGGTTTCATTCCCTGAAGGCAGTACCCCGGGCTTGAGGCCCTGAGCACCCCTCCTCAACATACCTTACCCCCTAACAGGGCAAGGCCTCAGCCCACTCCTGTCCAGGAGAGACTTACTGCCGCGTCCTCATAGCAGGGAGGGCAGCAGAGAACTAACTCCCAGAAACACTTACTCTAAACTCTACAGGGAAACCCCCTCCTTCCCAGGGGAGTGGCTTGTAAGCCGGCCTCCTATCAGTTATAGGCCCCCTTGTAATACCAGACTACTTCTGAACTTTATTAGGTAACACACATATGACAATACAACCATGCCCTGCAGGATTTGTTGTTAACACTGCCCACCCTTTACTGGGACTTACAGTGCTAGAGGAGCCAGAAAATTAGTAGCCTAAGAGGACTTGGCTACATATATATATACATTTTAAAAATTAAATCTATTTTTATCATATTAATATCAAAACTTTTCTTTATTTATTTAGAAACATCAACAACAAAAAAGCTCCTCAACAGTTAGCCATGTAGCATGGTTATAACAGTATGTGTAAACATGCAACAACTTTCAATATTACACTGAGATATGGCTTATTCTGGGAAGTAACATACTGAAGACAGAAAAAATGATGCTATTGAAAAAAGTACAGTAGCTTCAACGCAGTAGTTCTTACAAAGGCCCCAACAGTAGTCAGCCTTAGTGGCTTGAACTAATGATTACAAGCTGGCCTGTTTTTTTGAGAAATTTAACAATTGGTGAAAAAATCAAAAACTGTGTCGTCTCCATTTTTAGGTGGGGTAAAATCAAAGGGTATGCACAGTAAGCCTTTAAGAAGAGGCACAGGCTTCAAAATGAGCCATTGTCCCATAACAGCTGAAGTTCCTCACATAGATGGGTTTCGGTCATCTCTCACCTTCCCTGCTTTCCACGAGTTTATTAATTAATCCCAAGTACGCCCTAATTGCCCTCTTCTTGGCTGGTGTGCGGGGAAGTCCTGGAGTGGGCAGGGATCTCTCCCTTCAGAGCTGGAGGAGGGGTCAAGATCATGGGGTGGGGGATGGGGACTGCTCATCCATTTAAAGCAGGAGACGTACGATACGAAATTCTGGCTGCAGTTTTAAAAGAAAACATGTAATTCAATACACATTCTGCATCTTCATACAGCACTTAGTACAGTAGAGTATGCAGACGTTACTCACAGGATCAATATAATAGTTACCTTCCCCTTTCTTTCACTCCACACTATATTTTTATTTTCATTTATTTGTAATAACAAGTGTATTGATATTTCTTTGATAAGTGCTTGAAGTCAATAATAGAAAACGGAATATCTGTGAGTTAATGAGTTAATCAACTGATACATACAGGTGCAACTGTCGGTTGTGTTCTGCTGTCTGAGGAATCTCCACGACCATCTCGCAGACATTCCGTTAGAGAGTCCACAGCATCTGTAATGGACCATAGGATTAACACAGCGGGGGTCCCTCCGTTTTAATAGGACTCGCGCTTTGCGAATCCTACCGGGTTCCACCTGTCTGGAAGAGCCACGTAGTAAGAGATAGACCGAATCAGTCACTTTACCTGCGTGCCTCTAACAGGGGATCATGGGGATTTTATTTTATTTTAATAACATATTATTGCAGCAGGGGGTCTCCGGAGCTGAACCACATTGATTTCAGGTCCAGGGACCCCCTGCTTCCTGAGTTTCAGGCCCTGCTATGGGGTACCGGTATCCCAGCGGCCATGTTTCAATTCTCCCACCTCATGGCCCACGTGATTGGGAGATTTAACCAAAGCAGAGGGATACCGGAAAAATGCATTTAACTTTGTGACCTAAACACATCATAGAACTAAGCAATGGTTAATGTCTGAATGATGCAGTTAATCGGTAGTCTATGTATTTGCTGAAATGTTTAGTTTGTTCTTTGTAACTTGAAATGATACTCCCAGGCAATAACAAAAAAACATTTAAAAAAATAATAACTTTCCTGACCAATCAACCGCATGACCTGACATCACAAGCTCCAGGGTGTGGGCTCCTAGGCACTAAGTCATGGCACCCCTACTAGTCCAGGGCTCTCTTATTTAGTGGTGTTTAAAGTGCTCCAAGGCTTAGAAGCATTTAGTATATCTGAGCTTAATAGTGGTTTATTTTCATGGTAATGTTCTCACCTTTGTCTTTCTCGATCCAGAACACTATCACTCAGTGCTTCCATTATACAGCATGAAATGCTACATTGTCATCAATTTATTTGCAAAATGAATATCTCCGTGTTGCATCACTATCCACAGTAACATAGTAGAAACTTTGCTCTACCTGGATACCCTTTTAGTTGGGTTGTAATCTTCAAATTATTCTTTACACGAGGGTTCTGCCGAGGGATTTGTAATGATATACAATACTTGAATTTAATTAACAGAACAAATAATCCCTTTAAAACTTGGAGCACTCCTACTGTCCAAAATTATTGCAAAGGTACTGAGTGAAAGCCTTATTCAGAATTCTAAACCCCCTTTTGCAAGTAGAAGTGGTCTATAATTTTTGTACACATCTTTGCATAATATATTATTCTTTTTTTGACAGTATGTTAAAACCATTAGTAGGGGGACGCCAAGAATGAACTGTGACTCTTTTTTCCTATTACCAATCTGGTTTGGGGATCTTTAAATATACAAAGCAATATAATTGCAATAATAAGCTGACTTACATACATGATTCCATGAGACATATAATGGTATATAAATATGTATCCCCTCATTCACAAAAGCCTAGAAGTATTTACTGTAAAATTAACAAACAATCCTGGCATGAGCACCTTTGATTTTATAATTAAGTTAGTGATTTCATTTGATGAGAAGAACATAACCCAAGTAGGAATAATTTCCACATTTTCGCAGGATGATAAATTGCTGTGAAATTGTTTTGTGTCATATAAAAAAAAACCTCTGCTGGTTCTTTTGCCACAGTGAAAACTGTCAGGAAACTTTTCAATATTCACATTTTCAGACAATGGCTTTCGTATCTCTTTCTCCGCACTTGTTCATCATATTAATGGTGCATTTGACTTAAAATGGGCCCCACCATCATAATAAATGTCTGATATCAGGTCATCCGTCCAGCCTTCTTCTGGCTCATACTGCATACAATAATAAAGCGTCAGAAGGTATGTAATGGAATTTTCTACTACAGTATGCCATTGTATCACATTAATGTATTAAAATCTCTCTATCAAGATCTTCTGTTCATTCCACAGTGGAGTAAAAAGTTAACTGTTATCATATATTTTATGCTGGAATTACTCACCTCTACTATCCAATGAATCTGCAGCTCCAATCACAATCTGGTGTTTAGTTTTATAGAAAACAATATTTTTGGCTTTCATTTTATGACCTTGCTTAATCAATTTTTCCTTGACTCTTGTGGTACAGATAAAGATGATATGGTACACAATAGTTTACAATATGTGTTTTATAGTTATAGCACACTACAAGAGTTACTGACTATTTGGTGCCTAAATGTGTGTTCCAAGAACAAATTTATATACAGATATAAAAGTATATGAAGCATATAGAAAAAGAAGTTATTTCAGTGGATAACTCCTGAAGTTACTTTTTCTCACTGTGACTACATCATAAAATCTTATAAAAGCTGCAATGTGATAAAATGCACTTAGTGCCAGGTTAAGTATGTTGCCATGGATGGACTAGCTCAGTCTTTCTTTCAGCCCCATGATTTTGTTTCGCCAGAAGCAAATCAAGACAAAAAAAACTGGCTGATGGCAAATTTGTTCTGCCCGTCTGCTTTAAAGACACATTTTTATTTTGTATAGAAGAAAATTACTGAAGTGCACCAGACACTGGCTTCAGATTATCATTCCTATTAAGTTTTCATGTACACTGGAATCCAAGCAATTGTTACAGTTTAAGCAGGCTGACAGCAAATGTACTTGGCGTGCTCTGGAAACTGATATTTTGTCAAGATACTTCTATGAAGTTATTGGGGAGGCTACCGGGGCAGAACAGTGGCTGAAATTGTGTGGAATTAACATCTCTGTCTGAAGAACTAAGCATGGAAAAAACAGCTGTTTGCAACCATTAATATACAGCTTCTACGAGTTAACTAATGCAACCTTGTTACTGCATTTTACTGTATATTTTCCCATTTGTTTTTTTGGGAGACCTGACTTTAACTCTAGGGCAACTCAGGTAGTGAGTTTTGTTTGTTAATAGGAATGGTACAATGTGTGCTGGAAAACACACACCTCATTTCATTGTGAGATAACGCAGCATAAAAGACCAGTTTACCAGTTTTATTTAAAGTTGATAAGAGGACAGCTAATCCTGGAAATAGTAATAATGGTTATTATGTCACCTTCAGGTGACTTATCAGTTTTATTGTAAGTGTAACCACAGTTATCTTTATATTCAATAGCTTTCAACTTTAAAAAGGTTGTGTAGTCATTTTTTGTGTGGAGAGTCCTGAAAATTGCTAGCATTTTTTGTTTCTAAAACCTGTTAGGAGATAAAGTGTTAAATAGCTGAGTACTTCCATTTTTTTTTTCCAACTCCACTGTGGCTGATATTTACGGCGGTGGAAGACACCTTACATTTGATTCTAGTTAAAGGGCTACAAGGTGTCTTCTGGCCCTGAAGAAGTGTTGCGGATGGAAGCCACTTGGTAAACATGGGCTTGCTTCTTTAGAGGTGCATTCTTTCTGATGTAAGAATTTAGGTGAAGGAAAATATAGTATGCTCTTTTTTTTAAGGGTAACATACTTTATGCTGTTTTACTTTTAAATAGTAGAATAAGTCTGATCGTACTCTCACACTTTTTAAAACACTACACAAAATAGAAAAATTCTTGCAAGTCTTCCTCAGTCTATTTTGGGTATCTTTACTTATATCATTTAGGCTTCGATCCACAGAGGTCCGTTAGTGACTTAATGAGGCGGTAACTGAAGTCAATGACTCGTTAAGCATTAACATGTATCCTCAAGCTTGATGACGCATTGTTCAGCCTGTCTATGCCATAAATGCCATTTATTGTTTTACCTATAACGAATGTGAGTGCTGATAAAATTCAGAGAGAGGGGAAGAGAGAGATGACATATTCCTCCCAAACACTTATTTAAAACAACATGTTGAGAGTCAAAATTTAACACATCTGAGATACTTGGGAAATATGCTCATTTAAATCATTTGATTATACTTTGCATATCACAATGAGCATATTTCCCAGCTGGATTAATTGAAGTTAATTCGGGCACATCAACATCCAAAAGTGTTCATATTTTCATGTCTGCAAAAGTTCATTTATAGGTTCAGTAAGAGCTTTATTATGAGACACTTGCTAGATTCTGGTGTGAACTAATGGTATAGCCCCCACAGCTGCCAGAAGTAGAGTATGTTGCAGGTGCTCCTTAGGTAGGTAGGTTAATAACTATATGTAGCCAGGTCTCCCCAGACTGTCAGTGCCCCCTCACCTAGCTGCCGATCGCGGGGGCCGCCGTGTCCAATGGCGGCTCCGTCCGGCGATGGCAGGGGAGAGGGCGGTCAGGTCCCGGCTCGGGGGTTGCCGGGGATGCGTGCGGCCAGTTGCCAAGGCCGCACGCGTGTCACAGGGCTCCCGGCGCTCCCGTAGCCGGGCGGTAAGGGCACCGCCATTGCCCGGATACTCGCGCATGCGCAGTGGTCGCGCATGCGCAAGGAAGACCCCAGAGCCAGGGAAAGGTCGCGCGAGCGTGAGAATAGGAAGGGAGAGGTTGAGGCAGCCACAGATAGATCGCGCAGGCGCAGACCCATTCCCCTAAAGCCCGCGAAGCCCTAGCCTGTTAGGGAAGGCTCTAAGCTGGGACTACGTGTCCCATGAGCCTTTGCGTGCCCCACGTGATACCAGGGAGCCAATAGGGCTTAGGAAGTCTGCAGAGGCAAGTGGATACAATTTGCGCGCTGAGCCCACGTTAGGCAGTCAGAGACCAGAACGGAATCACCTTATGCGAGGAGGGAAGATGAATCAGCGGGCACTACGGTGCAGGAAATACTCGGAGAGGCTGGACTGTACTGCCGAAAAAATCCTTTATTCAAACATTGTTTTAAAAATTAAGAGGAGGGAAGAGAACCCCTGCACCTCTAACGCGTTTCACTCGTAATCGAGCTTTCTCAAAGAGTGACAATACCTGAGCGCCAGACACTACAATACCGGATATCCACCGGACGTGACGTCACTCAGCCAATTGGATGTCTGTAACTCACAGATGGCATTGTGGGAACAAGACTCTCATGGTTGTAGTGCGCACGCGCGGCGTATCCAAGCATTGCTGTCATGCGCAGTAATAGCTAAAATTAAAAACGAAAGAATATAAAGTTAAGCAAGCCGTTATTACCATACATTGAATTACAATTGGTTATTATGTATCATATAAATATATACAGTAAATAATCACTAATTCATTTGTTTAAGTGATTGTATATCGCTAACATGTTCTTGCATATGAAAAGTTAATGAAAACAACTATTAAAAACAAGTAAAGGCAAGGGTTATTCATGACTATTTTCCAATACATTAAAGTGTATCATATTAAATTCAGTCTGTAGTGTGCATATCACAGAAGTGCAATAAAGACATATTCAAGTCTAATCAGGAGATATTTTTGTGGCAGTAACGGTATTCTTTTTATTATTCCCTATATATCATTGAAATCCCAAAAGTTCTAATTTGTGATTAGAATCTAATTGTCCTAAAAGAGTATACATGAGGATGTAAAAGGGTATGAAATACCTTAATTTCGTACCATGAAAGAGAAGAGTATGTCATAGAGCAGATAGTAGCTTTACATTTGTATTTTGTATTGTTAACATACACAAGTATGTGTATGCATCCCTTGATTTAAGTCAGGGATGAACAATAGCTAATCAAGACTGTGTCCTGGCAGAGCTATAGGTACCGAACAACACGTGAAGGAACACTTTTGTGTGCATGCATGCTACCGCGCAAACTTGAATGCATGAACACACAAAGGGGTATTTGGATTCTGAGATTCCCAATGGCAAGAAAACCCATAAGAGGTTTCCTTCAAGGGAAATGTACCAAAATAATAATAATAATAATAATAATATATTTAAAAATATATTTAAAAAAATGATTTATTTCTCAAAAAGATCTTTAGGAAAAGATCCTTAAAAAAGGATCTCTTGAGAGATATACTAAAGAAAATGTTTTATCTCCCAGTCGACATTGATACCTTTTGGTGTCATGGTATCAAGTGTGAAGATCCAGAACATTTCCTTCTGATTTAGGATGCTCTGACGATCTCCACGTCTGACTGGGAGTGGAATATGTTCTATCCCACTAAAGGTGAGAAGATTTAATTTCCCTTGTGGACATTCCAGAAAGTGTCTTGCCACTGGGAACCTCTGGTCCCTGTTCTTTATACTTCTAATGTGCTCCATTATTCTAAGCTTTAATGGACGTATCGTTCGGCCCACGTAGCTCATGCCACAACCACATGTCAAGACATATATGACGTAGCTGGTGTTACATGTAATGAAACTCCTCAGTCTGATTTTTTGGTTATTAATTTTTGAATGTATTGCCTTGATGGATTTGGCATATGTGCAAGCTTTGCAAAAGCCACATTTGAAGAAGCCTGTCGGAGGAATAAAGCCCTTAGTTTTTTTCTGTGAATTTTTATACAAACTAGGGGAAATGTAATTTGACAATGTTTTTGCTTTTTTGAATACAAATTTTGGTAGTTCCTCAACATGAGGCTTGAGCTTGGTGTCTAATGTCAGAATATTCCAGTGTCTGGCTACTATAGAGCGGATAGAATTGGCATGTCTACTGTGTTGAGTAATAAAAAACAAAGGTGTAGTAGTTTTATCACAATCTGATGTCTTTTTCTTTTTATTCAGTAAGTTTTTACGTGGAGTGTGGTATGCGTATTCAAAAGCTCCCTGTAGGTCCTTCTTGTTGTATCCTCTATTGAGAAATCTTATAGCGAGTTCTTTGGATTGATTTACAAATTGATCTGTGGTTGAGCAGATGCGTTTTAGCCTTAAGAATTGTCCCTTTGGTATGCCTTTGATTAAGGAACGGGGATGACCACTATCTGCTTTAAGGAAAGTATTCCGCGAGTTTGATTTCCTATATATGTTAGATTGGATAGATTGACATGAATCAACATATAGCAATAAGTCTAAATACTCAATTTTTTGGTGGTGATAAGAATAAGTGAATTGCAGATTATAATTGTTTTTGTTTAATTGGTCCACAAACTTCGTCAGTGATCTTGTGTCACCTTCCCAGATGAGAAACAGATCGTCAATGTATCTCCGATAGAATTTAATATTGTTACGGAAGGAGTTATTGTGACTAAAAATGTGCAAGTGCTCCCAATAACCCATAAACAAATTTGCATAGGAGGGTGCAAATGAAGTACCCATAGCTGTGCCTCGTGTCTGTAAGTAATAAGTAGTGTCAAACAAAAAATAATTGTGAGTGAGTAAGTATAGAATGGATTCTAAAATGAATGTGTTCTGTGCTGGTGATAAAGACGAGTGGTTAAGATAGTGTTGTGTTGCTGTAATCCCTTGTGAATGATCAATAATTGTGTAGAGGGATGTGACATCAAGGGTAACCCACAAATAATTAGAAGACCAAGTGAAAGTTGAAAGTAAATTGAGTAAATCAGTGGAATCTTGAAGATATGACGGAAGTTCGTGAACCAGTGGCTGCAAAAAAATATCAATGTACAGCTAAACCCCGTTATAGCGCGCCTCGTTATACCGCGATTCGGTTATAACGCGGTTTTCCCGTGGCTCCCGTTTAAAAAAAAAAAAAAAAAAATTTTTAAAAATTTTTTTTTTACATTTTTTTTTTTTGCACACTGCACACACTGCACACACTCACTGCACACACACTGCTCATTGCTCACACTGCCACACTGCACACACACTGCACACTGCACACACACTGCTCATTGCTCACACTGACACACTACACACACACTGCACACACACTGCACACACACTGCACACTGCACACAATTATTATATAGAAATAAACAGACAACTGCACTTTAACAGATGTATTTTGCCTGTACAACGTCTTGTGACTTTTGTTTCACAAAGTTAAGGGGGTGGGAAGTCATTGTGCTGTGGGGGTTGGGGGGGTGGCGGGGCCCTGCGCTGCGGCTACGGCGGGCCCTGTACTGCGGCGGGGGGGGTTAGCGGTCTGTGTGTGTGAGTGCCTGTCTGTGTGTGTGTGTGTGAGTGCGCGAGTGCCTGCATGTGTGTGCGCGCGTGTGTGTGTATGAGTGCGTGAGTGCCTGTGTGTGTGTGTGTGTGTGTGTGTGTATGTGTGTATGTATGAGTGCTCCAGCCCGAGTCCGTGGAGGGAGGGGGGGGGGAGAGTAGCGGGTCCCTCCTGCAGCCAGTGGAGGGAGTGGGGGGAGAGTAGCAGCTCCCTCCTGCAGTCCGGGGAGGGGGGGGGGGGAGAGTAGCAGCTCCCTCCTGCAGTCTGGGGAGGGGGGGGAGAGTAGCAGCTCCCTCCTGCAGTCCGGGGAGGGGGGGAGAGTAGCAGCTCCCTCCTGCAGTCCGGGGAGGGGGGGGAGAGTAGCAGCTCCCTCCTGCAGTCCGGGGAGGGGGGGGGAGAGTAGCAGCTCCCTCCTGCAGTCCGGGGAGGGGGGGGGAGAGTAGCGGGTCCCTCCTGCAGCCCGTGTAGGGAGGGGGGGGGGAGAGTAGCAGCTCCCTCCTGCAGTCCGTGGAGGGAGGGGGGGGAGAGTAGCGGGTCCCTCCGCTCAAGCCACGCCCCCCCTCCCTGTCAAACCTCCCACCTCCCGCTCCGGCTCTTACACACACTTACACACACACTCAGACACTTACACACACTCACAGACACTTACACACACTTAGACACACTTAGACACACACTCAGACACTTACACACACTCACAGACACTTACACACACTTAGACACACTTAGACACTCACAGACACTCACACACACTTACACACACACTCAGACACTTACACACACTCACAGACACTTACACACACTTAGACACACTTACTCAGACACTTACACACACTTAGACACACTTAGACACTCACAGACACTCACAGACACTTACACACACTCAGACACTTACACACACTCACAGACACTTACACACACTTAGACACACTTACACACACTCACAGACACTCACAGACACTTACACACACTTAGACACACTTAGACACTCACACACACTTACACACACTTACACACACTTACACACACACTCAGACACTTACACACACTCACAGACACTTACACACACTCACACCCACATACACACACCCATATACACACACACACTTTCTCTCCCATATATACATACACACACACACTCTCTCACTCTACACAGACGGGGGGTGGGGTCGGAGCAGAGGAAAGGCCGCGACCAGCACCACCACCCGCTCCCCCCCCTCCTCCCGCGCAGGCAGCGGGAGCGCCAGGGACAGCGGTGGGGAGAAGAAACCCCCCGCTACCACCTCCGTGCAGGCAGCGGGATCTGAGGTAAGCGGCGACCTGAGGGACATCCCCGCTCCCATCTCCTGCCCCGCGGCCTGTCCCGCGGTGACAGGGGGAAGCGGGGACAGGAGGGACATCCCCGCTCCCATCTCCTGCCCCGCGGCCTGTCCCGCGGTGACAGGGGGAAGCGGGGACAGGAGGGACATCCCCGCTCCCATCTCCTGCCCCGCGGCCTGTCCCGCGGTGACAGGGGGAAGCGGGGACAGGAGGGACATCCCCGCTCCCATCTCCTGCCCCGCGGCCTGTCCCGCGGTGACAGGGGGAAGCGGGGAGTGGAGGGACATGCCCGCTCCCATCTCCTGCCCCGCGGGATGAATATGCGCTAAAGCGCGGCGGCCATTTTTTTTTCGCGACCCCGTTAGTAACGCGGTGGTCTCCGGGTGGACCCCGAGACCCGCGTTATAACGGGGTTTAGCTGTACCTTGATAATCCATATCCCAAAGATCCAATACTCGATATTATTGGTCGTCCGGGAGGGTCGACCAGAGTTTTATGGATCTTTGGGAGATGGTGGAAGATAGGGATCACTGGACTCTGGACAGACAGGAAGCTTTTTTCTTTTTCGCTCAGGACCTGCAGGATGACACCAAAATCAAGAATATTATTTAACTGTAACAAAAATACATCAGTAGGATCAGCTTTGAGTATATCTCTCAAGAGATCCTTTTTTAAGGATCTTTTCCTAAAGATCTTTTTGAGAAATAAATCATTTTTTTAAATATATTTTTAAATATATTATTATTATTATTATTTTTTTGGTACATTTCCCTTGAAGGAAACCTCTTATGGGTTTTCTTGCCATTGGGAATCTCAGAATCCAAATACCCCTTTGTGTGTTCATGCATTCAAGTTTGCGCGGTAGCATGCATGCACACAAAAGTGTTCCTTCACGTGTTGTTCGGTACCTATAGCTCTGCCAGGACACAGTCTTGATTAGCTATTGTTCATCCCTGACTTAAATCAAGGGATGCATACACATACTTGTGTATGTTAACAATACAAAATACAAATGTAAAGCTACTATCTGCTCTGACATACTCTTCTCTTTCATGGTACGAAATTAAGGTATTTCATACCCTTTTACATCCTCATGTATACTCTTTTAGGACAATTAGATTCTAATCACAAATTAGAACTTTTGGGATTTCAATGATATATAGGGAATAATAAAAAGAATACCGTTACTGCCACAAAAATATCTCCTGATTAGACTTGAATATGTCTTTATTGCACTTCTGTGATATGCACACTACAGACTGAATTTAATATGATACACTTTAATGTATTGGAAAATAGTCATGAATAACCCTTGCCTTTACTTGTTTTTAATAGTTGTTTTCATTAACTTTTCATATGCAAGAACATGTTAGCGATATACAATCACTTAAACAAATGAATTAGTGATTATTTACTGTATATATTTATATGATACATAATAACCAATTGTAATTCAATGTATGGTAATAACGGCTTGCTTAACTTTATATTCTTTCGTTTTTAATTTTAGCTATTACTGCGCATGACAGCAATGCTTGGATACGCCGCGCGTGCGCACTACAACCATGAGAGTCTTGTTCCCACAATGCCATCTGTGAGTTACAGACATCCAATTGGCTGAGTGACGTCACGTCCGGTGGATATCCGGTATTTTAGTGTCTGGCGCTCAGGTATTGTCACTCTTTGAGAAAGCTCGATTACGAGTGAAACGCGTTAGAGGTGCAGGGGTTCTCTTCCCTCCTCTTAATTTTTAAAACAATGTTTGAATAAAGGATTTTTTCGGCAGTACAGTCCAGCCTCTCCGAGTATTTCCTGCACCGTAGTGCCCGCTGATTCATCTTCCCTCCTGGCATAAGGTGATTCCGTTCTGTTTATACTCAGCTGGAGCACACTGACCCGGTCACATACAAGGATATACGTGAGTTAAATAATGCTTTAAAGTGAGCTGCCCCAATACCATCGGTATATTGCGTTCTGGGTGCGCATTAGAGGTTTGGGGGGGGTCCTAGGATATCTCCCAAACAACTCTCTTTGCCCCTGCTAAACCGTGTTTCATCTAGGGGTTAATGCCTAAAGCTCCAAGCATGCACAATGGACATCATGTGTTCCGGTTTAAAGCAGTGAACTCAATAATATATTCCCTTTGAATTTAAGGGTATATGCTCTGTAGCACTAGTTATATTTTTTTGGGGCTCCACCCCAATATTTTTCTAGTCAGAGACCAGAGCAGCCCAGGGAAGGAGGTAGGGTACAGGAGTCAGGGACTCCCTTTACTAGGCCAGTATCCCCAGGGCCCGAGATAGCTCAGCTCCCCAGTAAAGTGAGTGTTGCCAGGGACAGCCCTCAGGTTAGGGACCCTGTCACTTGCATTAGTGGGAGCTGGGGAACAGAAGGGAAGAAAGGCAGCAGTGGACTTAGTGTTAAGTTGCAGGGTGTTGCTGCATGCGCTGATAGTTATCAGTTAAGTGAGTTGGAGTCAGGGAGCTGTGAGGGAAGGAAGGGTGCGGGGAGCGAGTGCAGCTCCTGCACCCATATAGGTACCCACACCCCAGGTAGGCCCCAACTCCCCACTAGGTTAGTGGGTAAGTGCTGAGGGAGACCCAAGATAGGGACGCTGCCCTTAGTGTTAGAGTGCTGCCTTGTCAGAGTCACGGCTGTTAGTGCTGTGAGGTCTGACAGGCAGGCACAGTGTTGTGTAGCACGTTGGCTGCACACATCCAGTGGGTCACAGCTTGTTGCTGCAGGCGCTGGGATTAGTTTAGTAACAGTCAGGGCTGGGAAGAGTTAGGGGAGTGGGGCAGGTCATTAACCCCTATATGCCCCTAGGAGTTTCCCCCAAAGCCATTACAAGTTGCTGTGCTATAGGGACGGCCTATAGTATAGCGCGTGTCACTTAGTGCTGTAGGGACAGGTCCTATGTTAGGGATCCTGTCACAGTAGGATAGATTAGATAGGGACACAGCGGATGCTGCGGTTCCTGCTAAGAGGTTCGGATCCAAGTTGGGGTCCTCAGAGACTGGTTCGAGGTTGGGATCGCCCCTGGCGGTCCACGTGCAAGGAGTCCGGTGTTGGATCAGACGGAACCATCATACGATGAATCCTTTGTGAAGCAGTTGGAGATCCGAGCACGGGAGTGCTCGGCAGGTACTATCTAATACACAAGTGCACCAACGGGCCCTTAGTATAAATAGTATCTGCGCAGTCACCCATTGACTCTCTCTGCAAGAGTACAGGACATTGGGTGGGGTTCTTTGGACACTGGGTGGGTTCACCTGGTGTTGGGGAAGCGTCCTGCGAGACGTCGCAGTTAGTGTCTCCCCGTGAGAGGGACACCTGTTATTTTATGTTGTCTTGTCTGTAAGTAAAGTCACCCGTTAATATATATATGCTGTGTATGGTATTATTGATTGTCCTGCGAGGAACCACTCCCCCTCTGGTGGGAGCCATCGCAGGTGGAGGCGCTGCATTGTTGTAAGTGAGTACCCCTAGTATAATTGCCCCAGGTTACCCGTGGCGGAAGCTCAGCCCTCCTGCGAGCCAACAGGTAATGCACCACACCTATGGTAACCTTGTATGTTCCCTTGCACCCCACACTATATCTGCGATTGGGGGGGGGGGGAATACCCGTTACATATAGAACAACCAGAGAGGAAAGAAACCTAGTATGGGCACTCATACAGCAAGTGGATGTAAGGTGAAAATAGTTAAAACTGTAAACTTTATTATCCAAGTTAAAATGAATGGTGTTAAACCGAGTGTTAAATGCTACGATCCTATAAATATGAACACTGATGTCAGTGCTCTGGATCTATAATAGACTGCTGCAAAGGAACATCAATATGTATCCGGCAGTAAAGAACAGGTGGATAGCAATCAACCACTGTCCAGAGTGAAATAAGGCAAAACCAATAACTGTATTGCAGTGATGTAGGTAGTAGGGGAACCCCAGAACTATTGCAGTGTACTAGCAGTAAGTACAAACCTTAGCCAGGTCTGACAGACCTGGCTAGGGTTTGTACTTACTGCTAGTACACTGCAATAGTTCTGGGGTTCCCCTACTACCTACATCACCGCAATACAGTTATTGGTTTTGCCTTAGTTCACTCTGGACAGTGGTTGATTGCTACAAGTGTTCATAAATATATAAGATCGTAGCGTTTAACACTCGTTTTAACACCCTTCATTTTAACTTGGATAATAAAGTTTTACAGGTTTAACTATTTTCACCTTACATCCACTTGCTGTATGAGTGCCCATACTAGGTTTCTTTCCTCTCTGGTTGTTCTATAGATTCTGGTGTGTCTGGATTTGGCCACTATTTTATAATACCAGCATCAGTTTGAAGCCAAAATAGAATCTTGATAAAACATATTAAATAGCAGAGTGAAACTATATTGCCTGTGAATGAAATCCCAACACCAATGTGCACGATAGTTAGGTACATAATGTTACCTCTGAATTCATAGACATTTCTTTTCTAGTAATATTCATATCTGCGACCTGACTGAGCGAGAAGATGTCCCCCCGAAAACTTGTTAATAAATGTGTACTGTCTGTTAAAGAGGCATTATACATACTCTGTGTATTGAAACAATTTCTTATATATATATATTGTGATCTTTCACATATTCTGATTGCTGTTTAAGAGCACTATTTACTGAGTGGTGCCATGCCAGTAATAAACCACCCAGCCCATGCCCTTAAATAGGTTATACGATGTATTACGGCATAGCACCTCTTACTATATATGGACCTTTATGTCTCTATCCCAGAAAAAGTTATATTTCAGGTTTCCAACAAATGCGTGGACTAGAACACATTAAGATAGACACCATGACAATGTTTTACTTTTTGTTTAAAAGGAGCAAGGTGACTTGTATTAGTGCATGCATGATTTATTAAAGTGCAGCCATCAATACTGCCTATCTTTTCTGCACCAAAGGATTCTGACACATTTACCATGACAAGAACTGGGCAATTTTTATTTTCAAATCTAGGAAAATAGCTGGGACAAACATTGTGTTGATCCACCGCTGAGCAAAAAATGAGTCGTTTAATAGTAATCAATTTGGAAACCTTAACCGCTAAGGTGCGTGAGATGTGAGACCTTTCATTTACTGCCTTCTTTAATTGATTGCAGCCTTCAACACAGTACACAAAGATCTGAAGGGATTGCCACATGCTGTCAAAATGATGTGATGTGTATGGAAATACCTGTAACACAACCCAATACATTTTCCAAAACTATTTAGAATAAATAAAATACATTTTTACTTTCCGTCTGGACCCCTAGTACTGTATTTAGTTTTGTGCCCAGGGGGTGATTTTGTAGGGAAAAAATGCCCAGCAGAGAGGAAAATCAACATATCCAAAACTACAATGAATAATTGAATTCCTTAAATAAACAATAATCCTATCCCAGTTATTATTCCAACCTCCTAATTTCATATACTATATATGAACATTGTAACTACATGTAAAATAAGGATATATATAATATATATATATATATATTAGAGCTGTAACAAAATCAAATACCTTTCTTATGTACCATTTGACACATATGTTTCTCTGTCTCATAATTTGCTAGATTTTCATATTACACACAAAATAAAAAACAGTTACTTTTGTTAGGGGCTGATACATTAGTCAGTGTCATAAAGAAGATATTTGGGTGCATTTAGGAAATGTTGTGCATAAATATTTTTATACTGGAGAACATTCCAATAAGTTCCACATTCTGGCTGAAAAAAACACAACATAATATCTGGACTAGACAATAAACTCCACTATTGCCAGCAATTTAGCCATTCTTGAAATATTGGGTCAGTTGCAGCCACCACTGTATACACTATACACTGTAATACATTTGCCACATCAGAGCTAGAGCATTTCATACAGTACCACCCCCAATTTCCCAGGACATAACTTTACAAACACATAATTAGTCCTTGGCCAAGTCTTTAATTGGCAAATATACTGATTGCTATCACCTGATAACCTGAGAATTTAAGAGCCTGCTGCTTAAGCAATTCACATAAATACCTGACATGGTTCTCCCTTGTTTCCTCTCTCTAGGCTAGTTGCTGCATTTCCAAGGGGCTTATACAGTATTTCAAAAGACATGGGAAGAACTTACCGTGGAAGAACCAGTTACCTGCTTCCATTTCCTCGGAATTATTGAGATACCTTTGGCTACCACACAGACATAAGAGCTATCTTGGGACCCTCGTGTCTTGTGTTGCAGCCAGAGGTGACCAAATTGTTCATGCTGAAGTGAGAACCATCTGAAATTAGAAACTGGACTGGGACAAGTATTTCTTTGGCTCAATGTGTGGCCATGTTCACCCATCATTGTCTACCAATTAAAGAAGACATTTGCATCTGTTTGAGACTCACATCCATAACTTACCCTAAGTGACATGCTTTGTGAACATATAAAGTATCTTCATTATTCTAGATGTAAGGTAAGCTTATGGTGGTGAGTGACATTTTGTTTGTTAGGAATATTTGTTGAAAAAGGTTGCTATTTTCACAACGTTTCAAATTTGTTATCATTTCCAAATGGAAAAATGGTTGATTTTTCATATTGGACCATAGTTTTTATTTGACACTTTGTTAGATCAAAGACAAACGTTAAAAGGTTAGAAAGCTTTTGTTGGTCCAATAAAAGACATCATGCTACGTGCAACGTTTATTTGCATCTGTCTCGTTTTTATGTTACACATAAAATAAGGGACTTGGCAAACTATTAATATATTTGTTTACCCGATTATTCTGTAACATAGCACTCCAATTGGCACTTATATGCATAAATATATATATATATATATATATATATATATATATATATATATATAATATGTGGTAATTGTTGGGGTTCCTTAGAGCTTGCTGGGTATCTGTGCGGTGATCTTATACCCATACTCAGCCCGGCGGGTCCGCTTCCTATTCAGAGACGAGCAATGTTAAGAGTAGATTCACAACTGAGAATATGATATTCGGAACCCAATATAACTTATTGCCATTACAAATATTACAAAGTACTTGCCTCATAGCAACAATCACAATAGTGAGACGAGGTCTTGATCAATCCAAGCATTTAGATTTCTGTGGAATCTTTATTAATGACCATACATTATGTTTCCATGCTTTACGTTGCTTAGAACTGTAACTGCATGGTGGCCAATACATTTGATCATGTTGATAATTGGGGTAAGTACAGTACAAGTAATTGAAACATAAAAATTAGTAAATCTGTTTATCTGGACACAAATGTATTATGCTTGTTTTGAAGAAGACTTCATTATATTTTAAATCATGCAAGGTTCAATCACATTGTGTAGATGGAAAGCTTTATAATTGTATAGTGGCTTTAAGTTGTCAGTTTATGAAAGTAAAAAATCCTTACTAATTTGCAATTAATTTGCAGTTAATTTGCAAGGGAGAGGGAGTGGCTCAGTGAGTAAAAGACACTGACTGCACTGAGAGTTTGAAGCAGGGGAGCCTGGTTCAATTTCCGGTGTCGGCTCCTTGTGACCTTGGGCAAGTCACTCTATCTCCCTGTGCCTTAGGCACCAAAAACATAGATTGTAAGCTCCACAGGGCAGGGACCTGTGCCTGCAAAATGTCTCTGTAAAGCGCTACGTGTAACTAGCAGCACTATACAAAAACATGCTATTATTATTATTATTATTATCTACAAGTTCAGAAACAATCTTTTTTCCAATTTGCCTTTTCTCAAAGTGACACAGAACTGCCATTTATATGTATTACAATACATAATGTTCTTGCTTTCAGATTGTAACTGGAAACTTTAGGAAAGAGTTGTAATTTACAAGGAATGAAACATTTGTTTTTCAATTTGCCTACATTTACATTTGAATCAGGCTAAAATCTAGTCCTCAAATGTATCCACCTACAGCTAAAACCAGTTTTTTTTGTAACCTTTTACAAGAAAAATAGAAATGCTCATGCTTTTATGTATCCATAAAAAATGTTAGGTGTTTTAATAAACAACAAAGACAAATGTTCATTTACAATAAAGAAGTAAAATCAGCAATGAATAAAAGAGGAAGCTGGATCCATAGAACGGTATATACTGTAGTTGTATCAGGAGCATGGGTAGATTGTAAGCTCTTCCGCATATGGACTTCCTTTCCTATTGTTACTGTCATGTCGGAAGCACTTATTCCCATTATGTGTTATATTATTATGTCATGTGTATTACTGCTGTGAAGCGCTACATGTACCTGGATGGCACTATATAAATAAAGATATACATAAAGTACATACATACATACGCTAGGCTGGCGTATTGTGATGAAAAAAAATGTGTTTCTAGTCCAATGTAATTGTACCAGGTCAAGAGTAAACCTAATGACTTCTCAATAGAAATCAGAGTTCAACCTCTGTCGTATTATGGTGGGATGTGTTGTGATATTCTGCATTACAATTGCCATTGAATCCTATGGAAAAAGTGTAATATTCTGCATTACTATGCTATATTCTGCTTTATCAGTAAGTAAGATACAGTAAATTGGCTAAATATCATTGTAGGAGCATGGAGAATGCTCAGTAAATAGAAGTGTGTATTATGAGTCATTCAAGTATTAAAACAATTGTCCAACTATTGTCTTTTCTTTCAGTTTTATAGTTAGATATTGTTAAAGTGTGTTGATGAATTTTGTCCACAGGGTCCACAGAAAACATTGACTTATGACGCAATAAACCCTACAAGTACAAATTCAATAGAATATACAGTAGAATTGGAATTGGAGAAATACTTTAGAGCAAACATCTTATTTAAAACCAGAGACATAACATAAAACACAGACAAAGCTCAGTGCACATCCAGAAAAACTTATATACGGTACAGTGCCTAAATATACATGTATAAATAACTAATAAATAAAATGGTCTTTTAGTTTAACATTTTGGCCAAATTGTTGTAAGCCCTTGAGCCAAACTTCACGGCAGACCACGTTTCAAGGGTCCCTACACTAATATAAATTCTTAATAACCTGTGCATTGCCAGGAAGAATGATTCATAATAAATCTGTCAATATAAGTTGCAAAAGTTCTAAGTCTGATTGAAGCTTTTATTAACCTGTACATTACCAGGAAAAGCACTCTGGTTTTAAATATATATTGCCATGCTCAGTAGCACTCCTCTGTGAAACTTATATGCTTATATATATGTTGTGGGTATTTTGGGGGTTCAATTTGAGCTTGTAGGTGTTCTGTATGTTTGAGCAAACATCTTAGCCAGAAATTTAAATCTACAAATCTATGTACTGTATCTTTAGATTAGCTGGATCTAATCAGCTGATCTGAAGCCAGGTGGCAACCATTCTCATGTGAAAGCTTGGGTAGACAACCATGAATGCGATTTATAAATGCAACCAATACTAAACTGGCTTTTGCTTGTAGTTAAGGTTTCTGCACTCGTGATTTCGATCAATGCAGTTGAAATAATCTGTTTGCTTCAACACGTGAGGAGCCACTTCTCAAATCGACCCTATTTCTCGGGAATTCCCAAAAGGGAACTCCCAAAATGACAAAAACAAAAATGCACACAGAGCGCACCACGGATTAGTTATAAAATAATATTTAATACAATAAATATAGTCCAATAAACCACAAAACAGTGTCACTAAATGATATATACAAGCCAATAATGACCATAAATAAACAAAGAAAACAAAATAAATTAAAGTAAAATGAAACACAGTCCCATACAGGTGGGGAAAAGCCCCCAAAAAGTTCTAAATAAGAACAGGGCACACAGATACCAGAGAATATCAATAAAAACAATCATAGTGAGAGTTCTAAAAGCACCCTAGTAAGGAAACACAATGAGGGGAATGGATACTGACCACAAGTGGTAGCGGATGGCGTGTATGATCACAGAAAGGTCCAGACAGTGTGAACGCACGCAGATCTCTCCTCTGCTCGCACGTCCTGATGGTTCCCTTCCAGCCAATGTGCAAATGCGCAGAGCAACCTCCCGTGACTTCTACGCATTTCGCACCACATGCTGCGTCAGGAGTCTAGCCGCTAAGGTAATGAAGCCTTTTTTTATTTTATTTTAATAACACAGTGTTGAAGCATGGGGCCTCCAGAGCTGAACTAACCACCTGATTCCCAAGTTACAGACCCCCAGTATGGGGTGCTGGTATCTCTCTGCATTGTTTGAAATCTCCTGTGTCACATGACTGGGATATTTAATCTTTGTAGAGATAATGGCACCTCATACCGGGGCTTGTAACTCGGGAAGCAGGGGGACCCTGGGGCTAAAATGTATGCAGTTCAGCTCTGGAAACCCCATGCTTCAATACTATTTGATTAAAATAAAACAGTGCGATTGTTAGTAAGAGCTGTGCAGGGAGATGGAACTCTCTTTGTGCAGCTCTTACAGGCTGCAGGCAGATTGCATGAGCAGTTCAAAGGGAGGATATCGGGTGCTCTAATAGTTCCGGAATGTGATAATTCAATAAAATGTCCAGAAATAAACAGACAGAAAAGAAGTAGCTCATGCATGGAGTGGGTAATATGTTGATAGTGAGATAAGTAAGATGTCTAATGATTTAAAGTAGGAAATTCTCCTGATGAGTACACACAAAGATTGTGTTCCTCCCTTCTGCAGACTCATTGGAGGTACATATTAACTACGATTTTGAATAAGACAACGACACTCACTTTCCTTCTTGAATTAATTCCTTAAATATATGTAACAGTGTTTCCCCTGACCGGTGGGAGATGTGGCCATTACGGATCGCCTGGTGTATGATACCTGCTGGTAACAGGAGGGCTGAGTCATCCGCCGGTGGTAGTGGGGACACAGGACTAGGATTCTGGGGTTCATACCCTACATATATCTTTAGCAGTGCAGCTCCTCCATCCTCCGTAGGCTCCAGGAACTGAAGGTGATCTCCCACGGTAAAACTATGACCTCTCCCCCCAGTAAGGTCACGCACAACGCAGGAGGTATAACAACAGGAACAGTTTATTATCTCTTCTGTACAGCACAGTAACAAGCAGGCTTCTGCCTAGTGCAGTAACTCTCAGCTACCACTAAAGGATGGTCCCTGGACTGTCACTACATGCCAAGGGCACTCAAAGCCATCCTAGCTCTTCCCTGCCTCTGGCTCATACTGGGTCATGCCCAGGCCTGATGTTACCGCCCTCCACTGTAACTCAAATGCAGCTCATCTGATGGGGAAAACCCCATATCAACTACTGTCATCCTGATTGTTCCAGGGTTTACTGCCAGGAGGGAAGCAGACTAGTAGCCACAGATGGCATGGCTGCATATACAATTATAATCCTTACTCACTCCTAGAGCTTCTTAACATCTTTGTGTGGCGTGACCAGCTGCAAGTTTAAAAATCCAGATAATAAAAGTAAAAACAGCAGCACACTGCCAAGGGAGCCAGGTTGGAGTTGTAATAAAATTATTTATTGATAGAATCACCCAAAGGAGGAAAAGGAACCCTCCTATGCGTTTCGCTCCTTCACAGTGCTTTATCAAGGAGTGAACTGTCAGCAGATAACCAATTTATACATGAGCAAATTTGGCACTTTTTTTGAAATTCGCACCAAAAACGCGTGATGACGTCCGTCACGCACACACGCGCATGCACGACCATGCACGCGCACCCCCGTGTTCAGCGCTGGCAAAAGGAATAATTGGAAGGAACTAGTGTGCACCTCACAACTGGAACAATCTACCGGAGACTCTCACAGCCGCCACGAGTCTACGTTCTTTAAACTAAAGCTGTCTCACATTTTAATCTGGTCTGTAACTGTTACATACGCCTATAACATATATTATTATCTTTAACTGTGCATGCAATGTCTTTTATATAATATATAACAATGTTCACTTAATGTAACTATGTATTTGTAATCATGTATTTGTCATCATAACTCTATGCCTAGGACATACTTGAAAACGAGAGTTAACTCAGTGTATTACTTCCTGGTAAAACATTTTATAAATAAATAAATAAAGTTTAATTTTCCATATGAGACATAAAGGCGCCCCAATGCGACATCCAACTTGACACATCATTTATTACCTGAATATATTTTTTCTATATACTTTCTTCATAAATATTGGTCATTTAGTTCAAGACTTTGGCCAAAATATCTTAAGCCTAACTTTTCCATATCCCTGAACTTTAGCTGTCTCCTCAATCCTACTCAGTCTAGTATGTTTTGGAGTTCCCCATGAGCTTTTTACCATCTTTGTATATCAATCTTTGTATGTCCGTGGAAAGTGTATTAATGTCACAGTTTTTAAGAAATGTACTGTACCTCCTGCTTTTTCTTTATCTTGGACAGAATTGAGCCAATCCATTATAAGTATAAAATACATTTTATCTGGCCAGTGTTTGAATGGAGACTCAATCTCTTTGCTTCAGTAATATAAGATAGTTTTTAATGCTGCCATAAATGCTATTTCACCCATTTTTGGGACTCTTGAGCAACCCCCCTCCAAAGTATTGTATACCCTCAGAATTCCTGCTTGGAGACTTGCAGAGACATCCAATGTACTTATTTTCCTTATGATATATAGAACTTTAGACCAGAATGATATAATCTTCAAGTAATCCCATAAATGCTGTATCCTATGTACCTTTTTAAGCAATTACTATTTGAACTAAGACCCATTTTAAATCTGATTGATGGTGTGAAGTATAATGTAGTAGTTTATATAACATCTCATGGAACTGTGCGGAAGGATAAGCTCTTTATCTGTGTTAGAACTCAATTAGAATAATTTCCTCAGTTATGTCTGTGAATTTTCCTACCCATGATTTGATTGCACTTTCGCTCTTCGTTTGGTTCACCTCTGTGTAACAGAGCTTGTAAAAGTATGAAGTTGAAGCTACCAGTCTTTGAGCCGATTAGATGGGAAGAACCTCTCCAAGAACCTCTGTAGAAATGAGAAGAGCACATGCTTTGCTTGTAAATACATGAAAACTGTTTACTGGATACATTTTTTTTCTTTAAAGATTTGAAAACTGTGGTTCTCACCTGTTATAATGTCAATCATATGTTTAATTATTTGTATTCATTTTTGTTCCTATTGCAGTAAGGAAGTATCTGCTTTTCATTCCTGAAAGTCAGGATTACCTCTCAGAGGCAAATGGAATGACAAGTATTTATTGACCATCATTATATACCGTGTTTGGTGCCAGACCTTACATGCATTTTTTCACAAAGGATTACGTTTGCAATGTTTGGGTATTTTTTTATAAAGACATACAGTATGCAAACACTAGTTCAAATGTATCTTTTCAAGGTTTGGAGTTTTTAATAGCTGTAATGATTTCCTCCTGAGATATAGCTTTTTTTTAGTATAGATGTATCTGTGTGGTCATTTTGAAAGTTGGCCTTGGTGAAGAAAAGTGTTTTACCTGTAATAGCCTTGTAAAAGTTTTCATAAAACACTCAAAAAATGTTGTCTGTCTCAAAGCAGTCTGATTTTTTTACCTGAGTGATCAGTAATGATAGGTATAGAGTTATGACATTTGTTCCATTTAATTAGATGAGCTAGACGTCTAGATGGTTTGATGAAATGTCTACAATAGTTATGGTGTTGAAAATCTGTGTACATTTGTGCTCTATTTTGTAACACTCTTTCATAAACTTGTTTTACTTCAAGATATTTTCTTTACTCATTTGAGTATTTAAAGATTTAAAGGTCCTGTAAACTACTGTCAATTCCTTGTTAAGATCCGGCACTGTAGTATGACATTTCTTTTATTGTTTGGCCGTGAATGAGATAATTGTTCCCCTAAGAACTGCTTTCGATGCTTCCCAGAACAATGTGGGGTTATCAAGGTGAATGTCATTGTCATTTGAATAATTATACCAAGCATTTTGTAAAATGCTCTTGAAATCCACCAAAAATTGAGCATTTTTCAATGATATGACTTGAATTGTTGAGGGCTAACCACCAAGTCTAATGATATTGGCAAGTGGTCAGAGATCAAAATGTTTTCTATGTTCCGATTTTAGGGAGGAGGGTTGGCGATGTCAATAAATCTATTCTGGTGAATATGGGTGGATGGAGTATGCCCCAAAATAAAAAGTCCATTTTGAGTGGGATTTAATAGTCTACAATGGTCATACAGATTATTATTTTTTGAGAAAGTCAATTGAGTGTACCTTTCTTGGAGGGTGTTTATTTTTAGCATTAGTTGTCTATTAAGTTGTTGTCTGTAACATTAATGTCACCCACCAACCGCATGGGCATGCTTGTCGTTTGGATGAGCTTCAGATAAACATAAACAAAGCATTCATTGTTTGAAGGGAAAAAAAAGACCATAGAGGTAGACTAAAGGTACATGCAACATATCTATGGTGCAATTTAACACACAATATCTAACCCCAGGTCAATTATTTTTTGTTAATCATGTATTTCACATTTTTATAAAAAAATAATTGCAACTGCACATTTTTTTTTTTTAAGTTTAAGGTGCTGCTATAAATTCCCCTACCCAATCATGGTACATTTTTTTATATTCACTATCTGTGAAGTGCATTTCCTGTAGGAAAGCAATTTGTATGTGTAGCCTTTTAAGATAACTCAAGAACTTTTCGCTCTTGATTGGTGTATTAATTCCCCCCAAATTTCATGAGTCTGTAAATTGGGCTAAACCACATCTAAAGAACTAGCTCAATTCAATGCCCCCGCCCCTAACTGTTTCAGGGTTCAGAGTCTGCAAACTGACTTTTAAAAATCCGAATCTCACTGCAGATTTTCAGTGATTGGATTATGTGTTCAGACATGTGAAGATTTATCTACTGTATGCCTTTTCATCCTAGAGATTTTGGTAGCAGATTGGGGATTTGTCCCTGCAAGGCCCCACTCAAACTGTTATGCTGTAAACCTCGTGCTTTGGCTCTAAATACCACTTTGCAACAGTGATATCCTCCTCCTTTCTCCCTTCTTTCAAAGTGAGAGAGTTAAGTGAACAGATGTTTGTAGCAAAATTACTTACAAAAAAACCTGAAATGTCTTTAATAGCTTGTGGCAAAATAAAAATAAACTTTGACAAGATGGATCCTTGATTTATTTATCTTATTGTGCCTATATGCACATTAAATTTGCACTGCTTTGTATAGGTTGCAAGTTTAAAAAAACTAAACTTAAACTGTTCGTTTTTAACGCTTCAGCACAATCTGCAATTGTGATGAGCAAGTGGTGTGGGGTAAGGTAATAGCCCGGTCCTCCCTTTAGCTCTCCTCACCTCTGGTGCAGGCGGGTAGCCGGTAAGGGCGCTGCCATTTTGTTTGTGTGCTCGCATGCGCAGAAAAGGTTCGCGCATACAAAGGTTCCAGCAGTCCCAGGGGCTGCACAACACATGATACAGTACAGCCAATAGGGCTGCTAGAATCTGTGCTTGAGGTTTGAACTGAAAGTTAGGAGAGTGGAAGTTGGAGCTGGGACAAGGAAGGAGTAAGTTATATGTGCAGATGTCAGTGTCATATGCACTAGGCCACATATGCACCTCTTATGCCCCAGCTAGGCCCCGACTCCCACATAGTTTGTGGCTGTGATAGGGACTTGCCCCTCAGATAGGGACCCTGCCCTGCTTAGCAATATTAGTGTTAGGGACACAGGGAGACACCGCACGGTGGTTGCGGCCTGTGGTCCAGGACACAGATCACCCTACATTAATAAATACATTGTTTACGGTGGTACAATCCACGAGGGACCCACCCAACGTAGAGGCGGAGGCTTTGCAGTATCAGCATCGAATCTGTGGATCCCAGCATCGTGGCATCAGCGCGCCCGGGTGTGGTATCACCCGGCAGGTACCCAACACATCAGTGCACCAACTCAAACACTACAGTGGGGCAGCACTGTCACACACACCTTGGGTGGGGAGCAGAGCATTGGAGGAAATGGCCGTGCGTGGCCTGGTTGGTTGTATATATACAGTCATGTGAAAAAGAAAGTACATCCACTTTGAATTCTATGGTTTTATATATCAGGACATAATAACAATCATCTGTTCCTTAGCATGTCTTTAAATTAGGTAAAGCCCACCGATTTATTCTGTTAAAGCCTGCAGCTAGCAGGGACTTACGTAACGGGGGAAAGACAGGTAGAAAGAGATATACCCTGTTATATAAGTAAATACAGGCCTTCACTTAAAAAGACATCGTAATACTTTACAGTCAGTTTGAGAACAACTACAATTTATTTATTTAATTTATTTATAAAATATTTTACCAGGAAGTAATACATTGAGAGTTACCTCTTGTTTTCAAGTATGTCTTGGGCACAGAGTTAAGACAAATAATACATGGTTACAACTACAGTTACATAAATGAACAGGGTATACATTATATACAAGACATTGCATGCACAGTTAAAGAAAATATATATTATGGGCGTATGAAACAGTTACAGACCAGATTAAAATGTCAGACAGCCTTAGTTTTGAAAGAACTTAAACTGGTGGTGGATGTGAGAGTCTCTGGTAGGTTGTTCCAGTTTTGGGGTGCACAGTAAAAGAAGGAGGAACGTCCGGATACTTTGTTGAGCCTTGGGACAATGAACAGTCTTTAGGAGTCTGATCTCAGATGATAAGTGCTGCATGTGGTAGGGGTGAGGAGCTTGTTCAGATAGGTGGGTAGCTTGCCCAGAAATAATTTAAAGGCAAGACAGGAAAGGTGAACTTTGCGCCTAGACTCTAGTGATGACCAATCTAGTTCTTTGAGCATTTCGCAGTGATGTGTGTTGTAGTTCCATTGGAGAACAAAATGACAAATTGAATTGAAGAGGGTGTCACGTTTGCTACGGTGGGTTTGAGGTGCCGAGCCATATACTATGTCTCCATAGTCAATAATTGGCATTAGCATCTGCTGTGCGATACGCTTTCTGACCAGGAGACTTAGGGACGATTTGTTCCTGTAAAATACCCCTAATTTGGCATAGGTCTTGGTTGTCAGGGTATCATTGTGCATTCCGAATGTTAAGTGGGAGTCAAACCATATGCCCAGGTATTTAAAACTAGTGACAGGTGTTAGGGTGGTGTTAGCGTTGGTTCTAATCTGGAGCTCAGTCGCTGGCAACTTTAAAAATTTAGTCTTGGTCCCAAATACCATTGTTACAGTCTTGTCAGTGTTTAAACCCAGTTTGTTTTGGGAAATCCAGTTTTCGAGTCTCAAAAAGTCAGACTGAAGTATGTGTTGAAGGTCACATGTGTGTGGCTGTGTGCATATAGGATTGTGTCATCTGCATACATGTGTATTGAGGCTTCCTTACAAGCTGTGGGAAGAGCATTCCTGAACACTGAGAAGAGTAGGGGCCCCAGAACAGAGCCATGCGGGACACCACAGGTGATATTCAGGGGGTTGGAGTTAGAGCCTGAGATGGACACATGTTGGGATATACATGATAGATAGGACTGAAACAGTTTAAAGCATGCTTCCCTATTCCAGAGCTCTGGAGTTTGTTAAGCAGGATAACATGATCAACTGTATCAAAGCCTTTGCAAAATCTAGGAATACTGCACCAGTGAGTTGTCCCCGTTCCAATCCATACTGGATTTCGCTGCAAACTTTTAGCAGGGTAGTTACGGTGGAGTGTTTTGGGCGAAAGCCAGATTGGAATTGGCTAGGGAAATTTGTCTTGGTATAGTAATCGCTTAATTGGGAGTGGACACATTTTTCCATGACTTTGGATAGAATTGGGAGAAGGGAGATTGGCCTGTAGTTTGAGACAGTGTTTTTGTCCCCACTTTTGAAGATTGGGACAACTCTGGCAGTTTTCCAGGTCTTAGGGATATGGCCTGCAGACAGGATAGAGTTGACTATTGAAGAAATTGCTTTGGCAATGGCTGGGGCACCAAGTTGTAGGAACCTAGATTTGTGCCCCAGCCATTATTAAATAGAATTATTTAGTTACACAAGAGACAGGCAGGAAAAGCCAGAATTATTATTATCATTTTGTGATAACACACCAACATATTCCGAAGACTGTACAATAGGGTTGGAAGATGAAAACAATAAAATACAAAACGTACATTTACATTGTTACAGTAGGTAAGGAGGGCCCTGTTCCAAGGAGCTTATATTCTATGAGGAAGGGTAAGGGGAAACATAAGGTAAAGGGGGGTACATTAAATGAACAGAGGTTATACGTTCAGTCTACATACATTGCATGGATAGTGACAGATAATATGATTATGGGAATGCGGCCATTTTGTCTGACTTCTAGACCATTGGGGGCCCAAGGATATTTGTTTTGATGCATTGCTCCATTTTCGTTTCTCAAATTTGCGGCAAATGTATGAAATTGTTTCGTTACATGTAACCCAAAGTATTATGTAGAAAAGTTTACGCCAATTCAGACCTGGCGGATTGTTTTGACGCAAATACAAGATACCAAATGGATGCAGGGATGAGCAGAGCTTGCTTCATCTCATTATAATCTGTGCATCATGTACCTTCTACCTAACTACTGCTATTCTCACTATCCAAACAGGAGACACAAACGACATAAAACTTGTAGCAACGATCTTAATATATTGACGCAAGATGAAAATGACACAATTTGCATACATTTTTCTCCAAATTAGCTGGAATACATCAGCTCCATTGACTTAATGCTTGGCAAAATACTTGTGAACTCTGAATGAGCTGAAATTTGATGACAAAACTGTAAATTGATTACGGAAATATGTGTATTCTGCAAAATCATTAGCTCTTTACAGTTCTGCACAATGTTTTGCAAGGATTCACATTTACTAATAAGAATAAAATCAAAGCTACAGTACATCTGTTTTGTCTTCAATACAACACAGGTAATGACAGAACTACTGTATGACACAACTACTTTTGTGTTTTTGTGGCATTTTTTTACTTTTTGTAATAGAGGCAAATCAATCTTGATGCATTGTAAAAGATAAGAGCATTTGTTGTACAATAATATTTAAACCATTTATATGAAAGTTGAAATGATAAGTTCTTCTATCACAGAAGAAAACCAGCTCAGTAAATATATATGTACGGACAGCTGCTGACCTGTGGAAAGTATTATTAATGTTTATCTATGTAGCCCCATTCCCCCGTAACTAAGGGAACTACGTGTGCTGCCTGTACCTGTGGCTCACAGAAGGCCTAAGTCTCTGCCGCTGGGAGCCTGGGGTGAGCTCTCGTTCTCCTCGGTACAGCGCTTTCACCTAGGAGGGATTCTAGCGCTGCAGGATAACCCCTCACAGGAACCAATACAGCAATGAGAAATATTTGCTCATTCTGATTGTACTACACATGCGCACCCTCCGATCGCGCATGGGCAATTTCCAAAATGGCGGCCCCCCTGTGCTGCCGGGTATTCCGCGGAGCTCCGGCTATTCAATCGCCCTGCAGCCTTCCCTACCCACGACAGAGGTGAGCAGGGAGCTGGGCTACATCTATATTGCAATTATCAATCAAAACATGTTCTAAAGTGGTTAACAAGATGAAAATACAGCATATGCAAAATAAGTCAACTCACATTCAATTAATTCTACTTATGTTGCATTATTGTAGGTAGATAAGTTGTGACTTGGATGAAGTAATAACATCTGTGATAGAATAATAAAGCAGAAGAGAATTTATTGATGTGCAATCGTTCACAAATTATAAATACAATTTATCATGTACTTGCATGTATAATGTTACATTATAGACGCTAGGCTAAAGAATCTGTAAAGAGATATGATTTTGAAATCATGTAAAAAAGAAATTTAACTGAGAATACATAACACAATTCATATATTTATACTTACAGTACTACTCACTATTTCGAGATCATACAAAACAAGTTCTGTAGGATAAGTTTGTAATGTAATTTAAAGCCATATTGGATCTGGACAAGTGCAGATTTGGGGTAGACTGTTCTACCTTTAAGGAGACCAAAATAAGAGTTATGTATAGAGGAAACTAATATGCACAGAGCTTTCAAACCTCCCATTTCGTGTTCGGGTATACTTCCACAGATTTCAATGTATTATTTATAGTTTAACACTTGAAGAAGAGGCAGGTGAGGTTTCAAAGCTCTGTACACTACATGCCATCTACAGATATAGCAAGCCTTACTGTGTCCGGTATCCAGGGCAAGTTGCATGACCACAACCGTGGCTGCCCCAGCGCTGGCGGATTATTGCTCTGGGGGGTCCGATTCAACAGCATGAACCAACCGCAGCAATGTCTCAGCAGGCACTGTCTCTTGAGGTGCGGATTTTTGGTTTTTCAACCACGGCTCTGGAGACAGTGAGTCGTGCAACATCTGTATGAAGAATTCTCACTTTTTTACCATAAAAGGTATCACATCCTTGCAGGATACGTTTCTGAAGTATGCCACTACTGACAAAAATAGGTAGAATGTGTTTTTGATGTCAGACTATTCTGTATATGGCAGATATAGAAGAAGGCAAATGAAGGGACTAGGGTCCAAATAAAGCAAAAAAGATTTATTGACAAGACATATGGACAAAGGTAAACCTTCTACGCATTTCATACAGAGGTACTTTATAAAGGAGTAAAAACAAATGTGTCCTGCTGTCCTTTTAAATTCCAGCTGAGAGCTCCGCTTCGCGCCAAAAAACTGCGATGACGTTTGTACCTACCTGGGCCGTCTTTCCCGGGGTTGTCTTAATTATCTCTGTTGTTCCTTTCTGCTTTGGTAGTGTATACTACTGGTCTCAAATATGTTAACATCTAAATATTCATTTATTTTAAATTTCTTTCAGCATCCCTGGATCAGAGTGTCTAGTCATAACTTCATCTCTCCAGCAGCCCAGGGTGTCTCCCTGGATAAGAGATCTCCCTGCTGGGGAGAGGGGTAGCTGAGCAGGCCAAATTGGGACATCAAACCTGTCTGTGGCTCTGAAAATATTATTTTGCGATAGGGGATCCACCCTGTTACACACCCCATATTAAATATGGCTCCCTGTAGTGATTGCAAAGGTAGGGTCATGCAGGCACACATCCTACGTAAGTCATATGTGTAAACAGTGCCAGTTCTCTTTGCTGAAAGGTAAATCCTGCAAGCCCCAAGTGACAAACATGGGCCCAATGACTTGTATGCAAATTGAGTGTTTAATAAGCCATAACATGCAATATTTTGGCTGCCAGGCAGCTTTTGTTAAGGTGAGAGGTACAGAAAATAATACCTCCAGCTTGTGCATATACAGGTGCAACAGTCGGTTGTTGACTGCATCACGGGGCAAAACCCCAGCCAATTCACTGAAAACTCATCGAGATAGTCCACAGCAGGATGTAATGGACCATTGGATTAACATGGCGGGGTCCCTGCATTTGAATGGAACTTACGCTGTGTGAATCCTACCGGGTTTCAGTTGTTGGTAAGAGACGCACAGTAAGAGATAGACTGAATCAGTTACTCTAGATGTGCTCCCCTAACAGGTGACCGCAGGGCTTTTATTTTATTGTAATAATACAGTATTGTAGCAGTTCAGCCTCTGGAGATGAACCACATTGATTTCAGGTCTGGGACCCCCCTGTTTCCTGAGTTTCATGTCACGTTATGAGGTGCCGGTATCCTGGCAGCCTTGTTTATATTCTCCCGTGTCACGGCCCACATTATCGGGGGATTTAAACAAACAAAACCGGCACCCCATAACAGAGCCTGTAACTCGGGATACAGGGGGTCCCCGGACCTGAAATCAATGTGATTCATCTCTGAAGACCCCCTGCTACAATACTGTATTATTAAACTAAACTAAAAGCCCCATGATCGCCTGTTAGAGGCACGTAGGCCGAGTGACTGATTCAGTCTCTCTTACTGCGCGTCTCACAGAGAGGTGGACCCCGGTAGGATTCACAAAGCAGGGATATACCATGGGCCATTATTCTGGCCTCTGGAATCTCTTGGCTTGCTAGAGGTTGCTGTGCAAAACACGCACGGCAAACTGTCGACAACTGGCAGTTGCACCTGTGCATGGCTTTTTAAACACTCAATTTACATATAAGTCCGTTGTTCCCATGCTGATTTTTTATAAGGATTACTTCTTTGGAGTAATTCAGTACTCTGATGCAGTCGATTATATTGAATTACCCCCTATGTCTTCTGTGCCATGTTCACTAAGCGGTGCTGCCCCACCTTTTGCCACCAGTGAATGCCACGAGGCATCTTCCATCACCAAAAGGTGTTATGGCATAGCAAGAGATGATAAATATTATGCACTGCACACAGAGGGAGACACATACAGTATGTGCTATATTATGAATGTGCTATATTTTTTTCCTAATGATTAGATAGAAATGCAACCATTATATAATGTCAATGTATGTGCATTGAGATACAAGTATGAATGATTTACTGAATAAAGCTAATTAAGTGAATTTTGTTATTTTTTAATGGTAAATTAATTCCCTAATTCAGTAAGATTCGCCAAAACAAAAATGCCCCTACACTGAATGTAGTACAATACAACTCAATTTGTGATCAGCCACTTCAGAAATGTACTTTCTCCTAAAAACGGAAATGCTTTTTTATGATGCAATGCCGAGTTTAAGTTGCTTTCTTCTGCTAAAAAGTCTTGGACACATAAAGTAAAGATGGGCAAAACTTGGTGTGTGAAGTCAGAACCTACCATAACCTTACATTTCAAAAACAAATATAAAATCAAAACCCTTTACACTTTTAGAACGAAAACCAAAAAATTATGTGGAACCACAACACAAGGCCAAGTGCCTATTTCTAGTGCTTTCTTACAATATATTTTATTATTTTAGTTTTTTTAGTCATATTATTTTAGTCTTCTAATTGGTTTTATTATGTTATACTTATTGTAAGCAGTTTCATGCTTAATTATACTATTATAGTTTTCTCATCATTTCGTAATAGTCCAAAACCAATACTACATAAATCGAATTGGCAAAACCAGAACAAACATTAAAACACTAAAAAAAAAAATATTTATAAAGTGCCCACCCTCAACAAACCATAATTGTGTATTTTTAAAGCTTTGTTCCCCCCTTAACCCCCTCTTCCTCCTGACTGTAATATTACTACAGGCATACCCCGCTTTAAGGACACTCACTTTAAGTACACTCGCGAGGAAGTACATATCGCCCAATAGGCAAACCGCAGCTCGCGCATGCGCCAGTCAGCACATCCTGAACAGCAATACCAGCTCCCTACCTGTACTGAAGCTGTGCTCAAGCGGGGAAAGTATAGGGCCTGTTACAAATGCGATATTTACATCAGTTATGCACGTATATGACGATTGCAGTACAGAACATGCATCGATAAGTGGGAAAAAGGTAGTGCTTCACTTTAAGTACATTTTTGCTTTACATACATGCTCCGGCCCCATTGTGTACGTTAATGCGGGGTATGCCTGTACTTATATACAACCCATAACACTCCTCTATACAACACGTGGAGAGATAACATATTTCCCAGGTATCCCAGATGTATTATTTTAAATCATTTGAATGTACTTTGCATATTAAAATTAGGTTATTTCCCAGGTATCTCAATTATTTGCTCACAGGTATCTCTCCAGATGTTTTATAAAGGAGTGTTTTGGGAGGTATATAAGTCGGTGTATACTACAAAATGTCTCTCTGTGCGTGTCTCTCTGTGCGTGTCTCTCTGTGCGTGTCTCTCTGTGCGTGTGTCTCTCTCTCTGTGTCTGTGTCAATCTCTGTGTGTCTCTCTCTCTGTGTCTCTCTCTCTGTGTCTCTCTCTCTCTTTGTGTCTCTCTGTGTGTCTCTCTCTCTGTCTCTCTCTCTCTCTCTGTGTGTCTCTCTCTCTCTCTGTGTCTCTCTCTCTCTGTCTCTCTCTCTCTCTGTGTGTGTCTCTCTCTCTCTCTGTGTCTCTCTCTCTCTGTGTCTCTCTCTCTGTGTCTCTCTCTCTGTGTCTCTCTCTCATTAGAGAATAGTCAGCACATGCTTAACGTCACATGATTGGCAGATAACACAATCATGCTACAATTATGTGTTAAGCTTATACTAAAAAGTTATGCATTTCGCCCATTAATTTTTAAATATAATTAGCTTTGAAGATACACATTAACCTCAAGGAAAATACCACCCACTCCTGTTTTTGGTAACATCACGTTATGAGCCCTTATTTAATGGAGCTTTGTGGATCTACCCCTATGTTCTATTTTCTCTAATAAAATTGAGCTATGTACTATTATTGTACTATGTATTAGTACAATAATAGGCTAAAGCAGAAACATACCGGGCATTATTGAAATCCCTGCTCTCTGATTGGTTAGAATTCCGGACATTATTCATTCAGTAATGCCCGGAATTTTTGGCAACTTGCCAACTCACCTTTCAGAGATGCAGGAAGAGCGCGCTGAGAAAAAAACGCCAATTTTAAACTTAACTGTAAATACCTCTCCTGCTCCAAGCTCTGGCAGCACCGCTGCTCTTCTCCTCACTCAGATCGGCAGCATACTGTATGCAGGCTCTCTCTCTCAGAGCTGCAGTCTCCCCCTCTCTCTCACAGCTGCTAGTGCTGTCAGAAGCTGCTGTGTCCCAACTGGTAACTTTGCTACTTGCAACAAAGTAATATTTCTCACCACATCTATACAGTAGCTTGTGCTAAGATAATTTGTATTTCCTTTTAATTTAGTTGTAGTTTATCACTGTTCATCCAGTTCTCTCCCCTCCACCCACCTCTCCCCCTCCACATCACCACACGTATCCCCCTCACCTCTCTCCCACCCACCCGTACATCTCTTCTGTCCCCCTCATATATCTCTTCCCTCCCCCCTCACTTCTCTCTCTCCCTCCCTCACCTATCTCTCCGCCCCCTCTTACCTCTCTTCCCTCCCCTCCTAACCTAACTCTCCCTCACCTCTCTCCCCACCCTCACCTCTCTCCCCACCCCCTTACCTCTTTTCCCTCCCCACTCACCTCTCTCCCCACCCCCTTACCTTTTTTCCTTCCCCACTTACCTCTTTCCCCTCCACCCACCTCTCCCCCTCCACATCACCACACTTCTCCCCCTCAACTCTCTCCCCGCCTCTCCTCACCTCTTTTCCCGCCCCCTTTCACCTCTTTCTCTGCCACCCCCACCTCTCGCCCCGCCCCCGCACCTCTCTCCCCACCCCCCTCACCTCTCTCCCCGCCCCCCTCACCTCTCTCCCCGCCCTCCCTCACCTCTCTCCCTGCCCCCCTCACCTCTCTCCCCGCCCCCCTCAGCTCTCTCCCTGCCCCCACCTCACCTCTCTCCCCGCCACCCCCTCTCTCCCCACCCCCCCTCACCTCTCTCCCCGCCCACTTTCACCTCTCTCTCTGCCAACCCTCACCTCTCTCCCCGCCCCCCCACCTCTCTCCCCACCCCTTTTACCTCTCTCCCCGCCCCATCACCTCTCTCCCCGCCCCCCTCACCTCTCTCCCTGCCCCCCTCACCTCTCTCCCTGCACCTCCTCACCTCTCTCCTCGCCCCCCTCACCTCTCTCCTCACCCCCCCTCATCTCTCTCCCCACCTCACCTCCTTCTCCGCCCCCCTCACCACTCTCCCCGCCCGCCCCTCACCTCTCTCCCCGCCCGCCCCTCACCTCTCTCCCCGCCCACCCCTCACCTCTCTCCCCGCCCCCCCTCACCTCTCACCCCACCCCCTCACCTCTCTCCCTGCCCCCCCTCACCTCTCTCCCCACCTGCCACTCACCTCTCTCCCTGCCCGCCCCTCACCTCTCTCCCACACCCCTCACCTCTCTCCCGCCCCCTCACCTCTCTCCCTGCCCCCCCTTCACCTCCCTCCCTGACCCCCCTCACCTCTCTCCCTGTCCCCCTCACCTCTCTCCCTGTCCCCCTCACCTCTCTCCCTTCCTCCCCTCACCTCTCCCTGACCCCTCACCTCTCTCCTCGCCCCCCTCATCTCTCTCCCCACCCCCTCACCTCTCTCCCTGCCCCCTCACCTCTCTCCCCGCCCCCCTCACCTCTCTCCCTGCCCCCCTCACCTCTCTCCCCGCACCCCCTCACCTCTCTCCTCGCCCCCCCTCACCTCTCTCCTCACCCCCCCTCACCTCTCTCCCCGCACCCCCTCACCTCTCTCCTCGCCCCCCCTCACCTCTCTCCTCACCCCCCCTCACCTCTCTCCCCGCCTCACCTCTCTCTCCGCCCCCCTCACCACTCTCCCCGCCCGCCCCTCACCTCTCTCCCTGCCTGCCCCTCACCTCTCTCCCCGCCCCTCACCTCTCTCCCCGCCCGCCCCTCACCTCTCTCCCTGCCCCCCCTCACCTCTCTCCCCGCCCCCCCTCACCTCTCACCCCACCCCCCTCACCTCTCTCCGTGCCCCCCTCACCTCTCTCCCCACCTGCCCCTCACCTCTCTCCCTGCCCGCCCCTCACCTCTCTCCCACCCTCCTCACCTCTCTCCCGCCCCCTCACCTCTCTCCCTTCCTCCCCTCATCTCTCTCCCTGACCCCCTCACCTCTCTCCTCGCCCCCCTCACCTCTCTCCCCGCCCCCCCTCACCTCTCTCCCCACCCCCCTCACCTCTTTCCCCGCACCCTCACATCTCTTCCTGCCCCTACCTCTCTCCCCTCCCCCCCTCACCTCTCTCCCCGCCCCCCCTCACCTCCCTCCCCGCCCCCCTCACCTCTCGCCTCGCCCCCCCTCACCTCTCTCCCCGCCCCCCCTCACCTCTCTCCCCGCCCCCCTCACCACTCTCCCTGCCCACCCCTCACCTCTCTCCCCACCTGCCCCTCACCTCTCTCCCTGCCCCCCCTCACCTCTCACCCCACCCCCCTCATCTCTCTCCCCGCCCCCCCCTACCTCTCTCCCCACCCACCCTACCTCTCTCCCCACCCCCCTACCTCTCTCCTTGCCCCCCTCACCTCTACCTGCCCCCCCTCACCTCTCTCCCCCCCCTCACCTCTCTCCCCACCCCCCTCACCTCTCTCCCCGACTCCCTCACCTCTCTCCCCGCCCCCCTCACCTCTCACCCCGCCCCCCTCACCTTTCTCCCGCCCCTACCTCTCTCCCCACCCACCCTACCTCTCTCCCCACCCCCCCTACCTCTCTCCCTGCCCCCCTCACCTCTCTCCCCACCCTAACCCTACCTCTCTCCCCGCCCCCCCTCACCTCTCTCCCTGCCCCCCCTCACCTCTCTCCTTGCCCCCTCACCTCTCTCCCCGGCCCCCTCACCTCTCTCCTCGCCCCCCCTCACCTCTCTCCCTGCCCCCCTCACCTCTCTCCCTACCCCCCTCACCTCTCTCCCCGCCCCCCCTCACCTCTCTACCCACCTGCCCCTCACCTCTCTCCCTGCCCCCCCCTCACCTCTCTCCCTGCCCCCCCCCTCACCTCTCTTCCCGCCCCCCCTCACCTCTCTCCCTGCCCCCCCTTACCTCTCCCCCCCTCACCTCTCTTCCCACCCCCCTCATCTCTCTCCCCGCCCCCCCTCACCTCTCTCCCTGCCCCCCCTCACCTCTCTCCCCGCCTCCGCTCACCTCTCCCTGCCTCCCCTCACCTCTCCCCGCCCACCCTGACCTCTCCCCGCCCACCCTCACCTCTGTCCCCACCCCACCTCACTTCCCTCCCCACCCACCCCCTCACCTCTCTCCCCACCCCCCCTCACCTCTCCCCGCCCCCCCTCACCTCTGTCCCCACCCCACCTCACTTCCCTCCCCAACCACCCCCTCACCTCTCTCCTCGCCCCCCCCCCCCCCACCTCACCTCTCTTCCCTCTCATTTGCTACTTTACTTCTTTTTCTACACAGGTGCATCAGTATAATTCCGATTTATATATCTATACAAAAGTGTCTATTATTTATGAAATAAGCCTGCATTTTGCCTATAATAGTAATAATCCCCTCAGAACAGGGCATTACTGGCCAATAATGCCCTGGCTAGGTTATTGTCCCTCGGCTGCGCCTCAGCTTCAACTCTTCCAGCCAGGGCATTATTGGCCAGTAATGCCCTGTTCTGAGGGGATTATTACTTAAATATAGGATGAAGTAGCTGTCTAAATTTAGCATACTGTAGGTTGAACTAGATGGACGTATATGTCTTTTTTTAACCTCATCTATGTAACTATGTGACTATGCAACTCAGTATCATTATAGGATGTGATATGTAGTTTTTCAAGTGGTGAGGTGGGTAAGAATATTACATAACAATCAGACAATCACCCTTGGAAAACTCTATGTTGTTAAGGTTTCTATATTTAGTATAATCAATAAGTCACAGGATGCAGGACAGGCAAAGATGTAAATGTATGTCTGTATAGGTTTTTGGCGTTTTCTGTTCCTGCTCTTTTGTCACTGACTGAGCTGTCTATTTTCATACATATTTGCGGACAAAGGTCTGCTGAAGGTCTAGTTATCTACACAGTAAATGTATATTCACAAAAATAATTCCATTTTGATAATGCTTTTTGAAAATCCATATGCTATCTGATTGTCCTTCTGCACTCCAGCAGCCAAGCAAATAAAAGTATTTTATCTGTAGAAACTGTGCAAATTTCCAGCAGCGAACAGTTGTCATGAGACAGGAAAGTGCTGTAAGAGAGAAAAGATAATGTCCCCAGCTTCTATTAGTTTTACTTTGGAAATGAGGTGCATAATACAAATGCCTAAGCCAGAAGCAAACAACTTTATTTAACACCTTGTCTTCTTTTAGCTGTCTGCAACATAGAATACGACTGTAAGATCCTTCCAGTAGGGATCTCCTGACTATTGTCTCAGTTTGTCTTGTACTCTATTGGAATATATTGGTGCCACAAACATTAAAGATAATAATAATAATAATAATAATAATAATAATAATAATAATAATAATGATAATCATAATAATAATAATAATAATAATAATAATATGTTGCAGAATCATCCAGGAAGTCGAGGCTTGGAGAAGACTTTGGACTTTGAGCTAATACTTACTTCCAAAATAAGGATTTATGTTTGCTTTAGTTAAGCTGGACACATATTAAAAATCACTGTATTCTTGAAAATGTACCCGTAGGAATTATTGTTAGCAGTGGTCGGAGTGCATTATAAAATAGTAGTGGTGATGTGCGTGACTTTAAAAAAAATCACTGAATTCATTGAACAGTCTAGAAAAATTATCGATTTCATATTTTAGAAAGAAATGCAATATTTTTTTTATAAGAAAGCATAAATTGAGGGAGTCTTCAAGAAATAAAGCCATTTTTTTTAAGCAGAAAGAAGAACGCTAAGGAGGTTATTCATTAAAATGTGGTAGTGACGATCAGGTTGTTATTGCATTGAAACTCCTATTGAATTCAGTGTACGTGTAAGTGCAATAGTACCCAGATTGTGTCAAGTGCAGTTTAAGGAATAGCCCCCTAAGTGTATAAATGAAAAAGTAGTTGTACTTTGGGGCGGTAAATTAAAAAAATAACCCCACGTACCACTAAACCTATTAGCTATATTTCCCAGATTTTTAAAAAAATCTCTGTGCCTCTCTCTTTATACTTCTGCCGTTTCCGCTGAAAAGTCTTACTTTTTATAATTTGTTATAGTGTCAACCATGTATGCAACTGGCAGCACAGCATACACACAATTGAATGGCATAGTGTTTGAAGTTGAAATAAAATGTTCATGTGCTACATGATACATTATACATTTTGCAGGATCTTTGCTGTCACATTAAAGGCAGGAAGCATAAGAATCTGTCATCAGGTTTATTCTTTCAGGCATAAAACAAAGCAACCATGGAACAAAATGCCTAGCTCCTCTCTGAGCACTAACTACACAGTACCCGTCTTGCTCCTAACTATCCAGCTTACCAGTTAAACAAAACTCAGGGATAGCCAAATCACAGGCAGTGCAACAAATCATACTATATTGTCCTTACTTTAAGCTCCTGGGGTAAGTGCATCTCCTGTGCCAGGCACATCCTCTGTGCAGCTTGAATTCCTCCTGGCTAACCTTGTTCATGGTTGCAGAGTTCTTCAGTCCCCAGTTACACCCCATTGAGCAGTCCCCACAGCCTTTTGACCTGTTTCTGTAGATTCTGGAACAGGTAGCACTGACAGGAAGCCACTTCCTGCCTTTTAAAGCCCTGCTCTAGAGCTAATTGTCCACATCCTAGCACAGCATACATCTGGAGTGTGTTCTGCCTGCTTGCAGAGTGAGGTGTGAACCCTTCACTCACTTGCAGTGCACTTCCAGAGAGGGGTTGCATTGTGTGTATGTTTGTGTGTGTATAGAAGGGGACTGCAGTGTGTGTGTTTGTATATATATAGAGGGGTGCAGCAGAGCCTTTGTTCGTATGTATTGATGGGGGGCACACAGTCTATGTGTATAGAGAGGGGCTTTAGTGTATTTTCAATTTTATTTTAATAAACAAATACAGAAAAAGCACAAAATAAAATGTTGTTTTTATAAAAATCAATATCACTGTACAAAAGTGTTTATGTAATGTACATTTAACCTATAATAGTAATATTCCCCTCCCCCTTCCCCCCCTCCCCTCCCCCCCAGAACAGGGGATTACAGGCCAATAGTTCCCTGTTCTTCTGGGATTATTAATTAAGTATCAAACTTTAGAAAAGTATTTTTAGTGCAGTAATATTTCACAAAGCAAGCATTTTATTTATTCTGCATAGCTGGAAATGACTATGAATTGACAGATTCACAACAAATATATCTACCTTAGTCTTTGGGAAAAAGGCCAGCAGTCTAACTACAGAGAAGAGGGAACAAAAGAGAAAAATAATGGTAGTTAAATGGAATGCCAGCGAAAGCTAAATTGACTTTCACTTCAAATGCAGCTTTCCAACAACTCATCTCCGGTAATAAAATGGTGACAAAGAGATAATGGAAAGTAGATTTCTCTGTGAAACATCTGCAAAACTGTAGGTACACATATTATTAAATAAAGCAATGATGTTTTAAATCAATTTTATAATAGCTAAGGACAGTGAATCTATATGAAACAGAAATATGAGGGCAGAAGACCAATGCTGTGTGGTAATTCGTCATTACACTGGAATATTTAGTATGTAGGACTGCACAAAAGCTGACATCAGCGGTTTGTGATTTATATTTCATTGTGTGTAATGGCTTAAAAATAAGTGCCATCATTTTACCTGATGCTTTTATTGACTCTTATGATCACAGTTTTGAGTGTCTGCGTATTTATTGCTTCTCAGTTCTTGACCTTACAGTCAGGGGCTCCAACCGATATCATGGGGAACAGACCAAATTTAAATAGGAGCCCCCAACCCCCTGTTAATCCCCCCAACCCACGGTGCACTGGAGGTCCCCAAGGGGGGGCGAGGGGGAGGGAGAACGAGATGAGGGGAGAAGAGAGAAAAGGAGCAGAGGGGGAGGGAGGAGTAGGAGATGAGGGGGAGGGAGAAGAATAGGTGTAAGGAGGAGAAGAGAGGGAGGATGGAAAAAGGGGGAGGGAAGGGGGAGATGAAAGGGAGGGGAGGTGATGGGAAGGAGGAAAATAATTGGGGTAGGGAGGAGAAGGAGGTAGAAAGAGAAGGGGAGGGAGAATTAGGGGCGAGGAGGGAGGATGAGAAGGGGGAGGGGGTAGAAGAAAGGGGGAGAAAATAGGGGGATGAAAATGGAAAGGGAGGAGGAAAAGAGGAGAAGGGGGAGAAAAGGGAGGGAGGAGGAAAAGGAGGAGTGGGATGAGAAAGGGTGAGATAGAGAGGAGAAGTGGGAAAAGAGGAGAAGGGGGAGAAGAGGAGAAGGGGGGTAGGATAAGGGGAGCAGAAAGGAGGAGTAAAAAGGGGGTGGAAAGATGGAAAGGGAGGTGGAGGGAGGAGATGGGGAAGAAAAGGGGGAGAGAGGAGGAGAAGGAGGGGGTGTAGAAGGGGGAAGAGGGGAGGAGAAGGGGAAGGAGGGAGGAGAAGGGGGAGGAGAATGGGAGGGGAGAGAAGGGGAGGAGAAGAGGAGAAGTGGGGGAGAAGGGAGCAGGAGAAGGTAGGGTGGAGGAGGGGAATGGGAGAAGAGTTAAGGGGAGAATGAGATATGAGTGGGGGAGAAAAAGAGAGGGGGAAGATGAGAAGGGGGGAAATGAGGAGAAGGGGTGAGGTTGAGAAGGAGGAGAATGGGGGAAGGTTCAAAAGGAGGAAAGGAGGGAGGAGAAGGGAGATCCGGTGAGCAGAAGGGGGAGAATTGGGAAGGGGGGAGGAGAAGAGGGAGGATAATTGGGGGAGGAAAAGGGTGGAGGACAGTGGGGGAGAAGAAGGATGAGAGAGAGAGGGGGGAGATAGAGAAAGGTGGGAGAGAGAGAGGAGGAGAGGACAATTGGGAGAAGAGCGGGGTGAGAGAGATAAAAGGTCAAGCGGGGGAAGATTTGGAGGGGGAGAGAGAAAGATGAGAGGCAGGGAGGGGGGGGAGGATCAGGTGGGAGAAAGAGGGAGGAGAGAGAAATGGGGGAAGGAGAGAGATGGTGAAGAAGAGAGAGATGGGGGAGTGGGAGAGGGGGAAAGAGAGGGAAGGGGGTCAATAGAGGGGAGGGGCAAGAGAGATATGAGGGGAAGGAGAAAGGGATGAAGGGGTAGAGAGGAGAGTGCACTACCTACTGCTTTGTAATATTAATTAGACCACTTAGATGCCTATGGAAGGGGCCGGCTGAGGTGCCTGCTGGAGGGTTTTCACTGAGGTGCCTGTCAGGAGAGCCTACCCTCCACCGGCCTACAGCATTCTGCCTCAGTCAGGCAGCTCCATAGACATCCTCCATGCAGGCCCCTTCTGCGGATCAGGACACATTATGTTAGTATTATCACCAGGGGGCCCAGGCCCCTTTACTGTTAGCGGCCCTCCTTACAGCTTGTGATAATTCCCCCCAACCCCTGCAAATACCTGTAATATAAAGACACACACACAAAAGGTTTGGAGATTCAAGGGCCACAGCTTTTATTGAGTACAAATTATTGAACATTTTAACGTTCTCCCCACCCCAGATTTGTTCTTTTAAATCAGCTGGCAAATGTAACCCCAGTGAACTGGTGACACATGTATAAGCATCCTTCAAGCAAACATCAGAGGCCTTACCAGCCTCAACCAGAACAACCAAAATGGGAGGCGAAGTGACCACAGCTTCAACGGTTGAGGAGTTCACAACCCTAGTGACTCTGACTGGCCCAATATTGGCCAGGCAGTCCCTCACTACCAGAGGAGGAGCCTATCTCATGCTTCTGCCACCCCAGGAGGCAAAGTATGGCCCAAAGCAATGAGCTCCCTTGAACCTCAGTAGGGGCCCTTCCATGGCCCTCCAGTACTGCCAGTATGCTTCTTAGTAGGGTTGCCAAATCTCCAGCCCCATGGACACCTACTATAGGTCAGCTCTCAAGCGGCTCATCCCCTGCTAGTGGAGCCATCCCAAATACCTCCTGGCATGTTAGCACCAAAGACTGCTGGCATGTTCTGGGGTGGCTAGACTAGGCACTGGCCCTTCTGCTAAGGCAAATAGCCCCCTTTACGTTAACCCACAAAATAATGGCCCACCCATGCTTGTCAGGCTTTCCAGGTAATCATACCAACCCTCAACCAAATGGGGGCTACTTTAATGCAGGGTAGGTGACTCCCTGGGGGCAAGGGAGACATAGGAGCCAGGGCTCTGCTCTTACACCCAGATGCTCTTAATTCAGGTTCGCTCCTTGTCCCGCCATGACTCGCCTGCGCCACAAGCTTCCACAATCTCGCTGGGGGAGACGCTCAGACTCACTACCATGCAGACCATAGGAGAGCTTCAGCATCTCCTCAGTTCCTGCGATGCTCAGCACACCCATAAACTGCTGCAGGCAGCCAGCATTGTGAGAGCAGGCCTCAGCCTGCATATCAGTTCCTGCACTCCAGGGACCAACATAACTTTAAGCAGAATGATTTCTGGCCCCTGCCCGAGCCTGTTATACCTTCCCGGAGGTCGGGCCCCCCCACCAGTGCATCACATCACAGCTGGCCTGTATGAGGGAGGGGGAACCTAACCCTGGCGAACATGTTGCCCTGTTGCTTAGGGCTCAAGGCTACTTATCACTTGGGATGAGCTCTGGTTTTGTGATCAATACCCTATCATCAGTTTGGAATCTCTTTGTCATTCTTTGTTAAAACTTTATACTATAACCTGCACTCATTCAAAGTGCTTTGAGAGAGAAATGCTGGAATTGAAGGGAAGCATATATCTTTTAAACAAATGGAAAAACACTTTAGATACTGTGCCATATAGATTATAATATGTAGGTACTATATACAACAAAAACAGAACAGGAGTGTGGCCAGGTTTCCCCTTGTGTTTCCCCATTGGCTCCGCTTACCACAGCTGCAATCGGGGAGAGTGTGGCATGTTCGGGAGGCTGCAGGATTGAGGCGGAGTGCTGTGCGCACTCCCGGGAGTGCAGGTGCATTGCGGGTGGTTGGAGAGGTGCGGGAGACTTGCGCATGCACAGTGATAGCGCAAGAGTGGCGGCCATTGCAGCAGAGGACTTCACGGGGACTAAAAGCCCCCTCATGCACAGAGGCTTGAGATCAGATGGCCCAGAGCAGCCAATAGGGCTGCAGGATTCCCTGCTCAGTAAGTTGTTACATTTGGCGTGCTGAGAGAGCCATGCCAGTCGAAGCTGGGAGATTATTTATTTATTTATTTATTTATTTATTTATAAAATATTTTACCAGGAAGTAATACATTGAGAGTTACCTCTCGTTTTCAAGTATGTCCTGGGCACAGAGTAAAACAAATAATACATGGTTACAAATACAGTTACATAAATGAACAAGGTATACATTTATATACAAGACATTGCATGCACAGTTAAAGAAAATATATATTATGAGCTTATGAAACAGTTACAGACCAGATTAAAGTGTGAGACAGCCTTAGATTTGAAAGAACTTAAGCTGGTGGTGGATGTGAGAGTCTCTGGTAGGTTGTTCCAGTTTTGGGGTGCACGGAAGGAGAAGGAGGAACGTCCGGATACTTTGTTGAGTCTTGGGACCATGAATAGTCTTTTGGAGTCTGATCTCAGGTGATAGGTACTGCATGTGGTAGGGGTGAGGAGCTTGTTCAGGTAGCTGGGTAGCTTGCCCAGAAAGTATTTGAGGGTGAGACAGGAAAGGTGAACTTTGCGCCTAGACTCTAGTGATGACCAATCTAGTTCTTTGAGCATTTCGCAGTGATGTGTGTTGTAGTTGCATTGGAGAACAAAACGACAAATTGAATTGTAGAGGGTGTCAAGTTTGCTAAGGTGGGTTTGAGGAGCCGAGCCATATACTATGTCTCCATAGTCAATAATTGGCATTAGCATCTGCTGTGCAATACGCTTTCTGACCAGGAGACTTAGGGAGGATTTGTTCCTGTAAAGTACCCCTAGTTTGGCATAGAGGGCATTAGAGGGTAAGGGTGTAGGTGCAGGTTGTCAGTAGGCCCCTGCTCTAGGCCAGAGATCCCCTGTTAGGCCCCAGCTAGGCCCTGACTCCCCAGTTCAGTTTGTGGCTGCTACAGGGACATCCCCTTAGACAGGGACACTGCCCCATTTAGCATTCAGAGTGTCAGGGACACAGAAGGACGCTGCGCAGTAGTTGCGGCCTGTGGTCTAGGACCAGACCACCACCGCATGACACAGAGATTACCTTCATTGTGATATTATTAATGCTGAATTCACCCCACGTGGAGGCGGATGCCATCGTGGACAACGTCGCTGGATCAGACGATCCCTTACCTTCAGTCGGTGATACCAGGTGCTGGAGTGCCTGGAAAGTATATCAATATTTCACAAGTGCACCAACAATAACACACAGGTGTGGGCAGCGCTGTCACATACACTTTGGGTGGGTTGACTCTGTGGATACCAGGGTGGTTAGTTGCCATGGGGCACCTCAGTACTTTTGGATAAACCCCACTCGGGTGTGGACATGGTGTTGGGGGCACGGTGTGGGGGTATGGGTCTGCGAGGCCTGAGTGGTTAAGTATTATCATTATTATTATGCATGCAGTAAACTGTTATCATTATCAGTGTGTGTATTTCTTATATTGTCCTGTGATGGGGTTATCCAACACTGTTAGGATCCTACTGGTGCTGGCTTCAGAAGTTTCAGATACACCCCAGACTCCCAGCAGCTGAGGCTCAGGCCTCCCGTGAGCCGCAGGCAACGCACCACATACACAGTAGCTGCCATATCAGCCAGGGGGTTTGGGAAAGTGTGCTACAGGAGCAATTATTTTTTTAAGGGATCTATCATTCTTTGAAATAGACGTAGAAGTAAAAAACAAATAAAATAAATTATCTGTCTATCGATCCATCTATATAAATATAGCCATGGCTGTTCCTGACTATACTTTCTGTCTGTCTCCTGTCATGTAAGTCTTTATAGCTACAGGCTGTGTCAGCTATCCTGTGGGTTTAATAGAAAGAGGTGATCTGGCACTATAATGTTACCTGCCTGTGCCCACAGACCAAGGGGAGTCGTCCTACCAGGTCCCCAAGTGGTATCAGGGTAAAGAGAATAGTCCAGGCACACGGTCTTATCACAAAGTAGAAAATTTAATCCAGCATAAATCCAACGTTTCGGCTGCACACAGGCAGCCTTTGTCAAGGTGAGAGATGATACTAAACAATGCTAAAAACCCTTAAATACCCCTTACACTTACCTATCTAAGTGCTACCAGGTGAGGAATGGCACGAGGGCTGGGAAAATATTAATCATCATGAAAAGCAAACAGCTTCAATGAGGGCAGCTCGGCCCATCATCACAGGCTCCCAGGCATCTCCCCTATCGTCCTGCCCAATCACCTAAGAGTTGCATGTCCCTGAATCATGACTCACTACTGGCAACAGAAGCCCTGCCTAAGGCTGCGTCCATGGATAGTGCTTGCGGGCGGAGGCACGTTGAGGCGCGCTTCCACTCGGCACTGAGCCCCTACAGCCGTAATGAGAGCGGCTTTAGTAGGGACTCGCCTACGCTTCCGCAAGCGCGCGGAAGCGTAGGTCTTAGGAAAATTTAAAATTTTCCCGCTTGCCGGAGCGCAGGGCCGGTCACGTGAGCGGTTCGCCCAATGAGGGCGAACCAGCTCTGTGACGTCATTGGCCCGCCCGCCGACACGCCCCCGACACGCCCACAAACTGCGTACTGTCTAGGCCAGGGAAAGCACCCGCTTTCCCTCAGCTTTAGCGTGCCTCTGCCCGCCAGCAATAACCATGGCCGAGGCCTCAGAGTGACTGCCAGTACTTAGAATGGAGGGTTTACCCATCCTCATGCTGCCTCTCTGAGTGACTGGGGTGGAGGTGAACTGGAGTGAACTGGAGCCAATCATGCTGCAGACCCTGTGCCCGCCTTTGGGAGGAAGTGTATAAATTAGTCAGTTAAAGTTCCTCCTGGCTGGGAGTGAGACATCCTGTCTGCCCCTTCTGGGGATGAATGCAGCCCATGATCTGTGCAGAGCACAAGACCTCAAGAAGGTCAGCACCATCTAGAGGTCTGGGACCCAATCTAAAATATGATGCATACGCTGTAATACCAACTGCAGTGGCTGCTTCAATAAAGAATCCTTTTGATATACCCCTGCCTAAGTAACAGTCTAGGGGTAGGGGTATGAGAGAGAAGTCTGTCATGGTGGGGACTGTCTCCAGGAACCCTGGAGCCTGCTATGATTGGATGTGCTGACACCACGAAAGAACCTGAAGGATCACCAAAAGCCTGTCCTGTTTCCCCTTACCATCGCGGACGCTCATCTCTCCTGGACCCTCACAGGTAACAAGTACTAGAACACCTGTAGCTTAGGCAAGATCTCCTAGAGGCCATGGTAGTGGCATGTCAAATCCGTTTTAATGTACAGTTGGTGATTGGGGCATGAAAAAAAAAAATATTAAACAAGTCGTGTGTAACTACTTTTATTACATATCTAATGCTTTTTAGTGATAAGAGTGTTTGGCCATCCTCATATATACAGATAAAAGTCCTTATTTACTAAGCTGTGCTATCCCAAAATACATTTTCCAGCACCACAAGACACCTGTAAAGAATGTCCAGAAGGGGTTTTGTGATATCATTTGTAAAGTAAGTTACATGTATGATGACATCATTAACCATTGCTTTCCTTTTTTATGTGTAATATATATGTAACGGATTTTCTGGCCTAGCCTGACCCACCCAATCTCACATTGGCCCCTGTGGTCTAACCAGTCCCCATTACATGGTCGTGTCTGGTGGTGCACCTGTTGGCAACAGGACTCCTGAGTCTCCCGCATGATGTTGTGTGGGGATTGCCAACCCAGACAGGCAGCTGAGGTAGTGTGCTTGAGCCCTACCTATATCCAGTGCTGCGCCTCCACCTCATCAGGATCCCTGCGTCCGCATGGGGATGATTCTGATGAGGAACTCCTCCGTGGTGCCATCATATGTAGAGTAAGTTCAGACTCACACATGAAGATGTCTTTCATCAAGGTTGCTTTATTGTGGCTTACGGTGCGGGCCAACTGCCCCTTGCAGTGAGTTTCTCTTAGCCACACATCTTGCTGTGTTATCCTTTCAAAGGTACACCCTCCCAATGGAGTGGGATCCCCTCTCCCCTCAGGGAGATCACCCCTGTGCCAGGTCCCTGGACACAGTATGGCTTGGACAGCTAGATGTCACTTGACATAACTTAGGGCCACTAGTTAAAACACTAGTGTGCCACCGACTTCCAAGTCTCAACGTAGACTTGCTCCTTCTCCAACAAACTAACTTTGGTCAGTGCTGTGCCTTATATATCTCAGGAGGCAGGCACATCTCTGATGTCACTAATGGTGGACTCAGAGTATGTAGCCACTCCCATCCACACATAGGGCACCTCACCAGGGTGTGAGTGCAAACCTCCATGAATACTGCTGGCATCCCTGTAACTTACCAGGTTTACTGCCAGCAGGAGAGGAAACTGCAGTCCATTTTACAGCATGGCTACATATATATATATATATATATATGTGTTTAAAACAGCATGCATTGGCTTGAGGATTGGCTTGTGTAATACGAGCTTGAGACAAAAGGTGGCACTGAGTGCTCATTTGCATGTAATTTCCCAGAATCCCTTGCTGCAGTGGAAGCGCTGTATGCTGGGTGACAATGGGGAAAGACAGGGTTGCAGACCTGTCTAAGACATGCAAATGAACATACAGTAATATTTACAGTTGCTATATATATATATGTATATATGAAGAAGGAAAAGAAAAAGATATGGTGCCACCTAAATCTATTAACACAAATATGGTAAATGTAATTGATAATCTATGCTAAAAAATAAAAATAAAAAATATATATAAAAAATATATGTGAATATTGTCCAGATATATAAAAATACAATACAAATCAGAGTCCAACTCCACACGCTGTCCAAATGAGTCTTTGCAGCCTGATTTCAGGGGGATACCACTCCCTCCAAGATATCTACAGAAAAAACAAACAAAAAACAGGCGCACTCATAGCGTAAAAAAGTTTACAAAATTTATATGGAGTAGGATAGGTAAAAATGCACACTCACAAACATAACGGGTAATAAAGCATTCATGAGTTATACTTAATCGCAAGCCAGGAAACAGGATGTCAGCAGCTCCAATGCAGCCGTCTAGTGTGGAGAAAAACCAGCAGCACTGCAATTTCACTCTGTGTACCGGAGCAGGCAGGAGGTGTCTCTCTAATCCAAGCCCTTCATCACAGTAGTAAGCCTCTGGTAGCAATCTCGCGAGGTTTGGTGACGTTACTGGGCTCCTCCAGATAGACTGCGACAGTCTCCGCAAGAAAAACACTGTGTATGGCGGCGTTTGGTAATGAATACCAAAAAATATATAGTCTCTAAGGTGAAGTGGCATACAATAAATAAAACTGGGTAATATTATATCACAAAGCACTCCCTGTATGTATGAAACAGGGTATGTCCATTGTACCTTTCTTTCCCCTCGCTTTTATGAAAGCACTGCTAGCTGCAGGCAGTAATGGGTTAATACGGAGGGTTTGTCATCCCCACCCTGCCGCCTTCTGATTGACAGATGTGTGGTGGGGACTCATGGTTTGATTACAGCCTATCCGTTATAGGTACAGACCTTGAGCCCTCCCCTTCCTGGAGTTTCAGAAGGGGAAGAACCAAATAGAGTCAGTCTGTTCCTCTCCTTCCTAAGGAGTGGAAGCAAGAGCCCTCCTATCGGCTGGGAGTGAGAAAGGCCAGGCAGCCTCATGGCTGACCTAGGCCTGGAAGATCTAAAGCTCCAGACTCAGGAGCCAGCATCACCTCGAGGCCTGGAATCCTCTAAGATCCTATAAGACGCTGTACAACATCTAATACAGTGATGCAAATAAAAAATCCCAGTTTTACTATACCCCTGCTGTGATAAGAGTCAGTGCACATGGGGCATGGAAGTGCTTCAGGAGGGGTAGTCTCGGGTACTCCCTGAGCCCACTGAAGCTGGAGGCGCTGTACCAAGAACCGAAGCTCATGCAAGAGACCAAAAGCCTGTCCTGTTGCCCCTTACCATCGCAGCCACTCAACTCTTCTAGAACAAACAGGTATGCCTCAGCACCACACAAACAGAGTAATGCAGTGTATCTCCCAGAGGGAGAACAGTGTTACATTTGGAGGCACTTTCAGCAAAGCAAGACAAAGACAGAAAGTAAATTATGCTGTCAGTAAAAGTACCAAGGAAAGGGGGAGGCTAGCTGTAGTCCAGGGGACCCCGGCATCCCATAACCAGGGCTCAACTTCCCCGCCAGTGATATACTGTGCAGGCTATGCTAACCCAACAGACAACCTGTGTAACACAAAAGACTATTGCTGATCTAGTCACCCTGAGGCAGGTAGACCAGATGCCTGGAAGGGGGTATACCTGGGTGGTCCCCAGGTGCCTCTGAGAGAAGGATCCGTGAAGCTGGCAGCCAAGAGGAGGTGGCACCATGTAGTCGTTGGCACGCAGAGAGTCAAAAAGGGTGCTTAAGCTGACATACTGTAGTATCGTGTGCAGTGTACTGAGAGGAGTTTTGCCTAAGCCGAGGGTTAGCTTCTGTCTCAGACCCTCTGCAGCAAAGAAGAGAGGTTTTCCGCCCAAATCGGGGGAAACTGCATGTAAACGGATGTCCAAATTGGCAGTTTCTCTAGCAACGGAGCTCCATGCTGGACAATGTGCTACAAAATTACGGTTCCTGCCAGAGATCCAGGGCCGCATGGGATGCTGTGCTATATTTCTGCAAAAGCTGCAAACCAGGTTGCATGCTTTCGGTGGCAAGCGTCGGCTCCACCTCTCAATGTGACTGTCTCAGTCGGAGCGAGGAAACACTTCTGTTTACACCCCCTGTCTCTTATTCCACCCAGATGAGGAACTATCTTCAGTTGTCTAATCAGAGACAGTTTCCATCGGGGAGGAGTCCTCCATGCTGCCAAATGTTTCATACACACTTGAGATGAGCAAGAGTGAGGAACACCAACCGACCTCTCCAAAGGTGCCCCCTGCAAGAGCTGCTTGTGCCATGATCTAGAGACCAACACCAACTGGGGTGGCTCTTCTAAGTTCTGGTGCCATGGATGATGTGGGCCCGTATGCCCTTATTGATGCGTCCAGAGGTGCCAGCGGTCCGGTGCCACTAGAATTTACCGTCACTGAGCCTGCTGTTAACCCGTGCACCTTACTACTGCCGATGGTCCCAGGACTGGGATCCATGTCTGCAGAGGGTGAGTGGACTGCCCCAGGGGTGTTGGGTGTGAGTCCCCAGGTGATCGCAGAGCAAGGTAGCTCCATAAGTATGGTCGCCTGGGTGACTGACTCGCCCTGCCATCGTGTCCTGGTGGAGGTGTCTGCTGTTGCTGTCCCTGATGACTTCAACCGGGTGGGACCTGTGGAGAAGAGTCTACAACTTTCCTGCCATCCAGAAAGGAATTCCAGCTCAACTGCATCTATCCACGAGGCTGCGTATGTTCCGGAAAGTCCAAGGAGCTCCACGACGTCTGATGACGCCGCCGCTGTGCCGGGCCTGCCTGAAGAGGATCCGGGGACATCGCTTACCTGAAGTCTGGTGAGGTTCCTGCTCCTTCTGATCTCCAGGCTCCAGTTGCGGTCTACCTGGATGAGGCGCCGTGTGCGGCCTTGTCTTGTGCGCAGCTCAGTGACGTCCTTCTGGTTTCACCGGAAGTGATGTCATCACTGGCGCCTCGCCTAAGCCTGCTCGGTGGTCTCACGAGACTGTTGATGAGGAGTGACATCACCAAGATGGCGTCCACTAAAGTTATGGAGCCGGCTGCACTACCGTTTGAGTCAGCAGTGGTGAGTGTTAGCTTGCTGCCAGCCTATGCCCCTTGCTTCATTGCCCACTGTATGGTACCGGGTCACTGCGTTCCTGTCACCCTGCCCTTGTATCTCTCTCTGAGGCAAAGGGAAGCCTACGGTACATGGACAAGTCATGGACTCTGCTACGCCCGACCACTGGCCCTAGCTCCCCATGTCCCACCCCATGCTACCCCTGTGCAGGACTTTGCTCTTACCCTCCTGCCCATAATCAAGGTTTCTCCTGTTCTACTGTCAGGTAACTTGTGCACCACCTTTATTTGACTGTGTTTAGAGAGAGAATTCTGCGGGGGTGTTCGCGGGTGTAACCAAATAAAAGGAAGACCGTGAGCATACCCAAGGGATTCTGCCGAGACCATCCAGGATCTCGTGCATCACCTTTAATGATGATTGTATAGAGATAGAACTCAATGGAAGCGTTCACAGTGGTAACCGAGGGGACTGCAAGTGTATTCAAGGGTTCTCCGGGACCTGTCATTGGTCCTAGCCTCATAGGTCCCTCTTATGTTACCCTTAGACTATATTATGTGAGGGTAACAGATTCAATGGAGGACCGTCAGAGACTGGGTAGCCCCAGGTATACTCTGTCTGGGTTAAGGACTTCGAGGGACGGGCTATTAAGAAGCCTGATCCAAGTACTATAAATAGTTAATTTCACCCTATAATGTTAGTGTATATCATCACTGTAATCAGTGGATGACTTAGGGCCTGTTTTGTAACGCTCGCGGCTGCCCACAAACAAGACAGGACCCCGACACTGAGGTGGGAAGGTATAACACCACACACCCGCAGCAGCGGAGGCGTGCCTGGAAGGCGGATAGTTTACAGTTGCCGGGCCTGGGTTGGAGAGTGTAGGAGATGCGTTATACTTGCCGAGTTCTTGGATTGGAGAAGACGGGATTGTAGGGGTCCGTAAGCCGTGGTCTGGGATTGTAGAGAGCAGCATAGTCTGAATCCGTATGCCGTGTTCAAGGGTAGTAGAGATCGCCGTAGTCGAGGGTATGCCAAAGTCCAAAATCCAGAAGGCTCCACAAACAAGCCAAGTCGGTACACAAGAGGTTAACTGCAAATTAGGAAGTATTTACAGGCAGGGCAGACCAATGGGAACACGAGGCGAAGCGGTGGCGCGGCCCCAGCAAAGCTGGGATAGGCTGCAGGCAGCAAGGCAGGGAGGATAGCCTTACCACGCAGCTGGGGATCGTCGCATGTCATCGCGTGTGCACGCTGCACAGGACAGACGCGCAACGTGTGCGGGAGGCGGGACCAGGTTCAGTGCGGCAGCTAGAAGAGCTGCGGGTGCGCGCACACTCTGTAATGAGAGCGGGGTAGCGTGCATGGGCAGAAACAGTGGTCGTGGCGGCAGAAGCAGCAGGTAAGGAAGTGTTCCCCGATTCCTTATTGTTGTATTATATGTGGTTATGGTATCATTTGTGTGATGTAACTGTATATTTGAATTGCAGGTTCCAGGCTAATCGATGGTGCAATAAATTGGTCCAAGCGAGATCGTTGGAAGTTTCAACTAGGGGAGAGTGTAACAGAATATGTCCATTCTGCCTTTCTTTCCCCTCCCTATTATGTAAACCCTGCTACAGTAGCTGCAAGCAGTAATGGGTTAATCCTTAGGGTTTGTAATTCCCTCCTTGCCCCCTTTTGATTGAAAGATTTGTGGTGGGGACTCATTGTTTGATTACAACCTGTCTGTTATAGGTACAGACCTTGAGCCCCCCTTTCCTGGAGTTTCAGAAGAGAAAGAACCAAATTGAGTAAGTCTGTTCCTCTCCTTCCTAAGGAGTGGAAGCAAGAGCCCTTGTCCCAGTGGGGAGTCAGGAAGGCTAGACAGCCTCATGGCTTCCCTCACAGGTATAAGGTTCCCCAAGACATATACTTGTTACGCTGTACTCACCACAAACTAGACGAGACCCCTGTGCTGAGATGGGGATAGATAGCCACCAGCCACAGACACGGGGACCCCGTCTGGAATGTAGATTAGTCTTGTTGGCCGAGTCTTGGACAGGAGAAATCAGAGTAAAAGTATACTTGCCAGGTCCGATGCGGGGGAGGTCCAGAGCGTGTGAGGTACTAATGCCAAGGTCAGAACTGGAGAAGAGCGGATGGTCAGAGTCCAGAGCCAGGGGTCAGGGCAGGAGAGATTCGGATGGTCAAAGTTCAAGCCAAGGTCGGGGTTCCAGAGAGCGAGGGTTCCAAAGGCAGGCAGAGTCGGTACACGGGTAAGCAGAACTAGAACAAGGCAAGAAAGGCACAGGCAAACACAAGGTAACGTGAGTCTATGCTCAGCCAAAGTGCCAGTGGCACAGCTGAGCATAAGTAGCAGGCAATGACCAATCACCCCAGGGGGCGTAACCCTCGCGGAGACCAGGGATAGGCTGGAAGGGAAGAGACAGCTGGCAGTACTGGAACTAATGAGTTCCTCTTGACTCGTCGCTCGAGGGCGTTGCGCGTGCGTCACATGCCAGTGTCGCATCTCGCCTATGCCCTCCAATCCCGCGATGCGGGGTCTATGCCTGCGCAGCATGTCAGTGGGGACTGACGCTCCTGTGGGGAGCACTCTGCACGTTCGTGGAGAGGCGCGTGAGGGAGGAGGACAGCGCGGAGAGTTGCCATCAGGTGTTGGGATGGAACAGAGGTAAGTGCAGGCATGCGGGGTCCGCACGGATACGCGCGAGGGTCCGCGAGTCCTGACAGTACCCTCCTCTTCAAGAGAGACCTCCGGGCGATTCCAGTTGGGTTTCAGAGGGTATCTCTGGTGGAACTTCTTGATGAGTTCAGAAGCATGGATCTGGTGGTGCGAGACCCAAGAACGCTCCTCTGGGCCATATCCCTTCCAATGCATGAGGTACTGAGTGGTCCTTCTGGAAATTCTGGAGTCAATTATGGCCTGGATCTCATACTCCTGTTGTCCCTATACAAGACTAGGAGGAGGTGGTGTGGGAACACGATCCGGAAACCGGGAGCTTTGATAGGCAGGTTTCAACAAGGAAACGTGAAATACAGATGGTATTCTCATAGATGCTGGGAGTTTTAGATGATATGCCACCGGGTTTAATCTCTCCAGGATTTGGAAGGTACCTAAAAATCTTGGTGCAAGCTTGGGAGTAGGAGTTTTCAAGCGTATGTGTTTGGAGGAGAGCCACACCTTGTCTCCTGGATTGAACTCCGAAATCTCCTTGCGGTGGCGATCCACTTGAGCCTTCTGCCTGGATGCAGCTCTACTTAAATTGTCCTGAATTCTGGTCCAAGAGGACTGCAAGGTCTGGACCCGGTTATCTGCTGCCAGAACCCCCGAAGAAGAGCGAGTGATGGGCAGACGTGCCGGATGGAACCCGTAGTTTGTGAAGAAAGGAGAGAGCTGCGTAGTCTCATTCCGCAGGGAATTGTGGGCGAATTCTGCCCAGGGGAGAAGATCCACCCAATCGTCTTGTGTCTCAGAAACAAAGCAGCACAGATACTGCTCTAGGAACTGGTTGGTCCTCTCCGTTTGCCCATTCGTCTGGGGGTGGTATCCAGAAGAGAAGTGCAAGGATATGCCCAGTCTCCTTGAGAAGGCCCGCCAGAATCTGGAGACAAACTGGGAGCCTCTGTCGGAGATGATGGTCAATGGAACTCCTTAAAGGCGGAAGATTTCTCTGGAGAAGATGTCTGCAAGGGTAGGAGAATTGGGGAGACCACTGAGCAGAACAAAATGTGCCTGTTTGGAGAAGCGGTCAATAATAACCAATATAGTATTCATGCCCTTGGAAACAGGAAGCTCTACAATAAAGTCCATCGATAAATGGTTCCAGGGGCGGTCAGGGATTGGTGGTGGATGTAAGAGTCCTAGGGGTGTACAGCGGGGAACCTTGTTCCGGGCGCAAATGGTGCAAGCCTTGACAAACTCGCTGATGTTCCTTCGCATGTTGGGCCACGAAAAAGTCAGTTCCATGAGGTCCGTAGTTCTTTTGGTGCCAGGATGTCCCGCAGTTTTCGACAAGTGGCTCCCATTCCAGAATCTTCCTACGGTATTTGGGAGAAGCAAAGAGACAACCGTCCGGGACCTCCAGATCCTCCGGAACCTTGGACTGATCCACGAGAATTTTATCCAATACGTCAAAAGTGTTGGCAGATATGATGTACTTGGACGGAAGTATTATCTCTGCTCTGGCCTCGGCTTTGTCCTCGCTTAGGAATTGATGAGAGAGTGCGTCTGCCTTTAGATTTTTGGACCCAGGAATGAAAGAAATGATATAATTAAAATGGGAAAAGAAAAGAGACCAACGGGCCTGATGAGCTCATCACCCAGCCGGCGAGCGCTCTCCAAATACATAAGGTTTTTCTGGTCCGTTAGAATGGTTATTGGACTCTCCGTGCCCTCCAAGAGATGCCTCCATTCCTCCAATGCGAGTTTAATGGCTAATAACTCCCTGTTGCCCACGTCGTAATTCTGTTGTGCTGGAGAATTTTTTTTTGAAAAAAATGCACAGGGATGTAAATTGGAAGAAGGTGACTTTCTTTGAGAAAGGATGGTGCTGGCTCCAACATCTGATGCGTCCACTTCCAGCGTAAATGGAAGTTTGGGAATGGGATGGATCAGGACCGGTGCTGAGACGAAAGATTTCTTCAGAAAGTCAAAGGCTTGAACAGCAGCAGGGGGCCAAGAAGAGACATCGGCTCCTTTTCTAGTGAGGGCAGAGATTGGCGCGACAATGGACGAGAAACTACGAATAAATCTTCTGTAATAGTTCGCAAAACCGAGAAACATTTGAATGCCTTTGAGAGAGGTGGGAAGCGGCCAGTCCATGACGGATCTCAGCTTGGAAGGATCCATCATTTACCCAGAATCCGAGATGATGTACCTCAGGAAAGTGGTAAAGGATTGGTGAAAGTGACACTTCTCCAGCTTGGCATAGAGATGGTTCTGACGAAAGCGTAGTAGTACCTGTTTGACTTGTACAATGTGTTCGGGAAGACTCTTTGAGAAGATCAGAATATCGTTGAGATACACTATGAGAAAAACATTGAGAAGATCCATGAATATTTCATTTACGAAATCTTGGAAGACCGCAGGAGCATTGCATAAGCCGAACAGCATAACTAGGTACTAGTAGTGCCCGTCTCTGGTATTAAAGGCCGTCTTCCATTCGTCGCCTTGTCAAATCCTTACCAGGTTGTATGCGCCACATAGATCCAATTTGGAGAAGATAGTTGCCCCTTGGAGACGAGCGAACAATTCGGAAATCAAAGGCAGGGGATACCGTTTTTTGATGGTAATCTTGTTTAACCCACGGTAATCAATACATGGACAAAGGGTACCGTCCTTTTTCTTGACAAAGAAGAAGCCCGCCTCAGCGGGGGAGGAAGATTAGCTTTAGTCTCTGGGAGGGAGAGGGGGTATGATAGCCCTCTAGGAAGGATGGACCTAGGCAAGAGGTCTATAGGACAGTCAAAGGGTCGGTAGGGGGGGGAAGGACCTCGGATTTGACTTTGCCAAAGACGTCTCTGAAGGACGAATAACAGTCGGGTAAGGGACACTGTACCTGCTCGGAATTCTTCACACTACAAATAGTCTGCCGTGGTGTCCCGCAGGTCGTGGAGCACTGCTGATCCCAGGATATGGATTTGGGTTTGACCCAGTCGATGTGTGGATTATGGCGTTGAAGCCATGGAAGACCCAAAATGATCTTGGCCGACAGAGAGTGGATGACATCTAGGGATATCTTCTCTCTGTGTTTCTGCTCGACCAGGAGGGACAGTTCGACAGCTTGTAGGACGATAAATGACAGCTACAGGGGACGTCCGTCAATGGCCTCAAGTCCTACCGGAATCCTCTTCCTTTCAAGCAGAATATTATTCTTCCTAGTGAACTCGTGATCAATAAAGTTCCCTCGGGAACCGGAATCAATGAAGGCAGATGCAGCGACCGAGAGGCCAGGGGCCGAAAGTGAGACTGGGATCAAAATTCTGCTAGGTAGTTGTTCTTTGATGGTAGAGGACTTAGCGAGCATTCCCATGGAGACTCCTCTGGATCTCAATGGGAGCTGGCGTTTCCTGACTTGTGTGCAGGCTTGAGGGGGCATTGTGGAACAAAATTACCAGGATTACCACAGTATAAGCAGAGTCCAGAAGATCGGCGACGCTGTTTTTCGGAAGGGGACAGCCTGTTACCCCCAAATTGCATGGGCTCCAGAGCGTCAGTCGCGGGAACTTCTGGAAAGGAGGAATGAGTAAGAAAAGTCCTGAGCTTTACCTGACGGTGATGAGAGCGCTCGGACTTCCTCTCTTGAAGTCGTTGGTCCACTCGAATGCAGATCGCAATGAGTCCTTCTAGGTCACTTGGGCGTTCATGTGTGGCGAGTTCGTCCTTCAGCTGTTCGGAAAGACCCTGCCAGAAAACAGAAGAGAGGGCCTCGTCATTCCACCCCGTCTCAGCAGCAACTGGCCGAAACTCCAGGGCATACCTAGCCACTGGACGGTCTCCTTGTGAGATGTGGAGAAGAGACGAAGCTGCGGTGATCTTCCGACCCAGGGTATCGAAGGCGCGCCGGAACTCCTTTGTAAATCGCCCAATGTCCTGTGTGAGGTCACTTCTCTGCTCCCAGATGGGAGAGGCCCAGGCCAACGCATCACCTGTAAGCAGCGTAACCCTCGCGGAGACCAGGGATAGGCTGGAAGGGAAGAAACAGCTGGCAGTACTGGAACTAATGTCGCGTCTCGCCTCTGCCCTCCAATCCCGCGATGCGGGGTCTGCGTCTGCGCAGCGCGTCAGCGGAGACTGATGCTCCTGTGGGGAGCGCTCTGTGCTTGCGGGGAGAGGCGCGAGGGAGGAGGACAGCGCAGAGAGTTGCCAGCAGGTGTTGGGACGAAACGGAGGTAAGTGCTGGCGCGCAGAGACGCGCGAGGGTCCGCGAGTCCTGGCAATACTTTATTAAAACGTGTTTATTAATGTTTTGTGCATACTGTATATATGTCTATTCAGTCAGCCCAGGCATCCATATAGGTGCCTGGATGTCTACATAGACATCAGAGTTCAAAGGAGAGAGGATGTCCAGAGGTGACAAAACCATTTGGTGAGAGGGGAAGAGTGATTTGCCAGGCTCGAAGTACAAAGGGAACCCTATGGGGACAATGTTTGAGACTGCCAGACCTGGTAGAGCCTGCCCAGCGGGTGACAATGGATTAGCTGGGGGATGATGCAGCTCGTAGATGCATTTCCCAATGGCTAATTCCTAATCCTGCTTACCCAGATTTTCGAGCCGGCTTGGCACGCCTCCTCCTCTGACGTCAGTCAAGATATGAGACCGTGTTTCTATTGGCTAGTGGGAGGGAATTCCCACACTTTGATTGGTCACTCCTCCTACTTCCATGCTGAAGATAGAACAGCAGAGGGTATGTAAGGAGATGGCTGAGGCAAAGAACCAGACCATCTTGTAGCTTGAGTCGGGGAAGTGCGGACGGGCTTTTCAAAGTTGCTCTGTTATGAATAGAAGAGCAACCGACTTAATTTCTGGAGCTATGAAAGCCTGTCCAGCAGAGACTAAGTCGGCACTAAATCCAAGTTCTCCGAAAAGAACGTGGCGGTCGCGGCTAAGGGCTTTAGCTGAAAAGAGGACCACGAAGACCGGGTGGATATCCCGGTCAGGGTAAGCCTCCTGAAGCAGGCGCCCTGCAACTATTAGAGGCTAGTTTTCGACCCCAGAGCCCCAGTAAGTGTTTATTATCCTGTGCATTGTGTTCCATGTATGTGTCTGCAGATTTTATCTAGTGAGTGATCCTGGTTAAAAGGTGTTGAAAGTCCTGGTCTCCCGTGACAACATTTATATACACATATATTTAATATTCACCAGCATCGTCACATTAAGAAGGGAGGACCCATGATTGCCTTCACCTATCTTTTTTGGGGAGCAATACAGAGAGGACTACATCCACCCCACCACGAGGCTGCCATACACAACAAAGAGAGGTAAATATCCCCTTAGCAAAGGAGAGGGATATTCAATTTGAAAGACACCAATTCCTAGATCCACTCACACATGGCCATGTGAGTTATATATTTATTTATTCATTCATCCATGTATTAAACATTATAGCAGCACCTGCCATCCAACTGAGCTGTTTTATTTTCACTATCGAGCTGTATTCACCTTTTGTTGACGTATAGATGCCATTTCATTGTATGCCTGTCATTAGTATCTGACAACTTTATTTTGGTTATATCCCTGCATCTTCTACGATTTGCGCTCCCCGCACCCTACTCCTACCCCTGCTAGCAAATTAAATACATTCTGTGCCTGTTGTCATCTATTTATTCTTACTATAAATCTCCACTATCCTAGTCAGCCTTAATCCTAAACTCGTTTCCACTCCACTGCTTTGAGCATATCTGTTCCTGCTTGCTATTTACCAGAGCTGAGAGGCAGTATACTGTATATGTTGGTTGGTCATTTACTATCAGAGTTTTCATGTTGCATTTCTAAAGATAGGACTAATATGGAGTTTGTTAAACTAAAATATAGAAGCATTTTTGAAGATCTGTTATTAGTATTAGTGCTCGGATACATAGATGGATTCTCTATTAATATTCAACAATTTAATATTATATCTGTATTTTTTTTATCTTGCCTGCTGTTAAGTTTGCACATAATTTACCATAATTAGCCCCAGACAGTGCCAGGGGTGAAATCTTGGTGACAGATACATTTCCTTTTAAATCAGATTATTACTGTACAATAACAATGATTTTGAGGTATTTGTAATGTTAGCTTGTAAAAATGCTATGATACTACTTGAAACAGTTTAACTTAGTTTAGCTACTACTTTTATAGGACATAACAGTGCATTATGTGATAACACTCACCTACCTCCCTTCTCCTGTTACTGTAAGTCTACTGTCAGCAAGGGAGTAGATCAAAATATGACAAGTGGGACAGATGCAGCTGGTTGAGAAGCATATCATATTTCTGTGCCCTTTATCATATTTGATCTGAGTCATCTCCTGACATGGGAATTCCCAAGGCTTACATAGAGCACCCTTTAACAAAGGAGCTCATTTTCCACTACCGTTGTTAACATTCATTTCTATTCAACTATTTGTTTAGAATTAGTCTATGCTGGTCTTTTTTGTAGTCATCCTTTCTTCCTATGTTAGATGAGAACAAGAGATCGAGTGCAAAATACCGTTTGGAGAAACGGGTTTAGGAATTACATCTCTTTAATATGTAGCCCCTCTTTATCCTTTTTCATGGGACATAAAGTAATTGGACAATTGACTCAAATGCTGTTTCATGGACAAGTGTGGGCTATTTCTTCGTATTTCATCATCAATTAAGCAGGTAAAAGGTCTGGAGTTGATTCCAGATGTGGCATTCACATTTGGAAGCTGTTCCTACTAACCCACAACATGCGGTCAAAGGAGCTCTCAATGCAAGTGAAACAGGGCATCCTTAGGCTGCAAGAAAAAAGAAAATCCATCAGAGAGATAGCAGGAACATTAGGAGTGGACAAATCAACAGTTTGGTACATTCTGAGAAAAAAAGAACGCACTGGTGAGCTCTGCAACACAAAAAGGCCTCGACGTCCACGGAAGATAACAGAGGTGTCTGATCATAGGATCCTTTCCATGGTAAAGAAAAACCCCTTCACAACATCCAGCCAAGTGAAAACACTCTCCAGGAGGCAGGCATATCATTATCCAAGTTTACCATAAAGAGAAGACTTCAGGAGAGCAAATACAGAGGGTTCACTACAAGGTGCAAACCATTCATAAGCCTCAAGAATAGAAAGGCTAGATTGACTTTGTCAAACAATGTCTAAAAAGGCCAGCCCAGTTCTGAACAGCATTCTTAGGACAGATGAAACTAAGATCAACCTGTACCAGAATGATGGGAAGAAAAAAGTATGGAGAAGGCTTGGAACGGCTCATGATCCGAAGCATACCACATCATATGTAAAACACAATGGAGGCAGTGTGATAGCATGGGCATGCATGGCTTACAATGGCACTGGGTCACTAGTGTTTATTGATGATGTGACAGAAGCAGCCGGATTAATTCTGAAGTGTATAGGGATATATTTTCTGCTCAGATTCATCCAAATTCAGCGACGTTTATTGGGCGGCACTTCACTTTACAGATGGACAATGGCCCAAGACATACTGCGAAAGCAACCCAGGAGTTTTTAAGGCAAAGAAGTGGAATATTCTGCAATGGCCGAGTCAATCACCTGATCTTAACCTGATCGAGCATGCATTTCACTTGCTGAAGACAAAACTTAAGGCAGAAAGACCCACGAACAAACAACTGAAGACAGCTGCAGTAAAGGCCTGGCAAAGCAACACAAATGAGGAAACCCAGCGTTTGGTGATGTCCATTCATTCCAGACTTCAAGCAGTCATTGCCTGCAAAGGATTCTCGACAAAGTATTAAAAATGAACATTTTATTTTTTATTGTGTTAATTTGTCCAATTACATTTGAGCCCCTGAAATAAGGGGACTGTATATGAAAATGGTTGCAATTCCTAAACGTTTCATACAATATTTTTGTTCAACCCCTTGAATTAAAGCTGAAAGTCTGTACTTCTCGTGCATCTCAGTTGTTTAATTTCAAATCCATTGTGGTGGCGTACAGAGCCAAAATTATGAAAATTGTGTCTGTATCCAATTATTTCTGGACCTAACTTTAGGTGAATAGTTCTGTGGTGGGTGCAGCAATAGTATAGATTCGATCCAAATATACTATAGAGGTAGCCGCAAGAAGGGTCTGGAGCACACTCTCATCCGGAAAAATAGAACAAAAAACAGGAAAGACACAAATAATTTAATACTGCAAAAAACAAAAATTGATTATACTCACATTTTATGTAAGCAAAAAAAGCATTTAGTTGTTCCAAGTAACCAACTTATATGATGTGATGAAACGTCACTGGATGGACAGGATAATCCCAGCAAAGGAAAGCAGATGACACAGTGAAGGGGTTAAAATTATATGTCAGCTCTACAAGTCTCAGGGATTGAAAGGTTGAATATAATCTGCTAGATGTATCTTTCTTATTCGGGCTGTTCCAGTATTGAGAGAATTAACTCACTATGCTAATTGTAATCTTCATTTACTTCTGTTGTTCTCAGTTTGTTTTTATACAATAGCACAAGAGCAGTAAAGTGTCCAGACAATACAGCTGCATGTTCTTGAGAAACATTCCCTGTATTTCTCTTTGTAATGTAGAAGAAGAAACTGCTGGCCAAACATAAGCAAGATGTAATGATTTACTAATTAATGCCTTGTCCAAAAACACAGATACATAACCTCTACAGAAACTTGTTATTTCTCATTGTTAAACATGATATGTTATGTATTAACATGCCCTTAGTTTTCTGTATAAATATCGGGGCACAACTGAATAAACTTTGAAGTGTGGAAGCAGCAGACCTGCTGTCTGATTCCTCTCTTCCCGAGCTCGTACACTGGCGACACACTTTATTCGAGCTTGGCTAGTCCCACGAATACGGGTATACCCGGGTGTATTGAGGTTTGTGACTGTTTTCTGCCCGAGTGCATTGAGTTATTTTCCAAGCAGGGATTGAAGCATTTTATTCCCGCTGGCTGCAATACTGCACAGTATATATATATAAACTGCATTACAATTCATGAATTTATGCCATCTGGTAGACACGCGAAGCATTGCAGCCTATTAAATCCTAATCATTATCATTTAACAGATCAGCCGCCCATCAGCCAGGCATGAACCCAGGCTGGGAAGGCAAATGCAACGGGGCTTGTCAGAGGTTAGGAGCGGCGCATTCCAGGTATCTGCCAGGTACATACCGGGTATTTGCTCGAATAAAGTGTGTCGGTGCAGTATTTGTCTGTGTTTCGGAGAGTGCTAAACCAGTGCTGTCCAAATCACTAGGTTGAGTGAAGTGATTCCTACCAAAGTAAAAAAGTAACGCTTTCAGATGGTGGCAAGCGGTGGGATCTCCACTGGGTCGGTGAGTATACTCTAATTTATTGTTTCTTGTCTTCCCTCTGGGGATCCCTATTGGTAGGATATCAGGGTATAAAGTTCCTGATAGGTTTTAAAGGGTATAAAGTCCCTGATATTATTGGGGTATAAAGTCCCTGATACCAATTACGGGTATAAAGTTCCTAATTGTTGTTGTTTATCAGACTGGTTTACGCTCTCCCGAACACAGCAGACTTATTATAGAGTATAAGTGTAAAGTGTTGTATTATAGAGTATAAGTGTTTATTATAGAGTATAAGTGTTGTATTATAGAGTATAAGTGTTGTATTATAGAGTATAAGTATTGTATTGTAGAGCACAAGTGTTAAGATTACAGTGATAAGTTTTTTTCTTTTAGATCTTCTGTATAAGTTTCCTTTGTATTGCAATCATTTCATTTTTATATAAACTAATTATGGGTACAAACACTAGTAAAAATCTGGGAGGTAAACCAGAGTTTATTAAGTATAAAACTAACAAAAAGACTAAGAAAAATAAAAATGTAGAACAGGTCACCCTTTGTAGACGGAAACCAGGTCAAAGCCCCAAAGAATTTGTTGTACAGATTGTCAGAGATTATTATGTTGATCCGTTTGTGCACAATTTGTCTGGGTGGACTGAAGCAATGGGTTCCACTAGTCTGTTTCCAAGAGACGGTGCCTTTGATGATTTTCATATGTTGATGCTCAGAGGCACATGTCTAGGGGATCCTGACTAGTTGTGGTTTGGTCCCAACCCAAAGTGGAATATGAAATATATGCGGGAATCTGCCAATGCATGGGTTAAAATTGCCCCCTACGGGTGTGAAATGTCACCCGATAAAATTGTGTCATCCGCACCTCCACCTGCTTATATATCTTCCCTGTACACTAGTTTATCTCAGGAACCCTTTTCATTTGAGGATGTTTTATTAGCAATAACACCCCGTGTTGACCCCAGTCCGACTGTGAGTCGCAGTGAGTCCTTCAGGTTCGGGTACGCAATAAATATTCTCCACTTCTGTTAGTGAGGGTACCCGAACTAAAATACAAGCTGCTCAGCAACTGGCTGCTTCTAAAACTGGTCTCACTGAGTTAGTCAGCCCTCAATAGAGCAGTGATAAGTCGTGGACCATGAGTAGTCCTAGAGGTCTCTTACAAACCATAGCAGATTATGTGGCACCTTCAGCCCAGGTTGACACTGTTATTACAATGCCATTTATGACTGTGGGCGACCAGTTGATTACTAAACCCCCTGATATTATGACTCTTAATGCATGGACAAAGACTCATGGTGTACCAAAAACAAAGGGTGACATGAATTGTATAATACAGGAATATGTAATACACCTTGTTGACAAGTTGAATGGCATCTATGGTGATGTATCTATATCTCTTCCTTGTCCCACATGTACGCTAACACACCCTTTCAAACCAGGTGACACGGTCCTGGTCAAGCAACTGTTCAAAAACAAGACGCTGGATCCTCCCTTTGGCAAACCAACCACCATCATCGCCATCACCCGTACTGCAATCTTGACAGAAGACAGCCCAACATGGATACACGCAAGCCGTGTGAAGACCGCACCAATTAGTTCCCATGGTCCACCCATCCTGGACCCGTCGGCAAGCTCCTAATACTTGCCATGTGGTTATCTATTATAATAGCTATAATCTGGGGACGAATTGCAGGACTAACTGCCTGTTATATGCAACAAACGGAGACATACACATATATAAATGTTACACCCACCAGTTGTATGTTCAATTGTACAGAATATTCTGGGTGACACAAAAGGGAGAAATGGCAACCTTTGCGGTTCTCTCAGACCACCCATATATTCATCTCTAATCGTTACACGAGATACCTAGTTAGAGATAGGTTTCTGCAAGCCCATGGTCTTTTGGAGGTTTCTTCCCCTGGGAGTTTTTCCTCTCCTGAGTGGTGAGCAGAAGAATAAATGGGTTTGGTCAAATGGTTGTTCTTTTAGAACAAAAGGAGGGTTTGAAGGGGTTAAAATTATATGTCAGCTCTACAAGTCTCAGGGATTGAAAGGGTGAATATAATCTGCTAGCTTTATCTTTCTTTTACGGGCTGTTCCAGTACTGAGAGAATTAACTCACTATGCTAATTGTAATCTTTATTTACTTCTGTTGTTCTCAGTTTGTTTTTATACAATAGCACAAGAGCAGTAAAGTGTCCCAGACAATACAGCTGCATGTTCTTGAGAAACATTCCCTGTATTTCTCTTTGTAATGTAGAAGTAGAAACTGCTGGCCAAACATAAGCAAGATGTAATGATTTACTAATGCCTTGTCCAAAAACACAGATACATAACCTCTACAGAAACTTGTTTTTTCTCATTGTTAAACATGATATGTTATGTATTAACATGCCCTTAGTTTTCTGTATAAATATCGGGGCACAACTGAATAAACTTTGAAGTGTGAAAGCAGCAGACCTGTTGTCTGACTCCTCTCTTCCCGAGCTCGTATTTGTCTGTGTTTCGGAGAGTGCTAAACCAGTGCTGTCCAAATCACTAAGTTGAGTGAAGTGATTCCTACCAAAGTAAAAATGTAACGCTTTCACACAGGGAAAATGTAGAAAACTTTATAAATGCAATAATAAAAAAATAGCAAACACTTACAGGTAAGTATGCAAACGTCGACAGTAGGACCCTCTAGGTCAGGTAGTGAGTGGTGCAGTCCTGGAGAAACCCTAAGGCTGCGGTCCCAGTGCTTCTACTGTGCACGCCCAGGCGTGCGCTGTGCGCACAAGCACCGCCCCCCAATCAGTCTGGGCCCAGTACATGCGTTGGCGCGCATTTAGCAGCCGTGCTGTACTGCAAGTTTTCACATATACAATTTTTATGTATGTGGAACTTGTGAAGAAGGTATGGCCACGCCCCACCGACGGTTCAGCCAATGAGGGTGAACCAGCCGCGTGAGGTCATGGCCACGCCCCCGCAAAACCCCCACCACACCCCCTCCCGTCACAATCTGTCCCTCTCTCCCAGGACCGTGATCTGCAGTGAAGCGCTGTGCACGTGCCACCTCCCCACCAGCCGCGCGTGCTACAGAACGCACTGGGAACGCAGCCTAAGGCTGCACTTATAGTACCAGCGACGATGACGCGACGGTGCCGTTGAAGCAATACAAATGCATTGTCACCGGTGCGTGCACTATAAGTGCACGCGACGCCGACAAGGTGACGGAGCGGCAGTGCTACCAGAAATCTGGTAGTTACTGTTATTTGATTTTTCCAGCGACGGTCTCCCATGGCAGCCAATCGGGAGCTTTTCCGTGCCTCTGCCCTCGCTTTATATCACGTCGTTGGCCTTGTAGCCAGCGACATCGCCCAAAAGCCAAGTACAAATTTTGTCACTATAAGCCCGGCTTTATTGTACAGTAGCAAATCCACAAAATGGTGGCCATCCACAAAAAAGTCACTTTAAATAGGGCTTCAAATGTCCTGGTTGATCCTTCACACTCCCACTGGTTCACTAGGCTGTACTTAGTCTCTGCAGTGACAGATATAGTATGATACAGTAGATTACTTCTTAATATCTAACAGACTGGTTCCAAAGATCTCCTCTACGGGGATCCATGATATTTCATGGTCAGATTATGCACCTATTGAATTAAGGTGCAACCAATTGAACCTAGAGCAAACTGGAAATTGAATGAATCAATTATCAAAAACCCAGAGATAATCCATTTCAGTCTGTAGTTCTGTTGTCATTGAGAGAGGGGGCTGGTTAATGTAAATTACTGACTGTATATATATATATTTACTATATAGTTACTGTATAACTATAACACTGTATGTATATATATATATATATATATATATATATATATATATATGTATATATATATATATATATATATATATATATATATATATATATATATATATATACATACAGTACTTTGTCTATATTGCACTAACTATATACTGTATAACTATAACACTGTATGTATATATTTATATATATATATATATATATATATATATATATATATATATATATATATATATATATATATACATACAGTGTTATAGTTATACAGTATATAGTTAGTGCAATATAGATAAAGGGAAAAATTGTATATATATATATATATTTATTTTGACTGCCATACTTACAGTACCTGTATCATACAGTACTTGCCTTACTATATTCCGGTATACAGTATACTGTATAACTATAACTAACTATAACAAGTTATGGATTAGAGCATTAAAAACATTAAACAATGAAACAGTTTAAAACCATCAACTGGTTTTTTTTTGTTAAAAACAGTTTTCTATAAATTTTGAACTACTGTACTGTACAGTACACTACACAACAATCAAACAGAAAAGTTGTTCCGAAATTGGCTGGCCTTCCAGGGAACAGCAATTGTATGCCTCAAAAGGCTTTGATGGTGTCTCTCAGGGTTCATGAGTGTTAACAAGAAACTAACTAATTAACTGCACTTCCAAAATTGTGTCCCTTAAATTTGCCGACAGAGCCTGCTTGGTTTTATTCCCTTCATAATTTACATTGTTGGTCCACTCACTGTACATCTCAATACTGACGTGGTGTTTAAAGATGGACAGGGCATATTTCTGGGCTAGACCAGTGCTTCCGATTTTGTATTTCTCCCGGACACGCTGGGGCAGTTCTCTCAAGAGGATGCCTGGCAGTGTTACAATCCTATGTGCTGGAGCGGGTGTGCTTCTGGCAGCAGGCGAGGGTAGGTGGTCTGGGAGGATGCTTTCCTCCTGTTGTGGGCTTATCGGGGTTGTCATCTCTTGTCGTGGCCTTACCAGTGTTGTCATCTCCTCCACCAGAAGGGCATGCATGTATTATGCAGGTGTGGAGGGTCCCGTTGTGTGCTTGGTGTTTGATGTGTAAAGGTCACATACAGGTATTGAGAGGGTTCATGGGGGGGTTGCGGTTCCTCCATGGTAGAAAAAGGCGCCCTCCTGCTTCTGCGTCGGACATACAGGGACAGGGAATCCAAGCAAAGAATTGATCCCTGCGATGTTCCTCTCCATCTTATCAATAAGCCAATCCATATTCAACATTGTCTCCAAAAGAAGATCAATCTTTTGCCCCGTTGAGTTGTCAGGGACTTTGACACAACTTAAACCATTCAGCATACGGCGAACGAGCTGGATCTGATGCGAGGAGTACTGTTGAAATCTGCATGGATGGGTGCTGGAGCAGGTGAGCTGGGGGTGCCCAGCAGAGCTGCGTCGGGGATGGGTGCTAGAGCAGGTGAGCTGGGGGTTCCCAGCAGTGCAGCGTCGTGGGCATTTGCTGGGTCAATTGCGGGCGACCAAAGCCTTTGCTGGCAGCCATTTTCTTCATGATATTCTTGTAATCCAGGGGGAGCATATCGGTCGGAAGAGAATGGAAAAAAACAACTACTAAGGGTAGATGGTACAGCAATATTGAGATAAAGCGATAACTTGGCTCTATGGATATCCTATGGAAAACAGGCACTGGAATATGGTGAGGATATGTGGATATGGTGAGCTTCTCAATGTGCCGGTCAGTGTAGCAGATGGTAGCACTCGAGAGAGAGAGAAAGAACTAATAGTGCAGATCAGTATGATAAACACAGCTATATGACAATGTGTAAAAATGAACACTTACAATAGTGCTATAAAAAAGCACAATGGATAAAATCAAAGGTCGCGGTGCATCAGATGTTCTCACCACTCCCTACAGCCTCGCGGTGTGCTTTGTCGCGCCGTCGCCTCCGTGACGTCACTTCCCCCGGCTTCGCGTTTTGCCAACCTTGTGGGGTCTCTAGCTTCGTCAGGAGTATAATGTCCCACTACAAACTGCAGGCTTAAATATCCTAACTACTAGGTGTGCTCCAATCAGTATCTCTCTTCTAATACAACAGCTGCACTAAAGCTACGAACAGCAAGCATATATATCCTAATAGACATGCATCCATTGGGGATATAAATACCATCTAAAGTGGAATACACAGGAACTCAAATTATGAAACACTACATAAGCGTTGATCTTAATATGTATATCTTTCAATACTATATTCCTTAAACAATATACAAAAAAACAAAAAAAGCAATGTCATAATACATAATCCAGCTATAAAAATGAAAGGAAGTGAAATGGGGATGAAAGGGGTGGAGTACATCTAAACAAAAAATAGGGTTAATAATAAATAAATATATAAAACCAATATGTTCCAAATGAATTTAAAAAAAAATTCTTAAAAAATATATAATTTTCTTATAAAAAACGATGTGTCATGCTGAAAAAAAGGGGGAGGGGGGAGAGCAGGGGTTATCCATATCAAAATATATATATAGGGAGGCTAATACATGAATGGCATATAAGGGATGTGTGATGACAATAATTGGATGTAAAATACAAATGTGATGAAACACACGTGTAGTATATTAGTAAGAGGGAGGGGGGGAAAACGCAAATGGATTATGCATTATATTCACTCATAATGGAAAATTGCAGAAATTACATAGGCAAGATATATGAAAAAGTATAAAAAAACAAGTGTAACAAAGATGGCATGATCAACCTAGACTTAGCTAAATATATAAACGCTAAAGCACAGAGTGCAATGAAAGATGGCAAAATCCTAAGGGAGAGAGAGACAAAGCATTAGAGGAGGTATTAATGTTGGTAAATATTAGCGGAGAATGGGGGCAAGGTCTATCTCCATGTTGAGGCCCCTGGGTGTTAGGGTTCTCAAACGATGGATCCAGAAGACCTCCCTTTTGAGGAGCTCTACATCCCTATCCCTGCCTCTCCAATGTGCTTGGACTTGTTCAATGGCTGTAAATTTAAAACTGGTAGTGTCACCACTGCGTACCTCTGTACACTATTTGATGGCACTTTCCTCTTAATACCACTAAGGTGTTTAATGATCCTGGTCCTGATTTGCCGACTGGTTTTCCCTACATACTTGATGTTGCAAGAACACTCCAGTAAATAGATAACATGGGTGGATCTGCAGGTCATACACAACTCAATAGAAAATGTCTCACCCGTAACGTGTGAGCAAAAACCAGTCTGGTCCAAAGATCTAAATTGGCAGGCTTTGCATTGTCTCCATCCATAAAAACCTTTTCCAATATTCAACCATGAACTGTCCCTCTCCTTTTTCTCCCTTAGTGCACTCGGTGCTAACCTGTTCCGTATATTATAGGCTTTTCTAAAAATAATTTGAGGATGATCAGGTATATTGCTCCCTAAGACTGGGTCATTTTTTATAATGTTGGTGATTTTGCCTGCCTCTCTACTGTAACTGGTTAAAAACGTGTAAACAAATTTTCCTTGATTGATCTTATTTTTTTGTTTAGATTTCAATAGATCTTGTCTCACTAGTTGTTCTGCTTTTACCTTTGCCTGGTATAGTCTTTCTTTTTTATACTCTTTTTCAATAAATCTCTGTTTGATCTTACCTGCCTGTATCTGGAACTGATCTTGATCTGTATAGTTCCGATGTATTCTAGCAAATTGACCGGATGGGACATTGTCCATCCACCTTGGTAAATGACAGCTAGTGCTTAGAATATAATTGTTGTTGTCAATTTCTTTGAAGTACGTTTAATTTTAATGCTGTTATTTTCAACATAGACCGTAAGGTCTAGAAAATGTATTGTTTCTCTGTTCCATGTATGAGTGAATCCAAGATTGTCATCATTCACATTCATCGCAGTTAAAAATTTGCTCAATTGCTCTTCTCCACCCCTCCAAATGAAAAACACATCATCGATGAAACGGCGATAGAGGACGAGATTCACGTCGAGCACGCCCCCAGGCCAGATGTTTCTATTTTCCCACATGGCCATAAAGAGGTTCGCATAGCTCGGCGCGAATCTCGTCCCATCGCCGTTCCACATTTCTGCAAATAAAATTGGCCACTATACCAAAAATAGTTGTGACCAAGTATAAATCGAATGCCATCAATGATGAACTCCCTTTGAAAATCAGGTAGATCATTATCCCCTATCAAAATTTCTCTAACTGCATCACATCCCTTGTTGTGTTACTCGTGTATAGCGACGCAATGTCACTAGTCACAAGTATGAAATGATCTTCCCATTCAATGTCACCCAGTCTATTAATTATATCAGTGGTGTCTCTTAGATAAGCCTTTTGAGTTTTGACATGTTCCTGTAGGAATACGTCGATGTACAAGGATAAGTTAGCTGTTAGTGAGTCGATCCCCGAGACAATGGGTCTGCCCGGGGGATCGACTAAACTTTTATGAACTTTGGGTAAAAAGTAAAATATTGGAAATTTTGGTTTGGTTGTATGTAAAAATTGATATTCCTTGTCATCGAGTACTCCTAATTCTTTACCCCTATCCAAGAGACATCCAAGGTCATCCACAAAGTTTTGGGTGGGATTTGAAGCCGTAGTGCCTCTTTCTCATAATTAACATGGCTCATGAGTACCACCCCTCCCCCCTTATCAGCCTGTTTAATGACCAGATTTTTATTCTCTGTCAGTTTTTAATGGCTTGTTTTTCTTTGAGGGATAGGTTCTCCTTCTTGCCTCTCCCCTGTTCTTCCGCAAGGCTCTCAAAATCTTTTGATATCATTTGGAAGAAAACTTCCAAATGATGGCCTTTGGCATAATGGGGGTAAAAGGTGGATTTAGTCTTGTTACCCGTGTGTATGAATTGATGTTCTTTTTCTACCACAGGTGAAACCTCCCTATTCATAACAGGTTCTACATTTCTTCCCAGGAAGGACCTTTTAACTGTTAACTTTCTGAGAAACCTACTTGCATCAACAAAGTGGTCAAAGTGGCTGTGACCCTTCATTGGTGCAAAAGATAACCACTTTGATATAATGCTCTCTTGAGCTTCAGTAATAATGATACTGCTAAGATTAAAAATGTTTTCAATTACCTTGCACTCTTTTTTAGTTCTCGTTCTTCTTCTTTTACCTCTCCTTCCCTGACGGTCTTTCTCTTTTGGAGCTGCTTTTCAACCCCTTCTCCACCAGTGGCAGGCGTTTTTCCTTCATCTCCCACAAAGGGGAAGACCCTTCCACCCCTAAAAAAAACTCTGACCCCTCCTGATCTGACCAGGCCACTACATACTTTTCTGCCACTACATCCTTTTCTTTCCTATCCTCTTTTCCTCTTTTCTCAGAGTAAGTTTTATTGATATTGTTTTTCCGAATTCTTTCTTCCTCTCTTTTATCTTTTTTATTTGATTAATAGGAGTATAGTTTGCCCTATCACTGCTCTTTTCTTTAGAAGGGGTATCTTTTTTCTTAATCCTTTCATTAGCTGATTTACGTGTATTAAATTAACCTTTCTCTGACTGACTGTTAGATCTTGTTTTATTGTCAGAGCGCTTATGATAGTAGTTATCTCTTTGTGTATCGTTTTTATTTTCCTGATTAAAATTTCTCCTGCTGTCCTGCTTTTGTTCCAATTTCTCTGTTCTCCTTTTAAATAATCTTCCTCATTTCTCTTTATTTTTTTCTTTTTAATAGTGGCAATCTTCTCTAAGGAATCCAATTTCTTTTGTAGGGCTACATCTTTCTCACAAAATTTGTTGGTACTTTCAAGGGGAAGTAATTTTTCCTTAATGATATTAATCTCCTCATCCAACTGTTTCATGTGAGTCTTTTGTTGTTTAATTATAAGACTAATTCGCCCTTGAGAACATTTGTCCAGCACATTGTTCCAATTCATCAAGAACACATCGTCTTCTAAGTCAAACGAGGGGCTCTTGAGAATTCGCAAACCTCTTGGTATTCTACCATTATTAAGATATTCCTCTAAAAAAATTACATCAAGCCACTTTCTGGTATCTTTAATCATAAGTTTCTCTAACTTGCTGAATTCATTATTGATAACGCTCTCAATGTTATCATCCATAATCTCTTCCTCCTCAGAAAAATCATTAACATTAATCTTCCTTAATAATCTTTTAGAAAAAACATTAGGGGGCACTTCGTGAGTGTCCATAATAAAATACTAGTGAACTAATACAATAAAAAACTAAGTAAATACTAAGTGCGCAGCCCAATCACCAGAAAACAATACAGATAGCAATACAAAAATACTAAAACAAGCGCTAGACCTAAAATTAAACAGTGCAGTGCACAAATGTGAGCAGCCTGGTAATCTACAATGAAATTTCTCAAAATAAACCCAAAAACAATATAAAAATACAATTATAGAATCAAAACCTGGCACGTGTGTATATATAAAGAACAGTATATATAGTCCAATAAAGGATATAAGTGATGATGTGAGTTAAGTCCTTATTCTTCCAAACTTGAGTGGTTAACAGATGAGATATAGACTCAAACTTCACAGTTCACAGAGCAAGCAGTCTCCCCTGTATGCGACCTACCTACTTCTAGTAAGTAGGCAATTCGTTGAGTTTCAAGAAAAAGGGTGCATTTGGCTGTAAAACAGTACTGCGCAATGTTTTTTCCCTGCTTTTTGTCTCATACCTACAGGGTAGCTATACATTGTGAAGAGGACTGCTTGCTCTGTGATCTGTGAAGTTTGAGTCTAGCTCTCATCTGTTAACCACTCAAGTTTGGAAGAATAAGGACTTAACTCACATCATCACTTATATCCTTTATTGGACTATATATACTGTTATTTATATATACACACGCGCCAGGTTTTGATTCTATAATTGTATTTTTATATTATTTTAGAAAACAATACAGAATGAATGCGTGATAGTGACAAAAGGCGCTAACTACAGTATAATTACTAAAATAAATATTGTGGTAAACACGTGCAATAAAAAATGATACTGATAACCAGCTCAAACCCTCTGGTGGATCCTGTCTTCACTGGCTCCAAAAACTTGAATGATATTTTTGTAATCCTGGGGGAGCATATCGGCCAGAAGAGAATGGAAAAAAAAAACTACTAGGTGTAGATGGTACAGCAATATAGAGATAAAGCGATAACTTGGCTCTATGGATATCTTACTTACAGGATTCCAATGGAAAACAGACACTGGAATGTCGTGAGGATATGTGGATATGGTGAGCTTCTCAATGTGCCAGAGAGTGTAGCAGATGGTAGCACTTGAGAGAGAGAAAGAACTAATAGTGAAGATCAGTATGATAAACACCGCTATTATTTATCAACATTAATACCTCCTCTAATGCTTTGTCTCTCTGTCCCTTAGGATTTTGCCATCTTTTATTGCACTCTGTGCTTTAGTGTTTATATATTTAGCTAAGTCTAGGTTGATCATGCCGTCTTTATCACACTTGTCTTTTTATACTTTTTCATATATCTTGCCTATGTAATTTTTGCTATTTTCCATTATGAGTGAATATAATGCATCATCCACTTGCGTTCCCCCCTCCCTCTTACTAATATACTACATGTGTGTTTCATCACATTTGTATTTTACATCCAATTATTGTCATCACACATCCCTTATATGCCATTCATGTATTAGCCTCCCTATATATATATTTTGATATGGATAACCCCAGATCTCCCCCCTCCCCCTTCTTTTCAGCATTAGACATCGTTTTTTATAAGAAAATTATATGTTTTATAAGAAAACATTTTTTACATTCATTTGGAACATATTGGTTTTATATATTTATTATAAACCCTATTTGTTGTTTAGATGCACTCCACCCCTTTCATCCCCATTCACTTCCTTTCATTTTTATAGCTGGATTATGTATTATGAAATTGCTGTTTTTGTTTTTTTGTATATTGTTTAATGAATATAGTATTGAAAGATATACAGGTATACCCCGTTATAACGCGCCTCGTTATACCGTGATTCGGTTATAACGCGGTTTTCCCGTGGCTCCCGTTTTAAAAAAAACACACTGCACACACTCTCACTGCACACACTGCACACACACTGCTCACTGCACACACACTGCTCATTGCTCACACTGCACACACTGACACACTGCTCATTGCTCACACTGCACACACTGCACACTACACACACAATGCTCATTGCTCACACTGCACACACTGCTCATTGCTCACACTGCACACACTGCTCACACTGACACACACTGCACACACACTGCTCATTGCTCACACTGCACACACTGACACACTGCTCATTGCTCACACTGCACACACTGCACACACACTGCACACTGCACACTGCACACACACTGCTCATTGCTCACACTGCACACACTGCTCACACTGACACACACTGCACACACACTGCTCACATTGACACACACTGCACACTGCACACACACTGCTCACACTGACACACACTGCACACTGTACACACTCTCACACACTCACAGACACTTACACACACTTTCACACACTCACACACACTTACACACACTTACACACACTCACAGACACTTACACACACTTACACACACTTACACACACTTACGCACACTCACAGACACTTACACACACTTACTCACACTTGCGCACACTCTCACACACTTACACACACCAGCACCAACACCCGCTCCCCCCCTCCTCCTGCGCATGCAGCAGGGACAACAGTGGGGAGAAGGTGAAGCCGGGACCGGAGGGGCATCCCCCCTCCCATCTCCTGTCACGCGGTGACAGGGGGAAGCCGGGACCGGAGGGGCATTCCCCCTCCCATCTCCTGTCACACGGTGACAGGGGGAAGCCGGGACCGGAGGGGCATCCCCCCTCCCATCTCCTGTCACGCGGTGACAGGGGGAAGCGGGGACCGGAGGGACATCCCCGCTCCCATCTCCTGTCCCGCGGCGTGAATATGCGCTGATGCGGCGGTCATTTTTGTTTCCCGCGACCCCGTTACTAACGCGGTGGTCTCGGGGTGGACCCGAGGACCGCATTAAAACGGGGTTTACCTGTACATGTTAAGATCAACGCTTATGTAGTGTTTCATAATTTGAGTTCCTGTGTATCCAACTTTAGATGGTATTTATATCCCCAATGGGGATTAGGATATATATGCTTGCTGTTCTTAGCTTTAGTGCAGCTGCTGCATTAGAAGAGAGACACTGATTAGAGCACACCTAGTAGTTAGGGTATTTAAGCCTGCAGTTTGTAGTGGGACATTATACTCCTGACGAAGCTAGAGACCCCACAAGGATGGCGATACGCGTTGAGGAGAAGTTCCTGAGACAGTTGGACTAATCCTATGTTCGCGGAGTACTTTGGAGCCACAGAGAGAAGCCGGGGGTAGGGACGTCACGGAGGCGACGGCGCGACAAAGCACACCGCGAGGCTGACCGGCTGCACGCATCCCCCCTGTAGGGAGGTGGTGAGAACATCTGATGCATCGCGACCTTTGATTTTATCCATTGCGCTTTTTTATATCACTATTGTAAGTGTTCATTTTTAACCATTGTCATAAAGCTGTGTTTATCATACTGATCTGCACTATTAGTTCTTTCTCTCTCTTGAGTGCTACCATCTGCTACACTGACTGGCACATTGAGAAGATCACCATATCCCCATATCCTCACCACATTCCACTGCCTGTTTTCTATTGGAATCCTGTAAGTAAGATATCCATAGAGCCAAGTTATCGCTTTATCTCTATATTGCTGTACCATCTACACTTAGTAGTTGTTTTTTTCCATTCTCTTCCGGCTGATATGCTCCCCCAGGATTGCAAGAATATCATTCAAGTTTTTGGAGCCAGTGAAGACAGGATCCACCAGAGGGTTTGAGCTGGTTATCAGTATAATTTTTTATTGCACGTGTTTACCACAATATTTATTTTAGTAATTATACTGTAGTTAGCGCCTTTTGTCACTATCAAACATTCAGCCATTTTCTTCTTCACATAATAAGGCCCGGGGTTCTTAGCCTTTGTATTCTTCAGAACGTTTTCTTTATTCTCCATTCGCTTTGGCTTAGAAACAGCTTCCGCCTTTCGCTTTCTCGTGGTTGGCACGGCAGAAACAAGCAGTTTCCTGCTTCCATAGAATCGGGGTAGATCCATGGATGCAGATGGAATAATGCACAATGCAGTATCTGTACAAGAGCAAGTTCAGATAGAGATCAGCGTGTTGGAGGCTATGCAATTTGTGTCACCTTTTATACACTGTGTATTTGAATTTTTTCGTGGGTATGGACACGAGCTGCCGGTGTTAAAAGTGGGCGTACTTTGTACTAAATGTGAAAACAAAACACTGGGTGGCGCTCAAACACTTATCTAGTAAAGTAGTGAATAGATATAGAAATGTGAATGTGACGGTGAATACAGAATATAAATATATTAAATGGTGAAAAAATAATTAAACCGTGAAATATAGGCAAAACTAATTTTGCTACTACCCTTAAGAAGCTGGTTTCCTAAGCTTGGCAGATATTTTTTTCAAACAGTAGGGGAGCCAGATGGGTGCCATGAAAAGAAAGAGAAATCACAATACGACAATAAAATTTGATAACAAAATTAGGTGATCTGTATGTAATCTACTCCCAAGTGGAGCAGAATAGTATGCAAAATTCCCACACAGTGGCAGATTCTTCCAGGGGTAATGCACAGGAACCTTCAGGAGCTCAAATAGAAGAAGAGAACCAATAGTGCAGACAATGAACAAATTTATTAGCACACAAGTAAAATTGGAGGCTTACATGGTATCAGCGTATATCGGGCATTTGGATAAACAGGGCAACACAGTTGCAGTTCGTCGCGACCTCACTGCAGCTGCTCCCTGCATCCGCGGCTTCGATTTACATCACTTCCCCTTTCCCGGGGGAGGCTATGCAATTTGTGTCACCATTTTTACACTGTGTATTTGAATTTTTTCGCGGATATGGACACGAGCTGCCGGTGTTAAAAGTGGGCGTACTTTGTACTAAACCTGTCGAGCGAGGCTGAGGACCATTAAATTAAAGTATACATATACCATCCATGTTGATGACTCAATGCACATCTAATACACATCCATCTGTGCTTGATTTTTTTTCTAAAAGCAACTATGCCGAGGAAAATGATTTCAAAGGATCTCAGCATGAGAATACAGGATATGTACAAGAATGGAAACGGAATTTTACAGATCCAACCCTGGTTACTTGCTTCGGGCCTCGATTTAACATCAAGCGCAATCTGTTATAATGCCCGTGGTAAGGCAAAAAGTGTAAATCGGAATCCCACAGTAAGTACAGAGTAAGTATTTTGGTTTTCTTTACTGTACAGTATGTACTGTAATTACACTATTACCTGTAAAATGCTTTACTGTGTTTTTTACAGTACTTTTTTCCTAGCAATTATTTTAGAGAAAAAAAATTGTCCTATTTGTCACGACAGACCAAGACTTATACACAAATTAATACCGGGATTCTGCCCTGACCACAAAAGTTGGATAAAATAAATTGCAATTTGTTTATTTTCAGATAGACACACAAATCTTCACAATATACACTCAGTAAAACATTTACTGGGCTGGGAAACTAAGTCAATTGTCCTTCGAACTAAACAAAGTCCCTGGGCACCCTGCAAGTGGGTGCGCACAATGATCCATTTAGAAGTTCCTAGCTAGGGGCGCAACTTGCCAGCCCTCTATTTCCGCCAACAGGTAAAAGTTTGTTCAGTCCTTACAGGGTTCATTCGGGAACTCTTAGCTCTAACGAATTTCAAAAGAGGGGGATGATCCTTGGTTACAATATTATTAACCCCTCACACTCAAGAACCGCAGACGCTGGAACTTGGTTAAAATCAGGTGAATCTGACTGGGACTGGGATGTAGGCATTTTTATAAGGTTCAGGGTCTATACTTAACATATGCAACCAATCCCACCTGTGGGAATATTTTCCCCACCTATCCCCGACTTGCCAGTACTTCGCAGGAGTTGCTTCTGGTTTGCACGGAGCATGTGTCAACTTCACACCTCAGCTCCTTAGCATACCAGGGTCAGCCCCCCACCTGGCGACACCGAGTCTGGGGTTTCGCCACCAAGTGTGAAGTACGCATACTTTACACCGGTATCTGGCACTCACAATATCCCAGCCATCCTAACACCTAGGATTGCTGAGGCTTTTCAACTCCGGACCTCATAGACATTGAGGCACCCTCTCTGCAGGGGTTCTTTGAAGTACTGAATTGAAAAAACCTTCAGTTCATTCACCCTTAGAATATGTGCATGCTAAAGGAATTTTCCCGGGCTTGCAGAAAAAAAGTTTTCCTGCCTTCACATTTAAAACCAACAGTATACCACAGTTTATTAAAACAATATGTTGTGCTTGTGCCACTTCTATAAATTTTATATGTGTGTGTGGTTTCTTTATTCCTACTGCACTCCAAAAATTAGTGCTAGCTTATTCCGTTCGCGAGTTAGCTTATTTAATTGAACGAGCTATGATGTGGGTTTGCGGTTTAACCCGATTCCCACGTCAATTGACTTTCCCTCTTTCAAGTTATGAAGCTAACAAGGTTGCGGATACTTTTTTGACAGAAACCACTTCAGCTAGACCGCAAACGACTTAGGGCCTCATGCAGTAAGCGCCGAAAATGTGAAATCGGCAAGCTTACCGATTAGCCATGTTGTTGGCGATTTTCCCTCTCCGTATGCAGTAAGTTCCGAATGTCTTCCGAATCAAGGTGAAAACGATTCCGCCCACTCTCACGATGATTTGCCGATCACACACAGGTGTATCGGCGTGCATGGCGAGGTGCTGTTAGGTTCGCCAATCAAACTTCTAGCTGAATCAGGCGAAGCAAGCATGTTTTTGATAGCGCGCCATATTTAAAGGCAACGTGTACTGTTAATCATTCTCTGTGTTGTTGGGAGTGAGAGAGAGAGAGACGCACAGAGCTGGGCGATTTAATATTTGCATATTGACTGAGAGACTTGTTGTGTATTGTGAGTGATTTGTCCTTTGTTGTTTTGTTTACATCTTTGTCTTGTTTTGTATGTGGAAGTGTTTCGTGTGATTGGCTGTACATTTGTTTTTTGTTTTTTGTGAGTGGAAAGAGTGATGCTGGTGTGAGTGGTAGTGCTAGTCGTGCGAGTACGCGTCGGAGTGAACGTACTGTTCAGGGGAGTGATGTTGCTGGGAGTGCGAGTGCTGTTGCTGGGAGTGCAAGTGCTGTTGCTGGGATTGCGAGTGCTGTTGCTGGGAGTGCGAGTGCTGTTGCTGGGAGTGCAAGTGCTGCTGGTGGCTCTGTTGCTGGTGCTGCTCGTGTGTCTGGTGGTGGTATGCTTGCTGGGGGGCCGCTTTTGGAGTCCCTTCCATTGGAAGAAGGAGAGTCCAGTCAGCAGCAGGCAAACTCTGTGCCTAAAACTGGACGGAAGAAACGTGTGGAGCAGCCACGTAATCCTCACTTCAATGACCAGGAAAATACAGCTCTTGTCACTGGGATTTTGGAGCACTATGACAGTCTGTATGGCCATTTAGTAGGTAAGTGTACCTTTGCATTCATTTTTCAAATACATGTGATCCTAGGTCATGTGAGTTGTGTTAATATGCAAATATGGGTCCATAATATCTATCAATGTTAATTATTGTGGAAACACATCTTTTTATCATGCGTTACAACGACAAGAACAGTCAGGCGTTCAATTTGCACTAACTGCATACAATATTAATGCAAGCTTCCTTACATGTCTAGGTTTAGAAGTGAATGCTCATGTGCTTCACATATTACACCTAAACCAGCATGTTTGGTATCTCTTGGAACAGCTAGCAGTGTAGGAAACTGGTGGTTGTATTATTATGAATTAACGTCATATATTTTGTATGTATTTCAAGTGCGGACAAGTTCATCAAGCAAAAAAGAAATGTGGGACAAAATAATATTTGGTGTGAATGCGTGTGGGAATCGTGTCAGGGACAATATTAATTGTCGCAAGAGATTTGACGATATTAGGGCTAAATTAAAAAAGAAAATACAAGACCAACGCTTGCATGCTTCTGGTACTGGAGGTGGGCCGCTAGCACAACGTCTCATCTTAACTCCATTGGAGGAGCAGCTTCGTGAAAAATTACTTCCCGTCATCGTGGAGGGTTTGCCCGGTGACAGGGACATCGGAATTTATTCCTCAGAATTTCCACCAGGTGAGAAATGTTACTGTACTAGGCGTGTCGTTGGTTACAGATATTTTACACATTTCCGCTGCTATTTATACTTTCTTCCCAATATAAGCATACCTACATCTATATATAGAGAAGAAATGACCTAGGCGCAAATAAGCCAGGAAAGAAACAAAGAGAAAAATATCATAGGGCAGTATGTCTGTTACTTTCAGAGTTAAGGTGGTAAGGTATACACTTACACTTAATCAGCCAAATAAAAGCCTTTAATCCACCACTGGGATTCAGGAACACTGCTGCTGGGATTTCTTTGCTGTTTGCATGGATCTCAGACTCTCCACGACTGCTGCTTGCTTCAGGGGTCACCTTTTCATCTGCAGCTGCGTGTCTCCTTAACGTGGGATATAGCTCACCAGGGAGGGGGGGGGGGAAGGGGAAGAGGGACAATGGAACAAAAATAGTATAAAACCTTTTATTGTAAAAACTATCTAAAAAATAACAAACAGTATCTCACTCACATGGTGTGAAATAATTTCAAGCAGTTGAGAGTTTGAATTGAGTCTCTCACACTCGTAGAGTAAGCTGTCCGGTCCACTGCACTGCTGCTAGCCTGGTTTACTTCCGCGTCACGTGCTCCGGCTCCAATTCTCGCGAGACTTCGACCTCCAATGACGTCACAGCGCTATCTCCACTCCGTTCTACAGCGCGTCTCACTCTGCTCGGTTTGCAATGCCTGCAATGACTGCAGGGTCTGCCCTACGCGTTTCTCCTCTAGGGCTTCCTCAGGGGCATAATCCTCAGGGGCAAAAAATTCTTTTTGCTTCATGTCATATACAGAGAGCATAATGAGGCACACGTAGCATATGTTATCTCATTGTGTTCATAGATTGCACACTTCAGACTACTATTTTGCTCATCTAGCATTGTTAAAGCAGCTGCAATTAATATGTCATCACAGCATACACGTCAACACAGGGGGTGGGGTTCAGCACACAGCCAAATAACAGGGTCATGTTACGTTCAACTTTGTTGACAGCATTTTCACCTGCTTGAAGTAATTGAAAGGTCTGGGTGATTTGTGTTTTTGGGGGAGGGACTACCGTTCTTACAACCTGACTAGTAAAACAGAAGGTAATCACAGTCATTTGAAAGGTTAACTCTATGTACTAATTCACCCAACAAACCATTAGGTATCAAACCGTACATCACACATTCGCTCAATCAGATCTATAGTTCAACTGATATCAACACCACATTATCACACACCTAGCATCTGTGAGCGACACACTGCATGTGTTGTGTTGTTGAGTGGCAGCCACATTCAGGCCTGCAACAGCTTCTATTAATGTACCACACATATCCTGTAACAAAAACTATTATTTTTCCAATATGAGCTACTTAATGATAAGCATTGTGAAAGTTTATCTCATGATAGTTATATACATAATTATTGTGATATGACTATACAATATATGCAGTGTATGTCCAATATTAATAATATTATCCTAACGCATTACTGCATAAACATAGTATGTTGTATGTTACTGAACTCAAAAGTCCTAAGTACCCTCGCATGTAAATTGTTATTACAACTATTTATGTTCACTTTGCCACACACATTTTCAGTTCAGGAACTGATGGTGTTAGTTAGCCATAAATACTCCACATACACTGACTCTATGTTCACAATTTACACATGTCAATTAACAACTGATGTTATTGTTCTATATAGTTGCTCCTGGAGGACATGTGTCACCTGAGATGGAACAAGTGTCTTCACCTGGGTCATGCAGCTCATCGCACCTGGAAGTGGAGTGTATGAGGTGCAGGAATATAATATGTTCACTTCTATATGTTATGTTGTCATGTTGATTATTTCTTTTAAACATGTTATTTAAATAGGATTACTTACTGTCAGTGAAAATGAAGTTTAAGAGAACATGTATTGTGTTTGTGATGTTAAGTATCATGTAGGAGTAGTGAGTTTTGAAATAATTTTCATTCATTCTTATTTCACACTGAGTCCAAACAGAATTCGTAAGTCAAGGTACATTTTAATGTGACGTTATAAAACGTATGGAAACATGTTAGGTGTTAGTTATCACAGTGTATAATTACATAGTAAAACAGCTGACATTAGCATGCCATTTCATTATGTGTACATTTATTTTTAGCACATGATGATGATGATGATGATGCCGCCAAAGACACAGAAATGCAATCAAGTGACCATCAAGAGGTTCCCATTCAAAGAGTTACACAGCCAATTACTCCAGCAAGTAACACATACGCTGCAATAGTAGCTTCTGAAGAAAAAATTGTTGAAGCAGAAAATCTTCGCCATTCAGATCTGATGTCAGTGCACGAAAGGATGATATCACTGCAGGAAGAAACGATATCACAATTGTCACATCTCCACAGAGTCTTCATTGAAGTTCCTAAACAGATACAAAAAGTAAACACGACATTAGAAGCAGTAGTTGTTCAGCTAACCCAAGCTAATTACTTGAGAATGACTACAGCAGCACATTTCAACTTTAACCCATCAGAGGAAGGATCTTTACATGGTGCTAATTTTTCACCCCATGCATCTGATCTTCATTCCCCAGGTCGGGATGTTACCGGTAAAGTAGCTGAAAGTTCTGTGCATGTTCCTGTCAACATCCTACCTCTGCCATCTGTAGAAAATCTGGAGCTGACACCTAAAAAGGAGGCACCAAAAAGAAAAATGCACAAGCAGTTACTACTGACCAGTTTTTGGACACAAACAAAAAAACCCAAACATGAAACGGAACAAGCATCAGTTGTGCAGTGTGTACCAACTTGTTCACAAGTGTCACTGGCCACAAGCCCTGCCCGTGAACTGTCACACGCCACAAGCCCTGCCCGTGACCTGTCACAGGCCACAAGCCCTGCCCGTTACCTGTCACAGGCCACAAGCCCTGTCCATGACCTGTCACAGGCCACAAGCCCTGCCCGTGACCTGTCACAGGCCACAAGCCCTGCCCATGACCTGTCACAGGCCACAAGCCCTGCCCGTGACCTGTCACAGGCCACAAGCCCTGCCCGGGACCTGTCACAGGCCACAAGCCCTGCCCGTGAACTGTCACAGGCCACAAGCCCTGCCTGTGAAGTGCCACAGGGCAGTCAAACTGGCTCTGTTTTGCTTAAAGTTGTAGCCAAACGGAAAAGAAAAATCCAAGAGACAACAAGCAGGCCTGTGACTCGGTCTCAAAAGGAAAAAAAAGAATAAATGTTATAATTAAGAAAATCTGTATTTGGCCTTGTTTTCTTGACTTGAGATAATCTAATGAATATTGTATGTATGATGAAGACCTGTTGTTTGCAAACATTCAAGTATGTCCTTGTACACGTGAAGGTTTGCAAATGTTCACAGTCCGAATGAATGCATAATGTAATTAATATTTATATATTAATCATCTGTTCAGTAATGGTCCAACATTACCCAGTTGCTATGTTTAGATAAGCTGACATTCACTTAGCTGCTAAACATTGTATTTTGGTGTGTTTGATAGGTATTTTAGGTAGTCATTGCATGTTAATATTATTCACATGCAACTTAAATCAAACATCTATTTAACTACTAACATCTTAATTGTCCTTTTACAGCACGATTAAGTGTAAAATATGACTTACCTTCACCTTCCTTGAACCTTCTTAATGTTGTCCTTTCATCATGTATGAGTACTGGTTTCAAGAACATATCTGTGAATGTTTAGTTATATATATGTAGTATGTATGGATTTATGTACACACACAGTGTATAAAAAAAAATTATATATATATATATATATATATATATATATATATATATATATATATATATATATAGCAACTGTAAGTATTCCTGTATATTCATTTGCATGTCTTAGACAGGTCTGCAACCCTGTCTTTTACCATTATCACCCAGCAAACAGCACTTCCACTGCAGCAAGGGATTCTGGGAAATGACATGCAAATGAGCACACAGTGCCACCTTTTATCTCATGCTCACAATACATGAGCAACCCTTAGTCAATGCATGCTGCTTTAAACACAGCTTTTAAGCAAGGACTTGGGAGATGCAAAGTCAGTTAACCCACTCACAGACATGTTTCAACCTTGATGAGTATCATCAGTGTGAGGTTGGCTTGCTGACATTTGCTCAAATGAGATAAAAGTAGGTAATCACCAAGACTATTAAGGTTATGGTGGGTAAAAAAAGTGACTAAAACCCTCCACAGTAAAGCATAAAGCAACTGTAAATATTCCTGTATATTCATTTGCATGTCTTAGACAGGTCTGCAACCCTGTCTTTTACCATTATCACCCAGCAAACAGCACTTCCACTGCAGCAAGGGATTCTGGGAAATGACATGCAAATGAGCACACAGTGCCACCTTTTATCTCATGCTCACATTACATGAGCAAACCTTAGTCAATGCATGCTGCTTTAAACACAGCTTTAAAGCAAGGACTTGGGAGATGCAAAGTCAGTTAACCCACTCACAGACATGTTTCAACCTTGATGGGTATCATCAGTGTGAGGTTGGCTTGCTGACATTTGCTCAAATGAGATAAGAGTAGGTAATCACCACGACTATTAAGGTTATGGTGGGTAAAAAAAGTGACTAAAACTCTCCACAGTAAAGCATAAAGCAACTGTAAATATTCCTGTATATTCATTTGCATGTCTTAGATAGTCGTGGTGATTACCTACTCTTATCTTATATAGTGTTCTATAGTCTCCCTCAGCCACCTGTCCCTATTGTCCTCAATCTCCTGCATGAGGGGTTCAGGAACATATGGATATTCCAGGCCGTGAGAATTTGTTTACTTGGTGATAATGGCCCTCTCCCCGCCCTACTGACACGGGTCAACTTAGCATTGCCTGCCTTTCCGGGTAACACCCATGGTAGGGGCTCATCCGGTTCTACCGGATCTGTCAATCTACTGGGACCCATGGGCTCTATGTTATGGTGGCAGATCTGGTACCACCGCTCCTGCATTTCCCTTTTCCGCTCTTCTGCAGTGAACTCCCCACGAGCCCACCAGTAGTCGACCACATCCTCCTTCTCTAGTAGGAACCGAGTACGGTCCAACCACCCCACGTAACCTTCGAATAAGGGGGCCCACCACCGGGTCTCCCTAACCTCTTCTTGGGCCGACTCTATCGAATCCCCCTCCTCTTGTTCTCCCCAGGAGGACACCCCAGATGTCCCGGTAGATCGGAAACTATACCGCCCCACTCGTTTGGGCCTATTTTCTAGCATTACGCTCACCACGCTAGGGCACCCGCTAGAAATTGACACTTCCCGCGAATAACCCTCACCCAATGACCCGTCATCTGATGTGAAACTCCCCAGTCTCTCCCCAGTCCGTTCTTCAGAGGTACCCTGGGACCCTCCGGACATTCCCAAACTTGACGAGGACCCCCGGGAAAACGTGACCGGGACTGGGGCTTTAGCTAGGGCATGGGTTTGGGCATAAGGGCGGACGGTGGGTATCCGCGGGGTTCCGACCCGCTCTCTCCCACTGCATAGTCCAGAGTTACCGCAAGGGCTCTCCATTGGTCGGGTCTCACCGCTCTCCTTTCTCGCCTCCTGCAAACTCTTCCTAGGACCGGGCGATCGGGAAGCACTGCCCGATCCATGATGTGTAGTCGTCTCTCCGGCTGGTAGGCCACGCCCGCCGGAAGTGATGTGATATACTAGGCTGGATGCTCCGCCATCTTGGGATGGGTCCCCAAGCGGGACCTCTTCCTCCACCACGACATCCGGAAGTTCCGCTTGTCTTTGTCGCACCGCCTGGGCCTCGTAACGCCTTTCCTCTGCCGATGTCGCCGTTGGAGCCAGGTAAGAACAAGGGCTGCTCTTACCACTCCTGGGTGTTGGTGTGGATTGACCCTCACCACTGGACCCGCCGGTCCCCGGAATCGAAGGACTCCGTCTCTCAGTCTTCCGCGGCATGGTGACCCCCGGTTCTTTTCACCGACAGCGCCGGTAAGTGGCACTTTTCTCCTGTTACCGCCACAGGAGGTTGATGGTTGCTGCATCACCGCACCGGACGACACCATGGGTTCCTCATCAGAGGAATCCACATCCACCTTGTTTGAGGTCACCGGTCGGGTGACCGTCGCTTAGTCTCTCGGCCGGTACACTGACCGATCGTTTCTTTCTCCTCGGGGTCGGTTTTGGCAACCGGCCCCGATCCCCATTCTCCAGGATCCGCACCTTCCCTCCATAGCGCACCGGGGAGCTCAGCTGACAGCATAGCCGCATCCCCCACTGCTTCAACGGCCTGGATGGGCACAAAAATGGGCATAGGCCACAAGTACTGGAGGCCACATTGCGGGCAGCGTGCAGCTGTACCCACGGTACCACCAGGTAGTCTGCACTGCAAGCAGAGACACGCCACTGTCTCGGTGCCCGCTACCCGAATCACCAGGAAGCCTCCTGGTGCCGAATAGGGTTGGGTGGAGACCATGGTATTTTCTCCTTGCTTGCCGGCCATAGTCACGGTAGGAGGTACTCGCAGCAGTGGTCTGTTCAGTGTACTGGCTCCGCGTGACTGACATGCAGGGATTGAGTTGCCAACCACTCCCTTGACTAGCTCCACCCTCATCTGACAAAGCTGGAAGCCACCCCCACTAGTGGAGATTAGGGGCGGATCCCACAACTTTATAGGATGTCCTGGGATTAGTGCTGTACTTTTCACAGTCCTGGGGGGCGCGGCCTCAGGTTTCGCGCAACCACCCGAGCACCACTCCTTATTTGGCGCCATCCCCGGCCAAATTTTCTCAGCCTCTTTTTCTTTTCCTCCACAGGCAGCACTAATTACAGGAACTCCTTTCTGTAAGGGTGCGGCCAGTTCACTAGCTCCTCGCTCAGCTGAATCCGTTCCCACTGGGCATAATTGGAAACCACTCCCCCTGGTTGAGATTAGGGGGAGGTCCCACAGGTTAATCGGGTGACCCAGCACTGGGACTGAGTTAGTCATTGTCCATGAGGGCGCGGCTGCAGCTTTCGCGCCATTCCCCCCAGCAGGGTGGGGTTTTACTGTTGGCGCCGCCACTTCTGGCCAACTCTCTGCAAGTCCCGCATTTGCAGAATTTTCTGCACTTGCTCCACGTGGTCTCCCAGGGAAGCGGGAGCCGCCATTTTGATTCGCACTGTCAGTCTCTTTGAACGTTGAGGTAGCGTTTAACTGTTTGTATGCCAACTGACAGGCAACTTCATCATATTCCCCACATATCACAGTAATGTCCTCCCCAATGTCCTCAGGGGTAGTACCCCTAGGTACTACACAGGACCAAAACGGCGCGGTCACAGCTTTCGCGCCACTCCAAAGCATGCTTGCAAAAGTCCCTTCTGCCGCTTGCTCTTCAGTGGAACGCACGCCACGTGCGCTCCCTCCATCTGCCTCCGTCTGCCATTTTGGACTTTCCGCACCGCGCGGATCCTCCATTCTTGCGGTCGCCATTTGGTTGCTGTTTTTACTGTGATTGTACATTGAGCTCCTCTCTGCGGGGCAGCCAACATACCGGTACAATAAAGATTGCCTTGATGCACCACCTTGTTTACCTAATGTAGGATGGACTCATGTTTGCACTACCTCAGGCTAGGCTCACTCTCTCAGTGTCTACTGTATCTCCTTGCTCCGGTATCCGCACCCGCAAGTGTGCTTCCTTTGGTAAGTGGTCTGGAATGGGCTAGAGTACTCTGGCTCTTCCATGCAGTACTTGGGCGTCTACCTACTGTTGGCTAGCCTAGCGCAGACCCGTCCAGAATTCCTGACCTCGTTAACAGGCAATCCCTTCAGGCATCCTACCACTAGCACTGCCTCAAGGTGACTAGGACAGCTATAGCCCCTCTCTAAACCCCCAACTCCTTTCAGGCCCCTAGGTCGTCCCGGCGAGCTGACAATACTCCATCAGCCCCCTGACTACCCCTAGGCTCCGTCCCTACACAGCACAAAGTGGCAGCAGACACTCTCCCTGTTTCCCAGTGTGCCTAGCAAAAGCCTGTCCTGTTGACATGTATCTCAGCAGCGCCTCCAAATGTAACGGATTTTCTGGCCTAGCCTGACCCACCCAATCTCACATTGGACCCTGTGGTGTAACCAGTCCCCATTACATGATAGTGTCTGGTGGTGCACCTGTTGGCAACAGGACTCCTGAGTCTCCCGCATTATGGTGTTTGGGGATTGCCAACCCAGACAGGCAGCTGAGGTAGTGTGTGCGAGTCCTACCTATATCCAGTGCAGCGCCTCCACCTCATCAGGATCTCTGCATCCGCAGGAAGATGTGACTGATGAGGAACTCCTCTGTGGTGCCTCCTCCTGTGCAAGAACTTCACACCCACACAGCAAGGATTTGTTGAACTTGAGCATCTTTATTGTAGTTGCGGTATGGCTAGCTGCCCCTCGCAGTGATGGACTCAGTCGCACATCTCGGCGTGTGATCCCTTCAAAGGTACACCCTCCCAATGGAGTGGGATCCCCTCTCCCCTCAGGGAGTTCACCCCTTTGCCAGATCCCTGGACACAGTATGGCGTTAACAACTTGATACTGATTTATCAATATAGGGCCACTAGTTACAGCACTAGCGCCCTCTTTCCCCAGGTCTCAACGCAGACCTGTTCCTTACTCCAACACACTAACTTTGAGCAGTGCTGTGCCTTATATCTCTCAGGAGGCAGGCACATCTCTGATGTCACTAATGGTGGACTTAGAGTATGTAGCCACTCCCATCCACACATAGGGCACCTCACCAGGGTGTGAGGGCAAACCTCCATGATTACTGCTGGCATTCCCACAACTTACCAGGCCTTACTGCCAGCAGAAGAGGAAACTGCAGTCCATTTTACAGCATGGCTACATATACACATATATATATATATATATATATATATATATATATATATATATATATATAAATATATATACAGTGTATATATATATACACAGTATATAGTTAGTGCAATATACTGTAGATAAAGTGAAATATTGTGAAATACTCAATGCCTTTAATGCACTTTAATGCACAGGATGTACACTGTACATTTGTATTAGACATGTGTGTGCTGTCTAACCTACAGTACAGTAGTATAGTTATAGTTATACAGAATATACAGTAGTTAGTGCAATATTGATAAAGTGCAGGAAATCCCCTCCCCCCCAATTCTGGCAGTTACTGTAAGACACAGTGCTCCAATCCATAACTTGTTATAGTTATACTTTAGTTATACATACTGTATATAGTTTCACAGTAGTTATAGTCCAATATTGTGAAATACTCAATGATTTTAATGCACTTTAATGCACTAATTTTTTCTTTTCTTTCCAGAGCTGCAGTTGACCATTTTTTCATTAATATGGAGGTTGCGGCTTCCTCCTGCATCACTACTATTGAACTTGATTCCTCCCTGGTAAACACAGAGGCAAATAATTTGTTTAATACCTCAGCTTTTTCCTTATCTCCAATAATCTGCCTACCCGTCTCACACTGAAAGGGTCCTATATTTTCTTTTCTCATTTTTTTGTTATTAAGGTACTTGAAGAACTTCTTAGGGTTGATCTTACTTTTTATTGCAATCCTTTTTTCATTATCCATTTTTGCTAATTTTATTGCCCTTTTGCAATTTTTGTTACATTGCTTATAATTCTGATACGATGTCTCCGTCCCTTCTGACTTAAAGAATCTAAATGCCTTCTTCTTCTTGTTCATTTCCTCCCTACCTGTTTATTTAGCCACATTGGTTTTGATTTATTTCTTTTATACTTATTACCCAATTGTATACAATGATAAGTGTGCTTTTCTAACAATGTTTTAAAGACTGCCCATTTATCTTCTACATTTTTCCCTGCAAAAATATCAGCCCAATGTATTACTTGTAGATTAGACCTCAGTTTATTAAAATCTGCCCTTCTAAAGCTTAAGGTCTTTGTTGAACCCAAGTAATCTGATTTTTGATAATTTATTTCAAATGAGACCATGTTATAATCACTGTTACCCAAATGTTACAGAACTTGAATATTTGTTATTACTTCTACCTTATTTGATATTACCAAATCCAGTACTGCCCCTCTCCTGGTTGGTTCCTAAATAATTTGGGTCATATAATTGTCTTTAAGAACCCCCAAAAATCTTACAACACTTAAGTCATACAAAATACTTCTTTCCCATGTACTGTACACCATACAGCATGAACTCGTAATGTTAATCTTTAAATTACAATTACTGTACACACTTGCAGAACTGTACGGCAATAAAAGACAGGTTTAATTGCTACAGGGTATTAGATTTTTAAGACAACAACTCGCAATCATCCACTAGAGTTTATCGACGGTATTGCAGGCCGCGCAAAAATGCAATTTTCTCAACCCGATAAAAACCCAAGTCAACATGCGTCTTAAGGCGGTAATGTTGGAAGAAATCGCGCGCCATCACAATGGGTATTCCGAGGTATAAAACGTGCTATTTGCTAAAATTATGGCCGCTGCATCTGTATTATTTCATGCCTTTATGCATACTATTGATTTATTTTTAATTACTCTGGATATCCCTCATTAGGGGATGGAAGGTATTTCCCAAGTAGATACTATTTCTGATATTTATGGTGAAAATCATAGTAGTCCTAGGCATTGAAAAACTTTTGATATATGTTAGGGTTGTTGAGATCCAAGGAGAGAAAATCAGAAAGAGCAGAATCTCTTTATTACTAAAGTAGCCAGCAAGCTTAGCAAATCAGTGATCTCGTTGCTCTTCTGGCAGCCTTCAACAACTATTGGCTGCTTCACAGAAAAGGTAAGCTACAGTAAATAATGACCACTCTAGTGTGTGCAAGGCTTGTGTGTCACATTGCAAGAATTTATTGACACACTGTAACTATCAACTTTACAGTCCCTAGAGATTCCTTCCTATCAGTAGTCAGTGTGCATTGTGTATGTGTGGGCTAGAAGATTTGGTCTGCACTAGAGGACTGTAAAAGGCCACGGATATACTTTGACCTGTTTATATTAGCCAAGGGAATCATTATTTGAGAATGTATTAAACCGTGCATCCTTCTCCTTTATTGCCATGTTTTTCAGTTGTTGCCTGTGCTTCTCTCCTTGTTGCTGTTTTTCTTATCGTCTCCATCTTTCTCCAAAGCTATCATGTACTCTGTATTGTGTCAGTTAGAGTCTGTGACACTAGTTTATGTATTTATCATTTGTCTATAAAAATAATAGTAATAACAGTTTAGAATATGAATAATTATTATTTATTAGTTGTTGCTCTCCTACTGTTTTTTTTCTCCTTCTCCGTACTGTAACTTGCTTTTATCTATCACTTTAATTTGTTTTTTTTCCATCCTATAACCATGCTCACTTCTTGCTGTATTTTCATTTAAAGCATTATGGGAATCACTAATTGTTGGTCATTTAATTGTTTTGTTTTTTATATCTGTAAAAACTGGAATATTTTATTGATTTATTCACTAAAGTCATAACAACAGAGATAAAGTAGAGAATGAAGGCTTTTTACTACTGCTGCACATGCAAATAAGCTTGTAAATAAGTAACCAGCACAATGTGACTTATTTATACAGTGTCATGGAACAAAAGTATTCTCTTTTTTGCTCTCTCTGTTCAACACCCCCCCCCCTTTGTTTGCAGCTTCTGCCTGTCAGTTCCTCATTCTCAGCTGCATGTAGTTTGCTCCACACACACACACAGTGCCTGTGTGACATGTTACAATGTTGCCTTCCCTGCCTCTGGCATGTAGTCAGTGAGTTGTTACTGCAGCCTCTGAGATCCTTCTCAGAATGGGCTATTCTGCCTTCCCCCCAGTTTTGTTCACAGATAGTCTGTCCCAAGACTATTCCTTTTACCCACATTCCCCCTCACTTCCTTTTCCACCCAGGACTCAGTGAGTACAGCACCCATCTCTGTTACACTCCCATGGCAAGGCCATCTCTTTCTACCTGCCCTTAACTACGAAGCACCTATAGAGAAGCACTCCCACAACACCTTTACATCCACAAGTGCCTGTATATACTGCTCCTTTCCTAATAAAGTGAAGAAAATATAACAGGACTTGGTGTGCTTTGGAAAAGGGGCTAAGTTAAGCTATCTGGGGCTATTCACACATCACACGTGACCCTGGCTTCAGAATATACAGTATGCTATTCACTAAACTTCAATACTAATTGCACACATTCAGATATCAGCTCAAGGTTCGTTAATATGGCAATCAAAGGTCTAGTAGTAGAGGGTGCATATGGAATAAACCAACGATTGAAAGAAGGAAGGGGGGAGTACAAAATATTCCATGGCAATGCACTCATGATATACCATTTATTAACAATTAAGGTTAAGTACTAAAGCACAATTCCCCGAGGAAGTGACTGGCATTGTCATGAAACATGTTGGAAGGAGCTTGATTTTGTTGCCGTCCAAAGGAGTGTGGAGGACGCTTTTGCAGTGACGCTATCAGTACGCGTGCCGGGTCACGTGATCGTGGCTATCACTATCATCAGCTGGAGCTCCGGTTCGGACAAGCTACGGACGGCAATTGTTTTTTATTGCCAGCAGAGACACATTGTAAGTGTGATTCTCTGTGTGTGTGTTTTAAATTAAAGCTTTGCAGTTCTGCACCATTTGTTTTTTCCCCTTATTTTTATCTTTTGGGGAAACGCATTGAGTGCTGGTAGTGGGGGAGTGCTGGGAGAGAAACGGAGCCAGAGAGACTGGAACACGTGGGCTTCGTGGAACAGCGGGAGAAGACATTGGCACAAGCACAGATCCTATCAACTGCATGCATTGCATGCACACTTTGTAAGTAGGCATTTTATATTGGGTTCTATAGGATTCTATAAGATTTTGGACTTTGCATACTGCACTATGGTGTGTTTTCCTCTCCTCTTGTGTATTATACAGTACAATAGGATACTTCGCTGAGGAGGACAGCACCGGAGCAAAACTTTTATATGGAAATATCCAGACTTTTATCAACTGTGGATATCTATTGGACTCTTGTCAACTTTAGTGGTAATCCAATCTGTTGTCTGTCCATACCATGCACCGGGAATTTCATTTGTGTATCGTGTTAAATCACAAAATAACACACAGATGGTTAGCGCATCAAACATGATAACAACAATAAAATCATCAGACAAAAAAAGGCTACAAATACACAGGTAATTCAATAAAAAATCTGCAGATACGTTAGCACGTATAATAAAGATATGTCCCAATTTAAAATGCCAACGAAAACAAAGTGCTCGTAAAGGTACAAATGTAATGCATGGGGTCAAATAAATGAGGCACTCCCTGGTTTTCAAATCAAAAGAGTAAACAAATGTCCTGTCTTTGTCCCTGAACAAGTGCCCCTCAGATTCAAGTAGCTCACATTGACACTACCCAATGCAACCCGACTGGTATTCCCGTCATATAGACAGAGGATATACATGTGTCTAAAAGACACAAGGAAAATATCATGCACTGACTAAATACAACTGTCAGAAAAAAGAGAGACCATGTGAGAGCATAATAAGATAAGATATTGGAGGCCAGAGAGAAAAACACTACAGTATATATAGCTGCAGTCCGCGCCAGTTGTACTAGTTCAGACAGGCTTGTGGGACTTCACAGGTGCAGGGAAAAATCCGGTACCTCAGCATTCATCACATTCAATGATTGTTTGATGCGGACAGAGCTACTACCCATCTTGGCATCCACTACCTGTCAGGCAGAGGCAATATAATAAAACTGGTGGAACAGATACAAGTGTTTTACTGCTGAAGGCTGCTGAAGTGCAGCTGAAGTGCAGCTGAAGTGCTGCAGAAGGGCTGTTAAGGGCTGCTGCTTTCTCCTCCTGGCAGTCCTTCCACGCGCTGAAATCATAGCGCATTTAGTACTGAACGTACTTCTGGGGTCACAGGTCAATGATGCAGGATAAGCATTATATAGCCATCTGAAGGTGGAGCTTACAATCTATAATGGCCAAGAGACAATATTAAAATACATATAAACAATAAAGTTTATTTTTATTTGATTTTTTCTAAAAAAACAGCAGTGGTGTGAATCCAATTATATAGAGGCAGTGAAGGCAACCCCTTCTTTCAGCCCTATAGGTATTTGTGTATCCACCTTACAGTATAAATCCACTGGGCCTCACATTTCAAAGGGGCATTGTCTAAATATCTTAGTCTGATCCCCAATTTAATGTGATATATTCCCATAAAGTTTATGTGTTTCGCATTTCCTTCATGGTATCTGGCCACATCTAGCAACAGGCGTATTAATCCTTTTGTTTATATCCCTGATGTGTTCCAGAATTATGACTTGCAATTCATGTCCTGTTTGTCCAACATACTTTTTTCTACAGGAGCAAGACAACAGGTAAATCACCGCACTAGTTTTGCAGTTGATATAGTCAAACACCTGAAATGTTTTGTCATTCTTCATGTTGGAAAAGTAGTCCCTGTATGGACATATTTACAAGCCTTGCAATGTCCACATTGTACGAACCCATGACTCTTTTTTTTCCCTTGATAAATATCCTGTTGCATGAAAATGACTGTACACCAGTGTCATGGAACAAGAACCACATTTCTGTTTCACTCTCCCCCCCCCTTCCTTTGCAGCTTCTACTTGTCACGTTCTCATTACAGCTGCATGTATTTTGCTCTGTGCACTCACAGTGCTTGTGTGTTAGACACAGTGTTGCAATACCTGTCTCTGCATTATGCCAGTGAGTTGCTACAGCAACCTCAGCTTTTCTGTCAGAATGGGTTAGTCTGCCTTCTCCCTCTCTGCCTTGCTTACAGATGGTCTGTCCCCAGGCTATCTTGCTACCCAGCATACACTGGCACTTCTTTTTCCACCTCCCACCGACTGAGTGAGTACCCCTCCTGTAAATTGCTCTACTGGCAGGACTTATCCTTTTTCACCTTTCCCCACTATCAAGCGCACTCACTATTGAGACATTCTCTCCCAACACCATCATCCACAAGTGCCTGTCTTTATTGCCGCTTTCCCTTAATAAAGTGAAGAAAGACAAAGAACTTGTTGTGCTTGTAAAAGGAACGAGTTGTATTGTATTGTATTGTATGTCTTTATTTATATAGCGCCATTAGTGTACATAGCGCTTCACAGTAGTAATACATGCGGTAATCAAATAAATAACAGATAATATAAATAACAGATCATGGGAATAAGTGCTTTAGACATAAAAGTAACATTTCGGAAGAGGAGTCCCTGCCCCGAGGAGCTTACAGTCTAATTGAGTTGAACCTATCTGGGCTAATCATACTACACATGACCCTGGCCTCCAGAATAACCAGGATAACCCCAAGATTCTCAGATTTGTGACTAGTCATAACGGGTCTCACACCTATATATGGCGAGAGAACACTATCCTTCTGAAACTTGTTGAGCATGTAAAAGGAACGAGTTGAACCTACACATGACCCTGGCATCCAGAATAGTGAAAAAGGAGGACTGTGTGCCTTACAGACACTTACTGTACAGGAGCTGCTACTCTAAGACTTTATGCTAACACAGAGCAGTCTCTGACAAGCAGCAAGCAGCTTACACTGCACACAGCCAGCAAACAACCTTGCACACAAGGCAGCAGCTTTGCAGACAGACAGTGCAGCTTACACAAAACTTGATTGCCTTTCTCTGTCTGAGTTCACCCTCTGCACAGCTCCATAGTGAGAGATCACCATCTCACCTTACCCTGCGCACGTCCCCACGGCCAGCGCCACAAAGGGCCATGCCACCGGACACCCACCAGGACACGGGTCAGAGCCACCGGACACCTGTGAGTACAGCTACCCCTACGCTGAACGCTGCAGGACACCGCTCGGCATCATCTATGACAGTCGCCTATCGCTGACACAGGTAACAGACCGCACGCCACACGCACTGGCTAAAGGCCTACACACACCTACAGCATGGCAGAACTCAGATCCTCACCAGACATCACGCAGGAGAGTGAACACTCAGGCACAGAGACCGCTGCGCAACTTCAACAGGCGCCGGCAGACGCACGGCCTAAACGGACAGTCACACTGACACAAAAGGCCCGCGAAAAATATGAGACTGACATTGAAGCGCACCGCGCTAAATTAGAGTTGGCCTGGGAAACAACCACACTTGGGATACGCAATGTTTCCGGCGCTGGCAATTATGTACAAAAGCTTGAGCAGGCAATAACTCAATTAAAGATAGATTATGCATGCTACAAAGAGCTGTCAGAGGCATACGTCACTTACTTGGCCAGGGCTAACACCGGCGAAAGCCTGCAAGAAAGGGACTTACAGCATAACATTGACTTGACACGTGACAGCCGCGTGCGAACCTCTATCATGGAAGCCGAGAGTAAGAGGAAAGACCTTTTGCTGGAAACCGCATCACAGCGCTCAAGCACATCCAGGCATTCATCAAGGTCAGCGCAATCTAACGTGTCCAGCTCAAGCACCAGCGCTACCAAGGCGTGAGACGCCGCAGAGGCTGCACGTGCCAGGGCCGAATATGGTCGGAGAGAGGCAGCCGTAAGGGCAGAAAGAGCACGCATAGAAGAGGACGGGCAGAACGCCGCCGCCAACGCTGCCGCCAATGCCAACGCCGCCGCCGCAGCCACTACTACCGCCGCCGCCAACGCCGCCACAGCCACTGCTACTGCCGCTGCCGCCGTAGCCGCCACGCGGAGGAAAGCCGAATTTGATGCAGAACTAGAGGCCCTAAATCAAGAGAAGGAAGCCGCCACCGCCATAGCCCAAGCTGAAGTCCAAGAAGCAGCCGCGAGACAGGACGGTGGGGAGCAACCGTACAGACGGATAGCCTCAGAGGATCCAGCCCAACGCACTGAAGACTACGTAAGGAGCCTCTTCAGTGTAAACACCAGCGCACCATCTTAACACGGAGGGAGTGACTCCACAGACACCGAAGACGTGCTATGTCCACGAGGAGAAGACGCTGCTCCTTCAATGGTACATGCTGCCTGGGATAGCCACAGCCGCAACAGTGATCCACATGCCAGCGCGCACACGGATATACCATAACAGGCCAGCAATCCAGGTACACCCACACGGGAGAACACAGCCCCTCACACCGACCAGCAGTCATCACGTGTCCACGCGAAGGTAGAGGCGACCGCACGGACCCTCCCAGCAACTACCTCAGAATGTGACCAACACGCCGATGCCTCAGGCCTGACAGACATAGCCAAGTACATGATCCGGCGTGACCTGGTGCAAACAGGACTCACCAACTTTGACGACCATTCCGAGAACTACCGGACGTGGAAGTTCACGTTCAAGGACGCAATCAACAGCTTGGGCTTCTCAGCAAGGGAAGAGCTCAACCTGCTATTCAAATGGCTGTGAAACGAATCCAGTGAGCACACAAGAAGACTTTGGACGGCAAACGCGAACCACCCCCAAGTAGGTCTTGACCTAGTGTGGGAAAGGCTAGAAGAGTGCTACGGTAGCCCCGAAGCAGTCGAGGATTCGCTCTTCAAAAGAGTCGACAGCTTTCCTAAGATCACAGCTAGAGACTACTCGAAGTTACGAGAGCTCGGGGACCTGCTGCAAGAGCTGGAGTTTGCAAGAAAAGACCATTCCTTAACAGGTCTCAACGTCCTAGACTCAGCTCGTGGAGTGAAACCCATCCTGGAGAAGCTACCCTTCAACCTCCAAGAAAGGTGGATTTCACAAGGCTCCAAATACAAAAGGGAGAAGCAAGTCGCATTCCCCCCATTCTCATTCTTCTTCAGCTTCATCCGCGAAGCGGCAAGGACAAGGAACGATCCCAGTTTCATCTTGGGTGCGCAAACCAGACACAGTGCAAGCAGCCTGAGGAATGAGAGACCAGTGGCGAGATACGGTAACACTCAAACACCTATCTCGGTCCACAGGACGGACGTGCCTCCCACGAACCAAACTACTCCCGATCAGTCGGTCGCCGGAGACGAGGAACCAAGGGACCCAAACAGGGAATGTCCCATACACAAGAAGCCACACCCACTTAACAAGTGCTTTGGGTTCAGGTTGAAGTTCCTAGAGGGACGCAATAGGTTACTTGGAGAATTCAGAGTTTGCTTCAGGTGCTGCGGTTCCACGACTTACCTAGCCAGAGACTGTAAAGAAGAAATCAAATGTACAGTGTGCAAAAGTGACAAGCACGTAACATCTTTACATCCAGAGGCGCTGACACTCCACCAACTCAACAGCCCATCCTCCATAGCGGAGCATGGCGCGGAGGAAGGCGAGCCAACATCTGTCACATCTCAGCGCACCGAGGTTTGCGGAAAAGAAAGCGACAAAATGTCCTGCTCCAAAATATGCCTTGTTGCAGTGCACCCCCAGAGACAACCTGAGAAGGCTATATGGATGTATGCAATCCTCGACGACCCAAAGCAACAGATCATTGGCGAAGACGGAGTTCTTCAATTTATTCAACTTACAAGACAATGCCTCACCCTACACCCTCAGAACCTGTGCAGGGTCAACTGAGACAACAGGGAGAAGAGCAAGCGGTTACGTGATACGTTCAGTGGATCACAGAGTGAAGATAGCTCTCCCCACACTCATCGAGTGCAACCACATGGCCACAAACAGGGACGAGATTCCCACACCAGACGTGGCACGCCATCACCCGCACCTCAGAGGAATAGCCAACTACATTCCGCCGGTAGAACAAGGCGCCAAGATCTTGCTGCTGCTCGGTAGGGACATCTTGAGGGTACATAAAGTCCGTTAACAGCATAACGGACCCCACAACGCACCATACGCCCAAAGACTTGACCTAGGATGGGTGATAGTGGGCAACGCGTGCACTGACAAAGGGCACAGACAAGACTATGTTGACGCCCGCAGAACGGTGATAACAGAATGTGGACACACATCCCTCTCTGAACCATGTCTTGGCCATCTCCAAGTGACAGGATGGCCAAATGAAGAGAAGAGACAAGGTCATACCCCTGAGATCGACAAGAACATCCTCACATCAGGGGGATGTGACAATGGCCTAGGATGCTTAGTGGTTAAGACAACCAAGGATAACGAGTCGACTACACCGAAGGAAGAAAGTAACCTCCCGAATGTGACCGACAAAAGGATCTCCCAAAAGAAAAGAAACAATCAGACAGTTCCCTTGAGAGCAATGACACAGCTGAGACGTACAGCCATTCCTCTTCACAGAGTATCAAGCGACAAAGCAGCCAGCTGTCACGGCTGGTATAGCCGCAAAAGATTGCGCCCTACAGGTGGAGCCACAGTGTCAAAAAGACTGTCCTCTCACACGTCAAAAAAGAGACAGTCACAGAGACATCTCACAAAGGGATTTACAATGACAAAAGAGACTGTTTTTTGTCATGTCCAGGAAGGGAACAACCTCCTGAGGGCAGTCAACAAAGAGACACAAAGGCGTATCGCCAAAATGCGTGGAGACGTTCTCTTGCAAGAGAAATGCACCAATGACTTAGGGTGCACAGCGTTCCAGACCACAAAGGACGACAACAAGCAAACACCATTGATGGGAGATGGAGAATTCCAGATGTTAACGGTCAAGGAGCTTGTCAAAAATGGACCTGGCAGTTGGGCGAACCCGCTACCGTTCCGTTCACCAAGAAGGCGCTTCCCAAACAATGGATAACATGCCATCTGTAGGTTCACTTCGCACCTCTGCGACCTACAAAGGGAACCAGAGACCAAAAACAACTTTGTGGAATTCATCCAGAAGATATTCCGTACCTTACACAAAGCCCGCACCTCTAATAAAGAAAGGTGAAGAATGCTGGTACCTCCAATCATCTGAGGTCTACCACCCTAAGGAACCCGATCAAATCTGTGTAGTGTTCAGCTCCAGCGCTCAGCACCAGGGAGTCTCCCCGAACGACGCCCTCTTTACTGGGCTAGATTCGACAACTGATCTTCCAGGAGTGTCGATCCGCTTCCGCAAGGAGCCGAAGGTCATCTCCTTCTGCCAAACGTCAGGTGTTAGAGTGACAGGCTGCCACAGCTGGCATACCTATAAGGGGATGCGCTCTGTAGGTAAAACCACAGAGACAAAAGGACTGTTCTTCCATAAGTTTAAAAAGAAACAGTGCCAGAGACTTTCACAGAGAGACATTTTGGTGAACCTAGCTAACCTGGACCGGTTCATCCACCCAACATCCTTTGCTAAAAGACTTTGCCAAGGGATTTCAATGCCAGCGGTACCGGCCGGTATCGCCTCGTTATGTAGCCATGGACTTTGCATTATTATGTTATGTTTGTTTGCATTGCACATATGTTCCACACATTCAAGTTATATAGTGGTATCTCCAGATACCAGACGGGGAGTGTCATGCAACATGAACCACATTTCTGTTTCACCCACCCCCTTTCCTTTGCAGCTTCTGCTTGTCACGTTCTCATTACAGCTGCATGTATTTTGCTCTGTGCACTCACAGTGCTTGTGTGTTAGACACAGTGTTGCGATCCCTGTCTCTGCATTATGCCAGTGAGTTGCTACAGCAACCTCAGCTTTTCTGTCAGAATGGATTAGTCTGCCTTCTCCCTCTCTGCCTTGCTTACAGATGGTCTGTCCCCAGGCTATCTTGCTACCCAGCATACACTGGCACTTCCTTTTCCACCTCCCACCGACTGAGTGAGTACCCCTCCTGTAAATTGCTATACTGGCAGGACTTATCCTTTTTCACCTTTCCCCACTATCAAGCGCACTCACCATTGAGACATTCTCTCCCAACAGCATCATCCACAAGTGCCTGTCTTTATTGCCGCTTTCCCTTAATAAAGTGAAGAAAGACAAAGAACTTGTTGTGCTTGTAAAAGGAACGAGTTGAACCTATCTGGGCTAATCATCCTACATATGACCCTGGCCTCCAGAATAACCAGGATAACCCCAAGATTCTCAGATTTGCGACTAGTCATAACGGGTCTCACACCTACAGTATATATGGCGAGAGAACACTATCCTTCTGAAAAACTGGCCAATGCTTCTCTAAAATAGATCTGAGCTGATACCACTTTTTGTAAGTGCTAATAAACCGTCTTGCATCATTTTAATTTCCCCTCTGGTTCTATCTATCAGGAGGTGTTCATACTTAGCAGTTTTAGACCTCCTATAGGCTTTGTTTATATTTCTCATACTATAGCCATGTTTACTAAACCTAGGCCTCATTTTCGTGGCTTCTGCCTCAAAGAATTCCTCAGTGGAACAATTTTGTCTAATACTGAGGAATTGGACACTGGGTACTCCCTTGATTTGGTGGGATGGATGATGGCTAGTAGCATGAAGGAGACTATTTGTGGCCATTTCTTTGCGAGATGTGGTAGTTGTTAGGTTCAAACTATTATTGCAATGTATATAAAAAAAAAAAAAAAACAAATACAGCGAGTCACTGTTCACCGTAAATTTAAGATTACATTGATTTGTATTGAGGTTGACATAACTTAAAAACAGTGTACTGCTCTCACAAAACCAAGTATAAATTGGCATAGGTTGGTGCACAGGAGGAACCCATTGTGGTGCCTCTTGTTTATACTGTAGGTAGAACTTGCCATTAAATGGGAAATTATTATGATTCAATACAAATGCCAGTAATTCCAAGGTGAGTAGATTGTGCGGCGTAAAGTGCCATCCATGAGCATTTAGAAAGGATCCTACCACTGAAATTCCATGCCTGTGTAAAATGCTCGCATAAAGCGACTCCACATCTAAAGTTAGAAGGAGATAGTTAGTGCTTAAATATACATCATACAAACAATTCAACACACCCCTTAATCCTTAACAAAGGAGGGAAGTGTTACCACAAATTCTCTCAGGACCTTATACAAATACTATAGCAACCTGTGGGTTCTAAAAGTGAACCAATCCCCGAGACTACAGGTCTACCAAAGGTTGTGACCAAACTTTTGTTAACTTTTGGTATGGAGTTTAAATTGGCAAACTTAGGATCCTTCAGCTCCATATAGTGAAGCTAGTTTTTTTGTCAGAAGTTGATACCCCATAGCCTCTGCCAAAATACCATTACGTCTCTTCTTAAATATACCAGTGAGGCCACTAGACAAGATTCTATAACACTTTGTATCGCTCAGTAACCTTAAGTTCTCTTTTAAATATTGCTCTCTGGCAAGGATAACAATATTCCTGCCCTTATCAGATGGTTTGATTGCAAGGGAGGCCGGGGGTCCCCCAGGTGTCCGGGGGTCCCGTGGGTGTCCCCGGCTGACCAAGCGGGGGTCCTCACGGCTGTCCTGGGTTCCCCGTGGGTGTCCGCGGGAGTCCCCACGGGAGTCCCGGGGTCCCCACGGGTTTGCGGAACCAATTTTGTGCCTCTAAAAAAATAAACAATATTTCTAACCAAATACACCTCCCTCCACCTGCCACCTAACACATACAATACAGTAATGGGCAAAATTACTATTATCCACATATGGATAATAATGCATTTGCCCATTGTAAATAAATTAATCACAATAAATACAGTAAATACATATTAAACTTACCTTTTCCAGACACCCACGATGAAGGCCGTCTCCATCCTCATCTTCATCCTGCCCATGTCCCCTCCTAAGCTGCAAAACATACACAAGAATCAAAATAGCCAATGTAATGTCCCCTAACCCCTTAATCACCTTAGTGGTCATTAACCGCTATAGTCATTAAGGGGTTAAGCCACCCTCACCCACCACTCGGGAAGCCTATACACCCTCCCCCACTACCCATCCCGTGAGGCCTAACCACCCATTACCCACAGGAAGGCCTACCCACCCTTGCTTGGGGACAATACCCACTTCCCCCAGCCCCGTTAACCCCAATAAACATCACTATATTTAATAAACATACATAACCCACCCCCTGTGCCCCCCCCATAAATACCTGATTTATTCTTTTACATACAGGGTTAATACCCAAGGCCCACGGGAGTCCCCGGTGGCCCTGATGGGTGTCCGTAGGCCTCATAGTGGCCCAGCAAAAGGTTTCAAACAGGGTCTGGAGGCCTACGGGTGGTCCCCGCCAGGCGCCGTGGTCCACCAGGTTGTCTCTGCGGGTCACCGTGGGCTCCAAATGGGGTCTCCATGGGTAGGCCTGCGGGTGTCTAGGGGCCCTCAGGTGGTTCCCACGGTGGTATGAGTCCTTTTCAGAGAGCAGGTCCTATCGCGCCGGCACCTCGCCATGTTAGCTAATGTTGCTCTCACTGATATTCGGGCCTTTCTGCATACCGTGAGAGCAACTTAGCAAAAACATGGCGAGTTCAAAACCCTATTGATAATTTTTCAATGCTTACTGCATGAGGCCCTAAGCATGAAAGTGGAAATTAGATTTTAAAAAAAATGGGAGATTCGTTAATGTTACCATTTGGTTAACATTATGCGATTGACAGCCTATTTTGTTGATGTTTAGGCTGTTGAGATGACGATTCCGGAGTTAAAATCTAAACTCAGACTGTTCACTTTGGGATGAGTCGTCACAGTACAGGATGGCCGCTTGTGGTAGTATATTGGGTGCCAGGTTCAGGCTAGGAAAGGGGTCTGGGAGTCATTAGTGCGAGTGGTAAGTTGCAACTTCTTCGTCATAGATTCACAGGCTATTTTTTTAAGGAAAGTAAAAAGAAGACTAAGGAAATATATTTCATTATAAACAATAAGGGAAAATATATCAACCATAAGGAATAAAGGAGAAGCACCTTGGATACTTTCAACATATCTCTCAGGGCGTGATAGAGAAAAAGATGGTTTGTGTATTAAGACATTTGACAATTCTAAAATGCAAAAAAAATCCTAGTGAGCAATGATGAAATGACTGATAAGATGATTGAATGAAGGAGACATGGGTTATCAGTTCTATATGTTCTGTATGCTAGGTGAGAGAACAAAGCCTGTGGATAGTATAATTCTTGAGAAATGCTGCGTTACATGAAAAAGATAAATGCCTCAAGCAGCCCAATATCTAGAGGAGCTTAAGCACAGAAGATTTGTTTTAAAGATGTCCCTCAAGGGAGTGCTGCTCTGTGGGCTGAGAGCAAAGTCACTGTTTCATACCATGTAAAACAAAAGATCTGAAAATAAAAATTTGTGTTCAACCGTGAAACCAAACAGAATATGATATTGTGAAAGAGAGAGAAAACGTAAAGGTGAAATACTTAATTTTTTATAATTAGTAATGCAAAGCATTCTTCAGAACATTTATCACCATTTTATTGTTTTTATTACGGTTTAAAAATTCTGTAATGTGCATAACTGCAGCATCCTCCAGCCTTCTGCTCCAGCCATCCCACAAAATCCAATAAAACCAGAACACATGATTTGTAGCACAAAAAATATGTCCTTGACAGCTACCTTGCATACACAAAATGAAAGCGGAATTTATGTTCAACTGCAGCATAAAAGTGTGGTATGGGAGGGGCGTGCGTGACATCAGAGTACATGCACGTCTACTGATCCAGTTCCGTGCATCCCACTGTGATAATTAAAAAATAATCCTCCGAAACGGCACCAAAAAACCTCCCAAAGCACCACAACCTGTGGGGGAAGCCCTCGGCATGCCCTTAAAGAAGGATAGGGAGAGCCCACGCCCGATCTCTCCCGCTTCAGTCTCAAAAAGCTCACGCTGCTGTAGGGAAGGGAAGATGGCGGAAGTGTGCATCATTCGAATCGGAGCAGGAGGAAGAGAGAGACACAGCAATCACTAAAAACTACCTTAAAGGTACTGCACCGACACACTTTATTCGAGCAAATACCCGGTATGTACCTGGCAGATACCTGGAATGCGCCGCTCCTCACCTCTGACAAGCCCCGTTGCATTTGCCTTCCCAGCCTGGGTTCATGCCTGGCTGATGGGCGGCTGATCTGTTAAATGATAATGATTAGGATTTAATAGGCTGCAATGCTTCGCATGTCTACCAGATGGCATAAATTCATGAATTTTAATGCAGTATATATATATGTAGTGTGCAGTATTGCAGCCAACGGGAATAAAATGCTTCAATCCCTGCCGGAAAATAACTCAATGCACTCGGGCAGAAAACAGTCACAAACCTCAATACACCCGGGTATACCCGAATTCGTGGGACTAGCCGAACTCGAATAAAGTGTGTCGCCAGTGTATGCTTAAAGATATACAGGATGCGTTTAAGGCAGCACTAGATAAAGCAGTGCTGGAGTTAAATCTGAAATTTCCTCACTAGCAAAAACGACCACAGAGCTCGAAAATAAAATGGATGCCACACTGCAAAATCAAGTTAATACAGGTGATGAGGTCATGAGGCTCAATGAGGAGGTATGGAGAATAGGGAGCAGAGGCAGAACCTGCGGATTCCGAATGTCACAGAGACAGTATCCGCAGAGGCACTGCAGCTTAAAAGACTGTTTCTATCAATTGACCCCCTATTACAAGATAGTGAATTACAGATGCCAATTTGTCCCAAGTGCTCAGAACTTATCAGGGTCTACAGGAAACTACACTTAAAAAACAGAAAGATCATTTCAACCTTTTATTAAGGAACCTGAAAATAAGAAAAGGGGATTATGATACTGTTATCTAAGTACTGTATAGAGAAGCATCACTGCAATAAAAACATTCTCACATCATTCCCCTTAGAATACTGATCTTCAGAAATTACTCACCGATTGCTGAAATATTATCTTCATGTTGTTGACAAATAATTAGCTGCCGATACATGCCTCCTGATGATCAAAACTGACACTTTGCCTGCTGCATAAGAAACCTAAGTCTGGAAGAGTACAAAAAATGTTTAGTTTAAAATACAATATATCTTTTTATATTGCAGTATAACCGCATACCTAGGTCCATACCCAAACGTTCTAAAACAATGGGAAACATTATTTATATGTTTAGTCAGCTCCCCCTTTCCCTCCCTTACCTCCGATGCGGGTGCGAAGAAGGGGGAGGTTGTGGCTGCTCTGCCGAGGTGCGCAGGTACCCCCGGAGTGTGGGTAGACTCACCAGAAAGCATGGAGCACGGCAGTAGGGCTGTAGGTGGGCCTCCATGGCGCACACCGGCAGCGGGGCCGCCATTTTGGTTGAAGCACATGTGCAGTGGAAGTCTCGCGCATGCGTAGTACTTCAATAGTGCGGCGTCCATTACAAATGCTCCACAAGGGACTACGAATCACAGCAGCCTCAGGGGCTGCCTGATCACATGCAGGCGCAAAGCCAATAGGGCTGCAGGAATTATGGCATGCAAGAAAGATACTTTTGGCGCGCTGAGGACCACGCCACTCGGGAGCAGGATGCAGAAGAGAGAGGTAGTGTCCCAAGTGCCAGCAGCTTTGGGACTAGGCCAGCTTTCTCCTGTAGGCTCAGCTAATACCTGACTCCCAGTAGGTACCAGTGCATGTGTAGGGAAAGCCCTTTTAGTTAAGGACACCCTCTTTAGTGTGCTGTTAGTGCTGCAGCATCAGCAAGCGTCGCCACGTGTTGTGCTTGGCCTGTGGTCTGGGACCAGACTCAGGCGTATAAATCAGAGACTCTTACGGTTAGACCCGTACAGATAGATGCACCGACAGTCCACAGGGGTAGCGCTACTCCCTACACTTTTGGGTGAGGACTGACATTGTTGGAAGGACACTAAGGATACTGGTGCCACTGCACCCTAAGTACTGTGGGGATACTCTGATGTGTTATTATTGCATGTACTTTGTTGTATAGTTATTAGTAGAGTGCATGTTCAGTAAATTCTCCTTTATCATGCCATGTGTGTGTATTTACTGCTATATTGTCTTGGGAGGGGCTATCCTACTGTGTTAGGATCTTTCTCAGGTGGAGGCGCTGTGTACTGTATGTGTTAACGAACGTGATAAACCCAGGCTCCCAGTCGTGAAGGATCAGGCCTCCTATACGTCACTCAGGTAACGGCAGCACCGGTAGTTTCCCTTATACACAGGGACAGAAGACTACATATGCTTTATGTAATGATTGCAAGTTTGGTCAATTAGTGTCTCATTCCAGTAACTAAGAATTCCATTGTAAAGTTCTTCTTTGTTTGCTGGCTTTATAGACAGAGGGAAAAAAAACCATGGCAACTTAGAAACTGTCATGTCCTGACTGGGTGTCTGTGATGGTTCTAGCCAGATTTTCCCAACTACCTCCGTTTCTGGAAAGTAAGGCCTTTGAACTTCTCCACTTTCCAAGCTTTGCCACTGGCTGCACTACAGAATCACTTACTGTTTGAGATTATTTAACCCATGCACTGCCTTTCTTTCCTTGCTGCTGCAACAGGTTTATTTCATGTTCATCCTTGCTGCCTTCCGGGCTATCATTGTTATTGCTGGACTTGCCATCTTGCTGATTGGATGGCATCATTCCTTTTAAGTGACATCATGTAGAAAAAAAATTAAAGTCGGAACATGGTTTGAACAGCCAATCAGGTGGCTGTTAACCATTTTGATGCTAAATGTGACGTCACAAGCCCTAATTAAGGCCGTGACACCTCATTTGAGCCCAAGAAGACGACGATACAACATCGGTTGGGATATACCATGGGGTTTTTTGGATTGACAGATGAAGAAAGAAGATAAAGAAGATCAAGAAATGGTGACAGATGAAGATAGAAGAAGGTGATTAAAGAAAGAAAAAAGAAGATTTGGGTACCTGATCCAGATCTTCATGGCGGATGGCATCGGATGCTGTTGGAGGCCTTCAAGGTACATGAGCTTCCTGTTACCTCGGGAGTCAGAGGGCCACCGCTTCTAATGGTAAGTAATATATTGAATGTTTGTAAATGTCTCTTTTTACAGGTGTCTTCATTGGATGTGTTTTTTGTTTTTTTGGGGAGGCACATTGAATGATAATATATTAATCTGTACCACTTTAAGGTACGGATTAACACATTATTATGCAAATATTTGGGGGGAATTTGTGGCTTGGTATTGCTGTTGGTTTTTTTAATGTCAGTTTTTTATGCGGATGTCATTATTTGTTTTTTTCCTGCTTAATGTAATAAAATGTTTGCGATTGGTGTTCGCTTGTAGTTAATGTTGTATTATGTTAGCTAATGTGTTTTATGGTTATTTCAGAGATTGTTTGAATGTATTTCTTTGTCTTTTAATGGTTACATTCATTAATGTTGTAGTAATTAATTGTTTTGATTGGTTAGTGTTACTATTCATTTTGAGTTGGTTTAGGAATAAATTGGTTTAATTGGTTAATGGTTTAATTAATTAATTGTTGATGTTGTTACTGCTTGTATTGATTGGATTAGCTGGCTACTGTTTTTATTGACTTTATTTAGATATGCTAATGCAGTGTTTAATAATGGGCAAATAATCTATTATCCATATCTGGATAATAGTAATTTTGCACATTATTGTACTGTATGTGTTAGGGAGGATGGGGGGGGGGTTGTGTATTGATGTTTATTAAATCTTTTTTTAATATACATTTGATTAATAGTGTACATGAGCAGGGTGTCTCTGGAGCTGAACAGCATTGGTTTCAGGTCCGAGGACCCCCTACTTCAGGAGAAACAGGCCCCGTTATGGGGTGCCGGTATCCCCTGCCCTTTCAAGCTTCCGCATCACGTGACCGGGACATTAAAATTCTGCAGGGGATACCGGCACCCCATAACGGGGCCTGTATCTTCTGAAGTAGGGGGTCCTCGGACCTGAAACCAATTCTGTTCAGTTCAAGAGATCCCCTGCTCATGTACACTATTAAGCAAATATATTTATTTAGTGTACGATCACCTGTAACAGCCTTGCATGGAGATGGCAAATCTCCATGCAAATGTTACATGCGGCTTTTTTTCTATCAGCTAGCATACGGGAAGTTTAAGAACGCTAACAGGGGGAAAAAAAGCAACCCGTATGCTGTGTGTGTTTTGAGCAGGTACATTAAAAAATGAGCTCAAGGCCTTAGTGAATCGCGTCCCTGGCCTCACTTTTTAACGGACGTGCTTTTTTTTTTGAACATCAGAATGCGAAGCCATTGAGCTTAGTGCATAGCCCCCTATGTCTTTACTGTGGACAAAAAGGACATGATGTACAGCAGGCCTGCACAACTCCAGTCCTCGAGGGCCGCAAACAGGCCAGGTTTTCAGGATATCCCTATTTCAGCACAGCTGGCTTAATTAGTGGCTCAGTATGACTGAGCCATTAATTGAGCCAGCTGTGCTGAAGTAGGGATATCCTGAAAATCTGGCCTGTTTGCGGCCCTCGAGGACTGGAGTTGTGCAGGCCTGATGTACAGTAAGAGAATGCTTATTACTAGAAATGGGAAAACAACTCGCTCGGTGGAAGGTAGAAATGTACCCCTGTATTATAGTCCCAAGGAAACCGACACTCCTAAACTGAAACACGCGTACAACCCAGTAGCACATTTTTTTCTTATCTGTAATTTTTGTTGGATCACACAATCTATTAGCTTTGAAGCTTACTGGTCAATTCAGGAGCCTCAGGAAATTTTATGGATCTTCAGTATTCAAATTCATACAAATTCAAATTAATACAAGGATGATAACTGGATTTTCAGTGTCCTCGAGCAAATGTCTCCATACCTCTACGGAAAATTTGATGGACAAAAGTTAACGGTTGCCTACGTTGTCATTCTCTTCGGCAGATGAACATTTTTAGAGAAAAAAGCACACTGATATAGCTTGGCCTTAGGATCCTTCCATTGGGACAATACTGCTCCTGCCCCGACGTCTGAGACATCCACCTCAATGGTGAATGGTAATCCAGGATCAGGATACATGAGAACGGGAGCTTAAACAAAGGCTGTTTTAAACCTTCAAATGCCTACATAGTCTTAGTAGACCACAGTGAAGGATCAGATCCTTTCTGCGTCACTGGGAGCTACGACGGATGAGACATTTTGTATGAACCTACGGTAATAATTGGCAAACCCTAAAAACCGTTGTACGGCTTTCAGACACATGGGGCAAGGCCAATCCAAAACTGCTTTTACTTTGGCTGGTTCCATGGCAAGTCAAGTATCGGAGATGATGTATCCTAGAAATTAAGTCCTGGTCTGATGAAATTGACATTTCTCCAATTTCGTGAATAATTGATTCTCCCGTAATCTTTAAAGTACCTGTTTTACATGGCCAGAATGTTCCGGCACGGTTTTGGAGAAGATTAGTATGTCGTTTAGGCATGCAATGCCATATTTGTCAAGAAGATCTCTAAAAACTTAATTAACAAAATCCTGAAACACTGCAGGAGCATTACAAAGTCCGAATGGCATAACGAGATATTCAAAATGTCCATCCCGGGTGTTAAAAGACGTTTTCCACTCATCCACCTGTCGAATTCTGACTAAATTGTAAGCTCCTCGTAGATCCAATTTAGTAAAAAATTAAGGCCCCCTGCAGTCTGTCTAAGAATTCAGATTTAAATGTAAAGGATACCGGTTCTTTATCGTGATATGTTAAGTCCTCGGTAATTGATGCCTTGTCTAGAGACCCATCTTTCTTTTTTACGAAGAAAAAGCCCGCACCTGCAGGAGATGAGGACTTCCGGATAAATTCCTTTTGCAAGTTATCTTGAATGTATTCTTTCATGGTTCTTGTCTCTGGAGGTGAAAGCGGGTAGGAACATCATCGCGGGGGCACCGAACCAGGATGTAGGTCGATGGGAAAGTCGAATGACTGTTGGGGTGGTATCTCCTCAGATTGGGCCTTGTCGAATACATCCTGAAATTTGGAGTAGATTTTAGGCAAGTTAATGTTTATCTGTTACGGTACTGAAATTCCACATAGTTTTTTGGAAGGAATAGAGCAGTTCTTTAAACAGTAAGGACTCCATTGGAACAGTTGAGATTCTGTCCAATTTACATGAGGATTATGCAACTGGATCCATGGCAGTCCAAGAATGACGCCGACTGTAGGAGTGTGAATAATGTCCAGTTCCTTTCAGTGTGATCCTTCCCTGTCTGCAACTGTAAGAAAACTGTTTAGAGAGCTATAAATGCAGGCTTTAGGGGTCGACCGTCAATAGCTTCCCACCCTACTGGGTAGTTCCTATGTTCCAGGGAAATTTGATTTCTTTCAGCAAATCCCTGGTCAATGAAATTCCCACCTGACCCGGAGTCCAGAAAGGCCTGTGTGGTGGTCATGAAGGTTTCACCGGTTAATGTGATAGGTATTAAGAACCTGGTTGGCATTTTAAGGTGAGGAGAAGATAATGTTCCCAGTGTGATTCTCCCAGTTCTCACTGTGATTTTGCATTTTCCCAATTTATTGGGGCAAACTAGTACCTGGTGTCCAACGTTACCGCAATACAATACCGCAATACAGGCAGAGTCCGGAATTGCGTCTACGTTGTTTTTCGCCGGCCTATAGCTTGTTGCCTCGGAGCTGCATGGTTTCTTCAGGGTCTGGAGGAGGAAGGGTAATGGCACCTGCATAGTCATTATGAGGAGACTGCATACCTGCATAGGCTGCTTTGAACAGTCTGAAGTCACTGGGATCACAACCCGGGGGGGAAGTCCAGGTTGCCAAACAGGGGGGGCCAAATTGAAGGGGAAGATGATAGGCCAAATTTAGTTCGTGTTTTTGACCATATCTTCCATGAATATCTCATTGCTCCAGGCCCATCCAGCTCAGCGTAGACTCCCGCTCCCCCCCGCACCCACAAATGGGATGGGAGGGAGAGGTGAGAGATGTAGGAGGCTTCAATCTCCAACCAGTTGCTAGACGCTGGGTCATTATTCCAAGTGGCAGCCTGTTTTAGGTGGGCAGGTAGTATTTGGAAATATCTGGTACTTCCAGACCTCCACTCTCTTGGTGCCATCATAACCGATCTTGCCACTCTTGGCTTTTTCCCATTCCAAATAAATTGGAGTATATTATTTTGGATTTTTTGGAGTTCAGCTCCTGGGATCTGGATTGGGAGCGTCTGGAATAAGTACAGTATTCTGGGGAGGATATTTATTTTTACTGAAGCAACTCTACCCAGCCAGGAGATATGGTATTCGTTCCAGCTCTGTAGATCTCCCTTAATTTTTGCCAATAGTGGGGGGAAGTTATGCTCAAACAATGCCTCATATGAGTTCGTAATTTTAATTCCGAGGTATCGAACATTAGAGGAATTTCATTTATAGCTGAAATTAATTTGTAAAAGTTTACCTCGAATGGTGTCAGGGATAAATTTAGGGCTACAGATTTGTCATTATTAATTTTATATCCTGACACCTGGCCGAATTTTTCTAGTTGTGATTGAAGGTTGGGAAGGGACGTCAAGGGCTCCGCCAGAGGATATCTTGTATTCCTCTTGGCCTATTTTGATTCCCTTTATAGTGATATCTTTTCGGATGGTGGCCGTCAGGGGTTTGATCGATAGGGCAAAGAGGAGAGGGGACAAGGGGCAGCCCTGTCTCGTACCGTTTTTTATTATTACAGGACTTGAGCCTCCGCCCGGGAGCTTTACCAATGCAGACGAGTTTTTATACAGAGCTCTGATTCGCTCGAGGAAATTACCTCGGAAGCCAAATTTGATCAGAGTGTGATCTAAAAAGTCCCATCTAATTCTGTCAAATGCTTTTTCAGCATTGAGGCTCAAAATAAAGGCCTTTGTTTTAGAGAGATGTACATAGTCGATGATGTTTATGATTTTACGTGTATTGTCCGACGCTTGTCAACCCATGACGAAGCCGACCTGGTCTTTGTGGATCAAGCTCGGATTATTGGGTTTAGTCTCCCCGTCCGGGTCAGCGCCCCATGGGCTTAAATGTTTGCCTTTGAGATGTGTGGGGAGGGGGACGCAGGGGGCGGAGAGAAAGAGGAGGGGAAGGGAACAGGGGGGAGGAGGGGAAAGGGAGACATGGGGAGGGGCGGGGGAGAGGGGGGGGAGAGGTGTGGGGAGAGGAGGGGGGAGGGGAGTGAGAGAGGGGGAGGGGGGAGAGGAGGGGAGGAGGGCGGTGGGGGGGAGGGGGAGGAAGCGCATGGGGCGCGAGAGGGGGTGGGGACAGACTCATTACATTTTAAGCTTTTCTCACGGGATTCAAACTTATGCATATACTTAACACGATTCCCAGGAGGGGGGGTTAGCAGTGGGAAACCCCCTGATGCTCCGTGAGCAGGGTGGAATATGCAGAGCAGTGAATGGGCCGAAAACCCTAATCGCTGAGCGGGCAAGCCCGCCCGCCAGCCCCCCACCCCAAACCTGAACGATCAGGACCGAGATGGACAGCCCCGAGAGATCCATCCATCCGGCCCCGAGAGATCCAGGCTGCAACCATGAGGCACACTTCCAAGCATAGCAGCCATCCTCCCCGAGTCACCGACAAAGGCCACAGCGTCTCGGTACCCCCCCGCGCCACCCCCGATCCCCGTGGATGACAGAGACCAGAAACATCCAGTGGATCCCGGGGCCTCAGGGCTGCGACATCCTGCGTGCCGATCGGCGTGCTCCAGATCTTGGTTCCCGCCCAGAGGCCCGAGCGAGGGGAGCCGGGTCGGCCCAGCCAGCGCCCTGGCGGGCCCGAAGGTGGAACCCCGGCCCCCTCCACCCTCCCCGATCAGGACAACGATGGTGCTTCGGTGCTAGCCTGGCCCCCCCACCCCCTTGGGTGATGAAACCAGCGGGGCCCGTATACTTGTGGAAAGGATCATGGTGAGTGCGCCTGTTGTGGTTCTTTGCTGCAGGGCTCCGACCGATTAGTTGAGGGTCTTGCTAGCAGCTTTTCCTGCAATTCTTTCTGAGGCGCATCTCTGTCTTTCCTGCTCATGTGGGCCTCTTCTCTGTCGCTCCTCCCTCGCGGTCTCGGGCATCGCAAGGCCTAGGTCTTTGAGAAGCCTCGGTGTGTCCTCTGGGTAGGAAAGCGTGTAAAATTTGCCATTCTGGGGAACGATGATTTTGAAAGGGAATCCCCATCTATACCGGATTCCCTTGCTTCGCAGTAGTTCAGTGAGTGGTTTCAACACTCTTCTGTGGTATATCGTGGATCTGGAGAGATCGCTGTAGATTTGGAGCAGCGAGCCGCGGAAGGGTAGCTCAGACTTTTTGCGACTTGCAGACAGAATTAGCTCTTTTATGCGGTAGGAGTGAAATTTCACCAGGGTGTCTCTTATCCTCTTGGGGTCTGCATGCTTTGGGCCTGGAGCCCTGTGGGCCCTGTCAATTTCTATTGAGCATTTGTTTAAGGCAGGGACAAGCTCTATGAACAGGTCTTTCAGGAAATCTTCCTGGAGGTCTGTTGTAACTTCTTCGGGGATACAGAGGCGGCACATTTTATTTGAGTGCGGCTAGCTCCACAAGCCTGGGGATGCCCCGGCATGCTAGCCGCACTCCCTCGGCGTGCCGCGCGTCATCGACGCGTGGTCACGTGTCATCGGGTGCCTGCGCCCCCTGCACGTGCGTCCAGGGCTCCCCGAGGGAGCCCTGGTGTCCCGCGATGTGGGGGACGGCGGCAGGGGGTTCCGTGGGACCTGGCGGACCCGGCGAGCGGAGGGAGAAAGCCCCGATCGGAGGGCGCTCCTCCGCGGCTTCGGCGCGCGCCAGGCACATCCCGGCGCGCGCCTGGTTACTGCTGCGGCCGAGACCGGGCAAATGCTCAAATAAACTCGGCCGCAGCAGTATAGCGAATGCAGAGATTTTGTCTCATCTCCCGGTTCTCCTGGTCCTCTCCTGATCCCTCAGGGCTCCTAGTTGAAGTACTAGTTCAAGTACTAGTCAGAACATGTCATCCTCCATGGCAGATTGCGACTCCCCCTCCTCCTCCACTCTGCATTCAATTGCATCAGTTCGTTCCGTCAGGGTGTGTATTTCAGCTTTCATATCTTTTATTGCTGAGGTCAAATCCTCTTGAAAGCCTCTACACATGCGAGTGAATAGGTCTTCTATGTAGTCCCTGTCTAGGGTTCCCTTCTCTAGACCTTGCTCCAATAGGGAGGTGTTTTCAAGTGTCCCTGGAGCACATGTGGCGCCGCCATCTTGAGAGGATTCACTTGGGGGAAAGGGTCGCGGTCCTGGCTGGAAATAAGTTGAGACGCTTTGTTGATTCTTTTTGCTAGGTTTATTCGGCATTCCTGTTGCTTCGTCTTGCATTTAGAGTTGTCTTTGTGCATCGACGATCTGGGAAAGGTGCTTTTCTAAGAGCTTATTTGTGAGGGCGCTCTGAGGCTAACTCCCTAGGCGACCATCCAGGCTGACGTCACAGGAAGTCTCCTCAAAGCACTATTCTTAATGTACGTGTGAGGGAGTGTATAGGGCTAAAACTCTCTCATCTTAGCAGACCAGGAAAAAACACACCCGACTTTTTTTTACACGAAAGTGGTGTGTAAGCTCCTTCCTGACCACATCTACAAGGCCGCTCCGTTACATATGGTGTCCGGACTGGGATAGCGCCCCCTGTGGTCAGTTCAGAGAATACACCTGAAGATTCCAAAATGGAGATGGAAAACCTGATAAAGTATCTGTCTGAAAACAACTATATATATATATATATATATATATATAACATATACTGCGGCAACAACAGGCTGCACAACAACAGCAACAACAAGCCACACAACAGCAGCGAGAGGCTCATAACCAAGCTGCACAGCAACAGCAGTTACAGCTAATCTTGCAGAAACAGGATGCACAACAACAGCAGCAGCAAGCTGCACAACAGCAGCTGGACAGCAGATGGGAGCTGCAACAAACGCTGAGACCCCAAGTCCCGCTTCCCAGAACCCGGACACTGGAGATCCGAGACCTGTCATTAGGCTGACAAAAATGGGACCTGATGACGATATAGAGTCCTACCTCATCACGATCGAGCGTGCTGCAGCTTTTTCACAATGGCCCAAGGAGGAATGGACCACCCACCTGGCACTGCAGTTAACAGGAGACGCACAGGCAGCATATCACACCCGTGACAACACAGCAGCACTTGACTACGCCCAAGTCAAGGCGGGAATCCTGGATCCCATGGGGATAACAGAGGATACCTATCCACAATGCTTCAGAGAAGAGCGATATTCCTCAGGTATGTGACCCCAAGTGCTAGCCCAACGTATACGGGACTACTGCTGGTGCTGGCTAAAAGCAGAGACCCTCAGCAAGGTCGCGTAGTTAGTCATCCTAGAACAGGTTTTGTGAGTTTTACCCCTTAATGGAAGGGAGTGGGTTTTTCGGCATTCAGCCAAGACTCTCCAGGAAAGCTCCGGACTATTGGAGAAATTTTTAGCTGCAGAACTGTTGTGTGCGCAGGGTCCACGGGGGGGGGGGGGGAGGAGGGTTAATGGTGGCAGTTAAAAAAAAACAGTACATTTGGAAAAAGCTATTTTTCATCACCGGGCATAAGTTCAGTGGCAAAAAGGAGGGCTCCGGTTGCATTCAATATGGGATATAGTAAACTCCAACCAGGCCCTACTGGAGGTATGTCCCATGAGGGGCCTACAAGAGACTCCAGAATTCGAAGGGTGTTGGTGTCCACCTCAGAGCCCATAGTGTGTTTTTCCTGTGGTGGGCCGGGTCACATGTCCCGACATTGTCCCCACATGGACTGTAACTATGCTCACACCTACTTGACCCTGGGCAAGGCGATAGACCATGCCAGATTAAATTTCTAATATCTTTGGAAGTAGAAGGTATTAAGGTGGAGGAGTTGGTGGATTCTGACTGTAGTCAGACACTGGCGCATCGGGAGCTTGTGGCCTTAGATAAACTTAAGGGGTCGGCCCAGGTACTCATTGAATGTATACATGGGGATGTCAAGGAGTACCGTCGTGCCAGGGTGAAACTAATGTTTGGAGGACACTCAGAGGTTTTGTTGGTGGAAGTTGACGAGGTTTTCAAATTTTCTGCTCGAGCAAAAATATTATGATTCATTAAGATGTGTGTATGACTAGGTGGCAGTGTTAGACAAGGAAGTAATAGACCCCCAAGGAGTCAGTATTTTTCTGCATTTTGAGTTGCATAATGACCTCATATCGAGTGGAGAAAGACAAGCAAACTCAAAAGACACAAATGCAATTGTGCCAATACCCTATAGAAAAGAGGTATTGCGGTTAGCTCATACTCTTCCATGTTCAGGTCATCTGGGAAGGGAGACTACCCAACTTCGCCTCACGGCACAATTATATTGGCCAGGAATTTATAGATCAGTAAGGGACTTCTGTGATTAGTGCCCTGAGTGTCAGATGGTTGCCCGGAAAGGGAACACCAAGTTCTCTTTGGTGCTTATTCAATTGGTAGAGATCCCTTTCGAAAGGATAGGTGGGGATATTGTGGGTCCACTGGAAAAAAGCGCTGCAGGGTACCAGTATATATTCGTTATAGTAGACTATGCTACAAGATACCCAGAAGCTATTCCATTGAGAATGACATCTGCTAAGGTTGTAGCCACCAAACTAATTAAGGTCTTCTCCCGAGTTGGGTTTTCTACCAAAATTGTAACAGACCAGGGAACAAATTTTATGTCCAGGCTCATGAAGGAGGTCTGCGGTCTGTTAAAATTGAAGTCGATACAGACCTCGGTTTATCATCAGATCAGCAAACAGATGGACTAGTTGAACGGTTAAATAAGACGCTAAAAAATATGTTAAGGAAATTTATATCCACTGAGATACGTCATTGGGATGAACTGCTTCCACCTCTTCTCTTTGCCATTCGGGAAGTTCCCCAGTCTTCCACAGGGTTTTCACTTTTTGAGTTACTTAATGAAAGACAACCAAGAGGATTCCTGGATTTGGTAAAAGAAATCTGGGAACAACAAATCCCAAGGGTAAATAATGTAGTTCAGTATGTATTGAAACTAAGACAAAGGTTAGACAGTCTAGGGGTGTTTGCACAGGAAAATTTGTGAGAGGCACAAATAACACAAGAAAGGAATTATAATAGAGGGGTTTGCAAAAGAGAATTTCAGCCAGGGGATAGGGTTTTGCTCCTTCTTCTAACTACAGAGTCTAAGTTACGTATTGGCAAAATGGCAAGGACCCTTTGAGGTAGCATGAAAAGTTGGACCTGTAGATTATGAAATATTGCTGCCAGGGAAAAGAAAAACAAATTATCACATAAATATTTTGAAGCCCTGGAAAGCTCAATAAAGTTTGTTTGTGTCAATAGGAGAGAATGACTTAGATTTTGGACCAAAAGTAGACCCTGGCAGGAAAAAGAGAATGTCCAACTGGGGGAGAATCTTTCCTTTGGACAGAAAACACAGGCACAAAATATGGTGAAACAATTTGTTGATGTGTTCTCTCCATTACCAGGGAAAACACATTTGATTGCACACCATGTCGAAACGGAACCAGGTAAGAAAGTGAAACAGAGACCTTACCGAATTACGAAAAAAATAAAATACTCAAATTGGGTGTGATCGAAAGGTCACGGAGTGACTGGTGTAGCCCCATTGTGTTAGTCCCTAAGCCGGGTGGGTCTACACGGTTTTGTATAGATTTTAGAAAAGTAAATGCAGTTTCTAAATTCAATGCATACCCCATGCCCAGAGTTGACGAATTGTTGGAGAGATTAGGGAAGGTCAAGTATATCACAAAGTTGGATCTGACCAAAGGATATTGGCAGATTCCTTTAAAAGAAAAGTAATAGGAAAAGACTGCTTTTGCCACTGCATTTGGTCTGTTTCATTTTCGGACAATGCCGTTTGGACTACATGGTGGTCCCGCTACCTTCCAGAGGTTAAGGGATCAAATATTGTTACCCCATAACACATATGCAGCAGCCTATCTTGACGACATAGTCATTAATTCCACAGATTGGGAAACATATTTAGCTAAAGTGTCAGCAGTACTAAGGTCCCTGACTGCCAATCCAGCAAAATGCCAATAGGGAGAAATGAAACTAAGTACTTAGGCTACATTCTTGGCAATGGACCAATAAAGCCTATCTGCAGAAAGATGCAGGCACTGATGGATTGTCCAGTACCAACAACAAAAAAGCAGGTTAGAGCTTTCTTGGGCTTATCAAGATTTTATAGAAAATTTGTACCAAATTTTTCCACAGTCCTTGCCCCCCTCACCAATTTAATATGAAATGTAGCACCCAATAAAGTTCGGTGAACAGTACAGTGTGAGGAGGCGTTTCAGGGAGTAAAAAAATTACTCTGTTCAGAGCCGGTCGGTGTTACAGAGTCCGAACTTTGAGAAAACCTTCATTCTGCAGACGGATGCCTCTGAAGTAGGTTTAGGGACCGTCTTGTCTCAAGAGGTAGACAGTGAAGAGTGTTTGGTCCTATACTTTAGTAGGAAGATCTTAAAAAGAGAACAGGCCTACGCAGTAATAGAGAAGGAGTGTTTATCTGTAAAGTGGGTAGTATCGGCAAACATGTACTATCTCCTGGGCACCAAATTTACCCTGGTAACAGACCATGCCCCCCTATAGTGGCTTTATATAATGAAGGACACAAACCCCATAGTGACGCGCTGGTACCTCTCCCTTCAACCCTTCTCCTTGCGGGAACAACATAGGGCTGGGAAGTTACATGCGAATGCAGACTTTTTGTCCCGGGAGGGAGGGGGCGGTTGTTTTAAAAGGCGAGTGTGATAGGAACAACACTCTGAGGGGGGAGGTATGTGAGGTAGTGTATAGGGTTAAAACTCTCTCATCTGAGCAGACCATGAAAAACCACACCCAGCTTGTAGGTTTGCGAGCTGATTGGAAAGGGGAGGTTTAAAAAGCAGGCAGCAAACTTTCCGCACTCTCATTTTGATCTCAACCTGTGAGAGAACAGGCTGCAAAGAGCCTGTCAGGGGGAGAGCCTGAACTTCTTTTTGGATACCAGCGATTATACTGTCCGGTTGTTTTGCAGATGTATGCTATTTAACTTAAAGACTGTTTTGTTACCGAATTAATGCAACTCCTGATACGCGAATAAAGAACTTTCGTTACAAGAAAGTGGTGTGTGAGCTCCTTCCTGACCACATCTACAAGGCCGCTCTGTTACAATATGTAATAAGTTTCTCACTGACAGTGTAAAAACAAAATAGCCCCCCCCCAAACCTTGCATCACAGATTATATACACTGAACAAGCCAGCCAAACACTGTACCATCATAGATGTTATGTGTGTGGCTGACAGCTTTCCAATGCTGTATGAAAGCTGTATGAAAGCTGGCTTGTCTGAGTCTTTGTAACATAGTAAATAAAAAAAAATATTGCAAAGGCAAGTTGCCAACTAGCACTGATGATGGTGGCGATGGTAAACTATGGGGCTAATGGTTGTGATTATATATTTATGCCATAGACAAGTTGGTACTAGTGGCAACTCATGCCAGTCTCGCTTCTCTTTCTACTTCTCTAGTAGCAGCAGTCAACAATACACTGTTCTGTACATTAAGATGTTTTTCACAGGACAGAAATCAAAATAAAAGCAAGAGTACTGTACTGTATGTCTTTGGGACCTCACTCCTACTGTTGTGTCACAGATTAAACACTTAGGACATACTCTGAACAAGCATAGTACTGTGCCAACAAGGATGTTACTTTTGTGGCTCTACTGCTGTATGAGCGCTGGCTTGTTTGAGTGCCCACAAAATGCTGCAAAAAAAATAATTAAAAAACACCAGAAAGATGCTGAAACTGACACTGAAGATGATGATGGTGTGTCATGGAGTGGTGGTAATATGCCATGGGCAGGATGGCACTGTGTGCAGGATGGCACTCAGTCATTACACTCAACACACAGTGAACCAGTCTGTAAATTATCATTTGATTTGGAACAAAATTAGTCAATAGTAATCATTCTACTGTAAATAATCTGTAATTTAATAATCTGTTTCCTTTTCAGAAGATGGTGATATGGCGACTGGCATACAGTAATATAGTTTTGGGAAATAAGATGATTATTTAATTTAATGAACCTGAGCCTTTCCACACTACTACAAGACAGATTACTTCTATGATCTGTTATGATGGACCCAGCTGTGCTGAACACTCATTTAAATGACATGCTGGGTGTTGGACAGCTGAGGCAGTGTGTTGCTGTGTGTGCCAGATAAAGTGGGCACAGTTTTTGAAATGCTGATAACCTTTCCTGCAGTTACACTGCTCCATGAAATGGTTAATTATCAAATTGAGTACATGGGCAAAGCAGGGAATGTAAATCAATTTGCCCTAATTTAATTCCGAGAGCTAGTTGCTTCCATTACCTCCTGAACCTCTCTATTAATGCTGAGAGGGAGCCAGCAGCCCCAGTACTTATAGGAGTTCTGTCTCCCTATGTATACATTCCTGTGATCCTAAAGAAACTTATATTATTTTGAGATTGATGATGGCTATTGATTTTTGGCTTTTTCTGAGGGGTCTGGAGGTTGGGCCTTTGATAGGAGTTAATAGATACAACCTGGTGCCAGCATTACTTCAGGACAACCTGATTCATATTCCCTCAATTTCATAGTTAATAATTTCTTAGACCAGTGTAAGGAAGTGCTGGAAATATTATCAGCATGTTTATAAATCTGTGCCCCCTTTAACTGCTTCTATATTGTCTCTGGAACATAATACCTGAGTCACCCCAAAGGTGTCTCCCTAAGAGAGGCTCCCCAATATGCCTTCATTGCCCCTGTCTATCAAGCCGGCATGGAAGGGGTTAACTGCATGAGGATGTGCCATTTCAAAGACCATCTGGATTCAATCAGCCCCATCCCTCCTGCATGTCTGACTGAGGTATTGTGTGCAGCCTTTTGAATTTCTACCAAATAATTTCTGGGACATAACACCTGAGTCGCCCCAAAGGCTTGAGTCTTTGGTGGCTGCTGAAGGGAAGTCAAAGGGTGTCGCTGTTTGCTGTCGTTCGCTGATGTTTGGTAATATTGCAGCTGCTCTATTGCATTCTGAAACTCACCAACCCTCTCACCCCCTGTACTTAATGTTGTCATTTTACCCTACCTTATAGATTATAATCTCCTTGAGGCAGGGCTTCTTCTAACAGAATTTTAATTCTCTCTGTAAATGTTACATTTGCCCATAATCATATCTCTGACTGTCTGTGAACTGTCTGTAAACTGAACGAATAGAACCTCAAAAGTAAAAGAAAAAGCAATGAGGGTGCACAAAGTAAGGAGAATACAACCTGTATAGTATAAAATAAAAGCAACAGTAGTAACATGCACTGGGAAACACAAATGTATACAATCAGTGTGGCAGTAAAAGAATAATGAAACTGGATAATTGCCTGTGATAACTGAGATAGCTGCTGCTGGAACAACGTAAGGAAGCCTCTTCACTGTGTCCTAACTGTCCTTGATGTCGTGTGAGATCCCGGTAGGAGGGAGAGCCGATGTTACTACTGTGTTGAGCCCTGCGTCAGAGTGCTGGCCCTCTGGGTGGTAGCCTCAGGGTAAACTGGATGTGTAACTTTTGTTCATTTAATGCAACCATTTAGTATTATAACTCTGGCTTTTCCTACCTGACTCTTGTGTAACTATTTACAGTAATTATATTTAATTGTAGTTGTTATCAAACTGACTGTAAAGTATTGTGAAGCCCCGTTAAGTGGAGGCCTGTATTTACTTAAAAATAAATGATGATGATGTAATGTACGCTGTCGCCTGCATCAGTCTTACAACCACTAGCCACTATCTTAGAGCAAAGGTACCCACTCAGTTGAACTCAACCCTGATGTTACTAGAGCTGCTCTTTGAGCAGCACAAAGCAGTGAATAATTACATCATGGAGAACTCCAAGCTTCTTGTGGGACCTACTTATTACACAGACAGTGAAATCTGATGCGAGAGCTGTGCGGGCTACTTAGGTCATTTGAGGAGACTACCATTCTGGTCATTCTCCTTACATTCATACTAGACAGGCACTTGTTTGCATGCAATATGAGTGGGATAATAATCATAATCCTGAATTGCTAAGGCTGGTGGATGCCATGCACAACTGCCTGAGAAATAATCATCATGTAGTATCTGTTTAAACTAAGGAGCAATATCTTCTGGATACTTTTCAAGACCCTTGGTTCTTGAAGCATATGGAAGATTTTATATCATGGGGAAGCAGATATTACAACAATTCAAGGATAAATTTGTATCTGGAGTGTAAGCATTGTTGGAGAAGGTAAGACAGAGGGCACAGGAGAAAAGTGATGGGCTACGTTTAGACTTTTCACAGGTAGAGGTTGACCAATGCTCAAAGAGAACAGCCATCACTGGGGAGTAGTAGTAGTCGTAGGCATTGGGGTAGTCCTGATAGAAACAGAATACAAAATATGACCTCCCATTCTACCTATATTAATGAGATAAAATGATTTGCTACAGGAGGGGGAGGTTAGCAACAAACACACAATTCCACAGAACGGATCAGAAAAGCCCCCACAAACACTACAATGATTACTTGTAATATGTCAAACACATGATGTTCAGAAGTAGAAATATCTCCACAAAAAAGCCACAAAAATCGGAAACTGAAATCCTTAGTCAGAGAATTGAGATGGGTGAATAAAATGGGCGAATAAGCCCAAATCCATTTTCAGAATTTTCCTGGATTTTCTCCCCATATCCGTTTCACAGTGTAAAATCCGCAAACGAATTTGGTCAATTTTAATCTGCACAGATTCATCAGAAACCGCAAAAAAACAGTTTTTTTATCAGGTGTATAAATGTTTCTTTATTTATTATTTTTTATGGTAGAGCATGGTCTTTTAGTTCAAGGCTGTGGTTACTTTGCTTTTAAAAAAACAAATGATATACTGTATATGTAATTTCCAATGCAACATTTTACAATTGTTATTCAGATATTGCACTTATGTTTTCTAATGCATTCATCAATCATGAGTGATGATCTGCCTGGTACTATATTGACCCCTTACTCGCCTCATTGTTTTTCTTTTCTTTGTCATGTTGGTGAAATCATACAGTATTATATATTGCATTGGATTTTGATTTTATTTAACATGAGATTTAATAATATACTCAATTGCCAAGGCTAATGACTAGCATCTGTGCATCACTTTTTAAATATGTGATAAATTCTAGCCACGGCTTTATGACACTGTCACTGATAACAAGTGACAGTGGAATATTATACTGTATATGAACTCAATAAGACCAGCAATGCAGCAGTTTTGTTATTTTAATCACATCTAAAGTGACTTTCTCTCTCTGTCTCTGACAATCAGGATCATGACAACATGAGCCAGTACAATATTAGTTCAGTACCAATCTGTTACACATAATGTAACTCTCTCCCTCTCTCCCTCTCTGCCTCTCTGCCTCTCTCCCTCTCTCCCTCTCTCCCTCTCTCCCTCTTTCCCTCTCTCCCTCTCTCCCTCTCTCCCTCTCTCCCTCTCTCCCTCTCCCATACGTGGTTGGTGGTGGTGTCTGCCTACCTTAGCCTAACCAGCCCCAGTCATGAGTCTACATTGTGTTCATCTAACAGCCAGTTAACTTTTCTCCTTTCTAATAACGTTTTAAAGCTATATATTGTTTTGGCTTACATGCAATGCAGGCCTTTTGGTTTTCAGCTAAAAAAGTATTTGTATTTCCAATTAGTGTTCCGTATATTTGTATATGAATGCTCTATATATAGAAATTGTATAATTTTGGAAAACATTTTGTATCATAGATGTACTGTATTAAGCACTGTTTTCTTCATGTTTTAAGGTGGTCCCACATGCTCAATTTATCTCAATTGACTAGAGTTTTACACGTTGCAGCTGTGGCAGTTTTTTGTATATAAAAATAAAGGAGCATGTACAGGTACTCAGGCCCTTGCTCCCTCTGCTTCAATACTGAGACATAGAATAGTAACTAGCCAATAGGACATAGATACATTAAACAAGCGAATTATCCTACAATTAGTGTCAATTAATTTCCAACCTCAATTTTATTATACTGGTTAAGGCAATTTGAACTTGTTTAGACCCCAAATCTGTAGAAAGACGATTGCTCAGTCTAAGTGGTATATACAATAGTATGTGCAAAAAGGAAATCCAATTACGTAAATAACGAAGAGAAAGAAAAGAGATCCATTATTTACTGCACTCAATACCAATGGAAGAAAAAAGTCAACATCTAAAACGTAACCTTTATAGCTAAAACATAAAACATACATTGCTTCATTAAATTATTGAACATCTTTAAGGGAATATTCAATCCCCTGTTTCAAAATAGATGTCTTAAACTCAAGTGGAACTGATTTAGTACTTTATATACCAGCATAAGGCATGATTCCTTACAGTATATTTTGAATGTGATTTAAAAAATCAACTGCTCAATATTATTTCTTAGTCACTATACAGAATACTCTCTATATTATTCCCACCGCTACTTAAGCAGTGAATAACTGGGTGTACATATAATGATGATTAAATATTCAATGGGAGGTGCTATCTTCAGTTCTATAGTTCATATTTTGACCTGAAAGGAGTATCCAATTCTTATGCTGAATCCAGATAACATAATGATGTAATAAATACGGTATCTGGAAAATGTACCAGTAATTACCTTATTGTTCCCAATATATACATGTGCTTTTAGCTCAATATAAATAATAATTCAAGAGCTATTAGAGCAAAGAGTATAACTGGACGAAGGAGCTTCATTCTCCAGATGTAACAGGATTTTTAAAGGACTAAAGATTACACACACACACACATACACATATATATGTAATGGGGTTCCCCTGGGCCTCCATCATCACCTCCGCTGCGTGGGTCCAGCTCGAGGCAGCAGCGTCCTCCCGTGACCCTCCTTCGTATAGCCGGAAGTGGAATCCCTAATATTGAGTGCTCGGCGAAAAGTGTCCCTCCGGGAACCAGCAACTGGAAATCCTGTGTGCCGGTAGCAGGATCACGGGAGACACAGGAGCTTACGTCTCACATCCAATAGCAGCAATGTTCATGGGCAAATGACGGCCACAATCAGACCACGCCCTACGCGTTTCGTCATCGATGATGACTTCATCAGGGGCCCACTAGACACCCCATCACAGTATTTATAGGGAGGCATTTGCATTAATTGATTAATTAATTAAACACATAAATCTAAATAAATAATGCTAATACAATTCATATAGTGTTATGAGGACCCGGCTGAGTTAACTAGAGATCGAGTTTGGAATGGGAAAAATTGGGAGACTTCAATTTAATTAGAAAAAATACCCAACATGTATCAACATTCAACAATTGTATTATATTATGAACCATCAATTAAATTGACAATTGATAACCTTAGTTTCAAAAAAGGAATGGAAAAAATTAACTAAATACTAGAATATAAAAATAATATATAAACAAAAAAGGGGAAAAATTATTAGGAAGAACATTCATAAATAATATAAATAATATGAAAGAGGGGAGGGAAGGGGAAAAAAAGGAAAATAAAATGTACTAAAAATTATATATATATTATAGACCTAAATTACTGCAACATATATTAAGTTGCACCAACTGAAATGTTCTATTTAACAAATAATCTCTAACATGTTAGAATATATAAATTATCAGGATCTGGAGAAAAATAATATATATTACAATTCTAGCTAAACAGATGTTGTAACAATTTATTTTTATTTTCTAAAAAACAACCAATGATATTGGCCGCATCCCCTATAATTAAACCATATCTGTCTATAAATAGATCATTAATTAACAACCTACTGTACAAAATGCACATATTTAATATACCAAATGTCACACATCCACACATAAATGTGAATACCTGGTTGAACGATTCCAAAAAGGAGCCAGAGGAGCAACAGATGATTGAAAGCAAGAACAGAAGAAAAATATGGCTTGGTTCTATGTTGTTGAGTTTATGTAGCCATATAATGTGTGCTGTGTTTGTGAAAAAATAATGTGTATGATCATTAAATTATATTAACCTAACTACATATTAATTTAATTAAAAATATATGTGAATAAAGTGAATGAATGAAGTGTTAAAACTAATATAGAAGTCTATACATTTTTCCATGACTTTGGATAGAATTTGGAGAAGTGAGATTGGCCTGGGAGAAGTGAGATAGATGCCACAGAGGTAGAGCATGTATTTACCTATTTGTAATTCTAACCATTACTACTAATTATAGGCTAAAGCAGTAAAATTCAGAGCATTATTGAAAACCCTGCTCTCTGATTGGATAAGGCTTGGAATTTTAACCAATCAGCTGAAACAGGGCAGGGGATTGGTCAGAATGAAGTAACAGCTCTGAGACAGGGCAGGGGATTGGCCAGGAAGTATCAGCCACGGGTTGACTCCTCCCCCTCCTGAGCTGACTGAAATTTTCTGAGCACATTCAGTTGAATTGGGGGGGGGGAGGGGAAAGGGGGAGTCTGCAAAGTTTAGTAAGTGGCTACATTTTTTATTGTGGCTGCAGTGTGTGTGTCTCAGTAGCAGTGTTTATGAATATAGATAAGAGAGAGAAATGGCAGAGCACAACTAGAATCATCCGAACAAGAAATTAGGAGGAAAGTGCGTTATCCATAAAAAATGTAATAGTCATGGAAGGAAAAAGGGCAAGGCATTACCCTACCAACATGTTTAGTGCTACACAGAGCACTTTATCAAGGCATACACATCCCATCATCATTAACATATTTAATGACTAAGAAATAATTGGTTTACCAATCCTGAACCATATCTGGGATCCTCCCTGCAATCTGGGCAATGAGATTCTGGTGTGGGGTCATCAGAGCGGGTATAGCAGCAGCAGTGTGTGTTGTGTTGTGCAGTTTTATGTGTGTGTAGCAGCAGTTTGTGTGTGTTGTGTTGAGCTGGTGTGTGTGTGTGTGTGTGTGTGTGTGTGTGTGTGTGTGTGTGTGTGTGTGTGTGTGTGTGTGTGTGTGTATAGAGCTTGTGTGTGTGTGTGTGTGTGTGTCAGTGTCAGCAGCAGTGTTTATGGGTGTAGCATGTATGTGTAGAGCTGCTGTGTTGTGTGTGTGTGTGTGTATAGCTGCTGTGTTGTGTGTGTGTGTGTTTATAGAACTGCTGTGTTGTGTGTGTGTGTAGAGCTGCTGTGGTGTGTGTGTGTGTGTGTGTGTGTGTGTGTGTGTGTGTGTGTGTGTGTGTGTGTGTGTAGCTGCTGTGGTGTGTGTAGAGCTGCTGTGTTGGTGTGTGTGTGTGTGTGTGTGTGTGTGTGTGTGTGTGTGTGTGTGTGTGTGTGTGTGTGTGTGTGTAGCTGCTGTGGTGTTTGTGTGTGTGTGTAGAGCTGCTGTGTTGGTGTGTGTGTGTGTGTGTGTGTGTGTGTGTGTGTGTGTGTGTGTGTGTGTGTGTGTGTGTGTGTGTGTGTGTGTGTGTGTAGCTGCTGTGGTGTTTGTGTGTGTGTGTAGAGCTGCTGTGTTGGTGTGTGTGTGTGTGTGTGTGTGTGTGTGTGTGTGTGTGTGTGTGTGTGTGTGTGTGTGTGTGTGTGTGTGTGTGTGTGTGTGTGTGTGTGTGTGTGTAGAGCTACTGTGGTGTGTGTGTGTAGAGCTGCTGTGTTGTGTGTGTGTGTGTGTTTGTGTGTGTGTGTATAGAGCTGCTGTGTTTGTGTGTGTGTGTATGCGCGTGTGTCAGTAGCATTGTTTATGGGTATAGAAGCAGCAGCAGCAGCAGTGTGTGTGTGTTGTGTCGTGCTGGTGTGTGTAGCAGCAGAGTTTGTGTGTGTAGAGCTGCTGTGTGTGTGTATGTGTGTAGAGCTGTTGTGTTGTGTTATGTAGAGCTGCAGGGTGTATGTGTGTACACAGAGGGGGCGGCAGTGTGTGGATATAGATATCTGCAGTGTAAGAGTATATAGAGGTGGATTCATGTATTTACCATTTTATTTTAATTAAAAAATCTATATAACTATACCGAAGTGTCTATTATTTATGAAAAAAGTCTACATTTAGCCTATAATAGTAATAATCCTCAGGCCTTCAACTCTTCCAGCCAGGGCATTATTGCCAGTAATGCCCTGTTCTTCGGGGATTATTAATTAAATAATATTTCAATCTCCTCTCCACAAGAAGCTTACCGAGGAAGAAAGGTTGTTGTGTGGAACACAAGTTGTTCTATTGATTTCAATGACATCATTATAGGGCTATCTTATGGAGGGAGGGCGCATTTTTTTAGAGTGTCTAGTAATCCTAACGTCCCTCTCTCACCCATGCGTCTTCTCCCGAGGGCATCTGTGGTAGAAGCAACTGACACTGATAGTCTTAAAGAGGGAAAGCTTTTTTTCAAGGGTGTCATCAACACCTAGCGTTCTTCCTCTTCCTTTTTAAACAGCAACTGCATAAGCGCCTAAACATTTGTATACATCGGAGGTGAAGCACATGTGTGAAGGTGCTTTAAGCACTTACTGCAGCGTGTCTCCTCTGACTCACTCAGCTCTATGCCTAATGATATCAAGGGCATTACAGGGCCCTCACCTATGTAATGAGATATATATATATATGTAGCCCTTTTTGTGAATCCCAGATCTAAGGGAACTACTGGTGTTGTATATACCTGTGGCTTCAGGAGCTCTGAGCCTCTGCTGTGGGGGAGCCTGGGGTCATACCCTTACTTATCATGGTGCAGCGCCTCCACTTACCCAGGATCCCCATATTAGAGAATCTACCCTGAGTAAGAAACATACAACGGTATTGTGCAACAGGCAACCTTTTACTATTGCGATTAGTTAACGAAAGCTTAGAGAGTATACATGACACATCTTAAACCCTTATACTCTATATATCACATAATGTAACACACACACAGTGGCTCAGCCACACCTTGTTAGGTATAATGTTCTGTACACAGGTGGCTCTGCCACTCTCCCAAGGAGTATGTCCTGTAACTAGTATCTGTATAGCATAGTATGCTGGCACACTGGTGCCCCCAATTAGTTAGTGGGAGGCGGGATCAGCGCCTGATGACCGGTGTAGGTGCACTTGTTGACTAAAGATACCTTCCGGTCACTACGGTGACCACACCACTTCACACAGGGTCCCCAGTGTTGCTCCAGCCTTGCGCCGACACTCCGCTATGCTGTGCGGTCTGTTCTCCAAACCAAGATGGCGTCCGCAACTCCGCAGCTGAACCCGCACTAAAGGGTAGGTCCCTAACTACTACGGCCGTCCCTACAAAAGCGGCACCCTACGATGACAGGGGTAATGCTCCTGGGGGCTGGGGAATGTCTCTGACCTAAGCGGATGGGTCACTGACCCTCCGCTCACGCACACGAGGTTCCGCCACCTTCCTCCTTCACCTCTTACTCGTGTCTCCCTCCGCCCACACGCATCCTGTTCTCTCTAACCAGAGTCTCGCACCCTATTGGTCCTCAGCCTCAGCTGACTCTCCACACAGTTCAGAGTTCAGAGTGCAACCCCCAAAGTCTCTCCAGATTGGTTGCCTTTCGCGCGCTTTCCTCGCGCATGCGCAGCCTGACTCTTACTCAGTGACCTTACTGGCAAAAGAACAGTATGGCGCTTCCTATGTCAGTGACAGCACGGAACCATCATATATATGTATACACATCCTTACATTCTCCCCTCTCCAGAATCCAACGTCCCCGCTGGACTACCTAAACAACATATATGTGAACTTATTTACACAGCCCTCTCTTTCCTAGATCAGGTTACACATTTCGTTGAACAGTACCACCATAGCTTGCATTCTATGCCGAGCCCACTGCTGAGCCTCATAATGGGGTGCCCCAAATTGATCATATGCCATTCGCATGGGAGGCTGACTGGTCCTTTGACTTCGCCGAGGTTGATTCTCCTCTGCTTCCTCTGCAGAGTATCCAGTCTCATCTGGTATTTCCATCTCTAGCCTTGAGGGGTTTTCAGCATTATTAAAGTCTCTTTGGGGTGTGAAACATGGGCTTTGTGGATCTAGGGACTGACTCACTGGAGTCAGATTATCAATGTTCGGGCCAAGAGGCTCTTTACCCGTAGCTCCTTCGGGAGATGCCCCCGCGGCCGGAAGGCCCCTTTGAGAGGTTCCTTCCATCGGATCCTCAGAGGTGGCAATTTTTACAGTCTCTAGGCCATCCTCTGGGGTTTCAACTTCTCCATCTATTGGCGTAGCGGGTAATTCTAACTCATTGTTCCCTACTTGAGGTATGGGAAGTAGATGATTCCTATGCCACACTTTTACGCGGCCTTCGGAGTCCTTGATCCGATACACAGGAAGGCCAGGCATTTGTGACTCCACCTCGTACACACCTTCCCGCCACCGGTCCGCCAATTTATGTTTCCCAGGAACACCTAAGTTGCGTAAGAGGACCGCGTCCCCAGGGTGAATCTCCTTGTGACGTACTTTGTGATCGTAGCGTCTTTTATTTCCCGCATTCAATTGTGCTGCCGTTCGTTCAGCCAATTTATAAGCCTGCTGCAAACTGTCCCTTAGTCGCTGTACATATCGAAAATGCGTCCTGTTGGATACCCCATCGGTAGATATCCGCAGTCGCACATCCACCGGTAACCGGGCTTCTCTTCCGAACATCAAAAAGTACGGGGTGTACCCGGTGGACTCATGCCGGGTACAATTATACGCATGCACCAACGCTTCGACGTGCTTACTCCACTCCGTCTTTTGTGGGCTTGTCAGTGTCCCCAACATATCTAACAAGGTGCGATTGAACCGTTCGGGCAACGCATCCCCTTCGGGGTGGTACGGAGTAGTCCGTGACTTGGCAATGTTCAGTAGTGTGAGCAATTCCTTTATCAGTGTACTCTCAAAATCCCTGCCCTAATCAGAGTGAAGACGATTTGGTAATCCATAATGAATTAAATACTTCTCCCACAGGACTCGGGCCACCGTTACGGCCTTCTGATCTTTCGTAGAGAACGCTTGGGCGTACCTGGTGTAGTGGTCAGTGATCACGAGAACATTACTAACGCCCCGACTGTCGGGCTCAATACAGAGAAAGTCCATACACACCAGATCCATGGGGCCCGAACTTTTCAAGTGTGCCATGGGAACCGCCCTGGTGGGCAGTGTCTTCCTTTGTAAGCAGCGGTTACACCTTCGCCAATGCTGCTCCACGGACTCCCTCATCCTAGGCCAGTAGAACCTATCCTGTAGCAGCCCAAATGTCTTATCAATGCCCAGATGGCCATGGTCATCGTGAAGGGCCCGAAGGACTAGGGTCCTCAAGCGTTCCGGTAGAAACAGCTGACGCCGATCGGGATGGTTATGATATGGTATCACCCGATATAACAAACAATTGTCCATTTCGAACTTCCCAAACTCGTTCAACAGGAGTTTCACCAAGTTTTTGGGGGCTTGCTTCAGTATAGAAGGATTATCTCGTTGTACCGCTTGACGGGCCATCTCCACTATGGGGTCTTGAGTTTGGTAATGCACTAGATCCCTCCATGAGATGATATTATCTTCCGTGATGTTCATCCCTTCTCGACCTTGATAGGCCCGAGGAATGTCTCGTGAGTGGCATCCCAAAGAGTCAGCAACCCGTAATTCCGAGAATGCTACCTGATTGTCGACTACCGCAGCCACGGAGCAGAGAGCACGAAGCCCGGGACCCGGTATTTCTTCCCATACTTCCTCATCAGGGGTAGATTGAAGGCCAGGTCGACGAGACAGGGCGTCGGCACCTATGTTGGTGGGTCCGGGTTTGTATTTGAGGTTGAACCTATAGTTGGCCAGGGCAGCTAACCAACGGTGTCCCGTGGCGTCCAATTTGGCGGACGTATTTATATATGTCATGGGGTTGTTGTCCGTGCGTACTTCGAACTATACCCCATACAGGTAGTCGTGCAGCTTGTCCACCACGGCCCATTTAAGGGCCAAGAATTCCAGTTTATGGACCGGATAGTTCTGCTCACTAAGTGTCAAGCTTCGGCTCGCATAGGCCACCGGACGTAGCCCTGTCTCATACTTCTGATGCAATACCGCTCCCAGCCCGCTAAGGCTAGCATCGACATGTAGGACATATTCCCGTTCTGGATCCGCATAGGCCAAGACCGGAGCCTGAGTGAGGCTAGTCTTTAAGTTCAGGAAGGCCTGTTCACATTCTGGGGTCCATTTCTCCCCAAAGGGCATCTGTGCTGTGACCCCCTTCCTCTCGGTTTCTCCGGGGTACACCTTTAGAAGATCGTTCAGCAGCTTTGCTTTGCTAGAGTAGCCTTCCACGAACCGCCGGTAATAGCCACAAAATCCCAAAAACGACCGCAGCTCCTGAATATTTTGAGGCCTAGGCCAGTTCACCACCGCTTCTATCTTCCCAGGATCGGTGGACACCCCTTCGGCCGATACGATGTGGCCCACATACGTCACGGAGGACCGACAGAATTTACATTTGTCCAGAGACAGTTTGAGGCCCTCCCCCTGAAGCCTATCCAGTACCTTCATTAGTCTCTCGGAGTGTTCTTCTAGAGTTCGCCCGAACACTATAATGTCGTCCAGGTACACCAAGCATTCTTGCGGGTTCAGGTCTCCGAGAGTCTTTTCCATTAATCGCTGGAACGTGGCGGGTGCCCCGCAGATCCCTTGCGGCATGCGGGTGAACTGATAAAACCCTAATGGGCAGATGAAGGACGTCTTTTCTTGGTCCTCCTGGCCCATGGGTACCTGGTAATACCCCGACCTGAGGTCGAGTACACTGAACCAAGTACTTCCCGTCAGAGCGTTCAGTAAATCTTCGATTCGGGGCAGCGTGTATTGATCGGGAATAGTGCGGGTATTTAGGGTTCTGTAGTCCACGCATAGGCGTACGGTCCCGTTCTTTTTGCGGACTACCACGATGGGCGATGCGTAAGGACTCCGGGACCCTTGCACGATCCCAGCCCTCTCCATTTCGGCGAGTAACCTTCTCACTTCGTCTACGTCCCGTGGGGCGAGTCGTCGAGAACGTTCCCGGAAGGGAGTAGCATTACTCATTCGGATGGTGTGGCGGGCACTGCGGCTGCACCCCACATCCATGTCACTGGTGGAGAACACCTGTTGGCGCTTTTGTAACTCGATCCGCAGCCTTTCCCTCCACTCCTCGGGGAGCGGAGAATCCCCAAAGTCGAATTCTAGCCGGGATCCGGAGGTATGACCATAGTTATGGGGTCGCCCCGTTACGCTCTTCTCTTCGGGAGTCATGGGGTATATTCTGCCGAGTGGCTGGCGCCGATCAATGCTCATGGGATATGGGGAGATATTCTGCACGTATACCCAGGTGCGCTCAGGGATTTTTCCAGGCCACTTCTTGACGGAGGCCAACACTTCGTAGCCCAGCCGGTGCTCATCCTGGGCCAAACTTTCTAAGGAGAAGAGCTGATCCTCCGGGCGTCGGCCCGGGTAGTGACATGCGGCGACCATCATTCTTCCTTCCCCCGGGGGAATTTGAGTCAGTCCCCACTCTTGACTATAGAGCATCCCATGCTCTTCTTCAGTCGCGATTTTCCCGCAGACCTCTTGGAGAGCAGGGCAGGCGGCCAGGGCCAGCAGCGGGGCTTCTCCCGCCTCTTGCAAATACATGCGGAACACCGCGCGCACAATGTCAGCGTTAGTACCCAAGATGATCGGAGCGCTGGGGTGATCCTGAGGTTCAGGGCACACTAGGGCCTCCACTTCCATGGGATGATGTTTACCAGTGTTCAGTTGTGGGATGTCTAACTGCACCTTTACTACGCCGTCTATGGGGTAATCCTCGTGACTCAATCCCCTCAGTCGCAAGGCATCCGCAGAGAGTAACGGTAATCGATGGAGGTGTTGATCGTAGAAGGGCCGGTATACGATGGTCACCTGAGATCCCGTGTCCAGCAATGCGGCGGCGTAGATGTCTTCGATAACTACCCGAATAATGGCGGCGGGGCCGATTCGGCTGCTTGGGGATGGCGGCGACGCCTCTCCATCCTCCAGAGTCTTGCACGGCATTGACTGCGCGGGCCGGGATGCCGTTTTCCGTAAGGTGGGGCAACGGGCACGCAGATGTCCCATCTTCCCACACGCGTAGCACTGAATCTGGCTGAGGTAATTCTCGCTTCTCCCGGTTGGTGAACTTCGCCCGGTCGGGAGACGAGGCCGGGGTGCCACTGGTGTGCTGGCGTCCTCGTGGTCGGGATCGAGGTCCCCAGGTTCGGGTCCGTCGGCCTTGGGTTCCACTTTCTTGACTTCCTTACTTCCGGGCGGGGGCTTTTTCCCAGGAGCCAGGTCATGTCCTAACAACACCGTCTCGTGCGCTTGAACCCGATCCATTAGGTCGTGAAACGATAAGGCTTCCTCACCAGATTCCATAAGTCCAGGTGTATTCGCCTGAGGAAGTCGGATACCATTTCCCCTTCCTTCTGGGCTAACGCGTGGAATTTGGCCATCAACGCATAAGTATCCACCGGAGCCCCATACGCCTTTGTCAGGCAGTAGATGAGATCTGCTGCATCAGCCTCCGGATTGTCATCCCGGTAGTAGTGCACCATGTGAGACGCGGGGGGCCGTAAGCACTCAACGATGCGTTGTCTTCGGACCGCGTCCGTGCAGGTCCATTCAGGCAGCACCTGTTCTGTGTGATAAAACCAGTCCTCTATTCCTACTTCCCCTTGGGGCGTGGGTTTCTCACCGGAAAAGGCCTTTAACTTCCTATACTGGAGCGACTGGGTTGTGTTGTGGAGAGCGGCTGCTATTGCGGGGATAGAGGTGTCTCCCGGTAAGCTATCCCCGACTGCGGGGTAAGTGTCCAGTCTTGATAGGCTAAGTCGGTTGAGGCCAGACCGCAGGCCTGGCGGGGTGGCCGAGGAGCCTAGATTCAGGGCTGCTGGCCAGCGCGGTTGCAGACCACGGTCAGGGGAATGGTCTGTGCCCCCAGTCGCGGCACCTACTGCGGCTGTGTACTCTCTCTGTGGGGTGGAAGTGGCCAGGGGCGCAGGGGTGTCCGCCTGGACTATGGGGCAGCGCACCCCCGGGGCCTCGGGCAACAGCAGTATACGGGGCAAGGCCTCGGGGCATATATCTTGTTCAGTGGCATACAAGACCCGGCGCCAGGCTGGTCGCGGTCATAGAAATGGTCTTGTACTTGGGCATTGTCCAGGAGCGGGAGTTTGCGGACCTGCTCGGTCACTGTACCTAACGAGATTGTGGCGGGAACATGGCCCAGCGCGAAAGCACGATTTAAGGGGATCCCGCGCCGCTGGGCCCACTTGCGCACCTCGAGCGCCGAGGCACCGACATGATGTGGGTTGGTTGCACAATATAGAAAAAAATATGAGGGGGCACCCCAGGTCTAAGTCTCTCAGCAGCGCCTCCAAATGTAGCCCTTTTTGTGAATCCCAGATCTAAGGGAACTACTGGTGTTGTATATACCTGTGGCTTCAGGAGCTCTGAGCCTCCGCTGTGGGGGAGCCTGGGGTCATACCCTTACTTATCATGGTGCAGCGCCTCCACTTACCCAGGATCCCCATATTAGAGAATCTACCCTGAGTAAGAAACATACAACGGTATTGTGCAACAGGCAACCTTTTACTATTGCGATTAGTTAACGAAAGCTTAGAGAGTATACATGACACATTTTAAACCCTTATACTCTATATATCACATAATGTAACACACACACAGTGGCTCAGCTACACCTTGTTAGGTATAATGTTCTGTACACAGGTGGCTCTGCCACTCTCCCAAGGAGTATGTCCTGTAACTAGTATCTGTATAGCATAGTATGCTGGCACACTGGTGCCCCCAATTAGTTAGTGGGAGGCGGGATCAGCGCCTGATGACCGGTGTAGGTGCACTTGTTGACTAAAGATACCTTCCGGTCACTACGGTGACCACACCACTTCACACAGGGTCCCCAGTGTTGCTCCAGCCTTGCGCCGACACTCCGCTATGCTGTGTGGTCTGTTCTCCAAACCAAGATGGCGTCCGCAACTCCGCAGCTGAACCCGCACTAAAGGGTAGGTCCCTAACTACTACGGCCGTCCCTACAAAAGCGGCACCCTACAATGACAGGGGTAATGCTCCTGGGGGCTGGGGAATGTCTCTGACCTAAGCGGATGGGTCACTGACCCTCCGCTCATGCACACGAGGTTCCGCCACCTTCCTCCTTCACCTCTTACTCGTGTCTCCCTCCGCCCACACGCATCCTGTTCTCTCTAACCAGAGTCTCACACCCTATTGGTCCTCAGCCTCAGCTGACTCTCCCACAGTTCAGAGTTCAGAGTGCAACCCCCAAAGTCTCTCCAGATTGGTTGCCTTTCACGCGCTTTCCTCGCGCATGCGCAGCCTGACTCTTACTCAGTGACCTTACTGGCAAAAGAACAGTATGGCGCTTCCTATGTCAGTGACAGCGCAGAACCATCATATATATGTATACACATCCTTACATATATATATAAAAACAAACATCACAGCTTGCACTCAATGTACTGGTTCATATAGACAGGTGCTAGTCTCAAATAATAAAAATACAACATTACCATTCTCTCGTCCGGTAAAGAAAGACTGCACATATACACACACACACACACACATATATATATATATATATATATATATATATATATATATATATATAAAAAATATATACATATATATATATATATATATATACACACCTATCTATCTATCTATCTATCTATCTATCTATCTATCTATCTATCTATCTATCTGTGAAGAAGGAAAAGAAAAAGATATGGCGCCACCTAAATCTATTATAACACAAATATGGAAAATGTAAATCATAATCTATGCTAAAAAATTAAAATAAAAAAAATATATAAAAAATATATGTGAATATTGTCCAGATATATAAAAATACAATACAGATCAGAGTCCAACTCCACACGCTTTGCCGCCTGAATTTAGGGGGATACCACTCCCTCCAAGATATCAACAGAAAAAACAAACAAAAAACAGGCGCACTCATAGCGTAATAAAGTTTACAAAATGTATATGGAGTAGGATAGGTAAAAATGCACACTCACAAACATAACGGGTAATAAAGCATTCATGAGTTATACTCAATCGCCAGCCAGGAAACAGGATGATAGCAGCTCCAATGCAGCCGTCTACTGTGGAGAAAAATCAGCAGCACTGCAATTTCACTCCGTGTACCAGAGCAGGCATGATGTGTCTCTCTAATGCAAGCCCTTCGTCACAGTAGTAAGCCTCTGGTAGCAATCTCGCTAGGTTTGGTGACGTTACTGGGCTCCTCCAGATAGACTGCGACGGTCTCCGCAAGATAAACAGTGTGTATGGCGGCGTTTGGTAATGAATACCAAAAAATGATGACGTCATTTAAAGGCAATGAAAGCACAGCCAATCAGAATGGCTGTGCTTCAATTGCCTTTAAGAGGACGTCATGAAAAGAAAGATGGCCAGCCTCACATCGTACGGTAGCCAATCAGAGCGTGGGAAATACATCCCAACTCAGGGGGTGGGTTATGTATTTAATAAATAAAATGATGTTTATTGTGGGGCAGTGTGTTGTTTTTATTGTGGGTACTGGGGGTGGGGGGAGGGGGTATTGGCCTCAAGGGTATGTGGGTAGGCCTCCCGGCTGGGTAGTGGGTGAGGGTGGTTAGGCATCATGGGGTGGGGGGGTTAGTGGGGGAGGGTATGTATGCCTCCCGAGTGGTGGGTGAGGGTGGGTTAACCCCTTAATGACTGTAGCGGTTAATAACTGCTATGGTGATTAAGGTGTTAGGGGACATTACATTAGCTATTGTGATTGTTGTGTATGTTTTTCAGCACCGTAGGGGCATGGGCAGGATGAAGATGAGGATGAAGATGGCCTTCATCGTGGGTGCCTGTAAAAGGTAAGTGTCATATATATTGCCTGTTTTTATTGTAATTTATATGTATTTAAAATGGGCAAATGCATTATTATCCATATGTGGATAATAGTAATTTTGCCCATTACTGTATTGTATGTGTTAGGGGGGTGTATTTAGTTATAAATATTTTTTATTATTTGTGGAGGCGCAACATTGGTACCGCAGGCCTGCGGGTACCCCGGGACTCCCTCAGGGACCCCCGGACTACCTCGGGGACCCCTGCACTCCCACGGGGACTCCTGCTTGGTGAGCCGGGGACCCCCACCCCCAGACCCGCGTGGGGTCAACCGGGGACACCCGCGCGACCCCCGGGCTCCCTCGGGGACCCCCGCAGGGTCAGCCGGGGACACCCGCCAGCCTGTTGCATGGGTTTTGCGCATGCAAAAATGTAAAGCAATACATTTTTCTAAGTCCAGCTTTTTTTGCGTCTACTCTGACCTGACGTGTTCTGAACAACGCAACTTTCGCGTACGCTAAGGTTGCGCTGCTTAGTGCATCCCGCTTAAGGTCAGATTTTAACGCAAACAGGGTTACGAACGAGCAAAGTTGGAATTAGAAAAAATTCCGGAAAAAAGTCAGTTTTAGAGCACAAAGTGCCTGTTTGCGTTGCTTAGTGCATCGGGTTGAGCGCAAAATCACGTTCTAAGAGCACTTTGCGCTCTAAAAGTGACTTTTCGGAGTTTAGTGCATGACCCCCAAGTTCTTTCTTCCATCCTATCATAAAATACACGTGAGCATGGTCCGAGATTGTTAGGATTCCTATGTCCGCTCTACTAACCTGATTTACCAAATTGTTGGAGATAAAAAAAATATTATCCTAGAGAAGGACATGTGTGGGTGGGAGTAAAGGGTAACATCTCGCTCTGTGGGCTGGAAATGCCTCCATATATAAGTGGTGTTTAGAATATTTCTAACATTTTGTAGAACTGTGTTTTTCTGGTATTTTATTTTGTTCTCAGTTTTTTTTTTTTTTTACATTTTTTACATTTTTTACATCTTTTTTTTGGTCAAATTCCAGATTAAAATCCCCTCCCACAATCAGAGGAACCTGGACTGTAATCTGATTTAATACAGTGATTTTCATCAGTATTTCAGAGAAAACGCTTGTATCAAAATTATTTTGGGCGTAAACATTAGCCATAATAACCCTCTTTCCCACCAGCGTAACATCTGCTATAATACTGTATATCTATCTTTACAGTCGCTGTCTACCTTATTTAAAATATATTGTAATCATTTCCTGATTATAATAGCGACTCCCTCTTCTTTCAATCAAAGGAGGCCGACCAGCATTCCTGCACCCATTGCTTTTTTAACTTTGTGTTCTGATTCGTCTAAGTGGGTTTCTTGAACTTTTTAAAATGTTGTAGTATTTTTACTCTTTTTATACTGTAGGTGAGTGTACACCATTCACATTCCATGTGATAAATTTAAGTTTTCTCATGGTGCAAGTGTACTACAGTATGTGATTTGGTATCATTTAAGTGTAGAATTCACAAAGCACACATAATGATACCAAATCAAGGTATGCCGGGATATTTTTGGCTAGCAGTGTAGCTAGCTGATTTCCTCCCATTTTTTTCTAGGATTCTGATAAACCTCAAATTATTCCTCCTAGACCTGTTTTCTTGATCTTCCATTTTATCTTTGAGTGTTGTTTGTGCTTCTTTTGATTGTTGGAGGTTGTGTAATGGTGTCATCCGAATTCCCAATTCTTTTTTCCGCTTCCTTAATCCTTTTTTTTCTGCGAGGCTACAGTAATTGTCTCTGTATACTTTCTAATTATTTTTGAATGGGTTCCAGTTTTGCCTCCAGTATTGGCGTGATGCTCTTAATCGCTTGTCTTGTGATTGCTTCAATTTGGGTAACATCAATATCCTGCCCCACCATTTTATCTTACTTACAGTGCTTTTGAGCCATATTTTTGACCACTTTTTTTCCCTGCAGAGTATATTTGAAAGATTTTCAAAAGGTAGATTGTTTGTTTAAGGACAACAAATTTTTCAGCTTTCAGAGTTAGACAAGAGCCTCATGTCCCCCCTATGTGTTGTTTTAATAATGATCAGGATTCATGTTGTTGTGGGGTGGGTTCTTATGCTCCCATATTTACTGTGCCTGATGTAGTGTGGGAGAGCATGTGGGTTTTCAGTGAGGAGGGCTATTACCGAGGCTCCTTTTGTATAAGTATATATTGTCTATGGGGTCTGGTACATTCACGGTCACTGTGCTTGTCTTATCCGGGGGGGGAGGGAGAGGAGAGGGGGGGCATGTTTTCTCCCCAGAGGCTATGCAGGCAGTGCTATCTTTTATGTGGCTATTGCCTCACGCAGGGTCTTCCTTTCCTTTTTAGATTTGCAGGCCCTTTGTTGACTTTTTTTTCCTGGGGTTAGATGCCATTTTGTGCAATTATACTTTGGGGTTTCATCTGCCTCACTTCACCCTCCGCGGGTTCCCCTCTGCTACCAGCGACCAGGGCTCTGTCTCCCACCTTCCTGCTCACCTCACAGAGTCCAGGGCGATCCTTTGCGCTTTTGGTCCCCCTACAAGTCAGCTACGGCCGGTGGCCATTTTCAGCTGCTTCAGTTGGGAGAATGGACAAACGGATCCCAGCCCGACCTGGTCCGTGCATTCCCGCACTCCGCTGTTCCCCCCACCCCACTCGGGTACGCCCCACCCTCATCCTCAGTTTTCTTTTTTTTTTTCCAATCTTTTTTTCCTTTATTGGATGCATGTATAACACAAAGATTACAGACAGTAATAACAGACTGGTCAGTACAGAGAGATTAGAAGTCATAGGCACATGACTGTGAGTCATAGGGCATGCACCAACAAATCATTTTCTTATTTTTGAGTTGATATAGTTCTAATGTATTAATATCCAAAGAGCATATACTCTGATCCTTAGTACACTGTGGGAGTTATGCACTAAGCAGTGATAAGTGGGTTTTCTGGGTGCTATGCACAAAGCAGTGATAAGTGCTTTTAAGTGAGATACATGCCTTTATAGCGTGATACTATCCTGTTGTGAGATTCACAAAGCAGTGATAACAGTGCAGTATCGTGCTATAATGGCCTTTTATCCCACTTAAAAGCACTTATCACTGCTTTGTGAATCTGACAGCAGACAGTGGGCCTCATGCAGTAAGCGACGATTATGTGAAATCGGCAAGCTTATCGATTAGTCATGTTATTGGCGTTTTTCCCTCTCCGTATGCAGTAAGTGCCGAATACATTCAAAATCAACCAGAAAACAAATCCGCCCACTCTCACGATGATGAGCCGATCACACACAGGTGTATCGGCGTGCGTGGCGGGGTGCTGTTAGGTTGCACAATCACAAATCTTGCTGAATCAGGCGAAACAAGCATGTTTTTGATTGCGCGCCATATTTAAAGGCAACGTGTACTGCTAATCATTCTCTGTGTTGTTGGGAGTGAGAGAGAGAGAGAGACGCACAGAGCTGGACGATTGAAGATTTGCATATTGACTGAGAGACTTGTTGTGTATTGGGTGAGCTTTGTCCTTTGTTGTTTTGTTTACATCTTTGTCTTGTTTTATATGTGGAAGTGGGTCGTGTGATTGCCTGTACATTTCTTGTCTGTTTTTTGTGAGTGCTGGAAGTATGCCCGCAAAGCGTGGGAAGAGTGATGCTGGTGGGAGTGGGAGTGCTGCTCGTGGGAGTACGCGTCGGAGTGAACGTTCTGTTCAGGGGAGTGATGTTGCTGGTGCACCGAGTGGTGTTGCTGGGAGTGGGAGTGCTGTTGTTGGGAGTGGGAGTGCTGGTGCTGCGAGTGGTGTTGCTGGGAGTGGGAGTGCTGTTGTTGGGAGTGGGAGTGCTGTTGTTGGGAGTGGGAGTGCTGTTGCTGTGAGTGGGAGTGCTGGTGCTGGGAGTGGGAGTGCTGTTGCTGGGAGTGGGAGTGCTGGTGCTGGGAGTGCTGGTGCTAGGAGTGTGAGTGCTGGTGCTAGGAGTGTGAGTGCTGGTGCTAGGAGTGTGAGTGCTGGTGCTAGGAGTGGGAGTGCTGGTGCTGGGAGTGCTGCTGGTGGCGCAGTTGCTGATGGGGTGTCTGGTGGTGGCGTGCTTGCTGGTGGCCAGCTTTTGGAGGCTCTTCCATTGGAAGAAGGAGAGTCCAGTCAGCACCAGCCAAGCTCTGACCCTAAACCTGCTCGGAAAAAACGTGTGGAGAAGCCACGTAATCCTCGCTTCAATGACCAGGAAAATAGGGCTCTTGTCACTGGCATTCTGGAGCACTATGACAGTCTCTATGGACATTTAGTAGGTAAGTGTAACTTTACATTTATTATTCAAATACATGTGATCCTAGGTCATCTGAGTTTTGTTCATATGCAAATATGGGTACACAATATCTTTCTATGTTCATTAGTGTGGAAACACAGCTTTTTATCATGCCTTACAAGGACAAATAAACACAGGCGGTCAATTTGCCAGAACTGCATACAATATGAATGCAACCTTGCTTACATGTATAGGTTTAGTAGTGAATGCTCATGTGCTGCACATATTACACATAAAACAGCATGTTTGCTATCTCTTGGAACAGCTAGCAGTGTAGGAAACTGGTGCTTATATTATTATTAATTTACCTCATATCTTTTATATGTTTTTCAAGGGCGGACAAGTGCAGCAAGCAAAAAAGAAATGTGGGACACAATAGTCATTGGTGTCAATGCCTGTGGGAATAGTGTCAGGGACAAGTATCATTGTCGGAAAAGATTTGATGATATTAGGTCCAAATTGAAAAAGAAAATACAAGACCAACGCGTGCATGCTACTGGCACTGGAGGTGGGCCCACACCACAACGTCTCATATTGACTCCATTGGAGGAGCTGCTTCGGCCAAAATTACTTACCGTCGTCGTGGAAGGCTTGGCTGGTGACCGTGACATTGGAATTTATCCGTCACAATTTCCAGCAGGTGATAAATATTACTGTACTAGGCGTGTCGTTGCTTACAGTTATTTTGCATATTTACACTGCTTTTTATACTGTCTTCACAATATAAGCATACCTGCATCTATATATGTATATGTCTGATTCTGTATATATATATCTCAAAATAGACATATATGTAGTAGTCCTACTAAAAGCAGTAACTAATATAGCACGTGCCATTGCGTGCTCATTTACATGTGAATTCCCAAAATGCATAGCTGCAGTGGAAGCAATTGATGGTGGGCGAAGATGGGGAACAACAGGGTAGTACACATGTGTAACACATGTTCATGAGAAATTATTAGTAGCTACAGGTACAGAACAGAAATATGTATCATATTATTGTGTATTTTATTGATTTTACTCCGACAAACATGACATTACTGCCTATTTTAAGCATGCATCAAAGAAATTGCATGTAACGGCCTACAAACATCACTGGCACTAACACATCTATAGTTGCTTATGAAAAGGTCCATTTTTGCTTTATGTCATATACAGACAGCATAATGAGGCACACGTATCATATGTTATGTCATTGTTTTCATAACTTAAACACTGCAGATGACTACTTAGCTCATCTACCATTGTGTTAAAGCAGCTGCAATTAATATCTCATCACAGCATACACTTCAACAGAGGGGGTGGGGTTCAGCACACACACTAATTACAGCCTCATTTCACGGTCAACTTAGTTCACACCATTTGCACCTGTTTCAAGTCATTGAAAGGTGTGGCTGATTAGGCTTTTTGGGGAAGGGAATACCTTTCTTACAACCTGAATAGCACAACTGAAGTTAATCACACTCATTTGAAAGCTTAACTCTAGCTACTAAATGCCCCAACAACTCATTACTTATCAAAGCGTACGTCACACATTAGTTCACTCATATCTATAGTTGAACTACTATGAAAGACACATTATCACACACTGCATGTGTTGTCTTGTTGAGTCACAGCCACATTCAGGTGTGCCACATCTTCGATTAATGTACCACACATATCCTCTACCAAAAACAACACTTTTTGCAATATGACCACCTTCATGATAACCATTGTGAATGGTCATCTCATGATAGTTATGTACATTATGATACTGATATCACTACACAACATATGATTTTTATGTACTCATTTAATCTATTTATCCTCACGCATTACTGCAGAAACATAGTATGTTGTATGTTAGGGAACTCAAAAATTCTAAGTACACAGGCATGTACAGTGTTATTACAACTATTTATGTTCACTTTCACACACATTTTCGGTTAAGGAACTGATGTTGTTAGTTAATCATAAATACAGAACATACAATAAGTGTTTGTTCAATATTTACACATGTAAATGTAAAACTTATGTTATTGTTATATATAGTTGCCCCTGGAGGACATGTGTCACCTGAGATGGAACAAGTGTCTTCACCTGGGTCAGCCAGCTCAACACTACTAGAAGGTGAGTGTATCATTTGCTGGCCATATAATATGTGCTCTTCTATATGTTATGTTGTCATGTGCATTATTTGTTTTGCACATCTTCTTTAAATAGGATTACTTAGTGTCAGTGAAAATTAAGTGTAAGGCAACATGTATTGTGTTAGTGATGTTAATTATCATGTAGGACTTCTGAGTTTAGAGCAACTTTTCATTCATTCATATTTCATACTGAGTCCAAACATTATTCGTAAGTCAAGGTAGTTTTTAATGAGGTTATAAAACGTATGCTAACATGTTAGGTGTTACTTAGGACACAGTACAATTACATAGTAACACAGCATACATTAACATGCCATTTAATAATGTGTACATTTCTTTTTAGAACATCATGGTGATGAGGATGATGAGTATGATGAGGATGACGCCACAGAAGAGACTGAAATACAATCATGTGACCATGAAGAGGTGCCAATAGAAACTGTTGTACCGCCAAATCGTCCATCAACTTCCACATACGATGCAATTGTAGCTTCAGAGGGAAAAATAGTGGACGCAGAAAATCGTCGCCATTCAGACATGATGACAGTGCTGGAAAGGATGATTGGACTGCAGGAAGAAACAGTATCACAATTGGCACATCTCCACAGAGTCTTCATTGAAGTGCCTAAACAGTTGCAAAAAATCAACACCTCATTCGAAGCATTAGTTGTTCAGCAAACACAAGCTAATTACTGGAGAATGACTAATGTACCACAATTCAACACCTCCCAGCCAGGATCTGTTCATGCAGGTCAGTTTTCACCACATTCATCTGATATTCATTCACCAGGCCCAAATGTTACCGGTCAAGTAGCAGACATTGCTGTGCAGGTTCCTGATGACATCCTACCGCTGCCATCTGTACAAATTCAGCAGCAGACACCTACAAAGGAGGCGACAAAAACAAAACAAGACACACATGAAACAGACCAACCATCACTTGTGCAGTGTCTACCAACTTGCTCACATGTGTCACTGGGCACAAGCCCTGTCCGTGAACAGTCACTACCCAAAAGCCCTGTAGGTGAGTCGCTGCCCAAAAGCCCTGTAGGTGAATCGCTGCCCAAAAGCCCTGTAGGTGAGTCGCTGCCCAAAAGCCCTGTAGGTGAATCGCTGCCCAAAAGCCCTGTAGGTGAATCGCTGCCCAAAAGCCCTGTAGGTGAATCACTGCCCAAAAGCCCTGTAGGTGAGTCACTGGCCACAAGCCCTGTAGGTGAGTCACTGGCCACAAGCCCCGTAGGTGAACAGTCACTGGCCACAAGCCCTGCCCGTGAAGTGCCAGAGGCCACTCAAAGTGGCTCTGTTGTGCCTAAAGTTGGTGGCAAAAGAAAAAGGAAAATTCAAGAGACAACAAGCAGGCCTGTTACTCGCTCGCAAAAGGAACAAAAAAAATAAATGTTATAATTCAGAAAATATGTCTTTGGCCTTGTTTTGTTGACTTCAGATTATCTAATTACTATTGTATGTATGCTGAAGACTGTGTTGTTTCCAAACTTTCAACTATGTTCTTGTACACGTGAAGTTTTGGAAATGTTAACACTCATAATTAATTGTGTTATAAATATTTATGTTGTAATCGTCTGTTCAGTAATGGTCCACCAGGAGCCAGTTGCTAAGTTTAGAGAAGCTGCCATTGACTTTGCAGCAAAACATTGCATTTGGGTGTGTTAATTGATGTAAGAATTGCATATGCATATTAGTCACATGCAATTATTAAAACACCTAAGTAAGTGCAAACATCTTTCTTGTACGTGTACAGCAGGATTATGTGTAAATTATTACTTACCTTTGCCTTGCTTGGCCATTGTAATTTTGTCCTTTAATCAGTTGTGTGTTCGTTTCTATAACATCTCAGAATGTATAATAATATATATACACACACACACACACACACACACACACACACACTGAGTGAGTGTGAGTGTGAGTGTGTGAGTGTGTATATATATATATGTATATATGTGTATATATATATATGTATATATGTGTATATATATATGTATATATGTGTATATATATATGTATATATGTCTATATGTATATGTATATATGTGTATATGTGTATATATATATGTATATATGTGTATATATATATGTATATATGTGTATATATATATGTATATATGTGTAAATATATATGTATATATGTGTGTATATATATATATATATATATATATATATATATATATATATATATATATATATATATATATATATATATATATATATATATATATATATAGTACTATATAAACTGGTATACACAAACTAATACACTTCATGCTTCCTTGTGAAAGCACACTATTTTAATAATACAGGCCTAATGTTTGAGAAATATCCTAAGTATGAGACTCTAACAGTATTGTGCTTAAACAAATGTTTATTACTTAATTCAATCATGTTTCTCACCATTTAAATAGGTTTCATACAAGGTATACTTAATGCCATCAATGTTGTGTGTACTCCTGCAATATAAAAAAAAATAAAATATTATATATAAATATATATATATTTTTATAAGAGATATATTTATATATATATATATATATATATATATATATATATATATATATATATATATATATATATATATATATATACACACGTATTTAAACTCATGCAGACAGGGAGTTAACCAGACTTTCACATACACACAGAAATGTAAGCGGGGAAAAAACATTTCTTTTTGCAGGTGTGTTTTTACTGATATGCCTGGCTAAGAAATATTTTCACACACTGGTCTTTGTTAGTTTTCAAAAAAACACTATGTGAACGCATTCACAGTCTAGGGATGTTTTTCACAAACGAGATAAAAGAAGGAGAAATGTTTCTCCCACAGTCCCATATCACGAACCACAACTGTTAACCCAATTAGACAAACAAATCCAATTGGCGTTTGAAATAAGGAGTCAAAGTAGTTAGTTTTGTTGACCTTGACAAGGAAAAACAGGAGTTTGTTAGCCATTCAGCACATTCATTTTGATGAGCAAATAACACAGACCTGCACACAGCTTTTGTGCTACTCAGACATGGCTGATGAATTCGTTAACAATATTAATCCCCTTTTAGGGTATAAGTACATGATCTGTGAAGCCATCTTGAACAGTCGCGGACAGAAAGCAAGCACACGCCAAATCGATGATTTCATTCGAGCAAAATATCCTTATTACCAAGACCGTAAGCATGCACGGAATTTTAATTCCTCAATAAGATTCACTTTATCAAGTAATGACTTTTTTGAACGTGACCAGGATAAGCTACAACACACCTATGGTTTCTGGAAGATTGCCCCGGAAAAACAATTTATCCTGAAAGACGGCACTTATATTGTCGTGAAAGGCATATTTATTCCTAATGGCAATAGCAATGTATCCGCTACTACTGATCCGTTTGAATCGATACGTGCTGCAATATCTGCAGCCTCCATTCCTGAAACCCACATTGTACAAGAACAAAAGTACTATGATTATGTACCAAGCCTTTCAGCTGAAATTGCATTGGAATGGGAACCGGAAGAAATGAACCTACCTCCCGACCAATTATTTGAAGAAAGCAGTGGCGATTCCTATGAGCGCATCCTGGAGGAGATATGTGCCATACTGGATTCAGCGGTTGGGTTAAGCGTGGATGAAAATGGCTTGCATTTCTGGAGCGACCAGTTGCAGCCAGGCGAAGAGTTAATTCTAGAAGAATGGTAAATATAACAATCGTTATGCGTTGACTCTGCGTTTAAATTTTTTTTTTTTTTGTAACCACCATTTTCACTTTCAATGCGTGGATACAGCGTAACATTGCAGACTGCATAACATGTAGCGATCACAAACAAATTGTTTCCTAATACAATATAGTAGGACCTGAAAGAGTAGTACACATTGCTGACGGAATAAATATACGTACTTTCCTATCCCTTTAAACATATTAGCAACATTTTACCATTACTCTAACACATACCTGTTTTGTTATCATGCAACATCTACAACATTGAAAACCGGGTCCACCACGTATGACGTGGGACCCTTGTCATGGGCCAAGGCGTCCTTAAAAAGGATTAGTGATGTAAGTCCCGCCCCCAAGCGACGTGCGCGCCTCAAAGCCTATTGGCTGTCATGTTTTGTTATAGTAACGGTAACTGCAGTGTGTGATGCGTGCGGCTCAGTGTTTGTAGGCGTACCCTGGGCGTTAGCCGAATGTTAATTGAGTGGGAGGAGTGTTAGCGTGCGTTTCACGCTGGCTTAACATGACGTCACACGTATTGCATTTGCGCATTGTGTTATCGGCCGTGCTTTCTGTTCAAACACGTCTGTTTAAAAAGAATACAGATGTACTCGTTTAGAACGAATGTAGTTTCGTCTTCATTGTATTTGAAATAAAGATGTTATGTTTACTGGTATTTTCAACATGTATTGAACGCACAACGTACGCTTTGTTTTGCGCATGCGCTAACAGTTAGTGGAGCCAAGCGTGAAGTGCGTGCGCACACAAAGATGTGCGCGCACATCTTTCAGTATACAGGCAACGTTCACTTCTTATACATAGTTATGCCTGCTACAAATTTAAAGAAACATTACATACTGATGAACAGTTTTACTTCTAACATATAAGTGAGTGACGTGTGTATCTACACAATCATATAGAGCTGCGTAACGCGTTGTCACGGATGCATATCTAGTAAGGTGCCATCTTTGACCATCATGTGTTTGCTGTATTTCAGAGATGTCGGGGAAGATACAATCGGATCAATGTATGATTTCAGAAGAGTCTACCTTTATATGAGATGATTGTGAGGAGGAGCCACCGACTACTATACTACATATGGAACTAATTTTATATTGCTTGCAGCGCTTATTAACAAACAATTAAAAATGTGATACCCTTATGCCTATATTGCATAAGCACTTAATTAACATAATGATGTTGCAAAAGAGTGCCTCATGAATTTTTATTGAGTGTTCTTTAATGACTACTAACATTTTATGACATGGTGTGTTTTATATATAACAACCATTCCCACTCTGCTAACACATTTGTGTATTCTAATATGTAATGGAACGTATGACTGTCGAAACTATGTAACAATAATAATAATAATATGAGCATGTTCATGTATAGGGCTGCTAGTTGTACGCAGCGATTTACAGACACATGTTTCAGCCTGAGGTCCCTGGCCCGTGGAACGTACAAATGTTTTTTTGCCGCATGAGGCACAGGGAGATAAAGTGACTTGGCCAAGGTCACAAGGAGCCCACACCGGGAATTGAACCAGACTCCCCTGCTTCAAACTATCAGTGCCAGTGTGTGTCTTTACTCACTGAGCCACTCCTTCTCCCAATGTAAAGGACACTTACAACCAAGTAGCCATTTATTTTTAAAATCTCTTGTTACATGGGTATGTAGATAAAATGGTTTGGGACTGTAGCAAATAATGTTACTGGCCAGATGTTATGGTCCCCTCCAATGCATGATGTTCTGAATATGACATCACCATCATGTTATGAAGTACGTTTCTGTGTATATTTCATTAACCTAACTAACTATAGTTTACTGTGTTTATTAATCGTTTAGAAATACATAGTATAGTCAATATGATGATATAAGCTACCATAATAAAGCTGGTGTTATCATTTGTCGGTGTTATACATGGATCCTACACCAATTGATAGAGACACAAACAGTTGTCTTAAAAAGTGTGTCTATGCTAGTGATGAATGTGCTCCCGTAAGTAAACAAATAAGTACAGTTATCCCCTTTTCTCCAACCACCTCTATATTACATTAATGGAAATTATAAGGAAACATACATAAAATGTGATGAAATGTGAGTAATCATTTTGTAATACAATGCACATGAAAGCTCAAGAGTAGCTAAATGCATATACATGATACAGAAAGTACATATATGTAACATTTGTGTTTAAACCAATATGTTGGGTTTTTAGTTCCAATAATTATAGGAAGATTGAGGTAGCCACATCTTATGAGAGATGTCAGCAAATATACATACCATGATCAGTCATACTGGAGATATACCTATAATGCAAAGGAACAATATATAAATTGCAAACATTGACATGCCATCTTCAGTACCGTAAACAACACAGCAAAGTGTGTATTTGGTGTTAAATGTACAACACCATGTATATTTCATGACATTCAAAATGTAAATCAGCCTGGTGTACACATCATATGGATGTACATGTTACACTGCACCAATAACATTGTATGTAAGCATACTAGAAGCATGAATGATTATGGGCATAATATGTGTTTTGTCTTAGCATAAGGAATAACACAATGCTAAAATATTATTGCTTTGTTACCCAAGTTGTATTCACATACACACAACTAAAGTACAATTGAAGAGGGATTATATAACCTGTGCAACAATAACATACCGGTGCCACATCCCTTTGTGCACACAGCAGAGAAAAGAAAGGTGTGCAACCCATATTCATCTGTGTCCTAACAGAAGGTTATATAAAGAAACATTATTGTTAATATAACATAATTAAACTATAAAAGTAGTACTAGGAACATATGAGTTTGTACTTACAAGAAAAAAATGAATTGATGAGATTCTGTCGTGTCTGGCCACCACTGGCTGTTTGTTCATTTTCAGCAGCTACATGGGTGGGATGCTCGTCTACCAAAGCCTCAGCTAGGTCTGACTGTACATTGTGCCTGAGTGCAACATTGTGCAAAATGCAACAGGCAAGGATAATATCAGACACTTTTTGAGGCTTGTATAGAAGAGCCCCACCAGTTCTGTCCAGACACCTAAACCTGGTCTTGAGTAGGCCAAATGTCCTCTCTATAACAGATCTTGTAGATATATGGGCTGCATTGTACCTGTCCTCTGCTTCAGTTTGAGGGTTTAGCACCGGAGTCAAGAGCCACGGCCTAATTCCGTATCCTGAGTCACCTATAATGAATGGAGCACACATAAGCTGACATTAGTGATCAAATTGTACAATGCCAACATTCCTAAATCAACATGTGTTTTGTGTTAGAACATGTAAATATGTACTCACCCAGCAGCCAACCAGGTTCAAAATGTCCCTCTTCGAACGCATGGAAGACTGAAGAGTTCCTCAGGATAGAGGAATCGTGACTGGAACCAGGGAACTTGGGTACCACATGCATTATCCTCATCGTGGCATCACATACCACCTGTACATTGAGTGAATGGTAGTGCTTCCGATTGCGGTACACATGCTCACTCTGACTAGGTGCAATCAAAGCAACATGTGTGCAATCGATTGCACCCAGCACACATGGTATCCCTGCTATATTATAAAAGCCAGTCCTGACTTCCAGCCACTCTGTCGCCTCTGTAGGAAAATGAATATAATTCCTAGCGCGTCTATTGAGTGCATAGAGAAACTGGGTCAAGGCCCGCGAGAATGTAGATTGCGAGACCCCGCCCACTATGCCCACAGTTGTCTGGTATGACGCGGAAGCAAGATAATGTAATGAGCACAGCATTTTAACAAGCCCAGGGACTGCACGACCTCTGGCTGTGAAAAAATCTAAATCCCCCCTTATCTCCTCATAAAGAGCTAAGATTGCTGCTGAACTCAAACGATAGCGACTTACAATCTCCTCCTCACTCATCCCATCTAACAGGGTTCTCTCCCTGTACAGACGCGGACGAGGCACAAGTTGTCTCCTCTGTCTTCTCCTCTGATCTCCTGTCCCTCTACCTGTCCCTCGGCCTGTCCCTCTCCCTGTCCCTGTCGTATCCGCGTCACTGTCACTGTCCCTCGGTGTGTCCCTCCCTTGCCCTATATGATTGTCTTCATCATCAAGCATGTCATAGAAAAGAATGTTCCTCCGTCTCCTAAACATTCGCAACATTTTGAAATGAGTAGCTGTGAATGAGCAGGTAATGTGCGTCCTTTAAATAGGTATGTGATGATGTCAGGTGACATAGTAAAATGCAAGGTGTTACATTAACATAATAAAGTACTTCTGTGGCAAGCTGTGTGCACTTGTTGTTCTAAGTATTTGTTGTGTGTATTCTGCAGGGAATGATGATATTTGGCAATGATGTGACGTGAAGCTTTGTACAAAGATTGCTTGCAAATAAATAGTTGCATGTGCAATGCATGTAACACTTGTGAACGCAAGAGTCAGTCATGTAATGAGACAAAAAGGCTGAGATTGACGTGGGAAAAGTTTTGTGTAACATGTGTAATTATCCATGTTATTGTGACATGTTGGCAACAATGAATAGTCGTGTGCATATGCATGCATTTGTGTAAGGAGGATAGTTGGTATAGAATGAGTTTACAAGGTGTCCCAATGATGAATTACTGTACATGTGTGTATAAGTTAGGTTGAAGTGCTTGTAATGCAACGGTTACAATGTAAACATGCAATGTGATTGAGCGTCCAATAAGTGACGTCATGAAAATAGGGAGGACCCAAAAGTATATGTAAACATGAGAAGACAGATGTACATGAACGTTTAAAGATGCGTGTCACATTACAAGCATTGTGTAATGTAAAGGAAGATGAATATACTGTGTATGAGTGACATGTGTGACATGTGTGACATCATGTAAATAATTGTCGCTGAGTTGAGTAAAATGTGTGATATGATGTGAGGTTCTCCTTTAAGAGTGTAGTATAGTATTTTCCCTTGCCACATCATCACATGATGAGTAATGTGACCTGCAAATGCTGCAAACATGTAAAAGTCGAATGTTATGCAAATAAGACACATCAGCTGTGACACAATGCAGGGAATGCCCCCACACTGTAATGCAAATCCCCCTTGTATTGTGAGCAATGAAACGTAAACAGTACTATACTGTTATACGTCCCCGCTCCATTGACTTCCATTGATGTACAGAAGATGTTTTTTTTCTAAGTGCCGTTCCGGCAGCCTTAGCGATCGTTCTCCCGTCCAAACTGCCAACTTTAGTTGGCGGGAGAAATCGGCCATAACATCTCAATTTCGTAGTGCCGATCAGCCCCGATAAGCTGTTTTTTTTTGTTGAATCCAGCCGATTTAAAAAAGTGGCGATCAGTGTCGAAAACAGGCTTATCGGCAGGCGACTGGCCATAACCAAATTATCGGCTCCGAAACCTGGCGATATGAAGCACTTATCGGCGCTTACTGAATCTCAAACCCAATTTTGGCTATAACATGGCCATATTTCCCTTATCAACGCTTACTGCATGAGGCCCAGTATCACGCTACAAAGGCATTTATCTCACTTAAAAGACTTATCAACGCTTTGTGAATCTCACAGAAGGCAATATCACGATATAATGGCTTATAGAGGGAGAGGGAGATGAAGCATACCACTGTGTGTGTGTGTGTGTATAAGTGGGAGAGTGTGTGTGTGTGTGTGTGTGTGTGTGTGTGTGTGTGTGTGTGTGTGTGTGTGTGTGTGTGTGTGTGTGTGTGTGTGTGTGTGTGTGTGTGTGTGTGTGTGTGTGTGTGTGTGTGTGTGTGTGTGTAAGTGGGAGTGTGAGAGTGTGTGTGTGTGTGTGTGTGTGTGTGTGTGTGTGTAAGTGGGAGAGTGTGTGTGTGTGTGTGTGTGTGTGTGTGTGTGTGTGTGTGTGTGTAAGTGGGAGAGTGTGCGTGTAAGTGGGAGAGAGAGAGAGTGTGTGTGTGTGTGTGTGTGTGTGTGTGTGTGTGTGTGTGTGTGTGTGTGTGTGTGTGTGTGTATGTGGGAGAGTGTGTGTGTGTGTGTGTAACTGGGAGAGTGTGTGTGTGTAACTGGGAGAGTGTGTGTGTGTAAGTGGGAGAGAGTGTGTCTGTGTGTGTGTGTGTGTGTGTGTGTGTGTGTGTGTGTGTGTGTGTGTGTGTGTGTGTGTGTGTGTGTGTGTGTGTGTGTGTGTGTGTGTGTGTGTGTGTGTGTGTGTGTGTGTGTGTGTGTAAGTGGGAGAGTGTGTGTGTGTGTGTAAGGCCCGGTACACATTAGGATGAGCCTTGCTGAGCCATGCTGAGCCGTGCTGAACAGATGCACTTAACCCCTGCATCTGTCAATAGCGCGGCTTTAGAAGCCGCTTCCGCATGCGTGCTCACTGCCTCGCCAGCCAGGACAAAAAAAAGCTCCAGTTTGAGCAGGCGAGGCAGAGCAGGAGCGCTGATCAGCGCGGCCCGAGGCCTAAGTGGGAGAGGAGGGAGATGCAGCATACCACTGTAGTGACCCGGCTTCAGCGCCGTCACTGCTGTATTTCATCTCCTGTCGGCACTGCTGATAAGAGGAAGAGAGAGAAATTTGAGAGGGCGGACACTCGCTGTCGCAGAGGGAAGGGGACGGGGTGTCTGTCTGTGTGTATGTGTGTAAGTGGGAGCGTGTGTGTGTGTGTGTGTGTAAGTGGGAGAGTGTGTGTGTGTGTGTGTGTGTAAGTGGGAGTGTGTGTGTGTGTGTGTGTGTGTGTGTGTGTGTGTGTGTGTGTGTGTGTGTGTGTGTGTGTGTGTATGTGGAAGAGTGTGTGTGTGTGTATGTGGAAGAGTGTGTGTGTGTGTAAGTGGGAGAGTGTGTGTAAGTGGGAGTGTGTGTGTGTGTGTGTGTGTGTGTGTGTAAGTGGGAGAGTGTGTGTGTAAGTGGGAGAGAGTGTGCGTGTGTCTGTAAGTGGGAGAGTGTGTGTGTGTGTGTGTGTAAGTGGGAGAGTGTGTATGTGTGTGTGTGTAAGTGGGAGAGTGTGTGTGTGAGTGTAAGTGGGAGAGAGTGTGTGTGTGTATGTGTGTGTGTGTGTGTGTGTGTGTGTGTAAGTGGGATAGTGTGTGTAAGTGGGAGAGTGTGTGTGTGTGTGTGTGTGTAAGTGGGAGAGTGTGTGTGTGTGTAAGGCCTGGGACATAGTAGGATGAGCCTTGCGGAGCCATGCTGAGCCGCGCTGAGCGCGCTGAGCAGATGCACTTACCCCCTGCATCTGTCAATAGCGCGGCTTTAGCAGCAGCTTCTGCATGCGTGCTCACTGCCTTGCCTGCCAGGACACAAAAAAGCTCCAGTTTGAGCAGGTGAGGCAGAGCAGGAGCGCTGATCAGCGCAGCCCGAGGTCTAAGTGGGAGAGTGTGTATGTGTGTATGTGTGTAAGTGGGAGAGAGAGAGTGTGTGTGTGTGTGTGTGTGTGTTTGTGT